>NC_142117.1:12800000-14000000 GCF_056152115.1 Neolamprologus brichardi | reverse complement strand
ACAGTGCACTGCCTTAAAACATGGCAAGCTTAAGTATCCTGAATCCTTACAGTAATTCAGAGTGGTGGAAATTTAATTTGTTTATATAAATTACAAATGTTTGAAACAGAAAAGACTTTAAACACGACTGTATTATGTGAGATGTTAACATCATTATTGTCATAGGCACTGTGGCTTAGTTGATTTCCAAACTGGGCAGCTTAACACCACAGTGTTTTTCACTCTCATTGGTAGTCATTTTAGTCTTCAGTTGAGGAAAGTTTATTTTGCATCCTGCCCATTTCCTGTCATCCACAGTTATGGGAATGATGGGAAATGGGCAGTAGTCACTTCACGCTTTGTGTAGTCTCAGAGATGATATTCCTGTGATTTGCTTCCAGTGTGTATGTAGCTTACCACCAGTCATGATATCTGAGTCAAATGTAATAGTAGTCAAGAAGAAGAAAAATGAAGAAGTTCTGTGGCAGATGGGAGTTTGGTAACTGTAGCAGAAAGTTAGACTGTTGGAAGATATTTGGCAAGTACTTTGGAAAGCCATGAGCAGCTCCACTTTGCTGTTTTGCAGAGGAAGGGTGTCCAAGTGTCTTTATGTATGGTGTATACTTTGGCAAGAGAAAACTGGGGACACAGTTATGATTCCTAGCACAGGAGCAAACTGGAACTGTTAAACAAATTATTTTTACCTTAGTATATTTTGGAGTAGTACAGCTGTTATTTAGAGGTAGTAATGAACAATTTCAAAGTCATTGTCCTGACCTACAAAGGTTGCTAATACCTTACTTGGTTGGTTAATAACCAGTAATAATTGGTACTTTGTAGTACCAATACCAATAAGTGATACTTAGTTTGTTATAAAAAAAATTTCCACATAAAAACTTGAGTGAACATGTGCAAACCTTTGTGGTTTTGCATGTCTACCTTAGAGTTTGCCGAAAGATTGTGAGGCTGCTGACCGTTTTAATATCTGTAAAGTGTACCATAAAACATCCAGACTTTGTGACTCTACTATAAGTACATTTGGTTGTCAATAATGCATAAAGGGTGAAGGAAGACAGAGAACATGGCGTACTTTATAAAGCTACCTCCTTAAACCACTCATCAATATTTTTAGTCTTAAGGAAAAGTCTAAGGCTAAAACACTAAAATGAAACATGATCAATAAAGGCCTGGCTTCATCACTGGCTACATCTGTGGTTATCTGTGGTCTTTTTGTGTTATCTTTAAATGAGTTGTGCCGTAATTAGAGAAAATCTGATGGGGGGGGGGGGGGGGGGGGGGGGTTTGCTTCTGGCTGCTGCAGTATGCAGAATGTAGTAAGGCTGTCTCCAAGGCAGAGGGCACTAGAGACAGTTCAAGTGAGTCAGAAATTTAAAAGCAGCATGCCAGTGCTGAAATATTATCCACAGAAATGTGTCTGGTTTGTTTAAAAACAAGTGTAACTCTTGACAACAAAACTGATCTCTGCTGCTGGAGCAATATATACAGTTCCCAGTGTTTACTCTCTCCCTTTCCCGCATGCAATCAAGCTTGCACCAAGTCTCCCAAAACACCAAAAAATCATTTGTTTGTTGGAACATTTTTCACACACAAAAACAGTACATGCGGTGACACGATCATTGTCCAAGTGAAAGCTAAGTGAATAACAAATACTGTCTTGTCCCAACTTAATCTCACAAATCTCCTGTGCACATAATATAGTGCCCATGGCTTAGAGAAACCAATAAGCACTTCTGAACCAGCAGACACTGTCTGACTGAATGCTGAAGGCAGATTTGGTGTTAAAATATTTGATTTTGTGACAACAACAGAGGTCTTTAGACAGACAGTGTAGGTAAAATTTAAAAACCCAATTAGAGTGTGTTATGGACACTTTGTGGTAAACATGGAAGTCAGGCTCTGAAGGATGAGGAAGTCAGAGGTCAGAGTCAAACATGAAGTTCATATTAAGCCTCTCCTCAGTAGGCTAATACCCTAGTACCTTTAGGAACTGCACTATTTAGTCTTTTTAAATCAATTAAATTAAAATAAGCTGGGGGGATGTCATTTTATTTGGAACAACCTCTCAATACTTAACTGAAGCATTTGTGCACTCAAAGCTGTTTTGCTGCTATGTGTACAAGAGACTTTCAGATATTGTGTATTCTGTAAAGTTGCTCTTCAGCGGATTCTTTATCTGAAAGTTTTGTCCATGCTATCCTGCAGAGGCCTAATTGGATTGAGACTTGGAAGCAGAGGAGATTAGTCCAGAGTAGTTCTAAAAGAAAATCATGCTATATGCATACTATCTACATATATATGTTTTTACAAACCTTTACTGGATTTTATATTTACTGGATAACCAAAGGGCTGTAGTTATTTGGAACACTATGTTGTCTGTGAATCATTTTAGTGATGCATTAGACTGCTGGCTTTACCCCTTCATAATATTTTTGTTCTATTAAATGAAAATGGATACTTTTTACCAACTTACACATTTATTGTGAATTTGATTTTATTTGCACAATTCAAACCTAAAGAAATAAAGGTATGGAGAGGGAACAATAAGGAGGAGGTAAGAGATCTACCTCACTTTACTTTCTTCTGCACTGACCTTGCATTACAAAGAAGCAATTGAGACAAAAAGAGAAAAAAGGGGGTGGGGGGCTGTGTTAGGGGTTGGAAAGCGGTACAAGGAAGGAGGCAAGAGAGGTGGACAAAGATGGGGGAGAGGGAAATTGGGAGGGGCAGTGAGAGGGAGGAGTCACATGAGGGTTCTTCACTGCAGTATTTCATCTGTTAGCAAGTCTCTGCATCTGCCTCTTTTTTTCCGACTCTCCACAGGACTGCTGAGTCAGCAGGAGCCTATGTCAAACAGTTTCCCTTGTTTTATATCTGAATGTTTACAGCTTCCACTACCAAAGACACATGTATGACGGTAGTCCTTGTATGCGTGTGTATGTGCGGCAAGGACAGCAACGGCTGTTTGAGTGCATTGCTGTTAGCAGTGTAAAGATAGGTCACTACGAAGGGATGACATTGAAACAGCACTGCTAGTGGGGTGGGCTCACTGCTAACACTTTCTTGGAGGATGTGTATGCATGCATGTGTGTGTTTATTAGGGAGATAGGGGTTGAAGCAGGTGCAGTGCTGCTTCACAGCACACCTGACTATGGTGGACTGTGCACATAGAAAATTGTGTGTGTGTGTGTGGGTGCGTGTGGTGCAGAGAGGCAGGCCGGTGGAGTGGTGCAGCAGCAGTGGGAAGGGAGCCAGAAACACTCGACTGCAGAGGAGAGAATGGTGCAGAGTCCCATCACACACGCACGCACAAACACACACATACTTACTGAGAGAGAAGCACAGATTCTGTCTGGGGAGTGTGAGCCCATGCTGAGACAGGATGTTAGAGGGGAGGAGGAAACTTGAGGAACCTAAACGATACTTCTGTTTCATTTCATTTTATATTATGTACATTTAGAAGCATTTGGCTTTCATTTGAGAATATCAGTTGCTTAAATGGCATATATATATACATATATATATATATGTATATATATATTAGGGGTGCAACGATACACAAAATTCACGGTTCGGTTCGATACTTTGGTGTCACGGTTGGATATTTTTTCGATCATGTGCTAATGGCTGTCTAAATGACTCGGGTAAAGTTTGTAGCATGCGTGCTTATTGATTTTGTCTGCTTCCACTTGTCTTTGCACTAGGATGATGTCGGCGTAAATGTGCAGTCATATTCATTTTGTTCCCACTAGTGCTGTCAGCGTTAATCTCGTTAAAATGACATTAACGCCATAACGCGGCAAATCTCCGTTAACAAGTTACCGCGGATCGCCCCGTGCTTGGGGCTGGACGGCGTCAACACGTTAACAAGCTAACTGCGCTAACGCACCAGTTCCCACAAATTGGGCATTACGTGGCACATCCGACATACTGTTTTACTTTTGTCCATGACGCGCTTACCATCAGGGTCATGCTTCACATGAAGACCAAGATAGTTCCAAAAGCCAGATCTGAATAAGGGTGGGGGAGGTTCAGTTTCGGGTAGCGTTGAGGCAGTTGCCATGTTGCAACGAGCTTAGCTTCTGTCTTGCTAGCTTGCGCTGCGCTCAGTGGATCTGCACTCGACAGTGCAGCCTAGGTGGAGTAGTCGAACGCAGATCCACTGAGCGCTCAACATAGACAGCATCGGCAGAAGAAAAGTTGATAAAATAAATAAAAAATGTTGTATTGTTTGATACATATGCGTACCAAACAGCACTGTACGGTTCAATATCGATACAAGTATCGTTGCACCCCTAAGATATATATATATATATATATATATATATATATATATATATATATATATATATATATATATATATATAGTCGGCCATCTTGGATACAACTTTTGTTTTTTCAATAGGAAGAGGGCCATGTGACACATCAAACTTATGTCACAAGAAAAACAATGGTGTGCTTGGTTTCAACGTAACTTTATTCTTTCATGAGTTATTTACAAGTTTCTGACCACTTATAAAATGTGTTCAATGTGCTGCCCATTGTGTTGGATTGTCAATGCAACCCTCTTCTCCCACTCTTCACACACTGATAGCAACACCGCAGGAGAAATGCCAGCACAGGCATCCAGTATCCGTAGTTTCAGGTGCTGCACATCTTGTATCTTCACACCATAGACAATTGCCTTCAGATGACCCCAAAGATAAAAGTCTAAGGGGGTCAGATCGGGAGACCTTGGGGGCCATTCAACTGGCCCACGATGACCAATCCACTTTCCAGGAAACTGTTCATCTAGGAATGCTCGGACCTGCACCATCTTGCTAGAAAAACTCAGGGAACGTTCCAGCTTCAGTGCATAAAGAGGGAAACACATCATCATGTGGCAATTTCAAATATCCAGTGGCCTTGAGGTTTCCATTGATGAAGAATGGACCCACTATCGTTGTGCCCCATATACTAGGGGTGCAACGATACTCGTATCGATATTGAACCGTTCGATACAGTGCTTTCGGTTCGGTATGCATATGTATCGAACAATACAACATTTTTAATTTATTTTATCAACTTTCCTTCTGACGATGCTGTCTGTGTTGAGCGCTCAGTGGATCTGCGCTCGACAGTGCAGCCTAGGCGGAGTAGTCGAACACAGATTCACTGAGCGCAGGGCAAGCTAGCGAGACAGAAGCTAGGCTAGTTGCAACATGGCAAATTGAACCTCCCCCACCCTCATTCAGATCTGGCGTTTGGAACTATTTTGGTTTTCATGTGACGTATGACCCTGAAGGTAAGCGTGTCATGGACAAAAGTAAAACAGTATGTTGGATGTGCCAGCAATGCTCAATTGGTGGGAACTAGTGTGTTAGCGCAGTTAGCTCGTTAATGTGTTGACGTCTTCCAGCCCCACTCATGAGGCGATCCACGGTAGCTCGTTAACGGAGATTTGCCGTGTTGTGACGTTAACGTCATTTCAGATTAACGCTGACAGCACTAGTGGGAACACAA
Organism: Neolamprologus brichardi; assembly: GCF_056152115.1. Lineage (NCBI taxonomy): Eukaryota > Metazoa > Chordata > Actinopteri > Cichliformes > Cichlidae > Neolamprologus > Neolamprologus brichardi. The sequence continues at coordinate 13,994,501 of NC_142117.1, read as the reverse complement.
CCAATATGACTGCACATTTACTCCGACATCATCCTAGTGCAAAGACAAGTGGAAGCAGACAAAAACAAGCACGCATGCTACAAACTTTACCCGAGTCATTTAGACAGCCGTTAGCACATGATTCTCCTTATGAGGACCTGATATGTTTAATATGCTGCTGAGAATATAGCCCAGAAGAAGCGTATAGTATAGCTTTTATTTTGGAAAGAGACATTTCTCCATAATAAACTCTCTTTTCCAAAGATGAGTGATTCCTCAATCAGATACAGGGCTCGCAAAATCGCTAGCCCGACGTCCTGGGGCTTTTTTCCAGTCGGGCTACCAAAATCTATCTCTGCCCTGCCCGTCGGCCTATCGTAGGAAGGAAAAATATATGTCAATGCTTTTGCATTCTTTCGGAAATGTAGCTGGGTAATTATGTCATTGGCATCGGCCACTGTCAATATGTGACATACTGAAATCGCGTTTGAATTTGCGCTTGTTTTTTGCTTTTACTTTGCAATCGCGTGAACTGTGTATAGAGAGCGACAGCACTGATTGGTGAGTGATGATAATTTGCGCACCAATCTTATCAATCGTTAGCTTACTATGCAAACATGACAAGTGAAATCTCCCGCAGCTTAAACATGTGAGAGGTTGATCGCGCAGAGAATCGCTGAGCGTCATGTGAGTGCGTGTGTAAAAGCAGCAGGATATATATTTTAGTTCTGCTGAGCCAAATAAGACAGGTCAGAGTGAAGAAGTGACAAAACGGAAAAGTTATGACAAATCAGACTATAAGGCAAAAAGAAAGTGCAGCTTTATGGTTTCATGGACAAAAGAATTTCTGTGGCTGCAATATGACGAGATAAATAACCAGGGCTGCACATAAGTGGTCCGCAGGTGCGCATTCGCTGTCAAAATAAAAACACGCACAAGATAAGAAGTTGCAACGCGTGTTTGCGTACATAAGATTTTCAGGAGTAGGACAGACATTTGTTTAGAACTCTTAAAGATGTCGAAGAAGCTCCTTTAAGCAATTACTGTGATGTTCCTCCACCTCCAAAGAAATGTCAGAAGGAGTCCGAACCACAAAAGAAGCGCGTATTCTCGGAAAAGTGGTTGCAGGAGGTGAGCTGGCTTCAAACAAATGATGAACGCACAGAGATGTGGTGCAGAATGTGCCGTGAAAATTTAATAAATGACAAATTAATAAAAAGGCATGAACAATTTTTTTGTATCGAAAAAATATCGAACCGTGACACCAAAGTATCGAACCGAACCGAACCGTGAATTTTGTGTATCGTTGCACCCCTACCATATACCACACCAAACCATCACTTCCAACAGTCTTGGAGGGATCCATCCAATGTGGGTTAGTGTCAGACCAATAGTGGTGGTTTTGTTTGTTAACTTCTCCATTCACATAAAAGTTTGCCTCATCACTGAACAAAATCTTCTGCGTGAACTGAGGGTCCTGTTCCAATTTTTGTTTTGCCCATTCTGCAAATTCTGTGCGCCGATTTGGGTCATCCTCGTTGAGATGCTGCAGTAGCTGGAGTTTGTAAGGGTGCCATTCGTGAGTAGCTAATATCTGCCGAAGGGATGTTCGACTAATGCCACTCTCCAGTGACATGCGGCGAGTGCTACGCTGTGGGCTCTTGCTGAATGAAGCTAGGACAGCCACTGATGTTTCTTCATTAGTGACAGTTTTCTTACGTCCAGATTTTTTGCAAATCCAACACTGAACCAGTTTCACAAAACTTAGCAAGCAGTTTGCTAACTGTAGCATGGGAGATGGGTGGTCTCGTAGGGTGTCTTGCATTGAAATCTGCTGCAATGACCCGGTTACTGCGTTCACCAGATATCAACACAATTTCAATCCACTCCTCACGTGTTAACCTCTTCGACATGTCAATGGCTGTGAACAAAGAGAAACTTGTAAATAACTCATGAAAGAATAAAGTTACATTGAAACCAAGCACACCATTGTTTTTCTTGTGACATTACCAATAAGTTTGATGTGTCACATGGCCCTCTTCCTATTGAAAAAACAAAAGTTGTATCCAAGATGGCCGACTTCTAAATGGCCACCATGGTCACCACCCATCTTGAGGAGTTTGCCCCCTCACATATACTAATGTGCCACAAACAGGACTTTAATATCACCAACCATTCCCATTTTATTACGGTGTATCCATATAAATGGCCAACCCTGTACATATATGAACATAGTTCTCAGCTTTTAATAACGCTAAACCAGTTGATAGACATTTTATGTTAAATTATGTTTTGACCATTCTCATAAATTTTTGTATTTTTTTCAAACTTTAAATGGATATAAATTGGTTTAAATGTCCATCCATCCATTTTCTTCTGCTTATCTGGGGCCAGGTTGTGGGGGCAGCAGCCTAAGCAGAGAAACCCACACCTCAAATTCCCAGACCAAGCGAGAGATGATGTCTCTCGCTTGGCCTGGGAGCACCAAGACATTCCCAGGCCAAGTGAGAGATGTAATCTCTCCAGCGTGTCCTGGGTCTGCCCTGGGGCCTCCTTAATGGTTTAAATGTAATGTATTAATCTTAGTACTATCACCACTAATGCTGTTTATTTGTATTCACAGGTTGTTCAAGCATGGACGTAATTGTGGCCAGTAGCATTAATGCACTAAATGGAACAACGGTAAAAATCTCTTGTGTGTTCACTTCCTGCTATAAGATGGATGTTACAAAGTTTGCCATGAATTGGACCTACCAAGAAACACTCAACGATACACAGGAACTGGTAAAATGGATACTTCATAAATTTTTAGCAAAGTACTTACATTTTAAATCTCTGAGCCTGTTACAAAAGCTTGCTCTCTTTTCATAGTTTATGACATACTATAAGAAAAGGGGAATGGTGCCTCTTCGATCAGAACGGTTCGGAGAAAGGGTCATGTTTGCTGGGAACCTGGATAAGAATGACCTGTCAATCACTCTATCAAATGTTCAACTGGAGGATGAGGGTATTTACAACTGCTATGTGAGAAACCCCCCAGACCGCATCCAGGGACATGGTATCATACAGCTTAATGTTGTCACAGAACGTAAGATTCTAATTTTAACTTCTGCACACACAACGTGGGTAACCTTATCCCACTGATCAACTTGTGAAACAAATGCATGTGCGTCAGAATTACATTCCCATTTCACTAAGCATCATTTGGTGCCATTTAACGTCAGTATGCAATATGAAATCATCTCAGAACAACAACAAGTTACAATAACCACAGCACAAAATAGTGTCAGTTTGGAAAATAAAACATAAATATTCAACTACACCAGATTCCTAAAAAATTCCGATTGTCAGTAAGACAAAAAATAGTATCTCACTACTAGTAGTAGCAGATAGCGAACTATACCACATGCGAGTTTAACTTTATCATAACATTGATCATACAGGGGCTGTATGCACTGCTTTGACTGCTTTGATTATCCTGTGTAGGATGATCTGCAGCTTTGCTCCTCTCTTATGCTGGGCAGACACTGTGCGATTTTTTTCAGTCGCGCGATTCAGCTCCTGTTCAAACTGTACGATTGACTCGCAGGGGTTAGAAGTTTGTAGGTCACGATGCAGGGTCTCACACTATACGGCCCGATGCTCTGATGCGACCTGAGTGCTCACACTGTGCGTCCATAAAATGAAGGTTATAACAGAAATTCTGTCGCTCGCTCTCCCTCTCTGTCTTTCACTCACACAGACACGCACACCACCACCATCAACTTTGCTAAATTGCTAATGAAAAACATTGATCAGGCAGCTGTGATTGAGTTGCAAAGTAGATCCAACTATTTTCACGGTTGTTGTGGTCCTGATAATTTTGTGAGGCTACATCAAAAAGGCTCGGGTGAGCTTGCCATAGTTCTACAAGTTGTTCCTCCACTGCTTGTGTCCAGATCACATGCTGCACTGCCGTGCTGCGCCGTCTTTTTCGCTGACATTTGTGTTTGCGTGTGCGCAGTGTGAGAAGCTGCGGTGACACCCTCACAACGGTCATGAGGATTTCAAACCTGTTTGAAATCCTCACAACCAAGCGATTGATGATCGGGAGCTGGTCGTGAGGTGTTAATCGCTTCTCGTTACCCCATGTATACTATACGATGCACGACGCACGATGAAGGCCAAAATCGGGCCGATCGCCAAAACGGTCGCACGACTCAAAAATCGGCTGAAAATGGGCCAGAAATCGCACAGTGTAAGCCCAGCATTACCCACTTCTGCAAATCTTCATTCAGGGAACGAAGCCACTCTGATGATTTAATGAAATCAACAGCAGATTTTTGAAGATCTAGTGTCAATAAATATATGAAAATGACTCAGCTATGATTGTATCAAAATAATACCATTGACCAAATTTGCAATTTTACCAGTAGCAGTTTTAATTGTATTAGTATTGAGATGAATATTTTTATAGTTTTGCTAAAATTGCTCACAAGCTTGCATGCGATCAAATGACATATATTAATCACATCTAACATACTTTGTATATGTTTGTTTCTCGAGCATGACGATCTCCTGATGATGATGATTCAGCTTTTTTACTTATTAATGACCAACAAGAGGTTGAACTTAGTCCATCAGCATCTCTCACACACACATATGCACTCACATGGACCAACTCAGCAGCACTTTCTTACTTTCCACTTTGTTTAATCAACCCTACAGAGCTTTTAGTCAGCACTTCACTTGTCTACAAAATGCTTAACCCTTTCCTCTCCTTTCCTCAGTCCCACCTCCAAGGGATTCAACCATTGCGGTTGCCATTGGGGCTTCTGTGGGAGGAGCATTAGCACTGCTGATCCTTTCCATGGTGGTTGTGAAATGTCTCCGTCGACACAGGAAACAGGAACTCATTTCAGAGGAAAAAATGGAGGAGGAGGGGAAACTGGAGGCTGAAGGTGTTGCAGAAGAAGGAACCAAGTAAGAGATCTTGGCATAAAAGCATTAACCATCACTTGAAAACTACGAGCAGCACAAACACAGAAAAGTAAAGAAGTTGGATGCCACTTCTCTTACAGCATCTGTTTTCCTACAACATAGGCTACTTATAAAAAGAGTATTCTCCTATGGCAAATATCACATAGCACACTTAGGATAAATGTCTGGTACTTTTTTTCTGTTGTTATTATTATTGTTACTGCCATTTTTTCCCAGTTAAGTTCAACTTTTAAAGGAAAAAAACAAAACGCCCCATGTTTGGCTCTTCTTCGGCAGAAACGTAGCAAGTGCTTTTATTTAAAAGAAAAAAGAAAGAAAGAAGTGCTGGAGTAGTGAACTATGCAATATCCAAGTTTAACTTTATTATAATATAAATAGTACAGAAGCTGTTTTGACCCAAAAACACCAGTGAGTTTGTGCCAGGTGTTGGTTATAGTGCAGGTTTAAGTGTTAACAATGGCCAGGAATGGAAAGAGTTTTGCTGGCACAAAAGAAATAAAATAGCCCTGACAGAACTATGTCTTTGACTTATTGACTTCATCATCATTGAAAACATTGAAAGCTATAATGGACAACAGCAGACACCCTCTCCACACTGGCTGGGCAGACGGCTCCTAAGTCTTTTTAACACCCTCTTTTATCCCCATTTTTAACATGAGTTAAATATTTTATTTATGTATTTATTTATGGTTATAAATGTATGGATGTGCGATTTTAAATGGAGATGCTGGATGTTTGAATTTCTCCTTGGTTGTAAATAAAGCACGTAGCTATTTATCTATGTGTCATTCTACTTCAAAGCTAACCTGCTGTCATAATGTTGCATCTCTTTTTGCTACAGGCAACCATAATGGATCATGTGGTTAAACCAGAAGCCTGTGGAGCTCCCAAAACCCTGGTAAATATCTCCTCAGCTAAACAGTTATTTATCCATTGGAAGCCCATTGTCTGCTATGGAGTGTAACTTGACCTGAAGAAAAAAAGGAAATACAGTTAACTTAAACCTTAGTAATATTAGCTTTCCATCTTACTTGCTACTTAAGAATGTCATTAGCAAGAAATTTAAAGGGATTTGTAATGTACAGAAGACACTATACCTATTGCATTTAAGTAAAAAATGTTACTTTCTCTTGTCTTTCAGGCATATCCATCCCTTCTTGAGGATCTATAGTAATCACACCTCTTTATGCTTCCATCCCGTTTGCATGTTTGTGTGTGCGCGGATGTCTAATGCACATATATCTGTTTCTGTGTGTGTGTGTGTGTGTGTGTGTGTGCGTGTGTGTGTGTGTGTGTGTGTGTGTGTGTGTGTGTATGTTTTCAAAGTGTCTATGTGATTGAGGATATTTTTGTATGTCTGAATCAAATGTGTCTATTTCCTCGAAAATATCTGGTAACTTGCCCAGTAAATGCATATTGTTTTATTCATAGCTTTAACTCACTGTTAATAACATTAGAGGTATTTGACACAGAATGCCATTTTCATAGCATAATATATGGCGGGCTATGGGGCTGGGCGGTATGACTTAAAAAATTATATGAGGGTATATTTTGAATATAGAACTTTAACTAAAAAACTGAATCACAGTGTAATATTTTTGCTGTTACTGTTTGTATAGCTGTAATGTTTTATATTCAATCCCATGCTTTGGGAGAAAAACCTTTAACTGCCTGCAATGAGCTATTGATAAATATAACAGCGGTTGTGGAGATAACGCTTCATACATAATGAAAGCTGAAGCTATTTCAACTATCATATGCAGCATGTATATCTGTTGTGGCAGTAAATTGCTGATAACTCCAATGTCTAACACGTCCAATGTTGGGGTTTTGTTTTGAATGGGGTTTTTTTGTTTTTTAACATACATACTGTGAATCTAGTGGGGTATTTTTAAACATTGCCTTAAAGTCTTTTAACTGCCATGTCTTAACATACATTAGATGCACAGCTGGATTTTGCTATTATATAAATATGACCAGTTTTCAGTGAGTAAGCCAAATTATGTTTACACGGAGCTCGAAATCTACTTGTGTCTGAGTCAGAAAGCATTCTCAAACATTCCTAATATCTGGTGAATTTTGACAAAGCAGTTGGTCTGTGCACTCTACAGATTTTATATTCAGTCAACTTCTCTCAGAAACCAGAAAAACAAGTGCCCCATTAATATTTGTCTTTACACTAGAATACTGCAAATACTTTCAAGATTTCATTATTGCAGATATTTCAAAATAACAAAATGTTTTTTAGTATCTACACATTTTTGAGCTGCCTCTGTCCTATGTCTTAGCAGTTTGTTATTAATAAATTGAATAACTTAAATGAATAACATGATTACATGAATTGCTTTTCAGAATATGTTATGTAGTTTAGATTCTATACTAATGCAAACAAAATAGCGTTCTTTATTCTTTTTTTTATTTCTTTTTAAAATAATTCTAATGTATGTCATACCGTCCACCCCCATAACAGGCACCTTTCCATTAAGCCTGATACTGTATAGGAATGACTTGGAGTGCCTGAATAGAGAAGTTGCAGTGATAAGCACAGATTTCATTCATTCTCTGTTTTACATACAATTAAAATGTTTTAGTCTTGATGATATCTGTGACTGCACTGCATTATACAGTCATTTGCATATTCCACTCAGGATTCTCAGAAATCCACACAATATAAACACAACTAACACTTTGTAAAAGAACATAAACATACGAAAGAAAGTTTAAAATGACGGTCACAACATTGAAGAATATTGAGTCTTATAATTTATGTGCCAACTTTTATTGATAGAATCTATTAAAGGTTGTCACAACAGTGACCTACACACAGACAACAGCAATATATTGTACTAATCTCCATCTCCTATATCACGAGCTGGTATAAGTCCCAGCTGAAAGCAAATATTTGAATGTTTACATTCCTAACTGACAGAAATCCTGTTTTATAGAAACATAAAAATGGACAAACTGAATCACTGCTTCCCAATTTATACACTTTTTAGAGTGTATATAAAAACTTAAGAAAAAATGTCTATTAAATAGTTGTAAAGCTTTACATATTCTATTCTAGCTAAGTCTCCAAAGTAATGACTTTACCTCAACAACGGTGTGCAAAACTGTTTGCACCTCAAAACAGCGATTCATATTCTAATGTTAATGTAGTGGAGATCGTGTGAATATAATGGAAATGGGGAAAAAAAACATATATAGTGCAGATATTATAATGATATTAAAACTGTTATAAGGAATGTGTGATTGTGTATTTCACTATTAAGTTGACTAGAGAATCTTGAATGTTTTTAAAATATATATTCTCCTAGTAAAATACTTGGTCACTCTTTAATATCAGTCCAGCATGTACACTTTGTTATTGTCAGAATGTCCCATGATGATTCAACTTCAGTTTACTACGATAATGAGACAGCAGTGTCACAAGGTGATGTCTCAGTAACTGTTAAACGGGAGGGTTCCAAATCTGGTGGCTTGGCCTGACCTGGGTTTTGGCTCTGTTAAAAAAAATAATAAAAAAAATAAATTGTGTACAGGTCTATATTTAGGTCTGTTAAGATCTATGATTTTATCATTTGTTGTCCATTATTATGGATGATGTACTGCATAATTTCATCAAATATTAATGGCACATCTTTAAAGTCACTGTAATATGTTCACAACCTTGTGTTGCTCTGTGCTGGTCAATAAAAGCTAAAATTGTCACTTCGTACAATCATGTGCTAAAGAATAATAAAGTGATTACAAAATTTTGAGTTTTTTCATTAGCTTTTTCACATTTCCTGGTACACTGCTGTCTGTGTGTAATCATGCATGTTTAAGTTACAGGGTTTGTTGACCCATAAGGTGATGGCAGATTAACATTTAGGGCAAATTTACTGCAGTTATCACCAGACAGGTTTCATCAGCAATATAGTATATATTGTGGTGTAGTATACTTATTATTCAAAACAGTTTACAGTTAAAAAAATATATATAATGTGCTAGATATTGTGCACTGCTGTTTTCCACCTCAAGCTATGAATTTGCCCTGAATAGTTTCTGTTATATCACTTTACATGTTAGTGGACATCAAGTTATGCTTGCACTGCGCTGCCTCTAAACAAGTGGCAATGTATTTCAAATAAATATATATGAAAATATCAAGTTTTTGTCCTTTTTTTAACTATCCATCCATTAGCTATACATGTTTGTTCTGATCATTGCAAAAATGCAATATGTTACACATCACTTGGTACCTTTTGGGTTTTTGTTTTTCTTCATTTCATATTTCCTTCTTACTTATTTACACACCAGACAAAATTATTTGTTACACTGATTGTTATGTTACTTTCCTGTTACTCCATAACATGAAATGCACTGTCACATTATTACCAGTTAATAGTGTTAAGCTTGAGCTACTTATTGACTCCCTGGCACAAATCCCAACAATTTGTCTTCTAGTGTTTGTTTGAACACACAGAAAGAAAGTCGGAATTCTGACTTTTTTCTCAGAATTCTGAAAAAAAGATGCCCCCACTTTTTTATTCCAGTTGCTCTAATCGTCTTCTGTACAGAGCTGAAAATACAAAGCAAAGCTGAAAACCAGCCCGAAGACATTTTAAAGCAATCAACTACAATTCTACACTGTAGTACCATGTATAGGGAGAAATGTAAGCCAATGTGCTACAAGCCTGGCTGCTCATCACTGCTTTTGTTACCTGATAAAGATCAGGCTCTGACTGCTGGGCTGAGGTTGGCATACATTAAATCTGCTTTGATAGCTTCCTGTTAGTATGTTGTGGTATGTGGGATTCTGTTACCATTAGCTAAAATTGGCTAATTCTATTCAAGGCTACCACTAGCAAAATAACATGAGTAGCATAAATTTGGCTAATAGCTAACCTAACTTTATATATATTTATTGTTTTCCAATTTATTGTTTTCTGTGTATTAATAAAGAAAACACTTTCTTTGTGAAATTTTATACTAACAAAAGTATTTGTTTCTTTTCTTCCCACATTGCAAAGCTAGGACATCACAACAAAGTGATTGGTCAGGTGCAATGTTGATCTTGGACCAACATTATTATGACAATGCAGGATCAACACCAAGATGGGGAAGCACATTATGCATTATCAAAAATGTTGTGTGATTACAGGAACAAGTAAAAATCAATATAGCACCAGTTTTCACAAGCATGATAAAATAACTCTCGTGTTTTGCTGCAGTCTATTTACAGTCCTGGAATCGCCTCATGTCTTTGCACTGAGTGGAAAACAAAGTCACCAAAGAAAACTGGCAAGGATACAGACCTACATGCAAATGCCACAGTAGGAACCCCTTTTTCAGAGTCAAAGCTAACCTGTGTTATCAAATCCTTCATCCATTAACACCGCTAACAGCTGTAACCATGTTGCGACTTATAGCATCCCATCATTCACCTCTCTGCCTTTGACAGTACTGCGCAGCATATTTTCTTTTACTACTATGCTACGCCACCAAGTGAGTATCTTTCAACTGTTCCAAGGATCTGTTCTTTACACTATGATAGCTCAAGTACACATTAAATGAGCAGTAATTAGTCTCAAAGCTAGAAAGCCAAGCTGTACTCTGATCTCATCCAAGAGGACAAGTTGGAGCTGCTCCACTGAGAATCAATCAGAGGTGACTTTGTTAATGAAGATTAAAGGATGCATTCAGTGTCTTTACTACAACGCAGACAAGAAGCAAACCTACATCAAACCACGCACAGATTGTTTTGATCTATCTTTGACGCAGAACGGCAGTTTCAGTAATACTTCGATTTTGAAATAATGTTTTCAGCTCTGGAAGAGCTTTCATAATGACAACAGTGCAACAAATCTGACACTTCAAACTACAAAGGTGATACAGAAATGTCAGATTAAAAACCATGGTCGAGAAACCAAAAGCACAAGTCCACAGAGAAACAGCTAATAACAGCTGTGTATAGTTTGACAAACATTCCTATGATGTATAATAGGAGATTTAAATGTTCTTGTGAAGTTAATCACACAACATGTGGGACATATAAAAGCAAACAAATATAAAAACTTAAAGACAACAAAATGATGAGTTTAAAGGGTCTGGCTACAGTGCTACTGCACAAAACTTATTTCTGCAAACAGTTTTTATACTTAAACCTTTTAGACACCAAGCTACCATCTTGTTAAAGAGTACTGAGCCAATTATACACAACTTGATATCTGACTTTTAACAATGAGACAATATAATACTGCACAATAAACCTCCAAAACTAATTTTCAGCAAGAGGCCAGCTGCGGTTCATGAAATATCGGCTTTGCCATCTGGTACTTAACATCTCTAACTTTACTGGTAGGTGTGTGAGTGTGTGAATCAAAATGGACAGCACATTTGCTCTTAACTTTTAGACATGACTCACCTTTTGATGAATGCGGATCCGCACCGACAGACAGATGGATGGATAGACATATAAATAACGGGAGCACAAACTGCAGGAACAAAACAAATTTGAAAAAGAAAGCAAAGACAATGAAAGACAAAAAGTCAAGCATGCAGCAACATCTGAAAAGGGCGACAAAGAGAATGGGTGCTGGAGAAGCAGAGACAGATTGACCTGCTCAGGTAAAGAAAAGGAGGAAGGACAGATGAAAAGGAGAGGTGGAGAGAGGCCCACACCTTGTCTTCCTCCACTCAGATGCGTTGTGAAATCTGCTCACTCACCGGCTGGTGCAGAGAGAGAGAGAGAGGGGTGGGGGGCGGAGTTGGGGGGGGGGGGGGGGGGGGGGGGTGTCGAAGTATGGGGTGAGATGAAGGTTAACCAGAGAGGTGAAAGTGGTGGGTGGCTGGGTGGATGGCTATGAGAGGATGGAGGTATGGAAATAGAAAAAAGGAGAGGGAAGAGACTAAGAGCTCAGTGTTTCTCTGTAGCTGTATTCAGAGCAGTATGGCACCACTGCAGCATTTCACTGGCTTGGCCGTCCCAGAAACAGATCCTCCACTCCCTCCCTCTCTCCGCCTCTCATCTCACCTCCCTCCTTTGCCTCCTGTCATCTCTCCTCCCCTAGCTCCTGTCATCCCCCCACCTGCTCCCCTGACCGCTCATCCCTTCTTTCCTCCTGTACCCATCCTGTCTTTCCTTTCCTTTAACTTCTCTTCCGCTGACCCACATCCTCCACTCCTGATCCTAAATGTTCTCTTCTTCTCTCTTTAGTGCAACATCCTCTCTTGCTTTGCCTTCCTTCTTTACACACATCCAAGGTCACCCTGTCCAGTGGCAGGTGTGTGAGCATGTGCTCACATGTGACTGTGTGGCAGTGTGCATATGCAAAGATGGATGTGTTGATTTATCACTGTATATGTGTATGCATCTCATTCTGCCGCTTTTGCCGTGTGCATATATCATGGATTTACTAAGAATTCATCTACATATTTGCCTACACATACCTTACTGTGTAAAGGCAGAGGATGTCTCTCACTATGTATCAGTGCAACCCACACATACTCGAACTTGGAAATGACATTAAATTCCAAACTATGTATCATCTGACAACATGTGGGTGTGTGCAAGCTGGGGAGGTCAAGGATCTATCGTGTCTGTTTGGATAGTTCTGAAAAAAAGGAGAAAAAACAGGAAATAAAATCTCGAAAGTGGTAAGGAGCATGCATTATACACATCATCAGTGTTTTATTTATGTTTATTCATCTTTTATTTTTTTCTTGGGTCAAACATCAAATGTGTTTGCATTTTTTGTTTGTTTGTTTTTTATAAGACTGAATGGTGTATTTAACATCAATGATCATTATCATTGTGTGATAATTAAATAATAATCTGTGAAAATGTGTCAGACTCCAGAAAATGGAATTCTTTAATGTAGTGAAGATAAAATCATGCATCAGTAGACTTTATAGTGTTTTTGCTTACATTTAAATGTGCAGAATGTAGCTATGTTGCCTTCCTCAACCTTATATCAGTTTTCCCGAGCAATAACAACAATTTAAACAATCAAAATCAAAGTAAAAAAGAACAAATACACAGAGATTTGAAGATGTTCTTAAACATGTCAACATGTTGTGGTGTGTTGTCTGTGGATATTCACTTGCAGCCAAAGAGTACAGTGGGCGGGATGAGTCTGTTATGACTAGCTTATTTTGTGTATGACTAATCTGATTCATTAATAATTTTCTTCAGGATGTTAGATGTGATTGTGGGGTACACAAGGAGTGCTAGCAATTTACAGATGACGAACAGTTCCATTTGCAAGGCTGCAGTGCTGCAAAAAAGTAGTCTCGCTCTTTCAGCTTAATGTTATGATGGCAGGTGAAGGCCAATAGACTTGACACGAGGCAGAGGCAAAATTTGTTGCTTGCTTACGTTTTACTTACATCACTAAGTGAAATGGGAAATTATACTGGGTGTAGAGAAATTGTTATGAGAAATGGCCCTGTGTGGCTCTGACGTTAGTGACAATATTATTCATGTGTTTGTTGATTGGTAGGGAAGACATGAATCTTGTGAATGAGGCCAGGCTGTACATTTCAACTACAAATTGTCACAGTGGCCCTTCGCTGAGTTGGGTTGAAGGCCGGGCTTAGATTATTAAAAGGTATGCTATGGTCAGGTAATGCCTTGGTGCATCCGTGTTTTGTAACACGGTGTTAAGAAGACCCTTTATACATTGCAAGCAAACAATCAGGCATAAAAACAATCCTATGATAGGCTCCACCCTTTCTGTAGTTGACTGTCAGTATTGCTACACTCAAATAAAGTCCAATAACACCACAATTCAATTAGAGGGAATTAGAATAAATATTTTATAACCATGACATTAACACATTTAACCACAATACACACTCAAAATTATGCAGTAAAGTCATTTTCTGCAACACTTTATTTAACAGAATTCTTTTACATTTTAACACACAGATTTACTCACTTTGCTCACCTGAATATTTTTTATATCAATAGGCAGTTTGTTCCAAACTTTTATGCCAAACAAAAGAAAACAAAATCACAAACTTGAGGGTTAAAACTTTATTTTGCAATGTTATGATCGCCTATTTTTTACAGATAAGACACCACTTTGCATCACTCTGTTTGAGTCAGAACACATGATGTGTCGGACATGAACAAGTATCAAATAGCCTAGTATGTTCATTAATCAACTGTGATAAATCAAATATACATATAAAATATTGCAAGTTTTAAACTATTTGATTTACTAACTAATTTACTGTTAAATCTCCAAAAATATATTTTTATTGTTGCATAAAGAAAAGCTAATTAATAAACATTAAACAAATGTATGTCAGATACAGATGTTGTCTTCGGTAATAATAAAACTATGAAAGCTAAAGTGCAGTAAATGAAGGCTTCTTTTTTGGAAACAGCTGTATTGGTTGAACTTTAATGAGGAGGCCTGCAGAAATAAGTGATGTGTCAAGCAAATCTAAAGGAGACACAGGTCACACACATATGGAAGCGCTGCATAATTATTGTATGCCCATACACCTATTTTTGTTTGACATTTTAAATGGGTCCATTTTGCACAAAGATCATGTTCTCACTTCTTTCTGGCATTTTTCACGCAAGTATCTGGGGGTCCTTCGGAACTTTTCTAGCCAAAGCCACCATCAGTAAGCTTGGTGGAGTTTTGTCTTTGTCAGGCAACAAACAGGCAATATGGGTTTTGTCCAAATTTGTACGAGAAAAAAGTCTTGTTCAAATTGAAGATCTTGCTTAGGAACCATTCCAAAAGATCACCTAAAACTTTGAATCAAAATCTTGAGATGATCTAAAAATAGAAAAAAGTGCTAATACCAAAAGCTTGTCAGTCGTTGTTGCTATCTTCAAGTGAATTGCTACCATGTGAACTGTGGACACTATGCTCGCACATACTGATTTTATTGGGGGATAAAAACCTGAAAACTCTTTACAAAAAATTCCACTGTAGTGATATTTTGATGACAAACTCAACACTGCTGCTGTGAAACTCAAGTATAGGGAAGAGAGCCACTGGAAGCAAAACGCGATTGCCAACACAGATATAAAGTGGAACCATGAAATGAGAGAAGCATGAAAGTGGAGACATGAGCAAATGATGTAGTGAAGAGGGGTATGTGGTATGGGTGAAACACTCACTCCGTGACTGACTCGGAGACCTTCTTGAGCAAAGGCTGACTCAGCCGTTCTGTGCTGGGCGCATGTGTGTGTGTGCATCTATGTGGCAGCAGACATCACCCAGTACCCCTCACCCCCACTCGCTATCCCCTCCTTCTCTCGCTCGCTCTCTCTTCACCTCTACCTCTGCAGTACCTCATTTCTCCCTGTGCCGGCAGGGGAAACACGCATACTTTCTGCTTTTCTGCCTGCTGGCTCTCCTCCAGCATCCTTCTGTGCCTCTTGTGTGTTCTCCTCCCCCTCCAGCCTATGTCTCCCCCCCCCCACCCATGGGGTTTGTTGGCCAGCCTGGTTACCTGACTATTCCTGCTGCTGTTAAAGGAGTGGAGCGGTCTGACACAACGCTGCTTCCCTCGTGCCGCTCTGCCTCGCTTCTCCTCTATGCCTTTCGCCTCACACTCTGCTTTGCTGGATAATTACCACTGTGTCTGCCAGAGACAGCGACAGAGGACAGGAGAGGAGGGAGGCAAAGAAACAGAGAGGCTGCACTCTTCGTTCAACTGCTGCATTCTTCAGTCTTTCCTTTCCTCTGCTTCCCCGGGCTGCAGGAGAGCAGTGCAAGGAACAACTTGATGTGCGAGAGCTCCCTAAAGGAATTTTATCCTTCTCTCTTTTGCGCTTCCTCATTCTGTTCATTCCTGGGACAGAGTGCAGAGGAGGAGATAAGAGGGAGGGACTGAGAGCAAGACTCTGCCTTCAGCTGCACAGCTCAGTGTCCCACCTTGGTCCAGAGGCACATAAGTCAAACACTCACAGTGACTGGCAGACAAGGAGACAGACTGACAGAGACACACATTGTATACATATAGACAGGCAGAGAAGAACAGAGACAGACAGGTGGTGTAGGTGTCATGGCGTCAGTGGACAGCACTGGTTCAAGTGTCTCTGGTCGGCTGAGATCAGGGGATCTACTTCACGCTGGTCTGGCAGTTGCACTGCTGCTTGGTGAGTTACACTTATCTCTGTACCTTTAAGTGCCATGTCATTCCACTCTTTTCAAACATGTCTCTGGATGGGGCTATCCCTTTAATTGCCTATACATTTTAACTTGTTTCTGTGCCCTTTAGACCTTCTTCATTTGCTCCTTTTGCTCGCTTTTTCTTGTTTATTATATCTGAGTGGGTGGTACAGCCCTCTTACAGTAAATCAATACCTTTTTTGGTTATTCTATATCTGCTATATCTACATCTGCTGCTCTGTCGCATCTGCTTCAGCGCTCATGTTTAATCATTATCTTTCCATACCCAAACACTACAATGTATGGTGCTGTCACAGGGAATGTTTAATTGTTAAACAATCAGGCCAACAATACAAACCTTTGACTGAGATCAGTTTCATGTTGTAGGGTTGCTGCTGGACTGTTTGAGTAACTGACACTTCGCACTTTGAAATTCTACTTTAAACATAGCCTTCATATAGGAGAAAATAAAACAAATAATTAACTTTTGGTTTTCAAAGTAAAGAAAAACAAGCTATAGTTTATCTACATGCATGCCTGTGTGAACATAGCATTACTGGTAATGACGTAGTGGTGCAGTGATGATCTGTGCTTTTGCTCGTACCCTCCCTGATTTTGTTGTAGTGCCCAATAGTGCCCCCACATCCAAAAATCCCCCCCTGGCTCTCAGTTCTTTGGTAAGTTGAGCACCATTGAGTTTTATGGAAGGAAAATGGGACTAGTATGTGTCCAGTATTGCAATATTAGTGTTGTCTTTAGATAACCGACAAGTAAGATTAGAATGCATCTTATCTTTCTGCTTTTTAAAATGTGTTCTAGATCCAAAAAAACACAAACAGCACTTTGTTGTTTCAGTTTTGTTTTGTTTTGTTTTTTGGCAAATATTTGGGCTTTTTATGTTTTCCAACCAAATATCAGGGGGAAATATTAAAACAAATAACTTCAGTTAATTAACACATGTAATTTTGCATATTGGTAAAGTTATTGACTAAATTATTCAAGAGTCCATGAGTCCAGGTTAGCGGCAGCACCAAGACCAAATCATCATTTGTCCCAGTAGGGTCAAATTTGGTCATAGCATATCACATACTGAAAACATGTGAACACACTTCTGACTAGCTAACACAATGCAACATTAGTTCATTTTAAAGGGATTAAACAATAGTTTAGCCCTTTTGAATAGATATGATAAATATATGTACCAAAAACTTTTAACAAAATATTCATTTAAGAAAGAGGAACAAATACAGGCAATATACACACTTCATTTACATCATAGTTCGCATACACAAAAAATAGTTGTAAAGCACAATTTTACAATTATTCATCTTATACATCTTATTCATATTCATTTGTTTCTTGTTGTATTTCATTGTCAGTACACATATTTCCAAATGAAACTGTTGAGTGTTGTGGAAAGTCATACTGCACCAAATAACACTTTCTTAGTAAAATATTTTCCCAAAAATCGTGCTAAAAACAGCATTGATCTGGTTGTTTTGTCTAAATTGCCATCTAAGTTCAGTGGAATTTCTCTGAAATCATTTTCTCATAAGTACATATTCTCAGGCTGAATCCCACCGTCCCAGCAGACATTAGATACACCAACAGATAAGTACAGGCAAGGCTAACACAAATAAGAAAGAAACATAAACTGTATAACAAATTATATATTTTTTTTTTATCAGCGAATCCCTAAAGGATAGCCACAGCATTATAGAGCATTGTTGTTTTAGTTTGACTTTTAACAGTCTGACTCAAGTGGTGGTGCGAGATTGGTTTACATTAGCTACCTGTAAATTAAAATAAAATAAGTTCAAATATCTTTTAACCCATAAGAGCCCAGACCCATTTCCACACTCAGGAAAATTATGGGAGCGGTAAATCAGCAACATCAAGATCAATCAACAAAATAGATTATATAAGAGGTGTCACCGTAGGTTCTTAAACAGTAAAATATGTAACTCAATATCCCCAAAATATCTTCATTTTTACAAATAAATAGATTATAACTTAAATTTTAACTTAACATCATGACTCAACAACAGCCCAACAGTCCATATTCCAAGTTAGAAGAACTCTTAAATTTCAATTCAAGTTCTACACTTACGAATAAATACTTTCATTTGACTATATCCTCCTGAGAACTGAGGAAAGAATCTCCCCATTGAACTATTTTTGGGATTTCCTTCCTCTATGGAGCTAAAAGAGAGCACCCAAATGCACGAGATGTCAATAGAAAGCCCAGGATGTCCTCTATTTAGTACATTAGGACTTATTATGATAGCTCAAATAAGTCACAAGATAGAGACCAAAAACAAATGTCCATTACAATGGTTCTCTGGAGGATATGGCTTTAGTTCCGTGGGTGAGTTTTAGTCATTCCAGTCTTTGTAGTTCCTTGATTTGACCTCTGATTACTATGTTTACTTACATCATTAAATTCTCACCTCTATTTAAGAGATCCGGTTCATCTGTTATGAAAATGTCCATCTTAAATGCATTTTATCATTGTTAACATGTTATATATTCAGGATATGGTTATTTATCCAAATTGTGTCTGTATTGGAATGCTCAACTGTTTCTCTTATGTAATCAAGTAATGCCTAAATCAAGTAATGTGCAAAGTATTACAGCAATTTGTCACAACAAAACCTTTTGGCAACAGAGAATGAAGAGAATGAAGGCAGTGAAGCAAAGGTCCCAATACAAGTCAGGTGTGAAATTAAGGAAAAATGTTTAACACTAGGCTGTTCTCATTAACATCTCCGGATCTATATGAAAGTGTCATTCAGTATCAACAGACAGAAGCTGTTAGTGCAGCAGGACCACAGACAAAACTTGGAATAATGACTTTTTTGCAGAATAAAGACACTCTTCAGATATCTGTAACTTTTCAGCATGGAAGATGGAAAAGGTTGGAACAACTGTCATGCCAACTACTTTCATTTTTTCCATTTTCATTCACGCAAAATTATTCATCATCCTTTTTTGTGACAAATAAACAAAAGATACAGTAAAAAGCAAAATGATAGAGTGATCATGGTGTAACATAGTAATCATGTTAACATTTCTCCAGTACTGTGCCTGAAAATGCAGTTACTGCAGCATTGTTTGTATGAATATCACATTGCATATATTACCTGAAGTGAAAAACTGAAACTATCTTGTCCCACAATACCAGCAGCTCTGCCTATTAAGTAACTCAGCTGCTGGTGTAATTCTTTGCCCATTCACCTTGAAAAGGACATCTCACATCCCTCACCTCTCTCATATCCATTTCCCTGTTCTTTCCTTGTGACCCCTTCCATCACTTCCTACACATTGTAACTCCTGCATTACCTACGCTTCCTTGTTCATACCCCCCTCTCCCACCTTTCCCATCACTTCCCTGTATATATTGCAGAATAGTGTCCTCAGTCAGTTCTCTATGGGTTATCTTAGAAATACATTAACTTTTCAATTACTGGCCTACTTAAAAAAAGAAGAAGAAAAAAAACAGTCACCTTGACAGTCAGGCAAGGACACACACACACATACATGCACACAGACACATATGCACATACATGCACACACTCAGTTGCTTTTCAGACCATCAGTATTACTGATATGTACACAAACACTTAAAGTAAGTGCATATATACAGTGGGGCAAAAAAGTATTTAGTCAGCCACCGATTGTGCAAGTTCCCCCACTTAAAATGATGACAGAGGTCAGTAATTTGCACCAGAGGTACACTTCAACTGTGAGAGACAGAATGTGAAAAAAAAATCCATGAATTCACATGGTAGGATTTGTAAAGAATTTATTCGTAAATCAGGGTGGAAAATAAGTATTTGGTCAATAACAAAAATACAACTCAATACTTTGTAACATAACCTTTGTTGGCAATAACAGAGGTCAAACGTTTACTATAGGTCTTTACCAGGTTTGCACACACAGTAGCTGGTATTTTGGCCCATTCCTCCATGCAGATCTTCTCAAGAGCAGTGATGTTTTGGGGCTGTCGCCGAGCAACACGGACTTTCAACTCCCGCCACAGATTTTCTATGGGGTTGAGGTCTGGAGACTGGCTAGGCCACTCCAGGACTTTCAAATGCTTCTTACTGAGCCACTCCTTTGTTGCCCGGGCGGTGTGTTTTGGATCATTGTCATGTTGGAAGACCCAGCCTCGTTTCATCTTCAAAGTTCTCACTGATGGAAGGAGGTTTTGGCTCAAAATCTCACGATACTTGGCCCCATTCATTCTGTCCTTAACACGGATCAGTCGTCCTGTCCCCTTGGCAGAAAAACAGCCCCATAGCATGATGTTTCCACCCCCATGCTTCACAGTAGGTATGGTGTTCTTGGGATGCAACTCAGTATTCTTCTTCCTCCAAACACGACGAGTTGAGTTTATACCAAAGAGTTCTACTTTGGTTTCATCTGACCACATGACATTCTCCCAATCCTCTGCTGTATCATCCATGTGCTCTCTGGCAAACTTCAGACGGGCCTGGACATGCACTGGCTTCAGCAGCGGAACACGTCTGGCACTGCGGGATTTGATTCCCTGCCGTTGTAGTGTGTTACTGATGGTGACCTTTGTTACTTTGGTCCCAGCTCTCTGCAGGTCATTCACCAGGTCCCCCCGTGTGGTTCTGGGATCTTTGCTCACCGTTCTCATGATCATTTTGACCCCACGGGATGAGATCTTGCGTGGAGCCCCAGATCGAGGGAGATTATCAGTGGTCTTGTATGTCTTCCATTTTCTGATGATTGCTCCCACAGTTGACTTTTTCACACCAAGCTGCTTGCCTATTGTAGATTCACTCTTCCCAGTCTGGTGCAGGTCTACAATTCTTTTCCTGGTGTCCTTCGAAAGCTCTTTGGTCTTGGCCATGGCGGAGTTTGGAGTCTGACTGGTTGAGGCTGTGGACAGGTGTCTTTTATACAGATGATGAGGTCAAACAGGTGCCATTCATACAGGTAACGAGTGGGGGACAGAAAAGCTTCTTACAGAAGACGTTACAGGTCTGTGAGAGCCAGGGATTGTCCTTGTTTGAGGTGACCAAATACTTATTTTCCATCCTGATTTACGAATAAATTCTTTACAAATCCTACCATGTGAATTCATGGATTTTTTTTTCACATTCTGTCTCTCACAGTTGAAGTGTACCTCTGGTGCAAATTACTGACCTCTGTCATCATTTTAAGTGGGGGAACTTGCACAATCGGTGGCTGACTAAATACTTTTTTGCCCCACTGTATACAGTTCACATACATGCACATGCACACACATACACAGACACAGACACACACGTCACATAAAAAAATAATAGTGCATACATTACATAAGTGAATTGTACACTACTTCAGGATGGGAATCTGTAGGCGGTTTCAGGACAAACTGTTAAGACAAAAAAAGAGGATAGTGAAGAGTAAAGTGATGTACAAAACCATGATAGTAGAGAGCAGTAAAGCCAAGGAGGTGTCAAGTTTATTTCTAAGCATGAGGAGGGGGAACCATATAATCCATTTGGAAATGTTTTTGGAAATGGATAACATCTTTTTTCTTCTCCACTGGAGCATTTTGTTTCAAAGACTATTCACTGAAAATGTGCAACTAATTACTGATAGAGGATAAATGTTTGTTTTCATTGTTGCATTTATCAAAGAGTTTAAAAGATAGTTCAATGTTCAAAACCTCTAAGCCTGTTAAAGTAGAAAATACACACACACACAACCCTGTTCAGCTATTTTACTGAGGACCTTCATTGACATAATGCTTTCCCTAGCCCCTTACCCTAACCCTAACCATTAAAAATGAATGCCAAACCCAAACCCTTACCCTAAACCTAACCATAACCTAATTGTAACCCTGACACTAAAACCACATTTTGAGTTTCAAAAATGCCTTTAAATGCCTTCAAATTTGTGAGGACCGGGTTGTGTATCCTCACAAGTGACTGTTGGTTCTCACTAGTATAGTAGAATGCAGATTTCGGTCCTCACAAAGATAGCTAGACAGGAACACACACACACATATGTTTCCATGTTCTTATTTAGGGATTGTCTCCCCCAGGAGCAACTTCTGAAAGCAACTAAGACAGAAAGATTGAGGGAAAAAATGAGTGAAAGCAGAATCGTCCAGACTGTCCAGTGCTATAAAAAAGTAAGTCAGGCTATTAAAACAGAGCAAAAGTGGAAACAGAAAACAAACAAGTTCAAAACTAAAAATGCTTGAGCTGAAAGTGGATGAGTCAGCATAACTGAAGAGTTAAATACCAGGTGTTACAAAAAAAATCAAGAAGAGTGGGTGGGACAAAATCATATAGATGACCAAAAAAACAAAGCCAAACAAACTGATGCTTCCTTGATGTATAAATATTTATTTGTAAGGTACAAGAGTGCACATATTTATTAAAACCAATATGTGACTTGCAGAAGGCACTCTTTTAGTTAATTTCATCTGAAAATAAACAAATAAATACAGGCAGAGGTTTATTTTTTTCTAAGTATTTTGTTAGGTTCAATATTGAGGAGGGGTAGAGGAGGTAATCAACTTCCATAATAACAACACTAATCCGGCCGGGTGGAGTCAAACGATGATTTTAATGACACGCGTGGGAAGACCGCCACTGTACGCAGACAGCGCCGATCCCCGACTTACAGAGCATAAGCAGGTGTTTTATACCTTCTGGGCTTAAATTTACTACACCCCTAAACGTCACTCAGATACAGTTCATACATAGGTTTCAAAACCACAATGACTTAACACAGTTTAAAAATAACATTGTCTCCGTCTCCACAGCAGATGCTTCCTGCCAGCCTTCTGACTTTCACTTCCCGTCTGGAAAACCCTGCAAGAAACTGTTCCTCTTTTTGCAGAGACAATTTTAGAGTTGCAAGCAAACATGATTAACCTCTCACCTATACATGAGATAAAGTCTACTGTGTGAGTGCATGTGGGTCGACCTCACCAGCTGAAACTTGTAACCTTTTCCACCAGACAGAAGGCCAGCACGTACACATTTTAGAACAAGCATTCAAAAGCATTTAAGATTATTGATTCAACTCAGCAGTTTAGAGTGGTTATAACTGCACCTGTAATAAAGGCTAATTGGGTACCAATATGTTTAAACATCTGAATACAATATCAATACTGCAGATTGTATTATTAATGCAATGGTAATGATGATGATGATTAACAATAGCAGTAAAATAATTTCTAATCCCTCACAATTTGCACTACTGGAACCCATACTCTTCAGTGGGAGTTCCACCCACATTTACAATCCCTTGGTTGTATCATTAACCCTAAACGCTTACTTCAGCAATATCCTTCTTTTTATTTATATCATTTTACAAAAGCAGCTGATAAAAAAAAAACCCAGAAAGAATGACAATTCAAATACTGAAAAAGAGTGTTTTTCCCAGTACGAATTAAAAGTTTCAGCTCCAGTAAGTCTTACTTGAAATAATTTTCTTACAACACTATTACTTTTTTTTCTGAAAATGTTTTATTAGTTCTAGCCATACACAGTAAATCACCATTAATATACTTAATATAATACAAAATAAGTAGTGCTGTCTGTTGAATGAGTTCTATCCAAGTAACTTTTTCAATGTATATTAAGAAAAGGTTATTTCACATTAATTTTCTTTTTTTGTTTCATTAACCAGCCCCAGTGCCAGTGTTGTGATGGTAACAATACAGCTGAAAAATAACTTTTTATCAATATTTCTGCTGTTGAATTTTTTCCTCCAAATCACATTAATACATTTTCTGATTTCTTTAACATTTGAATTGAAAAATGGTAAATGACAATGTGTGCCTAGAACACGTGATTTCAAGTAGTAAAATGATTTAATCCATATCCAGTAATATGAGGACTCAAGTGTTTGAGATTCTTGTGCTAACGCAGATTTATTCAAAGCATTCCAGAGGAGGTGATGCAAAATTCTTTTAAGCAAGTATACATACATGTCTATGTCTATGTGTCCTCAGCAGAGGCATACATGTACTCTAGCCTTGTCTGTACCTTGTCCAAGTGAAATGTGATCCTGAGCAGGTCAATGTGGAAGAGAGTATTTATAAATAGATCCCAAGTGTGTGAGAGAGAAACCAGAGCAACAATCTGAGAATTACACCAGCTGTCATTGCAAAACCCACATAACATGCCTGGCCATGTGAATTTAAGTCGCATGACTCTTATACTCTATTCATAAATTGGATTAGTTGGGTCTTGATAAAATCACATGTTTTGATTGCTTAATTCGTTTGACTTGATGAACTAGAGAACAAATCTTTTCTCTTAAGAAATGGTACCAAAATTCTATGTTTCATTTTTTTTTAACATTTTTTTTAACATTAAGACCAATAGAAGAGAGAGCATCGCAGGTTTTACATAGAGGACATCATACAGTATAAATGTCATTTGGTAAAATTGTCAGTTGCTTCTACAAAGTTGCATTTAGAACCTAACCTAATTTTTCAAAGCCTAAAGTTCGCCACAAAGTCCATAAAGTACACAAAAAAGTAATCAGGGAGCATGTGGTCATTTTTCTCCCTGTGACAGCAATTTTAAATATATTAGGTTTAGACTCCATATTAATATTTTTATTCACAATTTAATTTTAAAAGAAGAGAGACAGAATAGTGTTGCCTACTTGGCCACATTCTACTTTTACTTAAGTTACATCATAATGAATTCATACATAATTAAGTCTCAATAAACTGATGCCACAACAAATATTGCAAATATCAAACAAAACACAAAACTCTGTACTATCTTTTACTTATTTATTTTCATTTTGCCTTATATAATTGTGTTTTTATTGCTTTTCAAAAACTGTTTTCTATCCTTTTCTAAAGACTTTTTAACTTTTCCTTTCTCCCTTGGTTTAGGCGTATGGACTGTTGGTGGACTGGAAGTTTCCACAGGTAAAGTGTCTTCAATCGAAGCAATGAATGGCTCCACGGTTTTGTTGCCCTGCACTTACTCTTCATGTATTGGCATCGAAAATCTCTACTTCAACTGGCAATATAATGACAATGGAACTCTCATAAAGGTACGTGCACACAACCACAACACCAACAGGGATACAAAAAAGCATAAAAATAGTGATTCCTAACATTTTCATATGTTTCGTGTCTCATCGCATAAACAGTCGGTGAGTGTATGCTGTTGTATTTCTGAAGGCATGGGGATACAGTTTTGTTCATAAGTATTTTGATGATCAGATAGTTCTTGTAATTTTGCCTTTGTTAACCATCACATGTGATTTTCTTTTTTTTTTTTTTTTTAGTACAGCCTGTATTAACTGTTTAGGAAATGCAGCCATTTTTTAATACACAGGATCTGCTTTTATTATTTGAAAATCCTCTGTAGGTTATGACTGCCTGAAGTCTAAAATTCATGAACATCACCAAATGCTGTGTTTCCTCCCTTGAGATGCCAGGCCTTTACTGCAGTCACCTTCAGCTGCTGCTTGTTTGTGGGTCTCTCTGCCTAGAGGTCTGCCTTCTGCAGTGTTGGAAAGGTTATTTTTAAAGTGTATTCCACTACAAATTACAGAATACATGCCCCAAAATGTAGTTTTTAACATATTCCGTTAAGTTACTCAGTGTGAGTAACATATAATGAATACTTTGGATTACTTAATATATTGTTATGCTTTTTACAACTACATGAATGTACTATTGCTGTGTAATTTATTACTATTACTGAAGGCTTCTTGCCACCAAAATAACACTGTTAGCTTGCGTTAGCTGAGGTTAGTTCATAGACTGTTTTCAGAATTGCACATGATTATTTGCAGCTCGCAGGTTGTTAATGTTTAAGCAGGTCTAACAATCTGCAGTCTATGAACTAACTTTGGCTAACGCCAGCTAACAATGTTAGCTCGGTGCCGAGTAGCATCCAGTAATAATAACAAATCACTCAGCAATAGTACATCAAAGATACTGAAGTGGCACATAACCCAGGTAGCTACCACAACTAAAACAAGGTAGCTGCAGTAGGCTAACATTCATTGTTAAAAAATAACTTACTTCCAGATGTTTGTTTAGGTTGGTTGCTGGCAAACAGTGTTTGCATGGCATGGTCAAATTCACCCATCCCTCTCTTCTTTAAATATGAAGTGGTGTCGGAATTTCAAAGTAAGAAATCCATTCCTGCTCGTACTCTGCTGGCTCTGTTGTGCTGTCACTGGGTCCATTGTGTACCTGACACCACCAATGTTAATGGGACGCTTACATTGGAGCCTCTTATTTCGTGTCTTGTTTGGGTGTCGGGCTATGTGTGGAGTTACCAAAATTGGAGAGGTGATAGCCTAAGGAAAAGACCGCTGTGTAATCCAGTTATTTCAACAAAGTAACTGTATTCTAATTATCACCATTTTAAAAGGTAACTGTAAGGGAATACAGTTGCTCATATTTTGTATTTTAAATACGTAACACCAGTACATGTATTCCGTTACTCCCCAACACTGGACTTCGAAACTCTACTGAAAAGAATGCTCTGGTGGAAAACATGTTCTGATTACATGTGACTCACTTGGTCATTTAATTAAATCCTGTTTCTTTGTCTTGAGAGGCTCTTGGGTTGCTTGTGCAGTATACATTGGGTGATTACGATTAACCAATAAATTTTTCAACATTTGTCAGGATCTGAGGAGCAATTGTACCCCTGTACATTTCAGAATTCATCCAGCCATTGACAGCAGTCACACGATCCGTAAACACAAGTGAATGAGTTCTGTTGCAAACCATACATACCTATGCCATTACATTGGCTTCACCACGCTTCAGATCATTATTTTTTCTTTTTTTCTCTCTTTAACCATTGGTTTGCATCTTGTTGTAAATGCTCTGTATTTCCATTAATCAAGACATCTGTTGATTGTAGACTTTGACAATGATGTAGCTACCTCCACGGTGTTGCTGACTTTGTTAGAAGTTGTGAAGGAACTTTTTTCTTGACCAAAGAAAGAATTCTATGATCATTCACTTCACAGATGTCTCCACAGGTTTCCCTGGCCTTTAAGTCTTGCTGAGCTGCCCGGTTCATTCCATCTTTTGATCAATGTGCCAAATAGCTGATTTGGCCACGTTTTTTTTAGCTTGATTATGGCATAACTACACGTTCTTTCAGACAGCTACCAAATACAAATTCAAGTCCAGATCACAATTTCCTTAATATTTAGTGTCAAGGGACCCTTTACCTGGCCATAAAACTGCTTGTCAATTATTTTTGAGTCTCTAAAAATGGGGAACTATATATAAAAATGCCCAAACAGGTAATAAAACACTTTTGTTAAACCCTTTGAATTAAAGTCTTTGATTTTCAGTGTGATGTGGTGGTGTACAAAGGCAAAATTACAACACAGTGTGTCATCATCCCAATGCTGTGTAGCTGACACCCAATACTGTGTATCTAAGGAAATATCTTGTGTGTAGTTATGTGAAGCGTTGATCCCTATGGAGGGTGTGGAGCCGAAGGTCCGTGTGTTCCATGAGCGTGTTGAGTTTGTCGGCTCCTCAAAGAGTAACAACATTTCGATCTTGCTATGGAATATCACCTTTGAAGATGAAGGAGAGTACATCTGTTTTGCCAGGAATCCAAAAGAGAAGAACCGCAACCACAGTGCTATCTTCACTCTTATAGTGGTGGATCAAAGTATGTAAAAGTTGCACAAACACCTGGCACACAAAAATAGAGCTTTATCTGACTTGCTGACTGACAATGTTTATAAAGTACATATACTTAAAAAAAGATTGCACTTACGCTACAAGCATCTAGTTTCAATCTTGTTAGAGCTCTAAGTCAGTTTTTACATACTCTGTATACTTGTTTGTCCTCACAAAGTCACTGTCTCTCTCTCTTTCTCTTTCTCTCTCTACCTTTTCAGTGAAGGAAGTTGACAACACTTTGACAGTCATTATTGTCTCAGCGTTGGGTGGAGTCATAGGCTTAGTTATCATTGTCATGGTGATAAAGGCTGTTGTTGTTCACGTCCTGCATAAGGATGATGAGAAGAAGTGAGTAGATCACTGACTATCTTATAAGGACATTTAGAACAAATCAACAATACTGATTATAGATAACCTTTTTATCATATATATTTGGGTCAGCTACAGTCAAACAGCCAAAAACTGTGTATTGCTGGCAAAAAGAAATTTGGTCTATTATATGCTAGTTTTATTACTGTTTCTGCAAATTTAACATCTTGTGTTTCACCATTAATGAAAAAAAATTCCAGCTTTTAAGGAACCACTGATTTTTTTTTCCTGACATGGTTTTTATTCATATATTTTTATTCATATACATATGTTACAAGTCCTATGATGTCATTGACTTTTGCAGATATAGCCTGCAACACGCAGCTCAAAACTCATCACATAAGCATGTAACATAATTTATTCTTATACCTGCAGCACTATCATATGCACGAAATGTACAGAAGTTATAAATAATTAAGTGTGGAGAGGTACTGTTTATATTTCCTGTTTAATCACACAAGTTATGCACTGTTACGGCAACACAATTTTTCAGGCAAGACATACTGACATGAAGAATAAGTCAAGTGATCTTCATACATACATGTTGTAAATAATATTTTTATGTACTACAAATATTTTTAAAAGGTGCAAGTCTTATTTGATTTCTAAAAAGTATAACAAAAAGTTTGAATGTTGGCAAAAAAAATGAAAAAAATAGCTTGTTATACTCCAGTTTGCAAAAGAAGTAGAATTATTAGCTTTCTGTTATCTTTTTTATTGATATAAAAAGTGCATCTAGTAGTGAAAATCTGATATTAGAGGAAATTCAAATGTGTTACGTCATAATTTCAAGAGTATTTGCTTTTATATAACAAATGAACTATTTATATTCGATGAATACAACTAAAATCAATGTAACCTTTATCACTAGGTCTAACGTCATATCATCAACACCAGTTCATATAAAACTACATTATTTACTGAAAAATAATTTTGTGTCACAAAGATTTACCCTGTTATTTGACTGTGGCTGACCCAGGCACTCATTTGGCCATGTTAATAGATTGTTTTGTATTTTTCTAATTAAAATATCTGATGTAATCTGTAATGGTTTTATGCTGACAATATAGGTCAAATTGTCTCAGAGCAAAGTGGGCAATTAATGTGAATCTGTTATATTATATAATAACGAAATAATGTCACCCACATTCTATGTTTCCAAAACAAAATTATTATTTGATGGTCAGTGGGTTTCGTTTTTTTAAAACCCCTGCAGTATATATGGCACATGGCCCTTATCGCTTGTATTTGTCTCCTTTTATAGGTGTTCGATATAACCTTTGTTTCTTTTATCTCTACAGTAAAGAGTGCCTAGTGAGCTCCTCAGGGAATGACAACACAGAAAATGGTCTTTCAGGAGCCAAAAATGAAAACAAAGGGACACCAAAGGCTTGAACAAAATGTTAAGTATGGCTACATGTTTGTATATATGTTAGACAAATGTACACACTCAGCGAAAAATCAATTATCTTACTAGCGGCTAACAAAAACAACTTGTAAAAATGTCTATTTTAAATCATGCTTGAGATTTGGGAAGTGTGAAGTGTGCATAGGCCTGGATCTCTGTCACTTACCATGGTAGCCCATTTGTTCCACTGTACAGCTTCTGCTCCACTTTCTTCACATTGCAATCTCCAATTTATGCAGTTGATGTGTTATTTTTTTCCATGTACTTTCTTACTATCTAATAACATTCACACTACGTTAAAGCAAGAACGCATCACAAGGCTGAAATTTTTTTCATACACCCAATGTCAGTATTCAGTTTCTAGTCCAAAACATGCTTTACAGTATCAGTTGAGAAGCTACAATATGATTCTTAGTCCGGAACTCTACAACTCCAAGTGAAACTTGGACTTAGATATACTCAACCAGTGGGAACAAATATCTTTGATGCCATGTTGAACTGCCATAATGAAAAACTGCCAGGATGTCAGTCGAAGAACAGCACAACACTGCTCAAATTCTTTCCCTTAGTTCTCAAATCATATAAATGCACCTGGATGAAAATAAGCCAGGTGGTAACTGACTAGAAGTTTGGTTATAAATAAAAGATAAAATTTTTCAGTCCCAATCACATAAATTGTTTATAAATAAAATAGGAAGTTTTACATTTTAAACACTGACTGTAAAATTTGTATTTTGCCATTTTAAACACTGGGCGCTGTTTTACTGATTAACTGTGTTTGTAGGTAACGAGTAAATCCCAACTGTTTCCAAAGGATCTTTCTGACATTAACCTCTGAAATGCCAATTTTCATGTGACTTCTGGGTTCAGATTAGACACACTGCTGGTTTGTTTGGGCCAAAGATTTTCTGTGAAATGCTGGTTAGCAGGGACTAACAAATGGGCTTACCTTAGGTGAATAAAAGATCCAGTTCTGCACAGGTTTTATTGTTTTGCTTTAGATAAACACAGGTGCCTGTTCTGCTTCTGCTCCCTTGGCTGGTGAGAAGAACTTACATAAAAAAAGAAGAACCCTAACCATCATCAAAGACAATCCCCAGACTACCCAGCTCCCTATTGAAAGGAATGAACTTAATCATGCTGCTTCTGACTAATAACCAATGCATTTTGAGCATGTGCACATTTTATATAGCTTCGTATAAGATTATATATTACACCATAATAGAGGAACATTTCTGTGTGTCTCTGTTTGGTCCCCTCCACGCTGGCCAGAACTGCGGGAAGCTCTGTCAGTACTCATCTCAACACTGCTGCAACTGTTTAACACCTTTTTAGCCACGTCAGGGTTATTGAAAAACAACTTTTAGAATATTGGCCGACAAGTTTACTGTAGAAAAATTAATAACTGAAAGAAAGTTTGCACTTATTGAAAAAGTGAGAACATTTTAGCAGCTCTGTTTAAGTGAAAGAATTGAAAAGCCCTGCCAGAGGAGTTTGAGAAGCTGCTTAATGGTTATTAGCAGGATATCCTTATAAGCACATGCAGCTCAAAATGCTAATTTCCAAATTTACATGTGGATTCAATGATATACATATAACTCAAAGGAAACTTGCCAAACCCATCAAGAATTTACAAGTCCAGTAATATAGCCTTGGTAGTGCAGGTAGCATTGTCTTGGGGCAGCTCACTCCAAAAGAATGTAAAGACTGTTGGGCAGTCAAATATTGTCCAAAATGTATGTTTTCATTCAGTACAAAAAATATATCAAAGAAATATTAATATTATTCTGAATTGAATGTGTGTGAATGCCCTTCAAGGGCAGTCATAAGTGCTTGTTGGTCAGCTACATTATTTTGTGTACATCTACAACTGGCCAAAACTGAGCATGTTATAGAGTTTAAACTGATAAAATTACTACTTGACTGTATTTAAAACCATGGCCATTGAAGATTTTAAACTTTTTGTTCAGACTTCACAAACAGCCCCAGTGTTGATCTTAGCTGTTTAAAAGGGATGTCGGTTGATGTTGCTGAAATTGAGAAATTTTTAATTAAAAAATGTTTAAGTAAATGCTTAAATGTGCACAATATAAACACCAGTACATATTTCTTTCAAGAAACGCCAAATTGGAAAATGTAACAAAATTTTCATAAATTCACATTTCTGTTTCAGTCTTTCATAAGTCAACAAGGATCGGTTTACTGCTAAAATGCCCTTGGGAAATTAGAACCACCTCTCTTTGTAGTTTGTAGTCGCAGTCACTTTGACGTCTTTTCTATGAGGACTGCAGACATTCTCTGCATAAATAGTTTGAACAGCTGAAAGCTACATACATACATTACACGCTGCTACACACATACCCACATAGGAGGATTCATTTTGATACCAGAGAACAGCTCACTGGCCTTGCCTGCAAACAATACAGCACTTTATCAGTGTTAAAGTGGTTTTGTTACAATGGCAAATCACGGAAGTGGCCTCACAGTTGCCATTCTTTTATACTATATATTAAGAGAATTAACAAAAACACAACATTCTCACTTTGTGTTTGTCATTTTGACCGAGTACCTGACAGCAGCACTGTGTCAAATGGTTTTAACTTCGAGTACATGTTAACTTACTGGAACAGAGCTCTATGACAAGCTTTTATTTTATTTTTCTATTTGTTCACTTCTGTCAGCCTGCTCCTCTCTAATACTGGAGTGCATTTCCCTTGCTTTCAATGGAAGCAATAAGACAGATATCAGATTATGCAATAACCTGTTATAAGGCACTTTAAAGATGTGTCTGGACTGGCTGGCAATTCTGTCCAAGGCACTGATCATTGTACCAATATATGTATCCACACCACAGAAATGTCTCTCAGCTGAGTTTAAGTATGGTGATTAGGATCATATATCTACAGCAGATGGTTTTGTCTGCATTGGATCAATCTATATTAGGTCCCATTTACACTTGGCTCAAAATTCCCTGAGCAGATGAAAGCTGTATCAGGAAAAGCTTGAACCCAGGCCCACAATATAACACATATCTAACATATTACCCCATTTGTACTTTGCTATTTCATAAAAGTTGTATCTAGATGGAATAATAACACAGTGGTGGGTGGCCCTGGGAGTTCAGGGTGCTGCAGCTGCAGTTTCTGTTTTTGCTGCGGATTATTTCTTTGTTAGTTTGTTGTTGTTTTTTTATTTATTACTTTGTCAAACTGTTGAAGATGTGTCTCAGTATGCTTTTATTTTACATTTTTTCAATGTATGTTTTACTCAGAGCTCTCAGGGCTACCGTACTAATGGGCTAAAAACACCCTAATTGACACTGCCAACTGACAAATATGAAATGCCCTACAAGATAACCAATGCGCCCCTTACAGGAATACAATATATTTTTCTGTGTGTAACATAAAAGCAGCCATCGTTGCAATCACAGAAAACATCATAACTGACCTATTACGAATGTTCTTGCTTTAGAGTCCTAATTATAAGATTTGATGTTATGTACTGAGTAGTTGTTTGGTTGCACTTATGTCTTTGACGGATGCATTTAATTACCATTGCAAGGAAAGGTGTTGTAGAATATGACCTCAATTGACTCACGCAATCAGCTGTCATACAATATATAAAGTACAACGCCTATGCCCAAGAAGCACAAGTGTTTATTTTATTATACATTACTAAATAGTGTAAGTATATGCTGAGTATAAATGGGATTAAGAGTGAAATGTGATCAACCTTAACAGTACAATGTTAGAAGTGAATATATCCTGGTGAACCTGTAAAAATGTGAATGACGTGGATGTAAGGCATCACACACTGTCTAAGAGTTATGGGACCCCTCTGTAAAGAGGGTATATACATCCAAAGTCTTCCTGTTAGGGAAAAGCAATATTGTGGAGTTAATGTGTCTGTTAGTGTACTTTTCATAACCCTGACACTCAAAATACAGTATAGGTGGATTCACATAATACATAACTCAAACCTCACTATTTGTGTTTACGGATTTTATTCTTAATTTAAAGAAGAAAAACAAATGATAATAAAATACTTAAAAAACAACAAGCAGCAAATTAGGCATATGTATCTGAGCGGGTTATAAGAGTTATGTACTGTTTTAATAACAGCCATAACTGATGTGATAAAATATGTATATGTGATGGGGAGAGGAGAACTGTTTTAATGCATAACGCAGGTCTGGTTTTGGTACAGTTGCCTTTATAATCGTAAGACATTGTACTAAGCATTGAATGCATTATTATTATTGTTATGTTTGTTTGTTTTTTATTTCATCTTTGGTGTTCTGATCTGTCCTGTCTTCCTCCAAGAAACACCTGTACCGAAACTCTTATGACTCTTGAAGTTAGCCAACAGCTTGCAGTGATTGCTGCAGTACTGAGTGTGCACGGTACGGTGTACAATGCTCCTCTGCAGTGGTGCAATACAGCACAACAAATACAGTATGACTGCCACCCAGTGGTAAATGCCCCTGTAGTACAAGCCATGATTCTACTAACATGCATTTTGATTTGGACTATGAGGATTGCACAAAATGTAAAAAAAAAAAAAAAAAAAAAGTGATTATAATTTCATGTAAGAGTGTTATCAAACCATTGCCACAATTTTCAGAGTTAAAGCAGTTCAAAGATGTATGATTACGCATCATGTTGCAATTGTTTCTCCTGCTTTATATAGTGCTAGTAGTCTAATGGGGAGATGTGATGTATAAGTTTACACAAAAAAATTAGGAAAAAAATACATTGAACAATAAACCACGTATGAACAGTGGTTGTTCATCAGACTACTACTGGTGAGCATAAAAAAGTTATAGACAGCATTCGTTCTGCTGTAACATTATTCACTAGGTAACACAGTATTGTGAATTCTCATTGACTAGTATGATTTTTTAGAGTTACTATTGCTCTTACTGCCAGAGCGGGTGAAACTCATACTGCCAATCCAAGAGTCTCATGTCTGCTGTTGTTACAACACAATTATAATGACACGCAATCTATTAACTAAAGTAACACTACTAAAACATGATGTTGCATTACTGTCTACTGCTGTATAAAATGCATATGAAAGCTAATCTGTATATGATGATGCTCTATACTACTTCTGTATTTCTAGCAGCTGAAACTCACACTGCCAAGCCAAGAGTCTAATGTCTGCCTCCCACATTCCACACCAGAGCTGCAACTATTAGTCAGTTACTTAGTCAAGAAAAGGAATTGACAACTATTTTAAGGACATAGTTTGTAAGTCATTTTTCAAGTAAAAAATGCCCACATTTTATAGCATTTTCTGGGTTTTCCCCACTTACACATTATAGGAAAGATTAATATAGTTCAGAAAAAATGAAATTTTTTGTCTTTTTTGATAATTTGAAGTTAACATTAGTGGTAAAAATACTAAACTATGATTCATATTGTGATTTAAACAAATAACTAATGTTTGACAGACAAAGAACAAGAATTTCTTTTAGGTTTTATTTATAAGCACTGACCTCTCCACATGCTGTCACTGCAGTCCTGCATTTTAGAGTATTCTATCAATATTTTACATATCCTGGGGCTGCAAAACATAAATCTATCCCAAATAAAAATGATTTTACAAAGTCATATCTAGAGCAAGCTAAGGCCACTGATAGCATACAAATTATAGCAATTGATAGAAAGTCGTACTGTTGCAGCAAATTCTTATGTTTTGTTTACATTACTGTAGTCTGTTCAACATACACACACAAGCAAAATACATCTGCAAACACATTTTTTCTGGATCAACCTTCCTGTGAATATTCAGCTGTCTGTCTGTATTTGTGTCCACGTTGTTCATGCTCCCTTCATGACTATGCACTTCAAACTTTTCAATTATTAGCAAAGTACATCCTGAAAATAAAATGTTGATTGAATTTCCCAGAGTGCTGTTTTCTTTCGCTGTGTTTATTCAGCTCTGAAATCAGTTGATTTAGGATAGGTTAGATCTGCTCTTTGTCTATGTAGTTGTTATACTGGTAGTCAATATATTAGTGCAAGACAAAAGCTACACAGACACTAGCATAACAGAACATCTATATGATTTATACTATAGTGCACTAGTTAATATTTTCATCCTAGGAAATATGATTTAAATGTCATACAACTTTAGTGTTGATAGTAGTACTATAGTAGTACTCCATACTAAACTATGATGATATAATTGAATGGAAAATTATTTCTAATCCCCACCCCCAAAAAATAAATAAATAATCAAACAAAAGGAATAATTCATAGTAATTCACCAATATAGTTTTTCTCTTATTATTCCATTCATTCTATTCCATTCCTTTACAATGCTATATTGTAGAGATGAACCTGGCACTGCACAAACAAACAAAATATATTTTTATTGCAAATGAAAGCAGTCTTTCAGCCATGTTTATGCCTCAATTAAAAGAAAGAGTTTAAAAAACAAAAAAATGCACTTGTAGAAGTTAAATGATGTGACAGAAAGCTCCTTTTTGAAGTAATTATTCTTATGATTCTATGATGGCAATGTTGCCATAGAAATGGTCAGTCTTTTAGCTACTTTCTGATTAACCTATCTGTGTAAGCATAATAAAAGCTTCAATTATGGAGTCCTCCCTGTCAGGTAATGTGTGCCACACACTGGGTACATTGTATCCCACAATGCCAAATTTTTTTAAATGGGAAGATTAATCCTTGATTTATTTTCATTGACTTTTCATCATATTACTGGATCAGAATCCCTTTTGTTGTTTTTTTGTTGTTTTTGTTTTTGCTTCACTATGTCTCCAGAGCACAGTGGACTGCACATCAACCTAAACTGCAAAAGGTCCTTAGTTTGAAACTAGGACAAGCCACTTTGGGGTTATGCCAGGACGATAGCATTCAAATCTGGCACATCAAACATGTGGAACTATGTGCTTGCTCTATATCTTGCTCTGTAGGCATTTACTTTATCCTACAGGGCTATGAGAAATCTCTCCTATATGGGTCTTACATCTTAAATCCACTAGCACAGACAATCCCCACTGGAAGCACAGAGAGACACAATCCTTGATGAATGTATTCTTTCTCTCTGCCTCTGTTCGAACCAAGGCAGTAATTAATGAGGCTCTGTTTGTTGTCTTCTCATATTATGTGCTGCAGTGTTTCAGTTTTTGTTTTACAACTCTGCAAATGCAGCAGTTTGTGTCTGCCTCTTAATTTTTAGAGTGGAAAATGGCAAAAAACAAAAACAAAGTTCTTCTCTGAAAAGTCACACATCTTTCTTCATTGTTTTATTACTTAAAAAAAAAACACTGACATAAAACATAAGGAATAACAAACCAAGATATAAAATCTAAAGGGTACATCCGACTTCATGATTATTTTCTATGCCAGTGAGCTACTTTTGCAGTTGTACAGTATACTGCAACATAAACATAATTGCCTAGCTGGATTTTCTCTCCAGTTTCTGGAAAGTTAAATAATTAACTTCTCATCCTATAAAACCTGTTATATTGGATGGGCAGCCTGGAAGATCCTTAAGGGGCGGACTGTGTAAGACCCATGTGGCACAGAGCCTCCTCACAGCTTATCAGCCCTGCCAAAAACCATGTTATTGTGAGCAAAAGCTATAACAGACTGACATGTGTCTGCATCACTGTGATAAGTTGACTCTGAGATATCATCAAGAACACAAAGCCCTTCACCACTTTTAAGAGCAGAGAATGAGTGTAAAATCTGATGAAGCAGTACGCAACTGCCCTCCTTTGAGTCACGAACACCCTATGTTGTGAAGTAGAAATAGAATGATACAGTTGGTATAAACACTCTTTTCTAATACAATGAAAACACTGTTGGGCCCAAAAGGTGGCATAAGACAGGAACAAGTTCATAGGTTTTATTTACCAGTGGAAGTCTATGGATGAATACGTTTGTTTTGTTTGTGCAGTGGGGAATATAGACAGGGAGGAAATGGTGGATAAAGAGGACAGAGAGGTAGGGTCATCTGGGAAAACAGGGGGCGTATTCCAGGGAGAGCTCCTTTTCCAGAGGTAAACAGGCAGAGAGGGATCGCTGGGTGACTGACACCTGACAATATTGAAACAGGAGAGGATAGGATGAAGTGGCTACTGGGAATAATTAAATCAAATCACTTGTATTGTCACATCACATTACTGGTACACTGGCAGCACATGTGAGTGAAATTCTTGTGTGCAAGCTTCCCAAAAGCAACAGTGGTGTTCAAAATACAAGAAACATAAAAAACAAAACAAAATATGAGAAATATGAGAAAAATAAGAATAAATATATGTACAAATATAAGAATGTATGCACATTACTAAATATGCATATTACGCTATCTCAGTCCCTGAATGATTTTTGCTCTGCCTGAGCAATCAGTGTTTTTGAGTACTAGGCAAAATCATCTTTTCACACTCACATTCAGAAAGTTCTTTATTCTGCTGTATGTGTACGGCAGTTTTATCATGCATACAATCCCACTATGCACTGGGGGATATTTAGGGTTCAGTATCTTGCCTATGAACACTTCAGCTTGCAGACTGGAGCACCTGGTGCTCAAACCACTGAACTTCCAACTGGTAGACAACCTGCTCAATCTCCTGAGCCCAAACTGCTCTAAAATAGGCCCTGTATTTAAGGCCCTTAAGTACAGTGAGGGCTGGTGAGCTCATGTGAGTCCCACCAGAGACCCAGCTGAGATTGGTGTCCAGTCTCACTTTTACACACTCTATGGTTTCATGCTCAGCAGGGATAGACCAACGCTGTAGTTACTGGGTAGAGACCTTTAACAACATAACCCTCCAAACAAGTATGAGTGACAATTACTACCGTTCAGAACAACCTGCAGTTCCTGACAAACTGCATTCTTGACTATGGCCAGACAGTTCATTTTAAACAGAAACTATGTTGTCCACCATAACTCAAGAGGAGATACCAAAGCTCAGACAGACAAACCTGGGCTGGTTCTGCAATTCTTAAGAGCAGGCATATGTATCTGTGCCATGTCAGGAACTGGCACAGAGCTGTTTGAGGTCTTAGCCTCAAAGACATCTATGGTCCCATTGACTGTTCTCATTTTTTGTAATGCTTAACAATTTTGTGAGCAGACAATTGGTAGAAATTAAGAAGGTGGATCTGCTGCAATGGAGAATCAGGTGACATCATTTTAAGCAACAACTCAGGACCTGTATTGGGAGCTGGAACAAAAACAAAGCTACCACAAGACAAATAGGCAGAGTTCATTCCACAACAAATCTCAGTTTCACTCCTGTCAAGTTGTGTATCAAGTGGCAAAGGTGAGTTCCTGGAAGCCATCGTTCACCAGCTTCGCAGGGTGGTTGACTGTCACACCTCCAGGAAGAGTTGGTGCCTATGCTATTACCAGACTGTAAGACTCACAGCCAGCACAGAAAGCCTCTTTTCCTGATGAGGAAACCACTCAATGTCCAATGTCAGATTCCTAAAAACACTCAATGGCCTTAGACCAGCAGCATTACCACACAGATTTAAAACCATATCATTTGGACCCTTTTTAGGATAGGATAATATGTGTGACACTATAATTTTATGGAACCATGCATGTGAATGTGCATGTAAAAATGGCACAATGTTGTACTTGAGACAGCTGCCATCACTTCTATGACTGATTGTTTTTTTTGAGCCATGAATGAATCAAGGTCAGGTAAAACAATGAGAAGAGATAGGTTCAAATGTCTGACTTGCAAATGTCAAACTTTCAAAAGCACAACCTGCTAGAATTTTGGTGAGTCTGGAACATAAAATGTATTATTGCTTTAAATGATTATAAAACACAAATGGTACACTAAAAAGAAACAACTTATATTTAACTTGGGGGAAAACTGAGCTGCTTTGTTTCAGTTTTCACAGCAAGTACTTGAAGATTATCACTTAGATGTCTATAGCAGGTATTATGGGAAGAATTGCACTAATTATACTAAACATCATTTGTATTTGTGGGCAGAACGGCAGTTTGTTGGTTAACCCTGTTGCCTCACAGCAAGAAGGCACTTTGAGGCAAGGACCTGGGTTCAAAACCTTTCTGTGTGGAGTCTGGATGTTCTTCCCGTGTCTGCGTGTATTTTCTCTGACTTCCTCTCACCGTCAAAGACATGCAGTTAGTGGAGGTAAGGTTAACTGGTGATTTTAAATTGCCCATAGGTGTGAGTGTGAGTACAAATGCTTGTCTGTCTCTCTGTGTTAACCCTTCACCTGTCCAGGGTGTACCTCGCCTCTCGCCCTATGGCAGCTGGAACAGACTGAATTGGATAAGAAGAAGAGAATGGATGGATTACCATTAGTAGTGTAGCCATGAATTGTTTTTGTCAGACGTAACATAACAGTGTTATGTTCCATCTTGATTTGATATAGCTTAATTAAAACAAAAGAGCTCAAGTTTACAGCAAATACTAATCTCACAAGAAACAAGAACAACGACAAGACAAAAACAGAGGATCTTTTTTTTTTACCATCCTAAAAATGAACTGTGTATGTCTAAATAACACTATAGCTTGTTATGACTCATATTATAATTTCTCTGTCCCATTTTTCACTTTTAAGTGCCTTGCAGAATCTTCATCCTGGCTATGGAGAGGCCAATATTTGTGGCAAAAGATCAGAGAAAGATTCCTGATGGTCATTGGAATAAACCTCTCAATACATACATGTGGTTAAGATGGCTGTAAAGATTTCAAGTTTATTTTTATGTTGTCTGGTTCAAGTTCAGATGAACAGTGCTGTGAGCAGTCAGCTGCCTGCATTATTGGAGGTTATTGACTTTTTCTGTGGCCTAAGCATCCATTTGTGTGTTTCTTTAATTGCTCTGCAACCGGGAACCTGACAAGGATCCCACTGTCTGTTGTTACTGGAAACGGGAATAAATTAGCCTGATCGATTGTCCTATTGATTACATCTCAGATCTCTCTTTTGATGTGACTGGTGCAAGAGGACCATCAGTTGCAAATTGATGGGATGAGTGTGTATCTTGTCTCATGTGTGGCGTGGGAGGAGGGAATCAGACCCGCTCATCAACCAGTCCTCAGAGATTAATATGTCAACCGACAACATCAGCCCTATCAATAGTACTTTCACAAATTGTCTCCGGAGCGCATCGTAATCTGTATGCCCTGCTGGACTCTGAGGGCAGACGCAGTTAAAATGCACTTTACTTCAGTACCAGCCAGGCCAGCCCATTAATCTCTCACTTTTACCTTCTGCTTTTAAGTTTTTCTTCTTGTGGTCCAATGATAAATTTCACAGTTTGTGAGACTTGTTATCATGCAGTCCTCTATATTTCAAGGAAGAGGTCCATAGTCTATGTGCATCTACCTGGGAAGTACTGACAGGGCTGACGTTTGGCTGCTGGATGGTTACACACTGACAGTCACTCATACTTTATTTTTTAGAATCTCAAACATTCCTGGATGGCATCCACTAGAGGGGGGTATAGTATAAAGAAAGACTTTCAACGAGTTCGGCCTTCCGTACACATCGACACAGCCTGAATTAATAATAAAAATAATAAACGTGAGCATAAAAGGAATATCACATTTTCCTATTTGGGGTTTTTATTAATTGTACTACTCTAAAAAAAAAATCATCCAAGTTTAAAATTTGGAGTGTGACTATGTCTTTTACAATTATAATCAGTGTCAACCTTGTTCCGTCGCTGAAAAACATGTTTCCAAAGAACGATATATATTCTTTTATCTCATTTTAATTATGATGTGCTATGTACATATTTCTACTAAACAAACCAACTGATTTATTTTTTTAAAAAAACAAACAAAAAAACAACTAACTACCTCTACCTTTAAAAAAATACATCTGACGTTGTATTATCTGATAATACAAAAATAAGTATAAGAAAACAGAGCAAAGAATTTCTTCCAGGAAAAAAATGTGATTAAATGGTAAAACCATTATAAAAACACTGCAATAAATAAAACGACATCATTTGCACCTGGTAGGCAAGCTAGGATAAATGCTCTCAGACTGTGCTGTGCGTTCATATTTACAAATAGAAATATTGTTTATAATGTCTGTTTTTAAACCCTGCGAGGGACAGGAACGTTTAAACTGTATTTAAGGAGTTGTCTTTTTTTTCAGCCTACACATTGTTTTTATTTTAACTGAGGGTATTGCCAAGTGTTTTCCCAGTGAAGATGGATTAATGTCTCCAGCGCAGTATTATTATACTGCCTTAGCGGTTCTTTGTGCGGCTGATTAAACCGATAATTCTCCACACAGGTGCAGCCACACAGGGGCAGCACGCACCGGACAAAATAATAACTGTCTTTAAGAAAAAAATATATATATATACGTATAATAATAATAATAATAATAATAATAATAATAATAATAATAATAATAAAGTCAGTACAGTTATACAGGTCTACAGTAGGACACCAAAACTACCAAAATGTGGCCTAAGTTTTCCATTAACGATTATCTGTCTGTTTTTAATCATTCTAAACATATTTTGTATTTATATTATTATTCAATGAAAAGACAAATGTAGTTATTATTATTATTATTATTATTATTATTATTATTATTATTATTATTATTATTATTATTATTTAATTAAAAGTGAAATAAAATGACACTTATACTGTGTGCATTTTAATGTCGAAGTTAACATCATCAAATAACGTAAATATCCACATTTTACATCCTTTATTTTGATCGCGCAGACTGGTTTGGTGGGACAACGTGGTGATAAATATCACTGTTGATCACTTGATTGATTAGGCTACGTTGCTTAAAGGTCATGCGGGCCCTGGTAATTTCCTTGCGCCGGAGGCTCCCTTTTCGCTTTTAGTCTCCACAGCCCCTTGTTCAGATCGTGTTATTTTTTAACCCCTCCACAGCTGAACCCGCCGTTGCATTACAGTAAACCTCCCAAACGCTTTCTGTTTCAGGCAAGTTTTCTTCGTTTTACGCAATTTGGAATTTAACTTTTTTTACATGCGGACTTAACGTTAAGTGCAGATGTGAGGCTGCCTTAGTGCTTGGAATTGGTGTCTGGAGCCCAATTAATGTCTAATAATTACAGCCCACGGGGCTCTCTCTCTGCACTACTATCGGGATCAGCGTGTCGTGAAAAAATATGTAGTGGGGAAAATGCTCCGAAAGGGGAGAAGAAGACTGAAGAAGAGAAGAGTGAGTTATTGCGGTGAATGAAAACTGTTTCCATTTAGGATAATTGAGCGCCCTGCCTGAAGCTCTCTCTCTCTCCCTCTCCCTCTCAGTCGGTGTGCGGTGTGTTTTGTGCACGCCCGACGCGCCACCTTCACGGTGTATAGGCGCAACCCACTTAATAGCACCATTTATGTCATTATATAGTAAAGGCAGGGTGAGGTACAACCACAATAAAGTATCAGCATTAACCTCTCAACTCTGCCCTTTAAGTGAACACAGAGCTACATAAATAAAATCAAATAAAAATATAGAATATGTTAATAGAGGCATGCACAGTATGTCTGTTGGCGTTGCCAGTTGAGTATAACCGGTGTGTATTTTTACAGTGAGATTCGGTGTGTCTTTTTTTTTTTTTTTTTTTTGCCCCATCAAAAGGGTCCGAAATCAAATCCTTCAGAAGATAAATGTGATCTGCAGAAGCTGAAAGTGTGTACAGAGGTTTTCATCCGCAGTAAAAATCGGCGTGGACGTGTGAACACACTACATTATCTAAATTTGACCAGTCTGTTATTTCATTCATTCATTCATCCATTCACTCTTTTCTTTTTCGCCAGAAGATATGATGTCACAAGTTCAGCCAGTTTCTGCGCACTTTAGAATCGATAGCTCAAATTAAAACAGCCATTAATGTGCTCATCTGCAAGAGGAGCCATATCTCCTGTGGGTCTAATTAATTGCCAA
Source organism: Neolamprologus brichardi (assembly GCF_056152115.1). NCBI lineage: Eukaryota > Metazoa > Chordata > Actinopteri > Cichliformes > Cichlidae > Neolamprologus > Neolamprologus brichardi. The sequence continues at coordinate 13,951,055 of NC_142117.1, read as the reverse complement.
TTACTTTAATTATAATAGGCTCCCACTGCACAGGGATAAACAAGATATCAGTTTTTGATGTGTGGGTCCGATTTTACTGATTTTATTTGTTGTTACCAAATAAAATGAATTATACCGAGGATCTGCTTTCCGGTGTGTGGTTGGTGCTCTGTTTCTGCTGATGACTCTGTTTCAAAATGTGTCTCTGTAATGCAATAAATGAAATGAAGTGAGTATACTAAGTTGCTTTTTGCCTGGACGGCAATCATAAAACAGTGTGGCCCTTAAAATCCACAGGAGAAAAAGGAGACGTCTGTTCCACCTGCAGAGGTGGGGGTGTGGAGAAAAGGCTTTTCTTTCTTGACAGAAACCCTCTCCTTCGCAGTTAAATCAAGTAAAAACATCCTTTTGGAACATTCAGCAATTACCACGAGATGAAATTCAACAGAAACTACTCAAAAGAGCATTAATACTAAGCTCTTAACGTATTAATAATTGTCAGCGGAGTGACACAAAGAATTATAAAAAAAAAGGAGGAAGAAGAAGGAGGAAAAGAAAACGTGGCCACTCTCATATTAAAGCTGTCAGTCGGGTGCCCAAGCGGGTGAGGGAGGGGGAACTTTTTAATTCATTTTCCAGTGCTCGGGATAATGTTCAAGAACACAATTAAAATATATAAAATCTTTAATGACCACACTCAGCATCGGCAATTCAAGTGAGCATTGATTAATGTGAGGTCATTTAAAGAGAAAAGGTGCGCTGTAAGGATTGAGAGTAAGGATCGTTATAATTAATGCTCTCGGCACTCCATAGATCCGGGGTGCTGACTGCACTGCAAAAAATAGCTATCCATCTTTTTTTAAAGAAAAAAAAAGCGTGCAGGGCTCAATCTGAAAAACCTTTTTTTAATGTCTTTAAAAAGTACATAAAATCTATTGCATGAGGCAGAGTAACTAGAGTGAACTTGTTGGGAAAGTTTTCAGTCTAATTTTGTAGTGAATCGCCGCTTTATTATTTTAATCCACCAATTTAGGTCTTTGTAAGGAGGGGTTTTGTTTTGTTTTGTTTTGTTTTTATCAAAATACATAGAACCGTAAGTCTTCCATCTAATGAATAGACTTCAATTTAAAAGTTTTGTAAAGTTTTGGGGTTTAAAAAAAAGAAGAAAGAAATAACACACGGCTAAATGTGAAACATCAACTCTTGACATTTTTTGCAGTGTGCCCCGCTTTCTCACTCTGTGGTCGTTTGAAAAACTGACACGAAATGAGATGTCCGCGATTCACTCATCTTGACCAGATCAGGTTAATATCAAAGTGATAAATCGTCCCAAACTTTTTCTGGCACTTGCTGCCGGCAGATTTCTGGCTGTGCGCATGTGCGAAGGTGTCCAGACTGACAATGCTGGAGAGATAGCGCGTTTGGATTGAGAAACCCAGAGAAAAAGGACAGAGAAAAAACAAAAAGGAGGAAAAAAAGATTGACGAAAAAATCCAAACAAACCCACGCCGAGAGACTGGCACCATGAGGTCCAAAGGCAGGGCACGGAAACTGGCCACGAGTAGGTGCAACATCCCTTTCTTTTTTCTCTTGAAACATGCCATCTTATATACCTATAGACTGTCGCTGTTATCACTGCTTCTATTAATAGTTTCTGTTACGATTTCGTTTCCACGAGGAGACCCGAACCCTCACTTTCACCCGCTTAAAAACAAGAAAAAAGAGCAAACCGTGATGTTGTCGCGAAGAAAATAATGAAAGTCGAGCAGAAGTAGAGCGTAAACTTTACAGTTGAGGGTGCGATGGAGGAACTTTGTGCAAGGCGTCCGCTCCAGTATTGGAATTGCTCGTTGCATGTAGTGGGCGCTGTAGTGTAACGTGGTGTATTGCGAGTTAAAAAATCCCATGTCCAGTGCATCGGCAGTTGTGTTGCACTCGCTGCACGCTGCTGCTGTGGGCTGCGGGTCACTTCACTTTCCCGGGAGAAACTTGGAAAAACAAGTAAAGCGAAAGTGGAGCGAAACGAGGAGAAAACGGCGATTTAGAGACGCTAAAATGATTCGGGGAGTTTCCTTCCTTTCTTTCTTTCTTTCTTTCTTTCTTTCTTTCTTTCTTTCTTTTTTAAGTCTTGTTAGTGTGTTTGAGTCACGCAGTTCATTCCGGAGGTCTTATTAATATATAATTTGTAGCATTTGCTAAATTCTGTGTCACCTGTGAATAAAAGACATTGAGACGTGTATATTTTATATTACTTTTAACGCTACAGTGTTACACTTTACGGACTTTAAAGTTTAGATTCATCACTACAGGATGCAGGCTTCTTACGAATGCAAAATCCATTCAGGATAAAATGATAACTTGAAATATCCACTGATGTTTGATTAAATTAAATGCCACCGTCGCCGTTTATTTACTTGCTTGAACCTAATTAACGTCATGGAACGAGATGATCATGCTACAATAATTTTCAAAATGTATCTATTTTTTTTTTTAAAATGCGGTTCTGTGCTGCGTTCGCTCTCTTTTTAGTTGTGACGCTGTTTTTTTGTTTTGTTTTGTTTCATGTCTAAATGTAAGATGCGTTTGTGCCTTCACCTTGAATTGTAATGCAAACTCTGGCAAGTCACATCCAAGAAGGCTACAGTGCAATGACCGAGGCCTGCAAGATTTCAGGTGTTTACAGAAATGTTCATATTGAGGAGGTTTACTGCGTTTAAAGATCTGCGCGTATGTCGTTGGAGTTCAGCTACTTGCACGGAATAAAACGGTGTAATTGTAATTTGTGAAACGCCCCGGGCAGCTGGTCATTAACAAGCAGGCTCCACAGAAGTTTTTTTTTTTTTTTTAAGACTGCACGTGGTCAGGTGAAACCGAGTTCTAATGTAATTATTTGTCCGCACAGAAATGCAGCATAATGCAGACAGTCTGATGAAGCTTAATTGACGTATTCTAAATATATAAACTGCTTCACTGACCTTCTGGAGCTTCAGAAAATCCTGTGACTCCTGTGAAGATGGTGCACAGGTTATGTAAACACACAGAACGTCATCGTGCACAGTACAAAAACAGTCCTGTGAGTTTTTTATTGTTATTATTTATGATTTTGTTTAGAAATGCAGAAAACGAGCAGCTGCGCGGAACTTTCTTTGCACACAATTAAAGCTACAATGAAGTTAGAAGGTCAAATTCTTCGTGTGATTATTATTTTCGAGGTAATTTCTAACTGTTAAGTAAGAATGGGGAAATGTTTTGGCCCCCGGAGCAGCGGGCCCGCTCTGGCCATCAGCCAGGTCTGCACAGTGTCAACAGTGAATATTTAAATTCCCAGACCCCTCATAAGGGCTCTGCTGGTAAATGCGTTCAGTGTGTGCCTCCCTCTTTGCAAAACAGTCGTGCATTTCTTTTTTTTATTTAAGTGCCTGTAATACAGGAGGTGATGGAGAGGTGGTAAACGTGAGAGTGATTGATGGAGGCTGACTGATTAGTCCGCACGTCCAGATGTAATGCGGTGCGCCACAAAAAAACTCCCCAACTACGCTAAGCCAAGGCGTGCAGGCCGCACCCCGCGGTGAAATGTTAGCCACAGAAAGATGGACGGGGCTTTGGTGATCCAAACTAGCTCGATGTATGCCTAATTAAAGGTTCACTTAGCATTTTTGAGTCTCGATAAATACCGTTTCGTTATAATGCGTTCGGAGTGCTATGATAATTTGTTAGGAATAATTACAGTAGCGATTAATCTACCAAGACCAGCCTAGAGTAACCATAGCACGCATCTGAATTCAAGCAAACTAGATAATTAAGTGAATAAAAATATTTGGAAGTTTAACAAGTGCCAGCAGAGCAATCAAATACAACGTGTCTCCCAAGGCAGGCACTATTTGGTAAGCCTAATCATTTTCACTTTTACCACAATATTTCGTCAGTCATCACTCAGTCTCCAGAAATGTGGAGCCATAACGCTTTTTAGATGGGTTATCGCCCTTTTTGTGTGTGTGGTTGTGTGTGTGTGTGAATGTGGGAGGGAGGGGTCTCGCTGGGCCTCGCTGTCCGTCAGCGCCTCTCTTCTCGGTCTTGGGAGAAGTGCGTCGTCCTCCCCACATTGTGCAGTGGGCCATGCATCTCGCGTTTGTCTGCCGGAGCTCATTAAAACGGTTAATAGATTGGCCCATTTAAAAGGTGAGAGGGAGCGGGCTGGCGCGAGGAAAGTGAAATAGAGACCCCATTAAACGGCCCTTGTTGTCCCGGAGCGGCGCTCTTTGCCTGCGCTCCGCTTGGTGCCAAAGCTCTGTATACAAATGTCCCATATCGCCTTCAGTAATGGCCTGGGTCAAGAATCATTGGGGCCCTAGGCAGAAGTTACCCCCTTCTGTTGTCCTCCTTAGTTAACTGTTGCTTTGAACTTTTATTTCTGATGTAATAAATAACAGTAGAGCCAAATCCTCATATGGAAATCAGGGCCTACTATCACTTCAAACAAAGACAAAAACACACACATATGTGTATATATATATATATATATATATATATATATATATATATATATATATATATATATATATATATCACCAGATTTTAAATGAGCACAGGAAAGATAACTCATTGCATCTGTAACAAGGGAAAACAAGGATTGGCTCACATTGTTGGCAATGTAGCATCTTTTAAAACACTTTTGTTGCAGGTTGTATCTGAAGGCCTGCATGTATGATTCAGAAATGTATGACACACTGCTGGTGTTTCTGAGTTTATTTAATGGCTTTAGATGAATGTTTGTGTGGCACATATGCGGAATGCTTGTTTGAATGAGTCTAAAATGTTTCTGTTAATACATTTAAGGCTACATTCTAATTTATGTGCAACCCTTACAAAAAAAGAAAGAAAGAATCCTTGAATAACTACAATATCGCCAGAAAACTGCTGTCAAACCAAGTGTGAAATGTATCCCAGTCACATAAGTCGAAACACACACTCGTATGTACACAAGCAGCTTGTTTGGGGTGTATCGGTGGAGTTTTGCGGTATTTGCATGTCTGTCTGTGTATTTGTTGGTGGAATATGGGCTGTGGGAGGCAGTTTGACTCTGACCAGGACCTTCTCATCTATCAACGTCCCCATCTGTCTTACATGTCTCCCCCCCCTACCCTTACGATGGGCAAAGCCCTCAGCCGCCCACCCTCACCCCTCTTCAGAAAATGGCTTCTTTGGAAGGTCTCTGATGTTAATGAGTCGTCCAGGACTTAGTCTCGCAGCTGTAAACAGAGAGCTGACGAGGTTAGTGGTTTGTTTATACACTGTTGTCACCCACTTGAAGGATGGCCTCTGTCCCAAGCAAGTAGGGAGCTTCCAGGCTTCATCATGAGTCCCCTCTCAGGCCCTGACACAGTGGCCCTGCCCCAGGGGGTTTCACTCCCACTTCTCCAACTGTAGTCCCTGCTTTCTTACATCTCAGACCATCGTGAATAAAAGGAATTTCATAAAGCCGTGTTTGTACGCTGATGGTGGTGTGTGTGTGTGCATGTGTGTGTGTGTGTGTGTGTGGGTGCTGATGCAGCGACCCAGACAGGGCAGTGTGGGAACACCAAGGGATGGATGGAGGGAGGGGGTGTGCAGCACCATGTCAAGCCTGGGAACCACTGTGTGTTTACCACAGGGAAACTGTACCAGTGCAGAACAATGAGTGAGCCTTACCCCTTCTAAATAAAAAAAAAAAACGCATTTCTGCTTTCTTCTTCCCCCTAAAGGTCATGGAGTTAGAGATAGGGAGTCCACACAAAAGCCTCCAGTCTGTCGTCAGTCTGGTCTGGCCCCATACGGTGCCAAGACTGAGGTCATTATCAACAGAGCAGTCCCGAGCTAAGCATATTTTTATAGATTGTGTGTGTATGTGTTTGCTTGGGAGCGAGGTGAACGTGTGCATGCGCTTATTTGGTCAGGGCTGCGTACACGAGCGATCCTTTGGCGTGCGTGTATGCGCAAAACAAAAGGCAGCGTGCAGAGTGCACAGAGCGCAGTTGTCAAATGTGAGACGTGCTGCAGTTTCTCTCATCGCAAATTAGTCTGAGATAAATGGCATTGTGCTGCGCTGAAAAGTTTACCCAGACATCAAACTGATTTGTGTGTCGTTATGATGTCCGAAGAGATATAACGTCAACAGACTGCTGATGGTGCACTTCACCCGGGCTATTAATGAGGCGGTGTGAAATTAGCACGCCTCGGCATGCTTGGAGGAGAGATGTTTGTTAGCTAATTAAAGAAACTCAATCATTTTATATGCGCCAATCAATTACCTGGAGCAGGTGGTAGAAACAGAACCTGACACTATGTCCTTATGTCTCACATCAGCTAACTACCCTAACTCACTTTACTACATTGTTGAGTGCTTTTATGGCCAGGAAGGCTAAACATTTGATATGACTCTTTGGTAGCTGCCAGTATACATGTGTAGCACTTCGCTGGACTGTTATTAGTTTAAAGGCAGCTGCCCAATCATGCTACATATGTACCTTTTTTGAAGATGTCTGATTAATCATGTTTGACTTTATTCACTTTTCATCTTTAACCTAAACAGGATGTTGCGAGTATAGAACACAGAATTATCAATTTTATTCCAGTATTTTAATGACCCGTATGCTCATTTTGTACATCGCCAAACTTTGTCTTGAGACAGTGATCAGTGATACACTACTTTGTACTGACAGGTGTTCGTGGAATTGCTTATGGACATTGTATTTTAATGGCTGTGCTGCAAGGGTGATAGAGAGAATAGTGCTTACACACTGGAGGGAGCACATAGCTATAAACAGGAATTACCCAACAATCGTTTTGTGAATGTGTTGATAACAGTGTGTTCCAGCACTGCTCGGGGATCTCCCTGGGTGGAGCAGGCTGGCCCAATGGAAGGAACGAGCTCAAGAGTTGTTTCTGATTACCAGGGGACAAAACAGGGCATCGGGTCTTGTGCAGAGACAGGACAGGGCAGACCCGATGTAGTCAGATGTGCGCATGCATGTGTTTGTGTGCTATGTGTATGTGATTCCTGTACACCTTTTATCTGTGCTACAATAAGCCCCCCACCCCCTTCCCACTCTGGACCCTGAGGCTCATTAAGGAGTGACCTCTCACCTTTTCAGGACGGGAGAGATGAGGGGAGGAGATGTGATCAAAGCTGGGCCCTTCCTGATGAAGTTTGGACTGCAACGCAGCCACCTGATTGGATCTGATAGCGGCTGCCTTGCCTGTGTTAAGTGTTGAAATAGTGATGTTAGAGAGGAAGACGTGAGGACAAAAAGTCACAAAAAGTTCTGAATCCGCTATTAACTTGTAGCGACACTGCAGGGTGATACATTTAAATATGCAACACATTTATTCTTATTTTTTGGGGTACACAGCACTTTAATTTTATACACCAGAAATAAATTCAAACTGTAGGTATTGTTTACTTATTTATTTATTTGTTTGCTTGTGTGTTCAGGTGAACTAGATTTTTTGGCCAAGTCTCTCACAGACGCTTGTTTTCTTAAACATTAAACACTTCTCAGGTTCTGTCGTTACTGATGTATGCTCCATCCGTGTTCATCTCATCTAGTGCCTTATCTCTGAAAAGGGAAGTCCATGTCCCTGTCCTCAGAGGTCCGTCTTGATGATTTCTCCAGTGTGCATGTGTGCGTCTGTATAAATTGTGCACTTCACGTGTGTGTACCGCTGCTGCTGGTCAGCCAGGGTCACAGCAGAGAAAAGAATGTGACTGTGGAAAAGAATGCGGTGCTGATTAGCGCCGCTTACCTGTAAGTGAACTGGACGTGCCGGCATGTGATGAGACCGAGGAAACAAGGGAACAATAGGACAGTAGAGATTCCTTTCCACGCCACATTCCAGCGATCCAGCAACCCGGGACCCCCGCTTGGAGCTTTGATGAACCCTCCTCGCAGCTTCCTGGGATTGTCGCTCCTCCACAAACACAAAAACACAAAGTGGCCGGTGAGTGGGGCCAGGGAAGAGAGAACACGGCCCTCCTCAGGATGTCCTGTTTTGATTAGCGTTAGCATCCTAAAAGCACCATAGAAATATTTTTCTAACACGGAGAAGAGCTTAGTGGTGACACATCCACTTCTTTCCACGCTGTGACCTCCGAGGTCACATACACTACAATGAGCCAGAAATCAAAGAGGTGTTCCTCACATGGTGATGTGACTGGGAAATCATGTGCGGAAAACAAGGCGATAAAGTGATGGGGAGAGCTTTCACGGTGCGTCAACAGGTGTCAAGAGTTTGTTAGGCCAAGGCTTTTACAGTTTTCCAAGCAATAGCTTATAATGTCTGGAATTACTAAGTCAATAAAAGTTGTGTTTCAAGTTGAAAATAAATAAATGTCTAAGTGTGATTAAAGTCACAATTCACTGCCTCTCTAATCCATTTATAACTGCTACGGCATTTTATAAACTGTTAACTTAATATATTATTTACTCGTAATACTTTTAAGAAACACAGTTGTATAATACTAAAGTCATAAAAAATTTAATACCTAAATCAAAATGAGTAAGTGTGGTGTTTTCACTTTACTGAAATTCCCAATTAACTTGCAGTACTTTTCTTTAAGCAAGTTCTGCAGTACTGTATCCTAAGCTGTATTCTCTTATGCACAACGTGCTCTTTCAGCAGCCTGTACTACATCTTTTTTGTCTCTTGTGGAATCAGAGAGCAGTGAAGCATTACAGCATGGTCTGTTGTTTTGCTGGTGCTTGAGGGCTTTAGTTTGACAGGAGGGCACCACTTTGTTCACCTCAGTGTCCACAGGCAACCCCTCGGGACCTCGAGGCATGGACGTCTCTGTCAGTGCTGTGGCAAGACTGGGGCGATGGGGGGCCCCTCTGCTCGCTGGGTCAGTGGGCAAGCTAATCGATTTTATCTCCGTTTCACACACCACGCCAAACCCCTACTGGCCTGATATTCACATGTTCACTGTTCAGAGGATTATGGGCCTTCCATCTCCCGTCTATCTTTTTTTCCTCTTTCACTTTCTCTTTTTTTCCCCTTCTTTGGTGTTTCTTATGTTTCCCATTTGTCTTTCTTCTACTATGTTTTGTCTACTGTCTACCATCATCTCCATTTCCCTCCCCCTTGTTCCAGCTTAGTTCCCTAAGTAGAGAGCATTTTACAGAGGACTCGCAAATTGTGTATCCTCCATTTTCTTGAACATTTTTGATGTGTCAAAGATTCCGTTTTAATCAAGCCTATTAACCTACACCAAAAATAAATACAGTGTAGTATGGCACACATATATTTTCAGGCTTTATTTCTAGTGCATGTCACTCATGAAATCCAAGAAACTCTTTCTTGACCTGCTGATTAAAATACTGTGAGATATCAAATTGTTTGTGAAATACTTTAAAGGGCTCTGAGTGCACCTTGAAAAACAGCGACCTAAGCAGTTGTGAAATCGAACAAGTGTGAAATCACTATACCTCCGTCTAGAGTTGGATTTCATGTTAAAACATGAAGAAACTAAGAAAGAGGGCACTTGGTCAGAGAAGCATAAAAGAACTCAACAGTAACTCACTAGTTATCCTTCTCACCACCACTCATTTTGTAAGGCCTACATGGTGAAATGACTTGAGTAGCAAGATCCACTCTGGAGTAAAACGTATGCATTTGCCACGTAACTTTGAAATGACAGAGAGTATAGGGAAGATGAGTCTCTGGTGTGATATAACTAAACTTAAATCCTCTCAGCAGAAGTTAAAACAATGTCTGTGCATCACCACTGTAGTAAAGAATGGTATTCACCCATTCATACAAGCACTTTCCTCTATCTAATATTCACAAACATTAATTTTCCAATGGATGTATCAGAGAGCAACATGGGGTTAGTATCTTGTCCAAGGATATTTGGCATACAAACTGGAAGCAGCCAGTGACTGAACTGCCAACCTTCTGATCAGTAGATGACCCACGCTACCTCCTGAGCTACAGCCACCCCAACATTCCCTAGCAGCAGATATGGGTAGACTGGTCAGAATTAAGTTTAGGTTGTATGATAAATACAAAACAAAACTGAGTGACCTCAGGCTGGGAAAATGGTCCACTTTTCAGTGCACGATGCAATAATAGATTGATAAAAAGGAAGAAACATGTTTTCACTGTGTCATTAGGTTTGTGATTGGTGAGGAAAAATCTAGTTTTGCATGTTTAAAATGTAATCTTCAATACAAAAAGTGTGCAAGAAGTGGGTCTGAAAACTTCCTGAATTTACTGCAGATTTTTTCTTTCCATGCCCGTCTCCATGTTGGCTCTTCCCTTGAGGGAGGCTGGTAGCCAGGAGGAGGAGCCCCTGTTTCCTTGGTCATTCCTCTGGATAAGAGTTGGAACAAGGGAATGAAAGCTTTGGGAATGGTCTGGAAACTTCCCATTCATCAGTGTAAGGAGATACTGCGCTGACAGTTAGCAGACGGCCAGCCAAGTACAACACGGGACAGCCGCGTGGGCCTGCAGTGTTCAGCTTAACAGACAAAGTGAGAGAGACCAGACCAAACACCCTACTCATCTCTGTTCAGGGAAATAACATATGTTAACATTTCGGGCGTTTATTCTGATTCTCTTGCTCGGAGTTACTCAAGTGTGAACAGTAGAATAAGTGAATGATTACGGGTGCAATCATAACTAATTTAGTAATATAGAAGAACGCAGGGCAAGTATAGCGCAGCAGATAAATAATGATTACGTTTACATGGAGAAGAAAGAGGGATGTGGTTAGGTTGAGTTATTTTAAAAATGGACAAATTGTTTTACTTTTCAAGGTTCTCAAAGCATTTAGAGTTATGTACTTAGGTTCTTGTTTCTTTAGCTTCTCTTGCGTAATCTTTCACTTTATGTTTCCCAACACCCACTGCAGTGGGGCAGGATTAATGCGTGCCTTTGGGCTTGTACATGTATGAAAGACATGCTTTATATGTGTTCATAAGCACATGCAGTACTGTGTTTGAAAATTTGACAAACCCTACAAGAAATCTGGACATGGCATATTTACAAATGCAGACGTGTACCTGTGGACACGTACCTGATGTGGGACAGAGGATTGGCAGGACAGCACAGTTTGGGGCAATGCAGGTGTGAGTCTGTGTCTCTCTGCCCGGCCATTAATCGCTGCCATCTGACAGTTCAATCTACGAGAGGCCGAAAGGAGCAGCCGGCTGGTTACCAGTGCAGGTCATTACTGAGCACGGAGGCAGCGAATCGCATCAGCGATCAATGACAAAGGCTGTAGTAGGGGCCAGAGCAAAAAAGTGAAGGAGAAGCAGAGAGAGGTAGGGGTGAGGAAGATATCGGGTGAGAGAGGCAATGGAAATGTAAGGATGAAGGGAGGGGAGAGGAGAGATATGGCGGGATAGTAGTAGTTATGCTTCTGAAGGTCAGTTCTTGGTTGTGGAGTGGATGACAAACAGGCTGTCAAGTGCCAAGAAATGGATATATTCATCCAGTGCTGCACACAAACACGCACAAAAAAAGCTTCTTGCACGTGCATGCACATAAATGTGCACAGACACAGTCACTGCCATGCAATTTGATTGAGAATGCAGCAAGGGAATTTAGTGAGAGCCATTGTTTTATGAATTCCATATACAAGGTGTTGGCAGTCGGCGCCACCCTTTTAGTGGTCAGTCCGGGGTGCGCTGTAGTAAAAGTAATGGCTGGCTGCGAGTAAAAAAAAAATCTGTTAATGAAATCACCACAACTCCTTCGGCCCTGCTCCACTACCAGCCACGTTACCATGAGAACAGCTGCCATGGCACGGTCCGTCCAGTGGCGTTTACTCAACCCCAAGATGTCAAACACAGTCTGCAACCCACCTCCACCCCCCACCCCATCCCACTACAGAAAGAATGCTATACGCTTTATGACATTTATCATACTCCATAACTCAGTTAATGTCATGTTCACATTCTCACCCATGTTTTCCTTCCAAAAAAAAAAAGGAAAAAAAGTAAAAGAAGGAATTAATTGACATTATGGGTGACAGTATTTGGCTAGCGCTCTGATAAAACAACAGGGAGATCTCTCTTTTTCTCCCCAGAGACCTAGAATAGCAGAACTGGCTGTTTATACTGCACTATCTCTCAGCAGATCGCTGGCCTTCTCAGTGATTCACACACACACACACACACTTACGCACACTGGCCATCCCAGCATGGACACCACTGAGTGATGATGAGTCATTATAGAGATGGTGCCCTTCGACCTTCTCGAGTCTTTATGGATCACTCTCTGGCAGAATCATATTCCCTAATGCCAAGTTCCTGTCCATCTGTCTGCTTGTCTGTCAGACATTCAGGCCCCTTAGTCTGTCTTTTTCGCTCTCTCTTCTCTGTGTTTCACACACCAATACATCCCAGACATCCCTGTCTCTGTTTATTTAAATAACAAGCAAGAAAAAATATATCTTTTTCCCATTACCAAATGTTTGAATCTGATCATTTTCATGCATTTTATAGTGCAAATAATGGACAGACACTGAAGTGTGGAGTTATTCTAAGATCACTTTTAGACCAACCTTCAGGAAACTTGGAAAAGTTGTCTGTTATCCAAGGGTGTGGTAGTTTGAAACATTAGTTATATCTATTTCTCCTAGCGTATTATGTTGAAATTGGCTTGCAGCATCTCTTTAGATGAATTCACACTAATCCAATACATCTCTTTGCATGCGACTGTGGTAATTCCTAACCGCGCAGAGGAGCAATTCAGCAAAGGAAAAGCAAAGGAAAGAAGTCAGTTTGGATTTATACACATATTTTTTTGTTCTCTTATTCGATGTTACTTTGTTAATCCAATACTATCGCTCTGCCAAGGGTATTCTGTGTAGATCGGGCCGCTAATGTTTGTTGTGGGTGCTCGGATTTGATCCTTCTCTTGACAAATGCAATTTGTTTGGCCTGATTTGATCAGTTGTAGCATATTTCCTCGCAGGCGGGAGCATGTAAACCTCCCATACAAAAGGAGTTAAAATGTTTTTGCGCCTGCGAGAGGGGAAACTCTATTACAGGTGTTCTGGACCACAGAGCCCCGCTAGCTCTGATGAAATGCTCTTTGGGTGTTAATGCAATTCTGATTTCGCCTAGCCTGGAGACTAGCCACCTCGGGGGTTTTAAAACTGGCCCTGAAAAGCAAAAAACAAAGTCTAAGCTCTAGAGCATACAATTACAATGGTGGAAACTTTGAAGGACACTTCCCGATGAAACATAGTAATCTCTCTTGGGTCACCAGAGAATGATACTATATAATTTTGGTAATGTTTTTGTGGAATAAGCATTGCTGTATGTTTACACAGTGATGCAGCAAGCACTGGTGAACAAAGCCAGTGAAGCAGGCATAAGCACAAGCTTTTGATTTAGGTCCGTCTTTCTGGTAAGAGTAATTTGTGTCGCTTTGCAAGAAGATTGAATGTCATTTAACATGTACCTGTACCCAGTGTAGCTAATGCCAAAACTCACCACTGACAAACTTTTCATCTCACAGCCTGCAGGAGAGTTGCTACTTTCACTAATAACTTCTATAAATTTAAAAATGTGAATGATAGCTTCCGTGTACAGCCGCCTTCACCAATCAGTCACTTTCACTCAATACATCATGTAGTTACATTTTGCACGATGTGTGTGTGTGTGTGCATGTCTTGCTTATTAGTATTAGCTTCACTGTGTTCAAACAGCAGTACTGTAGCCACCGTCTCTTTGTTCGAATCACCTCCCCTACTTTCAGCATTCATTAGCTAATTGCTCACTACAGTTGTCCCCAGATTTATACACCACTGAAAATTCAATTGCCCTGCAAAACAAGTGACCCATTCCACCCCCTGGGGGATTCAGAGACATAGGGTGTATGCTAGCTGTCACGCAGCCAGCTAGCCCAGGGCCCCCACAGATCAAATACAGGTATGATTTATGTCCGCTGTCTCAGACTTCACACTGCATGTTCGCTTGCACTGGAAATGTTGGCCAAATCCAACAGCAGAAGTAATTTGTCTCCTTATGTGTGGGAGGTGAGGGTCAGAGGTCAGTGAAATGAAAATGACCAGACTGTATTTAATTGTTGTATCTATTTGTGGTTTGAGACAGGATGTCTGTCTGAATGTCTATCTGTCTGTTTGTCCATATGTCTTACTCCTGTCTTGGCGCCATGTTTTGTGTCTGCGGGTCAAGACCCCCTGGCTGCAGTCAGCCATTATGGGCAATGATCTGATCCAGCAGGAGCATAGGGTTCACTAAGGAGATATCTTTGGACCAGATAGCATCATTATCACAACAAGCTCTGGCCCTTAAAATCTGCATTTATGTTCCTATGCAAAACGATTCCTTCAAACATACAACTAGACAATTGATTAGTGTTAGTCTAGAATTGTTATGTACTATTACCTGTGGCTCACTTTACATGTAAATGCTGTGAATGCAGCGAATGCGCTAATACTCCACTAATGTGATGCTTCGGTGTGATTTTGGCTGCAGCTTGGAACATCTGACAAGGTTAAGCCAGTAAATAGTTGAGCGAAATGCTTCCTGTGCGTGATTACATTTATCATGTATAATTATGAAGTTCTGCTCTGTCTACACATAGTGACCCTTGACCTTGAGTGCGACAGTTGCAAGCTGGTTGCCAGACACCTAAATGCGCTGTCCAGGTTATACTGCTTCACAAATCCCGATTTCCTCTCCTGGATCAAATATCCTTGGCTATCTGTCTATCTGAGCCCATTGATTTGAAAAATCCCTCCTTTTTAACAGAAGACTTCTTATTTGGATCTCCATTGTAAATGATGGAGGATTTTAAAAGGTGCTTTTTATTAAGATGTGACCATTTGGGTACTTTGATTTATTTGACACAATTATAGAAAGACCATGATTCTTTGAGAAAGCCCATGTGTTACACATGATAGTAAAAGTTCAAGTAATGTTGAGCCACTTTTACTACAGTTTTGCACATCATTGTTAAAACATTGTTAAACTTATCTAGCTAGCTATAATTCTGTGTCTTAAAGCTATGGTTTCTATGAAAGGTGTTCAACTGCTTAAGGGTCTGTACGTCTCCAACAATATTTCTTAAGGTACCACTGCAGTAATTTACAATACAATAACTTGAACAGCCTCTCACTAAATCCACATATAATTCACAGAGCCCTGGCTAAGCAGTGTCAGCAGTGTTGATTCTGTGTAAAACACCGCTAACCTCTTTCTCCGTGGCCCCTTTATTGCCCACAGACCGTACTTTTCTAATTATTTCAACTCTTCTTGAAATATTAAACTTTCTTTCCTCCTCTGTTTTCTTCTCTTTACCTTCCCCTTGTCCTGTGCACTGCTCTGTCATTTGTTCTTCCTTTTCCTTTTCACTTGTACCCTTTTTGTGTTATAATTCCCACCTATTATTTCTGTCCCAAGCCCTCATTAGTCATGTCGCTGTCAGCCGCCAGCTGCAGACACACATACGCACAAACGCACACACACACACACATACCTGCACGTATTGCTGCACATGCACAGGTATGGAAGTCATCAAGGCAAGGTCAAAGGTCTGCCTCATTACCCAGCTCCAGTGAAAACTTTTGGTGTGTTTTATGCTCTGGTATCAGAATGCAGGAGGAGGGAAATGAGGGCAGGAAAACAGGGGGGGACAATGGGTATAGAAAAGTAAGATAATGAAGAAGACTAATGCGATTTTAGGAGGAAATGAAACACAAGTAACAGAGGGTTAGGGGGTAGTGGAACATGACAGAAAGCTCTCCTTTAGAGTTTTGTATCAATGATCGCCAACTCCACTTCATACCTATAAACTAAAAAAAAGAAAAAAAAAAGAAGGAAAGGCAACGAGTTTGGATGGTTGAATCGAGCTTTGAGGATGAGAGATCCCACGGTACACTAAACTTAGACGCTTCTGGCAGCATACATGACTGGTGTTTCCTGACATGAAACACAACATCTCAAAATAAAGTCATTAGGAGCAGTCCAACAGAAGCCCATTCATTCATTCATCCTCATTTACTCACACACACACATGTGGACGCACACCCTCTGTCTTTCTCTCTTTCAAACACACTCGCATGCAGAGACTCTGACGTGGGGCTCTGAGCCTACATGGGACATGATACGTTGACGTGTGACAGAAAGCAAAGTGCGAGTGTGGATGTGTGCACGCTCGAGTTCAGCCTGGGAGGTCAGAGATGTGTGTGTGCCTGTGCACGTGTGTGTGTCAGCTGCAAGCAGTCAGGGGGACACTGGTGATGCAGACTGACGGGGGACATAAACACTCAGTAGTATGCTGAAGGGGCCCATTGTCTCAGTCCCTGCCATGCCAGTCTGTCCGTGTAATGTAATGATCTGTCTCTGTATGTTTGTTTAATTGGCCAATCTGTTTCTGTCTGTCTTCTGATTCGTCTATCATCTACTCGAAAGCATTTTTTTTCTCTTTCACAGTTCCTTTTTTTAAACCACACATTTCTGGAATAAGACCTTCTCATTTCAGGTCTCTGGATTGATCTGGAATTTCTTGGATGTTTCTTGCATGCGTGTCCTGTAACACGTGTTTTTTTCTGCCGCTCCCCATCAGATCAATTCACATTAGCCATTAGGATGCACAGCCACAGATCAGGTATCTCAGGGCAATTTATATTGAAAAATAACATTCATGTGAAGAAACACACATGCATACACACAAACAACTGGAACTGTGGTCATAAATAATGTTTCCATATGTGGTGCAGTGGCTGTTGCCACTGTTAAGTCCAGTCGTACAGAGCATGCAAGGGACTTATTAGTTGAGGGATTTCAGAGCTGTGGCTGAGCCCAGAAAGGAGGTAAAGGTGTGTGGAGGATATGAGATTTTTTGGGGGGTTGAGGTGCTTGGACTGTGATGAGGTGTGTGAGATTAATGGGAGTAAAGTTGTAAGAGAAGAGAGGAAAGTAGGGGATGAGGTGCTGTGGACATGCTGAGTGGCTGATGGGGATTTTTGTCTAGTGGTTGTGAAAAACCTGCATGCACACCCGTGCTCGCTCACTGCTGATTAGAGGACGGCCATATTTCAAATTTACATATGGTCTGACCTGAATCTGAGAGTATGAGATCCTTAACCCAGTGCCCTGAAACACCACCCTTAAATGTCATTGTGCAATTTGAAACATGTGTGGATGTTGAATCCATAAGCTACTACTTATTTATTTATTTTCCTCTCCTGGTAAGATTTAATTGTCGAACAGAAATGCACGTGTTCATTCAGAGTGACAGGAAGTATGTAAAATCTCACTTTGCTGTTCAACTTACACCTTTCTTGATGGTTACAATATTACCTCATCCGGCTCTGAATTTGTCAAGCTGTTTGTTGAATCTGAATTTGCTGAGGAAACATTTTCAGAAATATTATTAGACTGCACGTATTCAGTAGTAACCTAGTAAATATGTAAAGTTTAAGTCCATACATCTTTTTTACAAAGTCTTGTTTATTTTTTCTCACAGTTATGGGTACTGCCATGTTTAGATACAACGAGCTACACTGTAGGAAGAATCCAGTAATATGTAGCCCAGTGACTGATACTGAAGAGGTTTTATAAAACCCTGTTCTCCATAAGGAGATACAAACTCACACACACACACACGGACACGGAAATGTCTACTTGGATGGCTTTCTCACTCCAGGCAGTGTCTGTTTATTGTAGATGAGGTGTGGATGTTTATACTCCTTGTATAGCAGTTTGGAGTGTGAGGTGATTCCACCAAGCTCCCATGTGTATTATTTCTTCAGTTTGACTCTGGACTGGTTCTTACTTGTTCTTCAGATGTACTTAATTTCATTGCAACGCATATATGTTTGCAAAAGCCTTACTTATAAATGGTATACATGACTGGATAAATATGTGATTTGCTAATAGCATCTCATGTTGTAGCTCTGAATTCACTTGAAATTGAAATTGGTTTAAATATATATAGCAAATGTAGAGTGAGTTAGATTTCACAACAGCAGTACTACATTATTTACTTGACCTTTAGTACTTAAAAAAAGGTCCAATACTAGATAGTGGCAGCAAGAAGAGGAGTCTTTTGTTGTTGGTATATCTGAGATTAGGTTCAGTCAACAGCAGAGCTGATCCAAATTAGCACCAAACAAATACTGTATAGATTGCTGAAATATTGTTGATATATTCTGAGATTTAAAAAGAAAAAAAAAAGCACTTTTTATTGGCAAGCAGAATTAGCTCTCACTTTCATAAAGGGTTGGCGTAGATTTTATATATATATATATATATATATATATATATATATAATCCATGATGTCATCAAAGCACATTAGGGGCCACGGGGTCGCGGGGTTACATTGTATCATTAAACCAAAACAAATGATTTTGTTTGGATATCTTTTCACACTGTCGAACTTCTTTTCCCTCAGTTGCCTGTGCATTAGCGTTTGTATAAATACATCATAGAGGCACGCACAATAACTGAGGAGGGATGGATGTCAGTGGTCAGAGCAGATAAGAATGACAAAGCTCTGCGCTAAGCCACGTCACCAGCAGGCCTCTCACCTGCCTGTCTGTCACACAGACGCACTCAACCATCACAGAGTGATTGTTTGGGCCCATGCGTGTGCGTGCGTGTGTGCGTGCATGCACATGTGTGTGTGTGTGTGTGTGTGTGATTGATGTACTTTGCCTTCCATCAACTTTACACGCCCAACACCACCACCACCAATACCTCTTGTCTCACCTCAGTCTGGGCTATCAAGGAAACATGAGGCCTTGAGAGATAGCAGCGTGCTCTCCCAGCCGGCCCTCAGCCCGCTCTGTCTCTTTTTCTCTTCCTTGTGCCAGTCACCTACTGCTGTGGGAAAAGCAGAGGAGATGAGGCCTTAAAAAACAGATCATTGTCCGCCTCCTAGATTAAAGCCAGAGAATGTGAGCATTGTCCACTGAATGGCTAAACCTTCCTGCTGTCACTCAAATGCTGCTCTGAGCACTACTTCATGTCTAAGAGGCTTATCTGCACTGAAAGGCCCCTAGCTGCTCTGGGGAGAGAGGACGTAATGAAGCGTGTTTTTTTTTTCTTACTCTGTAGGGAGAAACCTGCTGCTGAGGGGGTGGTGGTGGGTGGTTTGGGGATTCAAGGGGTGGACATGGCCAGTGGGGCAGCTGCAGCAAGCCCCCCCCCCCCCCCCCCCGCCCCCCCGACCATCACCCTAAAGCCCCCACGTCTTCTAACTGCCCTGTTCGAAAGAATTGTCATTTATCTAGTCTCACATGAGAGAGAACGGCGTATACACGGGCTACAGGCTTTAACCGCTGCAAGTGGGACGGGGGGACATGAGGACATTATGTGGGGACGTGCCCAGGGACCTGCCTGTTGTCCGCGCTCAGCCGTCTGTGGGGATGATCAGCAGGCTACTGATGTGGTCCTCTCTTTGTGCTCTGCTGTTTGAAAAGGGGAAAGTTTAAGTGCTGCTCGTATTCAGGGATGAGGGCTGACGGCCAGGCTGCTAGGGTTAGCTAAGCCCCGAGGCCTCAGGGTATGCATGTGCGTGTGTATTTGTGTGTTTGTGCATGTGTGCTTACACCATTGCTAGCTTGGAATAACCTTTGAGTTTCTTGGTCAGTAACACTTAAATGTATAAAACTGTGGGTTTTACTGCTTGTGTTACCTGAGCACCACATTGGATATTTGAGGATTGTTTTATGACGATATCTAATAAGTGGACACTATTGTTTAAAGTTGACTCCCAAAATGGGGCCAAGCATAATTAATTAGCATTAATCACCAGTTCAACACCAATGTGATAGGTGAGAAAAGGGAAATAAAGACTTAGGAGGCTATAGCCTTTTTTTGATTATATTTTTATTATATATGTTTTTTTTTTTTTTAGCTGATTCTGCTTAGTCTGGCATTAAACTTGGCTTTGGGTCTCCCACTTGTTGAGTTAAAGAGCATCAGTCATGATCTCTGCTACTATTGTAGCAGGGCACACGTGGGTTTCCCCCAGTGGGTCTAAATACTTGTTTCAGGATGATGTACAGTAGCCATCAGACCCTTAGCCCTACTGTCCTTTTCTGTCTGCCTCTGCTCATCAGTGTCTGTGTCATGACGGACACACCTGCATCCTAAGCTGCCCTCTCCAGCCCATAAGCTTTGACTATTTCCTGTCAGCAGTTAGGCTTTATTTAACACAGGCCCTGTAACTTAAAAAAACTGCAAGGTTCTAACATATGCAGTACACAGAGGCATGTTTGACTAACATGTTTTGAAAACTGACATTGCCATTGAATTTGATTATTAATTATGAATTTTTTTTACCAACTATTCCTACTTTTTAGACATCGTTTGAGATGGACTACCTCTTTCTTTAGCGCTGCTACTTCATTGCTGCAAGAGGGATGTTTAATGCATAACAGAACAATTCGCTTTATGGGCCCAGGAATGGTGTTTGCTCTCCATTCTCCACATCACTCCACAAGGCATGCGTACACTCTCTAAACGCAACCTCTGACCTGGGAATCTTGTGGGGTTAGTGCTGCCTGTGCCTTTTCTGTGCTGTGACGGGAAGTCGAGTGGGTTAGAGGGTCTCAGAGTAGACCAGAGGAGCTGTCGGCTGGAGGGGGAGAGGAGGAGGAAGCTAAGTGGCGTGGCCCAGCTGTGATGAGTAGCCCAGTGGTCCATTTAGAGCACCAACCTCAAGCTGGGAGATAGTACATCCCAACAACCTGAGTGGACTTCTTGTGTACTCGTGGCTCTGTCAAAAATGTGAAAATACGAAAGTAAAATTGTCGGAACATAAGTTGTGCAGCATGTTAAATTGGACGCTTCTTACGTCCTGTGGTGCTCTATCATTTGTGTGCGTCTCCGAGAGCTTCAGAGTACCAACTAAAGTAGACGCAGATCAACTGAGGGTTTAGATTTAAAGAGTGGTTTCATCTCACCTATGGTGTTCACTGTCCTGGTGATATTTCTAAGCAATTCCATGCAGTCCGTTTTGGAACAAAGTAACAGTATTAAAATGGTGTCCTTTATGTCACAAAATGTTTTTGTCCACGTCAAGAGGATGAAAATCGGATTCCTGAGAATCTGAATGTTAAATAGAAAATGATTCATGGGAATGATCGCTACATATCAATGATTCACATAGTACAATGTGCCCATGCACCCAAGAGTGATAGGTGCCACATTGTGAAGGAGATGGAGAGTGGATTTGAAGGTTCTTTTTCAGTAAACATTTAAAAGAGTGGAGAAGTGAACAAAAGCGTTAAGAAGGAGCTGTTTTGTTGCCCCTTTTTTAACCTAAATAGGCGGTCTGTCCGACCGAGGCCTTGGCTTCAAAGTATTATCCCACACATGCAATTACCATTTCTATCAACTGGGGAGAAAGATTATGCTTTTTGGGTGTTCTTCTGCGTTTCTTCCAGTGGATTCACTTGGTGAATGTGACACGTTTTGTGTCTCCAACCCCCTATTGAATTTAAAAGTTCTCTATTCTCCGAGTGAGCTGAGGAGAGTCCTACACGCGGGCTGAATAGACACTAAATCTTTCAAGGTTAGGACTTAACCTTCTCCCACTCCAATTCATCTTCAAACTTTAGTCTGAAACCAATCAATATCAGATGATTGGTAAACAATGTGCAGTGTCTGATAGGCAGGTACCAAGGGCCCTCAATGGGATTGCAAATGCTTTGTGCGTTCAGAGTCGCTTTTGCTCTAAAGCACTGTCACAAAAAGTAAAATTACCATTCGCTTGGAATGATGCCATTCATCTTTGTCAGAGCGCCAAGCTCAGCACGCAAGCCGCTCCCCTCAAATTAATTCCTTGTTTTGCATCAGCTGAATTTGCCCAAATCCAGGAGGATAGCTCAGGCTGCACCTCGCCTGCATTTTTAATGCAGCAATTCCAGCTGATTTTACTATGCACGGGGCCCCGTGGCTTTATTTACTTCCCAATCTAGAAAGAAAAGAAAATAGATATGAAAATAAGTTGAGAAAATGAGATAAATCTGGGTGTGAAATTTCAGACACGGCATGTTCCAACCTGGAGAGTTAGAGCAGTGTAATACACGCACGCTCTTGAGAGGCTGCTGCGATGCCGTTGTCGATTTGTCATTTCATGTTGCGAGAGCTCCTGCACAAAGGTAATGTCTTCCCAGAGGCTCTTACCCATGTAATATTAAGGCAAAACATTGGGAAATGAATGTCTAAGAAATTCATTTGTTATTCTGGATAATATATTCCACAATATGCCAGAACATTTAAAGTATAATTTAGGGGTGGGAACTACAAAAACTACAAAATACAGTCATATATTTCCCTTATTTTATATATATATATATATATATATATATATATATATATATATATATATATATATTTATTTATTTATTTTAATTTCTTTGTTGGCTGTACAGGCACTATGCAAACTGTGCATTTCTGCCAATTACTCCACATTATGACATAGGACAAACAAGAGACTTTCACATACAACTCTGGGAACAGAATCATGTCCGAAATTAATATGTGCAAAAAAGAAAAAAGGAAAAAGGAAAAAAGAAAGAAAGCAATAGTTGAATCATTTCCACTAGGGGGCCTTGAGCAGTTCTCTCTTTGCATCTCTGCTGCTCCTCTTGCCTGCTGGCGAACCCAGTTTCCCTCTGTAGCTCATGCAGATGCTATCCCAGTGTTGTTTCATGGTGCTGAACCCACAGCGACAGCAGTGATGAGATTTTAAGGAGTAGGTTGTTCTCTTCTTTCACTGTCCTCTCTGTCAAACTTGAATGCTAAAAATGGCCTCTGAGGCTAATTTATAGTTGTGGCGACTGTCACCGCTGATTTGTGATCCCAAATGTTTGTGTTTATGGAACATGCCTTATTTTCTTCATCTTATCTGCCGGCAGATGGACAGCATGGTTTGACAGGGTTTATTTAGATGTGTGCTTTTTCCGGCACAAAGTATGGTGGGGTGCAATTACCAAGGACATAGAGTGAAGCCCTGGGGTCAGAGGCCCTTTCCTGTCTCCCTCCCTGAAATGAGTAAGCTAGTAGCTGCAGCCAGATCTCTGGATAGGTATATGGCAAATGTAAGTATAGCGAAATGGCCATTTTAGACTTACATTTTAAGAATCTGGATGTGTTGTTTGGAGAAATGTGATGAAGAGAAGAGAAGAGAAGAGAAGAGAAGAGAAGAGAAGAGAAGAGAAGAGAAGAGAAGAGAAGAGCTGCTGGAGATAAGTAAGATAAGTGGGTCAAGCCTGAGAGACTGCTCTTCACCTCAGACACCTGCACCTCTCCACAGATCCCTCATCAAGGACTCACATTGTCTGAGGCCTACACCATTGTCTGCTTAAGGGCCCTCCAGATTTGCTGTGCTGCTCCAAGTGGACTCAGCCCACCTCTCCCCAAGAAACAGACAAAACAGTGGATTCCAAAGTGCCGGCCCCTTGGCATTCCCTTGCCTTTGGGAGATAAAGAGGGGAACTTCGGGCTGATTCACTCCTCCACTCTTCATCCCTCTCCACAGCCCACCAAAAAACTAGAAGATGAGGAGGAGGAGGAGGAGGAGGAGGAGGAGGAGGAAGAGGAAAAGAAGAGACTTGCCAGGGGTAGTAGAGGGGTGGTCTTGGGGTCAGAGAGTGATTAGTGAGAAGCAGAGTGGCGCTCCTTTTCCCCTTTGGTCCTCCTCTTCTGTGGTCACTGAGAAATGACTTCCAGTGGGCTTACTGGTGTGGGTGGAGAGGGAAGTGGAGGAATTATTCCCTTCTGTCTGTCTGTCTGGACTATATTTAACCTGCCTGACAAGATGGATGTTTCCAAGGGAATTCCGCCCCCCCAACATAAATGAAGCCATTATACTGTGCTCCCTGGGCTTCTCCCTTGCTTTTTAGTTGTAAGTGTAGGTCTATAATGTCAGGAGGACATTCAAAATCAGGTTGATATACAACCTGAGCATTAATGCTGACATGCTGCAAAACTCGCTTATGAATGGGAGTGTACACCCAACAATGCTAACTTCACCACCTATTTAAAATCAGGCAGGTGTACATCTTTTCTCTTATTCATGCATTTAGACGTGGCTCAGCTTATGCGAACAGCAAAGGCACTCTCTGTCGACACACAGCGATCGCATACTTCTACCCACGCTCATGCACACAGACTCCCACTGTCGTTCCAGTGTGGCTCGCTGGTGCAGGCAATACGAGGAACTGGTGGAGGAGTTGGAAGTGATTAGGGAGAAATATGCCTGTCTTCCTGTAATGTCAGTAATAGGCAGCAGCACATCAAAGTCCAGGCCTGTCAGAATGATCCGGATCAAACCAGCCCCCATCTGGAAGCCATAACTGACTTTTCACTCATTTAAACACTCTTAAAACACACTGAACAGACATGGAGCTCCCGTCTCTGCTCGCCACTCACCACCACTCATATCAGCACCCTGTTCTTTCTGCGTCTGTGAGTGTGTGTGTGTGTGTGTGTGTGTGTGTGTGTGTGTGTGTGTGTGTTACTCTCTCACTACCTTAATATTTCCCGCCTCAATGTGACATTTAATAAACCCATATGTTTCACATTTATTTATTAGGTTGCTAATTTTTTGATTAATGTTTTCAGTCACACCTTTAGTCTCTCTTTTTTTGTGGAATGTACAAGAAATAAAGTCCAAAGTGTGCCAATGATCTGACAGTAAAGGGGATATCTACATATGACCTAATGCACAAGCAGATATTTTTAAACTAACATAAACATCTGCTGAACCATGAAATCAAAGAAAATATTATTCTTTCTGGAGGGGATAAAAAAGCTGGCATCAAGTGCACGCCTGTTTTTCTGCTTTGCCTCGAGTCAAAGATAAGTATCTTGTCCGTGCAAAAATGACACAGTGCATTTTGAAACAATGATGCAGAGCGCTCCCCTCCTGCCTGCTTGCTTACGTTGTGTTGACTGGACTCCTGGACACATATTATCTTTCCAAACACAAGTCGGACACGACTCTAAGTGTATTTTAATTGGCTTTGAGCCGCCTTCCTAAAGCAAACAGCTGGTGGTGTAGCTGGTGGTGTGGTGTGCTTGGTGACTGACGGGTGGCTGGCTGTAAGGGTGGGGTAGAGTCCCACTGCCTCTCTGACCACTCCACCGGCAATCAGTCCAACGAAAGTGTTTGTGCATGTTCGTGTACGAGTGTTTCCCTAACTAGATGTCTGCACACGTGCTCACGTGTCACACTGTCTGTGGGTGAGACTTGCAGGGAATATGTGTGTACTCTAGGGTGTTTCTCATTTAAGCAGTGCACACTTGCTACTGTAAAAAGATCTTAACGGCTGACAGATAGCATCTTGAGCTGAAGTGCAAGTGATTTAATACTAACAATTAAAGTAGATGTGTCGGCAGGCAGCTTGGGTCCCTGCTGTGGCCGGACAGGGAGTGGGCTGTCTCCCTGTGTCAATAAGACAGGGAGACAGGCGTGCCTCTGATGCTCATGCTGCTAACCTAGGCTACTCTACTTTTTATTCCTCCCTTCATTTCTGTTCCTGTTTATTTTTCTAATCTTGTAAAAATGAATCTTTCCTGGACCAGAAGTATTATCTCCTGTTAACATAATATGCAATATTTCCTTTAAAATATAGATTTTTGATTTGTGGTTGCTGGCCACTATTGTTAGGGAGTTATGCCTGTTGTTGATTTTTGGCTTAACTGTCCAAAACAAGAGCGCGCTTGGATACTTGCACAGAACGATAAGCGAAAATGGAGCAGAGCGCTTTCGAGTTAAGGAAGGAGTGATGGCAAGCTGAAAAGAAAGTTTCATTCTGAGCTCAGCATATGGAGAAAAGCCCTGAAAACGACTCATTTTACAAGAACCAAGGATCTCGCTCTGAACATGGCCAACTCCGTTCTCATAAAATCTATAGACCATCCATTATAAAACACCCAGGCTCTTATGAACCCAGCAATAGGGCCTCCTGCCTCCAAATCCCCTCTGGAAGTGTTTGAAAAACAAAGCGAGGCTTCACTTCAACCTCATTAACTAGTTATAATAAACAAAACAATGTGTTTTTAATGGATGGCGAGTCTCGTCTCCCCATCCCCTACTAGCTCTGGTCCAAAGCGACTGGCCAGTAGTGGGTTTCCCATGACTGCAGCTTATAGTGTCATGATGATGGATGGGCAAGGTTGGCGGGGGCTGCCTTTTGCCCTTCTCCTTTGGGATGTCCCACAGACTGACAGGCACATTGTGGTGCTCGAGTCCTGCTGACGTACTGCACCACCCGCTGGCACAGCCACAGAGAACACCAGATAATACCTGCTTTCCTACTTCCATATTCTGCGTGTTCACCTTAGCAATGCATGCAGAGGAACATGAAACTATAGATATAAGCAGATGTCAAGGCAGTCTAAGTTTTACCCAAGATGATAAACACGTAGTGAGGAAATAAAAGAGGCCAAATTTTCTCTTGACAATGTTTTAAGGGTAGTATGTTTCATTAGTTTATCTTTGGGTTAGCGTGCTGAACAACCACCTGAATCCAAGGACCCCTGCAGGACCTCAGCAGGGGAGACATTAGCTTCCTGATGAATAAATACCAACAGAAGCTCAGCGCCCACAACACAAACTCGGCTAATGTCGATAGGTTCAAGAGTGCCACACATGTGCATACACACGTCTCTCTCTGCATCCACTCTTTCTCTCTCTGTATCTGACTCATTCAAACGCACTCCACACCACACAGAGCGCCTCTGGAATAAAATTCTCCCAGCTAGTGTAAAACAATCCAATAACAGCCAGCACCTCTCAAAATAAAACAATAGCTCAGCTCATGCTGGTGTTGTAAAACAGCTCAGCCGATTACACGCACGTATGTGTAACTGTATTGTAAATTCGCCCTTTGGGTAATAGCGCATTTTTCCTTCATTTGGTGATTCGGGGATTATAATAATAGTGGTGTGTGTGTGTGTGTGTGTGTGTGTGCAGTTGGGTTCATGCACATGTAGCGGTGTTTTTTAAATCTATTCTTACATTGTGTTTTATGCCAGTACATGCTTTTTGTTCCAGTTTTTTGCAGCGGCGTGGTGGAAGTTGAGCTACTCTTTGTTTTTGTTTTTTCTTTTTTGAAGTGTTCAGAGTTTTTGAAGAAGTAGCTACTCGCATCGCCTTATTAGTTCAAAGGTCATTTGAATAGATGGGGTCAGATATAAGACTCAGACAGAAGGAGCGAGAGGGCGCGAGTGACCCTGGCCCCCACGATGCTGCTCAATGTGTTTGTAAACAGGATGTCATTAACACTGGGAACTGGCCAGCCTCACAATGACTTTTGTCTCCTTCTGTTGTGTGCATGTGTGAGACAGAGGCGTGTAAGGCTGGGAGGCAGAGAGAGAGTGTACGGTTGATACAATTTCCAATGAAACGCTTCGCATACTTCCACTGATAAATCAACACCCCACAAATGCCCTTGTACTTTTCTGTCCAAATAACATCCAGGTTGACTTTGTCACATCAGATAAGCACCAGCTAATGTGATGAAATTTATGGCTCGGCGTGGCTGCTGTACTAATACAGCAGCGGATTGTGTGAAGCTGTGCTAAGTGCACTCAACTGTCAGCTCTTATTGTGGTGTCAGTCCTTCCTTCTAATTAGTGTCCTCAGCGGGCAGGAAGTGGGCCTGGGCTGGACTAATCTGTCAGTGAGGCCAGACCATCCTCGCCCAAGCGACTGTTTCCTTAGATAAACCCAGAGGCCTTTATCTAAGAGAGTTGCGACACTCAGGGGGCCTGGGAAGCCCCTAGTGATTCTGTTATTAGTTCTCAGATCTACATTTTACACACTTAATCCAAAACAGATTTAATGTACAACACGTCTCAGCTTTCATCTAGGTATTTTTATACCTTACGTAAATGTGAAGTAGCATCTTTTGGTAATACTTTCGTATCGAACCACCGATCACCGTGGTGACAGGTGTTGATTGAGCATGAGAAGGAGGAAGTGTAGCGAAGGACACTTCCTGGCAGACAGTTTTATCAGTGAGGGAGCAAAGGGGTCAGAGAACGGCTGAACGAGGTTATCACACTCATGTAATCATGTCCTATATGCGAATGGTCCTCCAAGTGCCTGGCAGAAGCCGAGAGCTGCTGACCAAGGTAACTGTCTCTTTCATATAAACACTGTGTGAGTTATAACCGAACGCCGGGTCCATCAAGCGCAGCAGTTGTTTCTTTTGTTGTCTTCTTGTTTCTTGGTTCTCAGCGTGCCGCTGGAGTTCACAGAATAGTTGGAAAGGGTGTCCAAAGGACCTGAGGTTGCTTGTGTATTGTCTAAGGGCACTGACACATCCGGCAGGGAGATAGCGCTGCTTGTAAAGATTAGCAGGCTGTCTTTCTTGACTAATGTGTGAAGCAAACAGCCAACTTGAAGTGCACGATATGTAGTTTAAAGACGTTTGTGGCTCATTGTCTCTCGGTGCGAAACAAAGTCACGGAACAGCCTGAGGCAGGAAAGGAGAAAGCGCAAAGCGAGAGTGAATGGGCTCCTTTTCCTTCCCTTGCTATGTTTCCTTCGCACCCTCCCTCTATCCATCCTTCGCTCCCGCCTTTCCTCTCCTCCTTTCCTCACCACCAGCGGGGTCCAATTCCTCCACTTGAACGCTCAGGGCCAGCAGCGGACTGATTAGACCCACACCCCCAGCTGCGCTTCTGTGAGGACTCTGCAGCGGGACGACTTCAAATACACCTCGCTCCTGCCACCCCAAATAAAACCTGACTGGTCCTAATGGACATATTTTAATCTCCCTGGGTTATTTGAAGATTTCTTCAGCCTGCTGCTGGCCACAGCAGAAACAAATTCCTTTCGCTTTGTTGATTAAACCGCCGCCTCTCCACCGTTGCTTATCATACAGCAACGAGCCGCTCTTTTTAATTAAAAGTGAGACACCACAAGTGTGCAATTAACAGCTGGTAATTATAGAGCTCTTCAGAAGTGCAACACTCCACCTTCATTTTCAATTATATAATGGACAAGTGGCTTTTTGATCTCCAAATTAGTGAACTCTTGTAGTATTTGTTTTGTGGCAGATTTGGGGGGTTAATAGTGGCCTATGGTGGCCTGCCTCTTCCGTGATTGATGCAAGAGCAGAAAAAGGGATATTAAAAACTAAACAGTCCATCAGGAAATGCAAATCGCACCTTCATGTTAATGAGCAGGCAGCGGACCAGGCTGGCCGGCCGTGGCGTTTCATGTGGGAAAAGCAAGTGCCCACTCTGCCGCAAACTGATTAGTACATTTGAATTTGAAAGTTTAATTAAGTGCTTCTAATATAGATCGTTTTGGAGGGTGACACGTAACATTAAATGGTTTGATACTTAATTCAGCCGGCTTTTGATTGCAAAGCAAGCACGGGTAAATTTGCTGTGTGAGAGTGCTATCCCAAAGGAGGCAGAAGCCATGGACTTAATTTTAAACGTTTAACTGATAACTGATGAAAATGTTTTTTAATGACCGACGCAGTCTTTGAGTGTATAAAGCAGAACACTTGTACAGTTTTAATTACAATTGATTTCCATCTATGTACACGGTTGCGGTATTGTTAGTTGAGAGTTAGCCTTCTTTCACTCAGTCCATCAATATGAAAAAAGTAGACCCTGATTGATTTCCGACTTCATGGGTGCGTGCAGCGGGGTAAAATGAGGTGATTATTAATTGATGGAAACACTTTAATGTCTTTGGGGGATGCTTTCCAATGCCGGACCCTTTTTTTTTTCACCAGAAGTGAAAGTATCAAGTAATTCAAAAGTAAATTACTGTTTTGGCTGTTGTGATTTGTAATTGCTTTATTTCCCAAGTCAATAAAGTTCTTAAATCAATGCCCCTTTTTCACTATAGAAGCACAAACACCCCTGTTATATTGTCTTCATTTTCATGCTGACTCTGAAATCAAGCTCACATTTCTTTACATAAATATAATCAGATGTTAGAGATAATAAGATCTCCATATTAAACTGGTAAAATACGAGGAAGTTCAGCTGAGTATGACAACTGTCTTTTGATGAAGTTGAACTAAAATGTTTCAAGGATTTAAAGTGACTTATATGATACTGTTATATTGAATTCATTCGTGTAACAGATTTCTGCTTTGCTTTATACTTGCGGCTGCATTCAGGCAATCTGTCATTAATTCCACAGTCGTGTCACTCCAAATATGTATGTAACCGTAGAGGAGGGGAGGGGGGAAGCATGAAGTCAACAGTCCCAAGTCACTCAAGCACTTTGGAATTTTGCATTGGTGAATATTGGCAGTTCAGTGTGAAATAAACACCAAGTATTTAAATTTAAACCAGGTCATTATGAATGGTTCTTAAACAAAATGTCAGTCATTAAGCAATGCCATGTGGCTCTGCTTAGATTTCCTGTTCAATTTAATTTAGCAAAAAAAGAAATGGGGGGGGATTTCTTGTATCCCGTCTGCATGGAACGCTGAACACTTGTTACAAGTTGGCATTTCCCGTCTATTCCCCCTGAACGAGGAGATGGATTGTCAGTGATGTGTTTTTGATTGTGTGTATGTGTTGCTGTGTGCATGTGCATGTGTGTTCTCAGTCTAATCTGAGCTGCTGTTACTGTCATGTCCCTCTCCTTCCTTCATTGTCCCTCTGCATTCCCACCTTAATCTCACTGTCATTTGGCAGCTGTCACTCTGCATTTATGCCCACCTCCTACTCCACACACACGCACACAAACACACACACACACACACACACACACACACACACACACACACACACACGAACACTCCGGTTCCCTCACCTGCATGAAAAACCTTTCAAGTGAATTTGAATAAAGAAAAAAAGAAGCTTTTTGATGTATCATCAGATGTTTCATCTAAACAATTTAATTTACACCAAATTCTAGCTACACTTTAGAAATTTTTAATAAATTGTTTCTTATGATAATAATTTATGACACTTTTTAAAAAATACAATAAAAATATATAAGAGTTTCATATTCAAGAGGTAAATATGAGCCTCCCTCAGTCCTCACAGGGCCCGATAATGTTTATGCCTGGACTCCCATGCAGTGCTGTGTAGTGTGTTACACAGGAAGACAACAATCCCCATACAAGACCAAAGTCCTACTGTATTGTCCAGTTAAATCACCTCCTAAATAGAGGGAAATTGACATCCATAACAAATAACATAACAGCTTCAGTGCTCCGAGGGGGATTTTGTTGCTCGGAGCACAGGGCTGAATGTTAGCCTTCCAGCAATCATTAAACAAACATCCTCTCCAGGACCTCTCCATGCCTGGGTCTATTCCACATGTCACACTGTGGTTTGGAAAGCCTCCGCATGCGCAGACATTATTGTATGTAACAAGTTCTGTAACAAAGTTAAGGTAGAATTGGCCTGCTGCTGCGTTAGTGGTCAAGGCAAGCAAAGTCTGAGAGTAGAAAAGCAGCCCTCAGACAAAGTCTATTCATATCCAGAAATATTAAATAGAGGATGTCAGGTGGGTAGTAGGTGGTCACCTTGTCACATTAAAAACACTCTCAGTTTTCTTTCCTTACCAAACACAGACCTCGCTCTGAATGAATTCAGCTCTTTAAGTGAGTATCAGGCCTGGTGTTTTGAACCTGTATCCAACATTTTTTTTGAATAATCTGAGTCTGTATGTTCTCATGCTTCCGAATCCTTCCAGAAGGGGGAGGATCTGTAATTCATGTGGTCCATTGTGCATGTTTGAACAATGCTCACACTGATAACCTCTGACCCTCAACTGCAGTGGCATAACAGTTTCAAGAGGCTGCTTTATGTGAGAGAAATTAGAAATGGGAGCTGTGACCAGAAAAACAAACTCTTTGAAAGGGGTCGATGTGCAGGACAGGTTCAGTAGCACCAGGATTACACAGCGGTATTAAAATTGCCACATCCACAGAGAACACAGGGTGTACATGTCTCTGTTTCTTTCTCACTTTTTTCGGTTTGTTACTTTTGTGTGTGTGTGTGTGTGTGTGTGCGTGTGCGTGTGTGCGTGTGCGTGTGTGCGTGTGTGCGTTTCTCCAAGTGATGACTTTGAGTTTGTCACATGTCTCAGCCCTGTGTTGAAGGCCATTTGTCAATGGGGGAATCATTATACATGTTCCTGTCCCCCTCCCAGATGGGCATGGTGATCACCACTGACCCCCTGTGACAACCACAGCACCTTCATTATGTCACCACGGCCACCCTGTCACTACAGCAACTCTTTAACCGTCTGTGTGACACCCCTGGGTGAGACTCCAATCTCTCATCCAGAGGCCTGCCTGTCTCCGAGCTTGTCACTCTGTGCGCACACTGAGCCTGGATGTCTCTGTTGCCTGTGTGTTTACACCTTACTCCATCTGCCTTTTTTTTTATCATTTTATTGTATTAAACTTTAACAAATCAGCCCTGTAACTAACAGTAATATTAGTTACTGGTTCCCTAAACAGCTACAAACAACATCTTTCTATCATCTATTAGACAACTGACAACTAGACAACTGAACCTTCAATTAATAAAATAATTTCCTAGTGGGCACTATAGATATACATTTTGTCCTTCCCAGTGGGATTATTATAGATAACACACTGGACACTACACTATTACCTCTCCCCCTATTTTCTAATCAGCAATTATTCAATTATGTCCCAACAGTTGGAGGGTATTGCCAATGTCGGGTGGGGGGGACCCCAGGGTCCCGCAGAACGCCTGTGATTAGTGTTGCATCTGCAGAGAGGTGACAGAATCCCTCTTCAAATATTTTGTCTTCATTTTACGGCTCTGAGATGCAATTATGGAGCAGCAGTTCATTACAGCAGCACGCAGCGCTTCATGTTTTATGCATGTCGCCTCATTTAGGGCCTTTATTAATGAGCCAGGCCTGACCAGGCTGCTTGAGACTATACTGCAGACTGTGCGATGGCCACCAATGGCTTGTGTTTGTGTAGGTGTTTGCGTGCTGGTGGTATGAGTAAGTAGGAGTAAGGAAGTGGGGGGAAGGAAGGAGAGTGAACCAGAATGAAGGCTAGATGGAAAAACACAATAAAAAATGTCACTGAGAGAAAACTGAATGAAACAGAAAACGCGTGTGGTCAGTGCGGTGGTCACTTCGCCACTGTGCCCTCTTTATACCCAGCAGCCGGCCTCGTAATGCGGCTCTAGTGTTGAGACTGGTGCAGACTGGTTTGGCTTTAAGTCAGTACATTGAAGGGGTGGGGGCAGCAGGGGTGACTAACCGCACCTCCCTCCGCAGAAGAAACTCCATCTGCATCCAACATTGAGACAGATGAGGCCAATTTGGGTCCTTAAATTTCTGGGCTGTGATGGATGTGGGGTGGCTGTGCACGCTGAGAGGTTTGCGAAGGGAATGGGCGAGAGAGAGGGGAGACAGGTGAGGAAAGTGAGAAAGAGGGGGACATTCAGTGTGACACAGAATGTGAGAACAGGGAAGGAAAGAAGGGTGAAGGAGACTCACCTCTGAGCATGAGTGGTTTGAATTTATTGCTTAAATTGGTGTATTTATTGGATTTTTATTTTACTCTTTAATGTATGGCGCAGACATAGAAAGTTTGGAGACATGGGGTCAAATTGTTCATAAAGTTTAGAATTCTTCTGAGTGCACAGGACACACACACACACACACACACAAACAGTGGAGTTATGGAGGTGATATAATGGCGTACTCGATCCAGACCCTTGACCTGACAAATTAAGCTATGAGGCTAACAGCAAACATCGGTATGTCTTTATGCTTGATGCCCGCACACAGTATGTTTGGGCACTTTCTTTGCAGGTTTCAGCTGAAGCAAATCTGAAGCTAATGTGCTGGAAATGCGAGTAACAAAAAATGTCTTTGTTGGATTTTTTTTGTTTGTTTTTTTCACCGCCGAGCTTCTCTTTTCTAAAGCAATCAGTGTTTGTATGGAAGGCAGAAATTCAAGAACAACATTACTGATTAACTGATACTCACTGATCTCATTTATTTGCATCTAATTATTGATATCTGCACTTAGATATTTTACATATCCTCATGAGTTACAAACTACCTTTTTTAACATTGCAGATTTTGAGTAGGTACAGACTGTATTTGCCCACAAATGTGCCCAGCTTTAACTGACTAATGGCCTTCTTACTGCAGACCAGGGCTCCATCTGGACTGCAGATCAGCCCCCTTTGATAAGAACTACCATCCTCAGGCCTACATAAATATTTTATCAAGTATAATGGAAATTGTCAAATCAATCTAATTGTGTAATGCATTACGAAGACATCAAACTCAAACAAAGCACATATGCTATCATTTCTTTTAACGACCAGGCCAGACTGGGCCAGGCTGGACCTGGTTGAGCTGGCGGTTTTGTACCCAGGGGGCCTTCCGCAAGGCTGGGGTGGCTGGCAGCAACCACTCTGGATATACATCTCACGCAGACTGGCCTCACTCACATTTCATCAAAGGAATCAATTTCTCAAATGTGCACAACTGTGAGCCATAATTATATTAGGGCCCAATGGCAGTTAGCCATGACATGAAAGAGAAAGAAAAAGAGAGAGAGAGGAGGTAGAAAGAGAATGCTCATCTATGCAGGTTTGAACTGGAATCGTTGTTATTGTTAAAAATGGGCAATTTTTTAGGTCAAGCATATTTTTTTAGCTTTGGTGAAAGTAACTCTTCCACACGTTTTTTTTTCCTAGATTTTATAGGTTTGCTTTCATTTTTCTATAGCTTAGTGGAAGATTGCTGATGCTGCTGTCTAAAAGGAAGATAGAAGGATGAGGACACAGAAGCAGGAAGATAGATGAAAGGAATGGCGCAGGTGACCAGAGCAAACAAATCAAAAGCTTAGGGTGTGTGACATGCTGCAGGGCGCTGAGCTGGGGGTAATTTCAGAGGAAAACACGTACGAGTTTATGGGATTAATGACCTTTGTCAACATGTTCTTTACACATGTCACTTCAGAGGCAGGCACTTTTTAAAATCTTGTTTATTTGCACTTCTACTTCTAACTCAAGCAAGCAATCAGCAGGCACTCATTAGGAAATTAAGATCCGCGTCTCAACACAGGCATGCTCATGAGTTGTTGTTGATTACTTCTTTACTTCTGTCTGTGGCTTTACGATGGATCAGGCAGATTCCATAAACTTTGTATGGCCACAGTCTTAGCATGAAGTATGCTATGCACTATTTCCCACCATAATCCCCTTTCTCCTTATATCTTTCCCCTTCTCTTTACATTTACTCCTACTCGTTCTTCTCATCTCCTCTATCCCAGGGTCATTGTATAATGCAGAGGGCCCTCTCTCTGTGCACCAGCTGATGTATGGCTTGTGGAAACAATGTGAGTACTGGGCTGTTATTCTGTTTGCTTTACATTTGACAGGCTTGAGTTAGCGTCCGACTGGGATCCTATCTCATTAGGCCAAATGCTAGGCTAAAACAATCATAAAAATCATTTGGCAACTGGCATCCCACTTAGGAACACCTGTCAACATACAGGCGGAAGATAAACTCGTGAAATTGGAGTCAGGGCCCGGATTGAATCGGGATGCGGGATAGAGATGGAGGGAGGAGTGAGCAGGAGAGATGCCCATATGCTCCATGTTGTTCGCGACTTAATGGTATGAAGTGGCTGGGCTGATGCAGAGACTTCCTTGTTGATGATATTGATTGTGGTTTTAGGATGTAAAGTGTGTGTGTGTGTGTGTAGGGGTGTGTGTGTGCGGCACATCCATCTCTGTGTTCATCAAGATTTCATTCATTAGCGTTTCATTAATAATAAATGTGATTTGTTAATCATCCACGTTGATGTTCCGAGCACACACAGCAATTTTTTTTTACAGAAAAATTCATAAAGAAAAGGACTTTGTATATGCATGCGTGTCAGTCAGTAGCTCACAACTGCATGAAACGACACAAGCCTCCCCTCAATCTCACCATTTTTTTTTCTTTTATGCAAACACACATTTTCTCCCCCTCTCTCGATTCCTCTCACAGGCCTCTCTCTTTCCCTCTGCTGTTTCTTCCCCTCCTCTCCCTGTCTAAACATACATCTTTATCAAGCGGTTGTTGTCAGACAACATTAGATAATTAATAGGCCATTTGTCAGGCCTGTGAGAAACATGTTAAAATCCCCGAGCAGCTCGGCAGATAAATCCTGGCGCATACACAGACTCCTTTGTTGTGTCAGCCTGCCATCGGAGCTGCAGATTTACCATTAAAGGACGCTCATTATTAATCTCAACTAATGCTAATTAATTAGGTGTCTGTGTGTGTGTGTGTGTGTGTGTGTGTATGTGTGCGCGTGCACAGGGACCAGCTCAAAGTTTCAGTTTGTTCCACGGTGTTAATTGGTAACTTCGCCCACGGCCCTTAATGGAGTGTTTTCCATTTGGAATGGGGAGTCATTGACTAAGACAAGGGGGAAAAAACATGGACAATGCTCTCATTAATTAACACTGTGTTAAGAGCTCTGCACCCGTTAGTGTGTGTTTATGTGTGTGTGTGTGTGTGCCAGCTTAAACATTTTGCATAATACAAATACCAATTTGTAATAATATGGAGTGAAGGCAGCTATATAAATGGTATTTATTTAAACATACAGTAACAGAGCATTACTTACACAAAACCATCTTTGATGTATTTTCTGGTCTCTCTGGGAGTAAGCATGAAAAGCATAAAAGAAACACAAACACATAAAGCCACTAGAACAAAATTTCACATTCACATATTTTTATATGATTTGTTTAGATTTTTACCACATTCTGTCTAACAAACCATATCTTGTTTTAAATGTGGAAATTCTTGGTGGTCTGAGAACCAAATGTTGACAGATAAACTGTGGACAATTGCCTAAAACTGTTGTTGTCGAGCTACCTACAGATTTGAATGTTTGTGCTTCGTATCAGTCAGTTCCACAGTCACCCCAATGGACCCCCGGACCAAAAGACTCCCTAAAAGCGGTGTTAAGGCCTCCATTAAGCACAAAGACAGAGTTAATTAGGAAGCTTATTGCCTCTCCCGAGGCCATGGGGCTCCAAACGCTCTCCTATGCACCCTGCTGAGGGAATATAGCCGCACAGTGATGCACTGTAATTAACAGTACTTAGCAAATCTACAGCAGTCATTTTCTGATTGGCAGTAGCTGTGAGAGCGTTAAAATTAACCAAATGAAAGATAATTATTTTTATGTGTTTTGAATTCAGTCACAGTCTCTCGGGGTATCTTGTTTTTCAGGACAAAAGCAGAAACAACAGCAATCATGCTATGGCCCTTCGGACTCTGCCAAATATTTTGAGTATTTGTGTTTTCAGTGCTCATTTTTACTGCACAGATATTCTTCCTAAGTTCTTGGAACAGCAGAGCAAACTGATTTCCTTGGTGCTTGGATATAAAGCGAAAGCAGGGATGTGATGAAGTGTGCAGTTTTTAAATGTGGATGATGACAAATGGAGGAGATCATATGTGATAATGTTTGACCTGTAGTACAAGGGTGAGACCCCATACATCGCCTCATGCCTGGCTGTCTGTTATCACATGAGAAAAATGATGTCTACAGATAAGCACGAGGGCCGCTCCACATTAGGTGAGAAGTTAATTTCCATATTTCATGATCTAAGACCCCCATCAATCAAGTCTTCGAGCTCTTTCTCTGGTAAATGATTTGTACTCTAAATTGTCTTCAGGCTCAGTAGATGAATGATGTTTTCATCTCATTGTATACTATGAACAGACATACAGTGGAAAAACTCTTTTCCTAACTTCACCCACTGTCTACAAATAATAAAACTCATGGTTAGCTGACAGATTCTTTATTTTTTAAGTCTTAATATTTTTGACTTCTCCAGCTCTTCCTCCCCTGCTAACAACAAGACGCAGCCAAATAATTAAATAAAATGCAGACAAAGAATAGAGCTGGAAAAAAAGACACACAACTGTTTTTAACAGCAGGAAAGACAGCGGATCAAAGAACCAAAAAAAAAAAAAAAACTAAGAGAGGAGGGGTCGAGTATGTCCACAGGTAGGTTATTCTCTCTGTAAACATATGTATCCATTTGTCCCGTGGGTGCGTCCTCTTGGCGTCCCGTCAGCACTGGCTGGGTCACACCTCCATTAGGGGCTTTGTCACAGTGATTAATAGCTCTTTCTATCATCTTTAATTCACTCCCTGATGATGGCGGCCGTGCTCGCTGCTTGGGGTAATCATGTGATGTATGAGTTCGCCCAACACATTGTGGCAGAGGTGAAAATCATTCCACCCATGCAGATAGCAGGGCCGGGAACGAATGTTTTCCCTCTTAATAAAAATTAATGAATTTGGCATCAAGCTCAACCATTTGAATACATGATGTATAAGTATGTGTGTGCATGTCTGTGTTTATTCTATATGCCAGTATGTGCTTTCCTGTGCTAATGGCTGATTCTGATGAGGAGATAATTTTGTTTCCCTCACTGTTTTGCTCTTTGTCTTTTGGATACATAAACATCAAAGTTTCTCAGGAGTGCACCCCCTCCCCCCTTTTTGCCCCCTCCCGTGCTTGCTGGTACTATCTTGATGTGCAATCTGTGTTATTAACGCAGTTGAAGTCATGAGCATGCTCTGAGATGGAGTTCCCCTTCTCAATCCAAAATTCTTTTAGAGCTCCCACTTTGATGAAGGGCGTCAGCTTGCAATGGTGAAGTAATGTCCATTACTGAACAAACAAATACGACCGTTTGCTGCATGTAGGCAGAGCATTAAAAATGCATGCACTCACACACACACACACACACTGATCTGATCATCCAACTGCAGTGTCACTGCTGTCCACACACCTAAGCAAAGCCCTAAGACTAAATTATCAGTCATCTATACATGAGACCACAATTTTCAAAACTCTGCACATAGCATATTTGTTTTCAGCAATCGTTTACTTTACAGAAACATATATGTTTATGAGACAAAATGCTCTTGTGGAGTCCAGTGGACCAGAGGAATTCCTGGCCTGAATCAAATATAAACTTGGAGACCAGCGTGAGAGGGAAAATGTCAGAGGAGAAACAGCAATGGTGGGATACAGTTACCTTTAAAAGCTCTTGTCCCTCTACCATGTGGCAAACTTCACATCCAGGCCTCTAACCACGTTACACAGTCTCTGTGCTGAAAATCATTACCCTTACTCCCAGAGCCACATTGGGTTTCATGCCCGGCCCAGTCCAGTCGAGTCTTTGAAAGACGTCTCCTTTAAATTCCCTGGGCCCACACAGTGTGTATGTCAAACACAATAGTTGTACACGGTGTAGACACTGTGATCAGGTATTGCTGCAGGGAATGACTATCAGAACTGCTTTAGTTGTAAGTGCGCCTTGACAAAACATGCACGCACAGGTGCACATGCTGGATTACACAGAAAATAATAATATAATAGAGAGCTGATTCAGCAAACTATGTTCATAGATTTTTTTTTCTTTGCCACAGCAAACACACAGTTTGACAGGAATTATGATTCTTACTGACAGAGGAAAACATCTTACGTACTACTTATGCAGTATTTTACAGTTTTACATTCCTCTTCACCACAACTTGTGTTCTGACCTTGAGAAAAATGAAGTCTGCATATATTTACAAATGTGTAGCTCGCTGGTCTTGGCTTATCTTGTGTGTCGAGTAATGTAGCAAGCATACAAATATTGAAGTGCATTGGTTTTGTTCAAGTCTTAAGTCAATTTCTCAGGTTAGTTCATGACCGCCTGTGGCCAATCACAATGCCCCATTTATTCAATCAGACACATGTTTAATTCAAGGCCAGTGAACAAGAAGTGCGTGTGTGTATCTGGGTGGATCAAAGGTTCCGTGGCTGACAGCGCTGAGGTACAGTGTCACACAGGAAGCCTTTCAGGAATGTTCCTCATCCCAGGGATGGGTTGTTGAGCCTCATTAGCAGAGCTCCTTCTCCCTGTGACCTGTCAGTGTGTGTTAGGCACAGCCCACCACAGAACAGCAGTTTCCTGTGGATCATTTCCGGCTTTTAGTGTCTTTCTGTCCCACCCTGCAACACCTGGCTAGCAGCCCGTTGCGTTCGCTGGCTCAGTTACTGCCTTGCTGTGTCTTTGCTTGCTTGGTGACATCTCATATATGATGTTGTATTTAAAACGTCCTACCTGTACATATGACTTTATATTTTAAATGCAACTGTTTTTGTAAATTAATGTGCTTATTTCAATCTACCTCTATTTCAAAGACTTCACAGCATTGCAAGTTTATACCATCACAGATTGTTTCAACACTGGGAATAATTCAATCTTTATTTCACTATTAGGCTCAACAGCCACATGTGCCACTCTAAAGAAGCCCAGTGTGGGTTGAGGGGTCGTGCTTCAATATCCTGTTTCACTCCACTCACAATAAACCCTAGTGTGTGTCTCTCTGTTCCCTCTGTTTTCACTGCACATTGAAGAAAGAGTTCAGGAAAAAGAATTATAAAACAGCCAGAATAGCACAATGCTGGGTCAACTTTGCTTTCCCACCTTGGCATCACGTCAACCACATGGCAGACTTACCTTTGTGTTTTTGCCGTAGGGCCCAAAAACTTGCTTAATTCCTAAGGCAGGAACATGCCAGGCGAGTACAAATTATAAACAAGAAGTGGGCTCACTTCATGATCTCCTGTTTTTTACTACTAATTTCCACTGCAACAGAATGAAGGTTTCCTCGCATGATACATTTGCTGTTTTCAGACCCGAAGGCCCTTCTGTCTCCTACTGTTT
Source organism: Neolamprologus brichardi (assembly GCF_056152115.1). Lineage (NCBI taxonomy): Eukaryota > Metazoa > Chordata > Actinopteri > Cichliformes > Cichlidae > Neolamprologus > Neolamprologus brichardi. Next base: position 13,910,347 of record NC_142117.1, on the reverse strand, counting down.
ATTTGAACTAATCAAGTTTTCATATGTTGTCCTCCATCTCTGAAGTAAGTTAAAGAGATGGGAACAATAACCTGTTGCCACTTTATGTCATTGGACATGACCCTCACATCAAGACTTCTTGTCTCTTGCAGGTGACGGAGATGATAAGATACCTCTTTATCCATCCGACATCTTAGACGACGTATGCGGCTCTGATGGGGATCCTACACCTTCTTCGGCCCTGCCAGAAGACCCGGCATCACCTTCACTCTCTGACGATGAGTCCTCTCCACAGGACCATCTGTCATTCCAACACCAAAGCATCTTTTTCCCCCAAGAAGATCTGAGCATTCCCTTTGACTTTGAATTGCGAGATTCAACCGTTCCATCTGGAGGGCTGGGCATCTGGAGCCGTAGGAAGGTGAACGTCGGGGAGCAATTTGGACCATATGAAGGAGAGCACAGGCCTTGTCTCCAAGATCCTACTCAAGGCTGGGAGGTAGGAACATATACAAACTCCTGTATTTCATTATGTTATCTAGTGACAGGGAATAAATGTTTATAGGTGGCATCAAAGATCCTTTAGGCAACCAGGGTGCCCAGATTAAAACAAGAAGTGTTTATGTGCATTTATGTGACATAACTGCATTTCACTATGTTTTTTCTACAGCAGTAGTATCACACTTTTTGACAAGACGGAATTTCCTTCCCCTGTACACTGTGTAGCGTTCACATCAGTCCACTTTTTATTTCCTCCCATGTCGTCATGTTCACATTTAGCACAGTGACCACAAAGTTGTTGCTGCCGTTTGTTGCCCAATGATGTAATGTTAGGTCAGCGCGACTGAAAGAAAGTGAGTTGAGCTCGTGCTCTTAACTCAATTAAAATGAAAAGCCATAAATCCCTTCTTCATCCCGGTTAGGGACCCAGTGCGACCACTGGCAAATCACATATTGGTCAGCAGACACAAAAAAATCGAATGCAGGGTCACGGCACAAGGTCAAAGGTTAGATGTGGTCTCTGTCAGTGTCAGGCTAGTTCAGTTTTATGGAGCAGGACGGAGAGGCGCGGGGGAGTATTGGCTTCATTCAGACTCCCAAAATAGATCCTCTCTCATTTGAACGTGAGGATTTAGACTTTGAAACTCAGGGATTTGTAGCGCAGAGCCAGGCTCATTAAGAAAAGCCGACCATGCAGCTCACTGAAGTGAGAAGTCAAGGTATATAAAGAAAACGATGATTCAATACGGCATTTTTCCTCTTTGTAGAGTCTAACTACAGAGAATGTTTCCGTGCTGCACTTTATAGCTGACTGAGAGCATGTTGGTAAAATATTAACATTCAGCTCATATAAATAGTTTGGGATTTGGACTCGTCCTCAGTTGGTTTGCACCATACAGCATTAATCCAGCCCATCAGTTCAAACTCAGTGGTTTTTGCTCCTTAGCTATTTTATTATTTCTTTTTAAGCTGAATTTCTCCAGGAAGCAACTTCTACCTCTTTATCAACTGCAGAGCGGGATGCAAATATAAATTTGCGTTAAATTGAAGTGATGAAATAGTCTTTATTTAAGCCAATTTTCATGATATAAAATCATAATATGAAGTCCCTGTCTCTCCCAAAGAGATTTACAGCTGGTTGAACAAGCTCTGGGTTATTCTTTTTCCCAGGGAAGGAAATAAAGAAAAAAGGTTTCATGAATTTTAATCCTGTGGTAATTTATGGGGAGCTTGAATAATAATATGTATTTAAGAAGCTGAGGAGCTTGGATGTGAGTGTGCATATGTGTGTGTCTTGGGGCAGGCGGATGGGGGAGTTGAGGGGAAAGATGGGATCCTGGCGAGGCAGCACTGTATCACAATGTTTAATTACCGCCCTGACAGCAAGCCATAACTCTTTCCATTAAGTAAATAAGTTGTAAAGAATTTATGATGAAATGCCACATTATTCAGAATGGATATTCAGTGATGACATCCCTCTGCATTAAATATGGTAAACACCATTAAGCCCTCCTGACCCTCCCCCTCTTCTCCCATGCCCACCCGTTTACTATCCCTCGGCCATCGCTCACCCCACTCCCTCCGCCTCCCTTTTGCCTGCAACCCGTCAATATGCCAATAACCCTGCGGAGGGTCTGTAAAAATAAAATTGATTTGGTAAATGTGAGCTAAGATAGATATGTTTGCTTTCATCATCAATCCCGCACGGCGCAGCAAGGTGATGTCACCGACCGGGGAGCGATAAAGTGGCGCTCCCATCTGGAGCTTTTGATCTAGGGCTCTGAAGCAGCCCAGGCCAGTGGTGACAGACTGGGGAAAGTTTGTCACCAGGGAGGCCACCACTTCTCAGCGCCATCACCATAAATTTGGGAGCTTTATTCATAAAGGGGAAGAATGAGTTATGGCATCCATGATGCTTTATGAATACAGGAATGGTGACTTATGGGAAAGATAGCTTCTGTAAATAAAAGGCAGAGAAGCAGCGGCGAGGGATCTGTCAAGCTCACCTACGCTGTCGCATGCAGAACCAAAGTGCTGACCGTGCGAGCAGTTGTGTGCACAGTGTGAATGTATTTGTGTTTGTGTGCATGCTTAGGCAATTATATTAGTTAGTTGTGTTGTTTTTTATGAGTGAATTGTGTTTGTGCTGAGGATGTTTGATTGTATAGATCTAATGTTACCTGTGTCAGTCTGAAATCCTTAAATCAGACACTAGTTCAGAGCTCTGCCTTATCACAAAGAAAAGTTAGAGCACTAGAGGAAGAAAGATAGAGAAATTGGGGTCCTGAAACAACTTTAAAGATATGTCAGAATTTAATTCTCAAAACACTGAAAACAATAAAAACCTTTAAGGATTTATGTGTTATTCAATCTAATGCCTAAAATAAGCAAAATTATTTAAGGTGGAGTAGTAGTATGTATAGGTTGTCAATTAAATTTAAGCAAATATGTTCTGATTCCCATCATTTGAAGCAGACATTCAGAGCCTCGAGATAGTCCAGAAGGATCAGTAATCCAAGGTTTGTTCCATGAGACAAACCATCATCATACAGCAGCAGTTTAATGATCCAAAACGCACCTCAGAAATTTCCAAAACTACCAAGAGACCGAGCTGTCATTTTTCATGTCACAATCCCGCTCAACGGCAAAGGGGAAGAATATCAAATACTAAAATATTTTGAAATGTATTTGTCACAGATTTCAGTCAAATATTGAAGTTAATATTATGGTGTGATGAAAGATGCATTAAATCTGAAAGAAATGTAGGTGTAAATGTTTTACATACCGATGGTGTAAGATTTATTCCTTTTTAACAAAAACAGAAACATAAATGCCGCTTTATGACTTAGGATTCATATTCAACTTTAGTGAACTAAATTTCATGACAACGAGAACAAATTTCAAATAAATCCAAATGGTGTTAAATATCTTCAGCTTTGAATATAATTGGGATCTTGTAAAACAAACAAAAATAATCGTTTTGCATTCAGCCTTTCTTAGAATATGGATGTTATGGCCTGCACTTGCCCACAGTATTTGCATGTGTTTCCCCATGGCCTCCTTGAAAATACTCTTAACGCCTGGATGCCCACCAGTCCATATTCTGCTGTCTCTTTCTCTGAGTCGTTAGCATTGAAATTCAAACTCCATTTGTGTCTGTCCTCTTCTCAGCAGCAGCAACAATAAGACAGACAGCTAAAGTCCCGGAGAGAGTTATCCGGCACTCAATGAGCCTTTGGGCTCACCCAAACTTGGAGCCCCACAGGATTATGGTTCCTGGCCTTAGAAAACTGGGTGCCTCCTGCTGGAGGAGCACTGGGCGGAGCAGGTTAGGGATACGAGGAGGGGTGGGATGGCGAGTGGGGCGGGACAGGGGCGCTTAGGGTCTTTGTGCACCTCTTGAGGGAGAAGTGGAGGTGGAGGTGGAGGCGATACTGTTGGTGGCAGTGGTGGTGGTGGGGAGGTGGTGTAGGAGATTAGCAGTGATGGTGAATGGGAGTAGAGGATTAAATGGCTGGGCAGGGCCTTTCCAGGCTCTGCCTGTCTTCTCAACCTCCCAGTCATGAGAGGATGGGAGGATGGAAGGAGGAGGAGTGGCAGATGCCTGACCAGGAGGAGGTTCATCTTTTCACTTAGTGTCAATTCAAAACGGTGTGCTTGTGATTAACTGCAACACAATAATAAATATGTTTTTTAACAAGCCTTTAAAAAATCGTAAATCTTAAAATTCAGGTTCGATTTGTTGATAAAACTTTATCCTAAAGAACCTTAAGCAGTCACATTGATCATATAAGGGAGGTGTCGGGTCATATTTACTTAACAGCAAAAATAAATAAATTTAAAAAATTAAAAATCAATCTGAAGTGTTTTGCTACGTAAGCATTTTATACGTTTACTATAAACTAGGAAATGAAGCATTTGTGTGTCTGCATGCTGCATGTGTGTCAGTGTATGTTTTTATGTATGCATGTGTGAGACAGAGTGTGAGAGTGTAGATGGAGGGCGTTTCAAGAGGGCGTGTTTTCTGTGCACGGATAAGCTGCTGTCCTGAATGAATGCAGATGTCTCTGGCTGGCTGTCCGCCTGTCCTCTGTGCGCTGATGGCCTGTCACCTCTCTCTGTCACGAGGAGAAAGAGCCACTCTCAGTCCTGGCTAAAAGCCTCTTAATCCCCCAGCCCCTGCCACATCCCATCTACTGTCAGCATAGATGGCCCTGCCCACAGCAGCGCTTAGAAAGGCCAGCACTAGGGATGAACCTCTCTGTCACTCACGCGCTCCCTCAATGGGCACACATCTTCACATTTTCACACATTTACACACACGCGCGGGCGTAGTTTTCAGAAATTCAAAGTGAAAAAGTCTTGCATCTACAAAGGCAACGTGAACAGCGGTTGTCAATGCATTGTGCCGTGCGAACACAAGGCAGCGCTGACATCGTTGTGGGAACCTACGAGAAGCGCACCAACAAAAGCACCAACTGACCGCTGGGACACTGTGTGCAATAACACAGGAACACTATCACTGAGGTAGGCAAGTACAACCACCAAATGTGTCACCTAACAGACAGGATGTTCTGAACAAGACAGATTTTCCTGATATCTGAGCCCCAGTCACTCACAGGTTTATTTATTAACTCCTATAATTAAACTATAATAAAACAAAAAACATTGCCATTGGAATGAAACTCATGTTGGAAGATCCCACCACTCACCCTTTACATATCACACAAATCATTAGTGACAATGCAGAAAGTGTCGCTGCTCTATACAAGGTTCTGAATATGTTACGATGCTTTTATGCAGGAAAACAAATCTTGCACTTCAAATCAAAATTATAGCTGTCACCTGCAATTTAACTCTGTAAATCATTTTCTCCTTATCTAATCAAACACTTCAGTAACACTAAAAACAGGGCAGATATTGTCTTTTGGCAGTCTTTCCGTAATCATACTGTATTTGCCTTGACCAGCACTACCAGCAATGACAATGTCAAGATACACTGACCCATTTAATATCTGAAGGTAAAAGCAGTTTAACTTTTGAAGAATTCTCCAACTTCACCATTCGTCTTCTCTGGTGACATTACGGTACATACATGTTCAAGAGAAATGCTGCACAAGAGCAAAGCAGCCTTTTAAACAGTGTGCAAACAATATAAATTGCATTCTTTATGAGCTCAAATGCATCATATATGTCAATGTGATCTCCAGAATCAATCACAGTTTTGTTCTGCTATCCCAACCTGTCTGTCTACTATATTTAAATAACAGGAATTCATAGATGTCAGGAAAAAAAGCATAAATTTGTAACAATTTAATTACTTCAGTTAGAAAACTAACAAAATTGTATTGTTATATTTCAGCTAAGTAAAAACTATGTGTTTTAACCTGCTAGGCAACAAAAACACCTCCAGGCTTAATCTGAGATGTTCAAATGTTGCTGTGTGTGTAGACTCCCATGAGTCAAAACAACCCCAGAAGTGCATTCACCCATGTGTGTCAGCATCTTGCCCTTGTCTCTCCTGGTGTCTGTGAGGGAGATGGGCTTTTTGTCCTGTGTAACTGGATCTTGATTGTCTTGGACGGCAGTGATGCCCATTCAAAACCCCCAAAGACAAAGCAAGCTGGGGGTCCATCTCCCTGCCTCTCAGCTGACTGATAATCCATTTCTTTGGGTTAATCTGTTGCTTGTTGGTGCTGGTCGAGGCCAGTGTGTGTCAGTTGATCTGGGTGTTCGAGAGGTGGCGGGTAACTGATGTTCTAATCTCATGTGAGAGGAGCGAGGGGAAACGAGACACATTCATACAGACCGAATATAAGACATAACGTGTGAGGGTATTTACCGAGAGGAGTGCTGGGTCAGCCAAATCCCCCACTTTCTCCAGAGGCTACTCTTCTCTTGTTAAAGAACATAAAAACTATACAGATTTCTTATCCCCCCTTCTCCACCTTCTCCTCTTGGTTCCCCCGCCTCCTGCCTTTCCTCCGTCTGAGTTCCCAGCAGGGAGAGGAAGCTAGGTTAACTAACTGAACAAAGTCAGAGTGAATTGCAGAAGGACAAAGGCAGGCGTGAGTGGGGGCTATGCCAGTTGGAAGGTGTAGCGAGCAGCACAATACCAGGTGAAGGAGGCTCTCACCAGGGGTCCATCCAAGCAGGGCAAAGGTCACCAGCCTTATTAGATCTGAAGTGAATGGAAAAACCTGTTTGATTGAAGAAGGAGGTCAGAAAAAGCAGGGACGAGGACGGAGGAGTCCACGTATTTCAAAAGCTCAAGGCGGGGGGCATGTTTCTCTCCCTATTATACCTGACACATCTGCAAGCAAAGGTTTGAGGAGCTGATAGTGCATGGTGGGAGTCAAAACACACATAAAATGCTCTGTGCTTAACAAAGAAGGCTCAGGAACGCATGCAGAGCAAGCTCAATAACGCAGTGACACATGTCTAGACAGCCACAGATATAATGGAATTTATATGCAGGTGTATTAACTCACAGGGGAGATATAAACGCTGCTGCCTTGTAACACACATTCAGATCATCTATACTCGGCTATAGCATCTATAGCACTGTTAATACTTCTGATAGAAGAGGGAATCCTCAAAGTGAGCCTTAAAAGCTGTAACAGCTATTAGATCATTTACAGATTGAAGTAAAAGCAGAAATGAGACGTTTACCAGCTTGAGCTAATTCATTAGATCCAAGAAGCTGGACAGCAATTAGAGAACGCTTGAGCTAATATCCTCTTGTTAATTTACAATTCTGTCGGTAGTAAATGTGGAGAAAGGTCTGAAGTAAATATAGAAAAAAAATTTAAAAGAATGAACAATGACTCCACCCGTGTAAGGAGCAATCAAATCAAACGCATCTCATCATCTGCACAGATCCTTATGCAAAACAACAATACTACAAAATGCCATTATTCGCTTACACAGCAGCACTGCGTGTTTGAATAGTCCATCCATTTTCACAGTTCACCAAACCCAGTGAAATAAATGCCACAGGTTTAACACCCAAACACAGACCCACAAAATGTGCCCTCTGCACTCTGCACAGATAGGAGTGAAAATGAGGGGACCCCTAAACAGCATACAGGAAGCCGAGGTGATGAATTCCGTGTGCGGAGCCATGGAGCTAGGCCCATAGATACCTTATCTAGGGGGATTGATAGGGGAAGCACCTTCCCTTAAAACACACCACTGATTGTTTCCAAATGTCTTCCCAATGGGGTGGGTTATAGTGAGGGGGTAGACGGGGACTCGGGGGCAGAGTTTGCAGGTTTTTTATTGGTCCAGTCTGAGGAAATAGAGATGGAATAGCAACTTTGTCCTGGCTTTCCTGCCCTGTGTTGCTGCTAGTGCTTAACTACCAGTCAGATCGCATTACCCAGGCAGTAAATCTAAGTACCGGTTAACGCAAATAATCAAGAGCTAATACTGCTCTACGAAACCACTTTCTCAGTGTCTGTGGTCAGAGCTGTGCAAACAGGCACAACCCAAGGCTTTCTGCCCTCTTAGCGTCTGCAGGACTCTCCCTAGGACTCCATACTCTCACAGCTATTATCACCTACACCGAATCATAATCTCCACATACATATATGCGTCCATGTATTCCTTATGAATCATGCACATTTCTATATGTATTGTGTGGCTGGTGTGGTTTGAGTACCTATTATTGGGTTAAACATGGTAAAATTGTCAGACCAGACCAAATTTAGCACAGTAATGTGCTCCACCTTTTCCCCAATTACTCTATATTCGTACTCCAATTACAATAGAGCACGTCTCAAACCAGAACTGTGAGCAGCCAGTTCTAGAGGGAGCGAAAGTAGAGGCCCAGGGTGGCAGTAATGAGGTCTTAACCCCGACTTTGCTCTATTATGTCATAATGCTTTAATTTGAGCCATATGATAGGCTGCTGTGCACTCTTGTGTTATTGGAAAGTCAATATTTGTGAGCTGGCCTTGTCTGTTCCCCTCAGATGTCGTCCCGGAGTGAATGAAAAAAGAAAAAAAGCCAAAACTCACGCAGGAACAAATGATTGGCAGAAAAGAGGACCACACCAGGTTGTTCCAGGGTGTTGTATATACTGCTTGGTAACACGAGTTATTAAAATGATAGGATCAATTAAGATGTCTCATCTACTCTGACAGCATGAATAAATATAGAGAATTATGTCACACGTGCCGCACTGGTCAATAGAAATGTGATTAAAAAAAACACCCTTTTAGTATAACTAGTATTGATAGAAGTATTACTGCTAGTACAAGTGTACAGAATAAATCAATGTTAGTTATTTCCTGCTCATTTCACAATTAATGTAAATGTTTGGTTATACATTTACCTGAAAAAAATGTTCACTTTACCACTGTAGGTCCATATGTATTGTTCCTTTATATCTCCAGTCCACCATATTTCACTATATTTTTAGCAAAAAAAACTTTCAACCTTAATAACCTATATATAAACATAAGTTAATTTTTGAGATTTGTGATCGTTTACTGTAAATCTTATGTTGGGAAAAAAAAACTAGTGAATTTTGCTCTAGCACATCTAGCTAAAAAGCTTCTTCACCATCCCAAACACAGGAAATCCCACTCGTCCCTTCATATATGTTAAATATATGCAGAGAATGCTGGGTTTTTAAATATAAATATTTTAATTGTCATATTGTCTAGTTTACTCAGTGCTGCACTTCTGCCCACACACCTTTGACCAGCCACTCATGTCTGCATCTCTTTCTAATCTAAGCAGTTCTTTGGCCTGCTGATACAGAGTGCCAATTAACAAACAGTGTATGAAATAGTTTGTACACTGTTTGAAGGTCACATTTTAAATTACTCTGGCGCTTGTATTTAATGGGGTTAATTACCTTGGTAATAACAAAGGACCACATCCTGGCCAATAATTGTTTTCAAATTGCTTTCAGGTTGCTTATTAATGATTTAGTCCATTAGTTATTGTCATTATGTAATTACAGTATGGGATGTTTAATTATATTCAGGATAAACATGCATTCCTTTAAAAACAAAAAAAGGGTTGATCACTTCTTTTGAACAGGGTGAAGAATGTACTGCACCTGCTCATTAAGCAATGAATGATCGGATTCATTTGTAACTTTAAATGCCTTTGGGAAAATTGAAGGAAGGAAGGAATTATTGGCCAATGATATATAAGGGCTGCATTTAAAGTAACAGCAAGAATCTTTATTATACCTGTTGTTGTGTATATAAGTGTTTTGGGGTTGTTTTGAGGATGTAAAATTAATACAGCTCGTGAGTTTATATATATACATGTTTTTGTTTTGTTTTTTAAGTATGGAGCATGGAGCAGGCAATTAATGTCCCCTCATAGCTGTCACCTTTTGTCAGCAGATTAATGCAGCTTTGTCACCCAAAGATAGCGGTTAGCAGATAGTGCTTTTAGAAAAGGCAGTCCCAGAGTGACTAGGAGGAAAAGTGGGACTTAAAAACACCTATGCATAACAACTGAGGGGCAGTCTGGAAGAAGATAGCATGGGCAAAAACTAGACAGGGTAAACAGAAGAGTGATAAATGAGGCAGAAGAGAACCAAAGACAGATAAAAGGGAGTGAAGGGTGCAAGAGAAAGAGAAAATCAGCCAAAATGAATGAAAGAGAGACAAAATGAGCTGAGGAGGTGGAGAGGGAACTCGATGTCCTGTCTCTGGTACGTGCTGAGGGAGACAGATTTCCCGGTGGAGTGTTCCCAAGTGTCCCCCTGCAGTCTGTAATAGGATTTTCCAGGCTACAGCAGGTAGTCTGTGAAGGAACTTTGTTCATGGGAGCTCACAGATAAGGGTTAATGCAGCCCAAAGGTTCCTCCACTTCACACGGCGCTTTGGGAGTCTGTCGCTCCCTCCTCATCTGCCTGCAGTGTCAGCACCAATCCGTCACAAAGGATTTCTTCCCGCAAAACTCAGTGGCCATTTCTGACATCTTCAACAAACTAATTGTTGTCTCCTGCTCTGGTAAGTCCTGTGAAGTCCTAACGAGTTAGCGTCTTTTGCACAGATGAAAAAAAGTCTTGCAAAATCTATTTCTCAGCTGAATTACGCTCTGTCATCAGCCCAAAGTGGGAGAGGAGAGGAGGAGAGGATGCAAAAAAACAGATCCTGGTAGAGTGTCTTAGAGCAGAGTTTGGATCATCCACATTCCCTCCTCCAATTGTTCTCTTTCCTTAGGCCGTTTTATGGTTGCTTCCCTTCCCTCCAAGCTACTTTATGACATGCATTGTGAAGCTTTAGAGTTCTGGGCACCCTCTCATTGGGCCATGCAGTGCTTCTCCCCAGCCTGAGTGACAGTGGGCTCAGGTCCAACTGCCACCCAGGACACTGAGCCATAAATCATCCTGCTGGCACCAGATTCTACTTCCTGAACAGCTACCAGTTCCTGCAGGGGACAAAAAGGCCTTTGTGGACTTTAGGAAGCAAAAAACCTCTCCTCTCTTTAAGGACTCTGATGTTTATGAGCGATGCTGAGAAAGAATTAGGGAAAAGAGTTGTACTTTCTCTCTCATTAAGCACGTTAATAAGGCAATGACTAAACCACTGTTAACTGAATGTGAACACCTGTTCAGCAAAAGGTCCAAATCAGATCAGCTACTGTTTGTTTACATGCATCGCCATAGAAACTCCCCACTGAAATGACTTCACAGAGATAAAGTAATCAGCTTTCGGTTTCCCCATGAACCCAGCCTTCCAGTTTCATCTCTGTTAATATAAAGAACTGCCCTCCCAGAGCTGCTGCGGGCTTCGTGGCCTCCCTTCATGCCTCCCTCACTGTTTTACATTCCTTATTTCCACCAGTCTCAGTCCTGCATGTGTGTTTGGATGGCTCCACCTCACTGTCAGGCTGTGAGGGACGGCTGTTTTCCTTGCAGGCCAGATCAAGACAGGGGATTGGCCCCAGGGGGCCGAAGGATGTGAAGCTTCTGGCATGTCCCGTAAATCTAGGGTTCCATCTCCACTGCTCGATCTACACCCAGCAATGAGAACATCAATGAGGCGTGAGGATGAACATTCCTCAGACTGCTCTCGCACACAAACCCCCAGGTTTTGCTTGCAGAATAACACCTCGCTGCCCCTCTCTTCTGACTAGTGAGCTGTCCGTCTCAGCAAGTCAGTCTTTCCATCCCTGATGAAAGAAGCCAGAAACCCCAACTCTTCAGCCATGAAAGGTTTCACAAAGAGGCTGCTTGCTTCGTGTGTAACCTTGTATTAGATGATGATTATGAAAAGGCGTGTTATTCTAGAGTCTATGAGAAGTCTATGTTGATATGTGCTTCCCGTAACCATCTGCCAATCCAACAGCATTAACCTGGCAAGGCTCTCCAAACACAAGGAGTTGAAGCCGTTCACAGTCCTTACACATTAACAGCTATGTGAGGGATGTTTTTTTAAAAACTCTTTTATATGTTGTTAAAGTGTCAAAAAGTTTACATGGGACACCGCTTTCAGAATTCTTCTGAATCACTTTTTATATCTATTTTACTCTTTACCTTATTTTCATTTGTGTCTGATTCTTTTTCTACAGTGCAGACAGGCAGTCTGTCTGTTATGTTCAGGGATGAGAGGAACCAGGACAAAGGGGTAGATTGAAAAGTACACTGACCAATCAATAAGCATAGATGCACTGACCACATGGGCCCCAACCAGCTCATGCGGCCCTGTTTCTCCTCACCCAGCCAGCCATGTTAGCCACGTTAACCAGATTTTTCACCCAAATGGAAATGCAGCCTGTCACTTCCATGCAGCCTCCAACTGCTGTGTCTGTCCAATCCGTCACTGCGTGCTAGCGGCCGCACAAATAGGCCTGCCACTCTCACTGTCATCTGAGTAACGGATGTCCCATCGTTACCACGGGGTGGGACCAGGCAGCACTCAGGTCCACTTTCGCTCCTCCTTAATTTTTTTCTCCTTCCTCTTCCTCTCATGGGCTCCCATTGATGAGTGGACTAGGAGTTTAAGTATGAATATGTGTATGTGGGCGCTTTTCCGGGAACAGAGGCATGATTTTTTTTTCTTTCTCTGTGCCGTGAATGCTCCCCCTCAATCTCCCACCCTCTGCTCAAATCTTCCATCAAGACTCAAAAGCATTGGTATAATAGGAGCAGGGGTTGGATGAAATAAATTGTGTCCTGGACTGGTAACCTAACAGCCATCATAAATAATGTAGACCTATTTGAAGGGGAAGATGGGGCATTAGAAGCTATTTACACTCCAGGAGCCATGCTATCGATCAGCATGGGACGTCCTATAGATAAGAATGGGATGATGTCATGGTTATTTATGATGATTCTTGATGGTAAGGCTACAAAAGGGATTTTGGGGCGACAGCATCATCAGTTTTTGGGATGTAGGGGGGGTATGATGCATTCTACCATCAATGGAGCAATCAGCGGGGTGGTTGAGGGAGACGCAATGGTGGATGCCTCTGACAAACGGACACCCTCACACAACCATATTCCCACACATAAAGAGGCACGGAGACACAAACAATCACAACCGCACACAGAAACATGCCACATGCATGCAGACACACGTACACAGCTGTGATAAATGCCACCGGTGTGAATAGGGTCTATAAAGACCGGTGAGAGGAGATAGCTCAGAGGAGATCCAGTACATCTCCGTCTCCCTGCGCCGTATACACATCAACATACATATGTAGAGAGTGCAATAAAACACTACATTTCCACTGGTGTGCTGTGAAGTGAGCCAAAGGCTATATTCAATATGAGTCTGGGACAGAATTACCATTCAGGGATCACTTCACAGGTCAGACAAGTACACGAGACTCTGTTGTATTAGATCAAAATTTAGAAACTGTGAGAAGTCGAGGCCATGCGAGCTGTAGTGGAAGAGGAAATAGGAGGAAGACATCTTGAAGAAAAACTTTGAGGTTCAAGCGTAGGTACTGGTCATGTATTACACATGTCATAATGGCGATGTTTGAATAGCTTCAAGTCAAAAGGGTTCTATGGATGCCAGGATAATTTAATACATCAGCCGGTTTATTACTTTCAACGTAATAAAATATCATTATTCCATTCGACTTCAATAAAAAAAGTTTATCCAATGTACCATTTACACAACAACAAATACAAATGTTTAAGCTTAAATGTTAGAATGCAATACAATATTCACTCATTTTACTGACTCTCTCTATTAAAAGCACAGTGTCTTAATAATGACTGACGTTTCAGTCTGTAATCATTATACCGTCATTCCGGCAACTGCAGCTTATTATAGTAAACATTAAGCACGCTTAGGCTTTAAATAGTTCACACACAGCGCATATGCAAACATATTTCAGTATGCCATAGCTTTTAAAATGTTTAAATTGAAGGAGAAAAAGAAGGTGGAAAAACTACAGAAAGAGAAACTCCCGGTGGTGAGGGAGGTGTGGGGCAGTGGAAAGAGGAGAACAGGAGGGGAGAAAAAGCTGGCACGACTCCACAGTGTTTTCTGTCGCTGGCCCCTCGGAGCAGAAACATTATTGTGAATATTAGTTCAGAACTTCTGGCACCCATCCAGGCATCGGTCTCTGGCTGCACAGGGTGGAGGCGGGGTGATTAGCAGCAGGGTTCGAGCCCCATCATACACACACAAGCAACTACTGCCATTAACCGCCGCCGCCGCCACCCCCATCTCGTCATCACACTCAAGACTAGAAAGGCTCCACAACAACAAGATGTGTGGAGTCTAAAGTCCTGCCCAGCCCTGATAACAAGTTCCAGCTTTTTAAAAATAAGCAAACACATGTGGCTGTTTGATGTCCCCCTTATCTCTGCTAACTCTGAATTCTCAGAGAGTTTCTCCAGCGAGATCAAATTCAGTAATTAATCTGCTCGCCTTTTTTTTTTTATGAAATATTATTGAGAAAAACTTTTTGCTCAAACTCAAAAGCTCGCAGCTGTGTCCGTGCGCCACTGGAGTTTCCGGCAGGCTTCTTTCATGCTGCTAATGAGAAAGCAGCAGAGAAGCCTGCAAAAGTCTGCTGAGCGCCGTTAGAACTTGTTTTTCTTAGAAACATTAAAGTTGTGTGGTTGTTTTATATAGAGCAGAGAGGGAGGAATACGCTGATTATTGTGTTAGCGTTATACACAGTTGTCTTTTTGCATCTTGGGCCTGAGTTTCAGGTTGGTCTTCGGTTCAGTTTTATTCTCCTGGAGTGAAGAAGAAAATTAAGAATAACAAGTATCATGTAAAATATCACAGATTGTGAAGCGTGTTTGCTATCCAGGTAGCGTGTCAGGAGTCAGAAATCGAAATGCCCAGAGACGAACAACAGTAGCACAAAGAAACTGCAGTAGAAGTTCGTAACCTCCTTTCTAGGGGAGGAGGAGGAGGAGAGAACAGGGTCTATTCAAGAGGAATAAGGAGACACAATGCATCAGGGTCAAAGCTGGGTCAGCAAAGTCCATGAACTGCAGAATACAAGTAGTGGCAGGCAGCCGGTAGCCTGCAGAAGGGAGGCAGACAGGTGGGCTGTTGGTATTAGCCATTAGCTTGTTTAAGACCAGAGAAATATAGTGCAGAAAGATGTGCAGTCAAGGTCACTGAGGTGACAGTCCCCTTGTAGCAATATGTATATTTATAACTCCAGCTTTTATGTGCGTTTGTGCCACTTACAAAAAAGTCTCTTTGAGTGAGTTTTTGGTGAAGACGTTCAAAGGTTTTGTTAAGCGCTTGTTGTGTATCATTTTGACCTTTCACCCATGACCCCTCAGGCAGCAAATACAACAAGGGACGACTGTAACCATGGCAACAATAGCAATGGGTCACAAAGAGGCCAGCTGAGGCATACGTAGAGCAAGCATACACTACGAATACCCCATGATAAAAGGCACGGGTGTTTTCAGGTACTCGTTTCTACTATCCTGAGCAGTGCATTCAGAAACTTTTACCCTTTAAAAAACAGGAAACTCGCTCACAATGAAACAAGCCCCATGTGGGTGAGATGCTGGGCTCCCAGGTCTCTATCTCAGTGCCCAGGGATAGAGAGAGAAGAGGGAAGTCAGGGGTTTGTCTCTCACCCACCCTTTTGTTAGAGTACCCCCTCCGTAATAAATCTGGATCTGGTAAATAGCCCATGAATAAAGGGAGATTTTATCCTCTGTGGCACAGGGAAGATTTAGTGGGCAGAAGCAGTGTCCCCTCTCTTCTGAACAAGTACAAAGTGGTCACTCAGCGAGCCTTAAGAGGTATAAAAAGCCCGCGGTAGTTCATTAAATCTCCAGCGCGAAGATGGGACCGCTGCGATGGTGATTTACAGCAGTCAGGTGCATATATCGGCAGTGGCATTCAGCCCCACCTCTTATTCTCTGTCTGCCCCAACGAGGAAATAACTAAGCATGCTGTGCTATTTACTGGTTGCATAGTTGGGAGATACTGAGAGGTCTGGAGAATGGGAGGCAGACTCGAGTGGCATTTTATTCAACTTTCCTTTTGTCGCAGCCTAAATAGAAGCAAGAAATCATACCTGTGTCTTTTCACATCAGTGGAGGACACAGAGTGTAGCGGTCAGTTAGCGACTGAAGCAAGTTTAAAGTGTGTTGACTTATCCTTAACCTCATAAGGTTTTTTCTATTAACCTTATGAGGTCACCTTACTAAGAAATGACTGTGTCTATATTTGTGCAGTACCCCATGCATATGGACAATATAACCTCACTTCATATTTGGTTAATAACTGCCTCATGGAAACATTTTCTCCTTAACTTATCACCATTAGAAGAATATATTGTTGCACAGGTGATATGCATATACACATAAATCCCTGCCTCCCACTCTGAACTTGCTATAATCACTTCACCCTATTATTTATCAGATTAAATAATAAGCCAAACTCTGTCACCTTGAGGCATTTATTGCTGATGCACTTTGCGATAAGCAACATTAAATATTTGTTCCCGGATTCTTCTGTGCTTTCTCTCAGTGATAGGGCCAACAGTTACTCAGTGTTGTGCTGCCGGGGACCTTAGATAAAAAGTGCACCGAGTGCATCATCGTCATCTCAAACACAAAGGATTTTGATAAAGCTGTCACAGAAATGAAAAATGTTTGAAATGTGTGATCTCTATCAAATATGTCTCACAAAGGCACAACAATTGCCTGTCAGTAGATTAATGATGCATTTGGGTGTATAGGTATGGGGTTTTCAACTAAAAACGTAGTGTGCAAGTTAGACAGCAGTTTAATTGTTTGTTCTTAGCGAGAATTTTATCTTATCATCTGAATGAAAGCTACTTATCATACTTTTTTTTTTTAGTTTTTTTGCTCATAATTTTCCAGACAGAATGTTTGTTGGTTTATAAATGAGATTTTAAAAAACTACCAAGAAAACTCATGGCTGTGTCTGATTCAGAAGGTCATGTTCTCTTGAACAATTTCCAAAGCTAATTTGTTAATCTCTTTACTGAAGGACAGTCTAAGGGCAGATAAATGCCATTTACCAAGGGAGTGCTGCAGTAGAGCTCCCTAAATAGGATGATTTAGACCGGTATTAATCAAATTCAGAAATGTCAAGTTTCCCTCCATACTTAAGAGTCCCCCTTTTTTCTGCCTTTTATTTCGCTCCTCTGTCATTCTCATTCTCTTCTTCTCTTTTCTCGTCATCCACCTCTCTCTCTCACTTTCTGATGTCAGTATAAAGATGTAGCACCTGATCAGTGGAAGCTGATGTCCTAATAGAGAAGTAATGAGAATAGATCTGCTGGCTGCCGGGACGTCTGCGTGTCCCTGCGTGCCGCTGTGTTCAACCACTTATGAAAGACAGAAGGGGGAGAGAGTGATGTGCTCTGGCCCTTAGCACAAAGATAATATTCACTGTTTTATCCACCTCTGCCTGACAAATGACTGTCATTAATCAGAAAGTCCACCCACCGTCTATTCATGCGTGTGTGTGAGAGAGAGTGTATAAGTGTGGAAAAAAATGGAGTATAAATTAAAGAAAGGCATGTGCCTTTCTGGGTGTTTGCAAAAGGAAGAAATGCAAACACAGACACACACTGATGCACACACACACACCTTGGAGATCTCGCTATAGATAAAAATAAAGGACATTCATTTACTGACTGAAGAGGTTGTTACCTTCTTTAAACAGGTGTTTATACTGCAGCATTGTTTAAAAGGGGTTGAATAAAAACAATATTCGGTTTGTGGAAAAAGAAGTAACAAGTAGAAAGTTTCGAGGAAGCGAGAAGTGGGAGGGCGAGTGAATGCGGAGGTTAGCGGACACAAAGGGCTGGCGTGAACACCAGTTGCCAGCCCTCTCAGCAGATGAGGTGGCAAAGAGAGAGGACCCAGGGAGGGCCTTTTGTGTGAATGAATGTGTCTCACCCTCCAGTGTTATCATGATGGTGAGTCATTAATCACAGCCCTGACAAAATACACAGTAACCAAGAAACACACACGGGGCAGCCAAGCATACACTCGTACACAAGCGCTCACTCACATCATATACAAGGGCACGCAGCCATCTCACACTCAGTGTGCGGGCACATTTGTGGTGTGTTCGTGTTTGAATTGCTCTCTAATTCACCTGCCTCGATTAGAGACGTACTGTACTTCACAGCTCCTTTGGAGTAGAGCACTGATTGCCAGATAAAAGCAGGTAACAGCCATAAGACTGAGTAAATAGAAAGACCTGTTGGAAAAGGCCCAAAATTTGGCTCAGAGCAAATACGCTCGTTCAAATTGATTTTCAATTTTTGTTTTAATAAAATTGTCAAGGCCTGCTTTTATACTACTGCGTACAGAATAGCTCACCTATTCACATTAAGTACAAGCTACTTGAAGTAGTACAAGCTATATAAACTTCTTTACTAAATCAAATTGCTGTAAAGGAGGTCTAAGTAGATTGCTGATAGAAGTTGGCAACCAAGAGCTGAGAGCTGTTGCCCTGCAGAGCCGGTGTCCCGCACAGAGGCTTCGCTCTCAGAGTTGGCTCTCAGCCCCGGTCCTTCCCTCTGGCCTCAGTTTGGCCTTAGTTTGGGCCCGCTTGTCCCTGGCTCAGCCAAACCTCTACCACATCCCCTAGGAGCATCATTGCATCTCTGATCTGCGCCACTCTTTCTGTGCTTTGCCAAGTACACACTCCAACTGCCCAACCAAATCCAGGCATGACCCGACAGGCACACTGCCCTAACTGTGAGGAGAGGCTAACCCCAAACACAACCCACCTCCTCCAGTGACTCTCTTTCTTCTTGCATTTCAAGGCCAGATGCTCATATTTGCATTTTGCCCGTATATGTTGATGTTTCTGACGCTGTTTAGCTTACAGATTCATTCCAAAATCATTTGACACCGGCAGTCCTCTCACATGAGCTCCTGCCAGTAACAGAACAAATTACTCTATGTTGTGTTGCATGTTGTCATAGAGAACTCTCTTCCACTCTTCATTTACAACTCCCTTTTTTTTTCTCTTTTGCTTGGTGTCCAAGTGAGTGAAGAGAACTCTTTCACTGCTTGTTTCCCAGTAATGGCAAAGGTCGCACCATTCCCATATTTCAACTTATTTTTCCATCCTCTTAGAAACAAAACTAAATTGTGAATTATGCAAAACTGTGAAAAACGATGCATTCTTGAAAAGTCATTCCAGATAATTATAGGCACGCATATTATAACCCTTGCAATGTTTGTTTCTTTCTTTTTTCTTTTTTGTTCTAGGTCTGTTAAGTTCAACTACCTCAAGAAAACTTTTTTCTGTATGCCTCCCTCTGCTTCTCCACCCTACTTGTTCCTCTCATAGTCTGAGATCACATAAACAACAGCAAATCCAAATTGAGTAAGCACCCAACTAGGATATGCCCACCAGGGAGCAGCCTCTTTCTGGAGCAGTGCCGCAGCAGCTAAGCTGTTTAGCTTTAGGAAGCCGCTAAGTTAACTGTGGTCACTCACAGGAGGGATCATAGCCCCCGTTCACAGTCGAGCAGCATATAGAGGAAGCCATTGAAAAACAGAGGAAGAAAGAAAAGTAAAACAGAAGCAGAGAAAACTAGGGGGGGAAAAAACTAGCAGTTGTATAATAACACACAGCGGCGTATGTGTGCTGTTTCTCTAAGACGCCTCATTCGGTTTGTTACAATCAACTGTCTGCCCCTCATCTCTGGCTGTTTATGTCCACATGTCACCTAGTGTCCTAAGAAAAATGTGAGGCCTTTGCATATGAGAGCATTTAACAAGGCTGTAGCCATTGTGTTTAATAGTTCTGGTGATGATAATTGTGGGCTGCGTGATAGCTTGCTCGTTAAAGCCACTGCAGTAAGAGTGAATTTCAGGGCTATAATTGCAGCTTGTTAGGATAATGCCAATCAGAAGCTTTTGGCCTGACTCAACACCCATGTGCACTCACTGTGGCCTCTTCCTGAAGGCCTTCTTGTGGACCGTCTGTAGTACAGCAGCCGGAGCATGGTCTAGTAAGCAGAACCATATAGTAGACACATTTTGCAAAGCATGATGTTTTGATTTTATTCTACCATGTGGGTTTCATGAGAGTCATTTCTGAGGTTTTAGTAATATTTAGTAATAGTTTTTGTTTCCCAGTTGCCAGGGGATTCTCGGGATTTTGCTTTACTGGCCCACTTAGCAAAGTACCTAAATTTTAGTTAACTCTTACGCACTCAAAAATGAGATTTAGTACGCTTGTTTGATTCAGTATTAGTGCGTTACTTACAGTTTACAATGACACAAAAAGCCCATATTTCTTCATGCTGACACAAGTGTGGTAAAATCCCACAGTCTTTAACAGATTTAAACATCTCCTCTAAATTTTCTTATTTACTTCATTCCAAATTAAATTTGTATTTGGGCTGGCATTCCCTGACAAAGCGTGCCATGTTTTCCGAGTTGGATTCCGAGCCAGCTTTGCCCGGGCCTGTAAGTGGAAGCTCTGATGTGGAGTCTGTCCCTGTGCAGGGGATGCATATAGCCACACATGGCTAGTGTATAATTTAAGATTTCTGGTGAGCTAAATAGCACTCTAGCTCAATAGCCATCAATATAGCCGCTTGTAAAATGTGACTGAGACCAGTTGGAGGCTGGCTGGCTAGTTAGGTGGTGGGAATGTTTGAGGCAGGTGGTGGAGGGCCAAGGCCAAGATCCATATGGATCTGATAACAGAACAGTAGGAACAGCTTATGGGGTTTCGTTGCTTTATTCGAGCATATGGTGTCTCTCTAGTTCCTGAAGTCAGTAGCTCTGTTTCAGAGTACGTCTTGATGTCTTTTTGTCTCTCTTTACCATTACGTCTCACTGAGTCTACACATCTGACTTACTCTTTCTCCCTCTCTGTGTATCCTTTCTAATAACACTTCAATTGCCTTTTGCACTTTTAGCTTTGGATGGAAAAAAATCTGTCGATTTATGTGTTGTTTATGTTACACGGCTTTAATGTTCTGTTTGCTGACCTGAGTTTAATGTGTAGGGGGAACATTTACAGCTTAGGGAAGTAAAGAATGAAGCTATCTTGCCTTCCAGACCGCTTGGCTTTTAATCACAATGTCCTGTTTTCAAACGAGCTAAATGAATCCCTTCTCCCGTCTTTGTCTCTAACCTCAAATATTTACTGTTGGTGTTGTCTGTTGGCGGCGGCTGAGGGAGCAGGCGGGTGGAGGGCTGGAGGAGCACAGTACTCTGCAGTGTGCCTTGGCCATGGAGGCAGAATGTGGGCCCAGCTCAACCCAGCCCCGAGGGCCAGAGAGTGTAGCCGAGCTGCTTAATTGAGATCTCAACGTGACACTGAGTGCTTGTAAATTACAATGTGCTAGCCAGACAAGCTAGAGAAGCCTTGAACTTCGCAGCAGCAGCGGCAGCACCACAAACATATGGTATGTGTGGTTGTGTGTGTTTGTGTGTGTCTCTGTGTACGTCTTCTGCACGTGTGGCTGCTCTTACTTTTTTTAAGAGCTATTTGTGCATCATCATTATTCACGTCTCCTTTAGTATTTGATATGGCTGTAAAAAAAACAAAAGTTCAAAAATAATTGTGCCAGCTTCAGTTACTTCAGTCGTCTTTTTCAGCTACTTCCCTCGGCCACGCTATCAAATCAGTCATCCTACTACTTACTGCCTCTCCCCTTTTCAGGCCTGTGTTAACACACGCTCCATGTTCTAAACAGCTTGTCTTTCTAACTTTGTTTTTCAGTAAAGCCGATTTCTATGACAGTCCAGCATCCAAAGACATGATGTTCATCAGGTGCTGTAGAGACTGGGTTGCTAAGAATGCCTGGTAATGATTGCAAAAACAAGTAACAGAACAGGGTAATAAAAAAAAATGAGTGACGATCACGCTCGGTTAAAGGCATCCTGAGCAGGTATGAGACAATTATCACACATCGACACGCACTTTCAGAATCTAACCACATTGTAGAAACCACAAACATGCACACAGGCGCACATGCATGTATACAGACTTGTCAGTCAAGCAGTCCAACTGCTTATATTTAGGAGCTGTAATGAGCGTGATGTCATTTCTCCATGCTCTTGAGAACAATCTGGCAATCTGGATACTGTCAATCACTCCATGCCTGCGGGCCTTACCGGGCCGTAGTGGGTCCTTTTTGTACTTGTGTGTGTGCAAAGAGGGAGGGGAGTGGGTTTGAATGTGTCTGCTTGTGTGTTCGTGTGTTAGTTTAGGGTTTTGATGAGCAACTCTTCAACAAAGACCCAACATATGAGCCGCACATGGTGCCTTATTTAAGGAATGGGCTTCATCATTCTCACCTCATCACCGTTACGACTCCATGCTAACATGCGCGTTAACTCACACCCGCATGTAGCAGCCTCCAAACACACACACGTGCACGCTTTCCCCTTTATAAAAATGCGTAGGTCTACACCGTCATTCATGTGCACAGCTGCACGCTCACAACACGGCACATATTCTTTAAAACCGCAGTGCCCCTTTTCCCTGTGCGGCCATTGGAGAGGATGGAAATTTGTTTTCAGTTTTCAGTTTTCCCAAGCTGTGGGAAGGAAGCAAAGGAATGAGCACTTGTAACATTAGCACCCAGTATATGTGAAAACTTGCCGATTACGAAGACAGCAAAATAGGTGATACTTTTTGTTGTGTTTGGCAACTATCTGATGGCTGAATCACTCTCACTCTGCAGTGTCTCATTTGGTGTAAGACTCATGATTATTACCACAGTGAACAGGCCCTGCTGATGGCTTTCCATGGAAGTTTGGGGTAGGACACAAGTAGGAAAACTGTTGACTGGGCAGGGAAAGCCTGTAAGGCAAGTGGGCGACTACAAAGTGACCAGCCAAGCGACCGCCACTGTGTCTCCGTCCTTGCTCTTTTGTCAAGTGCATGTTAATGTATTAATGAAATGCAAAAGGGGGGGGGGGGATCCATATAAACGGCTAATTAAAATAATGAGGAAGGAAAAAGCATGTAGTGCAGTGTCACTACTGATTAATTCATTCATAAAGAACGGGCGGGCACAGCGGGCGTAGCCCCCTGATAGCCCTTCCACTTCACAGTGTTCCCAGAGCCACTCAAAGAAAAGGAGGCTGGCGGGAAACAGAGGCAGACAGACAGGTACATTGTACAGTGCTCAACTGTCAACACAGCGCTTTATTCACCTACCCACTTAGGGCCAAGAAACTAGCAATGGATTGTGAGCCGAACAGGTCAAAAATGCATCACGCAAAGGTGCCCAGATGGTAACAGTCTGAAGTAACAAGTAAACACTGCTAACATTTTTTCAACTTTTCCAATATTTCTGGTTTTAGGCCACAAACTTGGCACCGGGACGAGACTCTTTCATGTCTTTTGAAGGTTTGATGTGGGGGGGCTTCTTTAGATAAAGCTGTTGTTATCAAAAGGACTTGTGGGAAAACACCAGGTCTTTATTTCACTTTTTCTTTTGCTGTGTTTGCATTTCATACAGCATTCCCAGGCCATCTGATATAGGCTAAATGTGTACACAGTTACTTAGCATTTAAGCGCTTCCATTACGGTGACTTTGAAAGTTGAACATCGGTTTGAGTGTGTGTGTGTGTGTGTGTGTTTTAATCAGGTCAGTTGTCTCAGTGTTTGAGTTCTCTTGTATAGAGATTAAATTCTGATTGCCCTGTGTTATGTTCCCCATGCCACATCCTTGCAGTGAACAATGCTGCATCATACTTGATTACCTCCCCATATCAGATTACTTTGCTGAAATTTCACTCTTTTTCTCATGCTTCTCAAATAGCAGTTTATCTGTGCTGCTGCGCATGTGAAACGGGATTGTGCGGTTGAAATTGAAATTTTGTATCATGTGTGATGTGACGCTGTGTGCTCAAAAACATTGTAAGGAAGGAGCAAATCACATGGTCATAGGTCCACTTTTTGTTTTTTTTGTTTTTTTAGATTTCCTGTGAAAGTCTGAAATGGTTCATATTTCCATTTCCTCCCCTCTCTCTTTCTCTCTGTTTCGTTCCCTGAATCTTTCTTTGTGTGTCAGTCTGTGTGCAGGCAGCAGCAGGGCAGCTTGAGTGCAGACAGACGTTCCACGCTCCCTGCAGAATCATAGCCCATCAATCATGTTAACATGTTAATTAGTGGGATTTATTTTATTCAGCAGAAATAACAGTGAGGATCCCATTACAGAGACTGGCCTAAGGGCAGAATGTGTATGTGTGTGTGTGTGTGTGTGTGTGTGTAAATGTATGAGTTGGGGGGAGACCCTCTGGGGAAGACCCCTTTCTCTTCTTGTGCAACATCCAATCTCTCTCAGTGGCACAGTGTGAGAAATAATGATATGTAACAAAGTAATGAATCACAAAAGTCAATCGTTTTACTTTGTTGTTTTTTTAAAGTCACTGAGTCGTTGTCAAACTTGCGATCTACTGCAGCGGATTTCCAGTATGTCAGGTTCGATTCACCTAAAAAAAACAAACTTATATTCAAATCACTGGCTCCTTGTTATCGAGAGAAGTTAGAGCGTTAGCAGCAACTTACATGTGCGAATTGGAAGCCTGCTCAGATGCGACCAGAGCTTTACACTCCACTGCTCACTTTCAGAGTGTAAATAAGATTAGCAAATAATACCAGGCGTTCAACTTACCACACCTGACAGCATATGATAGGTTTCGTGTTGCCTGAATCGCAGAGGCATGTATTAAAGTCTGGATGGGATGCACACACTGACTGTGGTTTTGCTTGCATTTGTTCTCTGTGCATGCTCACGGGTGATGGGCAACATAGGTATAAGTATGAAGTAAAGGTGATGCTGATATAAGAATGAGCAGAATCTCATAGATATGCCCATAAAAGTTTATATTTCCAATGTCCTTTCTTCTTCTTTCAGTCTTCTGACACATCAAATTTGATGTAAAATAACCATGTTGATATCAGCACAATATTCCAGTTATGACTTTCACCAGGGCTGAAAGTTTCAGGTTACACCAAATCAAAGGTATATCCTTAAACTGATATGTTTTGCACTTTATGTGTCAGCTGCAATTTAAATCTTTTTTGTTTCTATAGATATCAAAGAGGAGCCACTGCAGGAACAAAACCAACCCTGTGGCACGTATCTTTAAGACCCCCTCCTGATGGCCTTTCCTTTTTAGATATATAGCTGTGCACTTTTCCAATCAGTACTCCATCACAGAGGCAGGGTGTGTGCCGCTGACACATAAAAAAGGAAGGTGAAAGGTAGAAAAAGGGGAACAGGAGCCGGGAACCTGATCCCCCTTGTCTTTATCTGGTCCAGTAAAATACTGGACTCCATAGTAATTCAGCTGGCACGCACGTGCAGGCTTCTGTGTGTGCATGTGTGTCTCCACATGTATGTTTTCATACATGCCTGAGTGCAAAGTGTGGCTAATTAAACGGGTTTGCTTGTTGCCATTTTCATTTCCATGTCTAAGCGTTTTTGTATATGTGCCTGTGACCGAGCGTCACAGGCACAGGCGTGTATCTCTGTGGGTGATATAAGTTTTGGGCTGTTTGATTGTTTCACCACCTGTGCCCGACATGTCCGCAGATTAGTGCCTCCCACCCTGACACTCAAATCAAACACGGCTCAAGTTTCCTGAGCTGTCTTTTGTGTGGAGCGTGTTAAGCGATTTTTAAAGTGGCCCTATCCGGTTTCTCCTCCAGGGCTGAGGGGGCACACTCCCTCTGGCTCGCTCTATCTCTAACTTTCTCTCAGTTTTGTTTTCCCTTTGTCAGTTGCAGCTTCTCTCCATGTATCTACCTATCTTTTCTCTGTGTGTGAGGAATTACCACAGTGAAGAGAAAAAGAAGAATTTATTTTTGAAAGTTTTTGAATTAAAAACAAATGTTTCCTTGAATCTTCAGTGGCTACAATAAGATGCATTTGCCTTTTAGCAGGTAGTTCTGTCCATTCCACAGATGGTTCAAATGCTCATATCTCACTTCTCATTAAGTATTTAGCTGGCATCCTATTTGCATAGCTGAGAATAGAGGGGAGAAACGTGTAGATGTGTACGCGGTGGCTAACGAAGTGGCCTGGAGAGTGCATGGATGGATTCTTGCCAAGCAACGCCCCACCTGCTTGCACCCGCCGCTTACTCCCAGTCGTGACTGCCCCCAACCCCCTAGCTCATTGATGAGTGTGCCCACTCTAAAAGCTCACAAATTCTGCTCCCTTTGACAATGGTTAGGTCAGCCTAGATAAAGCACGTCCATTAGAGGCAATCGAGCCGGGGGGACAGAGTGACAGAGACAGACAGGAGGGCAAAACAGGAGGGGAAGGAGTGGGAAGGCTTTGACAAATACCAAAGGTGGCCATAACTCTGCTTGTCTTCCTGGGAAATTTTTGCATGCTTTTTTTTCCTTAGAGCGTGATAAGTGTCTCTGAATCAAATGGGTTTTAATTAGCAGTTCCTAAGTGGTGATAGTCATTAAGAAGTTCATTAGCATATTGCCCGGCTGTTTGGCTGTTTCGATGGGGATGATGGCGCTGCTCTCTGGGGCTCGCTCTGTCTTTTTACCGCGGCAGTAGTGCGTTTGGGTTTAAAGGAGAGGAAGCAGACATTTAAAGAGAGAGGGTGGATTTAAAAAGGAGAGAAAGCACAAGAGAGGGAAAAATCTAATCTGGACACTTTGCACTTGTGTCTCATTTCTTCTGACCTTCTGACCTCATCCTGCACCTTTTTCTCTCTCACTTCTTCATCCTCCCCATTTTGCCCCCATCTCTCTCTCTCTCTCTCTCTCTCTCTCTCTCTCTCTCTCTCTCTCTCTCTCTCTCTCTCTCACTTTCAGTGGTTAGTTTGTGGTTGTGTGGTGATGGAAGTTGATAGCTGGCAGTTGAATGCTGTTCTGTAGGGGCTTAAGAAGAATCCATCTGTGACTGTGCGGTTGCGGTTTAGTCAGACGGTGCAGACTGGCCTGCTGCGGTGGCGTTACAGAGCGGTACTCGAGATGAAAGCACGGGACATGGACAACAAAAGCCATGATAGCAGCACAGTTATGGAAGCAGATAGTATTTGGTGGCTAGGCTGTTGTTTTTACACTGCTGGAGAAATTGTGTGGAAATGTAGCAAGTGTGTGTGTGTGTGTGTGTGTGTGTGTGTGTGTGTGTGTGTGTGTGTGTGTGTGTGTGAGGGTATTTTATGGAGAGACACATGGAGACAAAAAAAAGCTTCTTATTTGTTTCTTTACTTTATGGTTGTGGTTCACTCATGTCATAACTGCTGCTATGTTTCTTTAATTCATTACTGTAAAATTGTATACAAAAGTACACACAATATTTAGTCTTAGTTACTTATTATTAGTCCTAAATAATGATATAAAGAATATACAAATACACCAATTGTGCTCACCTTGATAAAAGCTTTGGTCACATTCTCACACAGATAACCAGACCTATCAGCATACACCAGTATCTTTAAGGAGAATGATTACAGTTTGGAAATGAGGAAAAAGAGCAGCACAGAGGCGAAACAATGAATCAAAATCCACATTTGAATAGTTTATGCTCGTTTTTTTCACGCGCTGGCTTCCCTCTACATGACGACATGTACAAATTAACCTTCCTTTACTCTCTCTTTCTCACTGCTGAACATACATGAATGCAAAGACACACCGAGCAAGATAAGTAGTGCTAAAGGAATATATTTGTTGTGATTTGAATTGCATATGTGAGTACTGTGAGGGATCAATAGCTCTATGTGGAATGGCGGGAGATGTCGATGCCTTAGCAGAAGGGACTGAGTAATGAGCAAGGCGTTTAATGGTGAAGAAAGAAGGAGGAGGGGGCTGAAGTTTCCCCTCCATATCACCTATCCCGCATCCTCCTCTTCTTTCTTTACCTCTTTAAATCTGTCTTTTCAGCTCTGTTTTGATCTTTGCCTTTATTTACGCTATCGTTTCCTTATTTGTGCGTTACTCTTTCCTTTTTCATCTCCTCCATCTTGCCTTGTTTTTTTTCCCTCCCCCTTTTCTATCCCTCATTTCTTACTGACATCATTCCTTGCCTGTGTGGTAATGCGTAATGTTCTAAAGTTGGCTCGGCCCATGGCAGACCGCTGCCGATACAGACTGATTAACTATAAATCTTGCCTCAGTGACCAGTTACCTCATAGGGATCAGACAGACAGAAAGACACACATGAGAGGAGGCTGAGCGAGCGAGTGTGTTTGTGTTATGCTGTGTGTGGGTACAGCCAACATAGATCTGTCTGACTTACCGAGCCTTATTAATACAGCGATGACTGATAACACTCACTTTCAATCCATCGCGCACCCAGTTTAAATATTAAGCTATAACCAAAAGCCAGGCCGATGACCTGAGCTTTTCCAGGGATCTGTTCTCGAGCCTGTTTGAATGGGAAACACTTGTGCTCATAATCTTTTGACTAATCCCACAGGAATGTGTCTGTGCGTCTGTGTGTTTGCGTGTGTGTGTCTTTACTCTCTTTGCTCTTCTTTCACCTGCTCGCGCACAATTAGATCTGTCAACATCATTAGCTGAGGCGTACGGTTTTCACATCAAAGTTAACAACAAGCTAACATTTTGTACATCGAGAGAGTTTAACCGGACATTATTGGGACTATTGCTTAAAGGCGTTTGACGTGTTGCTGGTTGTTTTATGAGATTTTATTAGTTAAATGATTAATTCATCTATCAAAATGAATAAGGGGACCATCAATATACCAGTACTGTGAACCATTCTCTAATTCATTAAAATGCTCAATTTGAAATGTGAAGTGTCTGACACATCTGGGGGAGGAAGGTGTAGTCCTCAGAGGGAAAACCCTGTGAAAATGGGAAGAGTGTCCAAACTCCACACAGAAATGGCCAGCACTCAAATTATGTGCAATTGGAGATTGACCTATATGGTAGATTTCCCTAAGTAGCTCTCCAAAATCACAAGAATGCACAAGTATGCACAAAACACCCAGCCCTTTTCATAAACTTTTAAACACTAGTGCTGACTATATTTGGCTCCCGACTCTTAATTTTGGAACATAATTGATATATTTTCTGTTGAGACAAGGGAGGCGGCGATGAGAACTATGAGCAGACAGCTTGACCTTGGCAGTCGGACTCCACAGCTTTGCTCTGTTGAGCCCAGAGAATGGTCTTAAGCTACTCCCACAAGTGGTGCGATTGTCAAACAGACAGACAAGGAATCTGAATTATTTTATACTTTTATCAGACCTTCCATGTGTATTACAGCATCACAGCTAATATTTGATGTGTGTCATGATTTATAGTACTTGCAACAAAAAAAAAGAAGTTGTTTAGCTATTTCCTCTTAATAATGCCTTCGTGCACATGACGATCTGAGAAGACGTTCACAATTAAGGCATTTCCTTTAGGATTAGGCCATAATCACGCTCTGTATTGATATACTTATCAATCCTCCAGATACATGTTTTCTTGCTACTGCTAATGCATACACATTAAAAAATATTACTATATCAACAGCTTCAGGTGCAAGAGGGCACAACCGGATTCTATAACTATTTTGCAATAGTTTTTTCACTTCCTGTTAACTCAAGAATGTTTAATCATGGATTTTATCAGTGAGGAGATCAAACAGATGAAATCCTTGTTTTAACTTACAGTGTTTTTACTTCCCACCCACTTTCAATTAGATCTGTTTTATTTCAAAGCACAGCGCACATCATAAGAATCCCAAAGTTAAACTGTCAGGCCCGCGGTGTGATAGGCAGCATGCAAACTTTCAAGTTATTAAATAATTGGCCAACAATAGCTAATAAAATATATTACATTACACTGTAAAGTTCATGCAAATACAATGCCATGACCCATGCAAAATCATATTGTGTATTGGTAACAGATTGAAACCCTGTGGTGAAGTGACAATGTATGAAAAGGGCCTGTCTCGGGGAATGCAGTCTCGCACGAGAGCTGTGGGTTGGAAGCATGTTTGAACTGTGAGGGCATGCTGTTCCACTCAGCGCACACAAGCCCCTCTTCACCCAGTGTGTCTCCGTGTCTGTTTCTTTTTCAAATTGCATTAATATTAACACATGATAATGAAGGTCCAGACACAGACAGAGAGGCCTTTTCTCTCCCTCACTCGCACTCACTCTTTCCCCCTGTATGTCTCTGTCTCTCTCTTCCTGTGACAATTTAAACCAGATGCTATGGGTCAAGGAGTTAAGAAAGAGGGTGATGGTGGTAGCGATGTGCATGCGCGTGCATGTGCGTTTCCAGTGTCTCGATATCCAGATATGTGTGTGTCTGTGCATGCATGATTTGGTAAGTACCAAAAGTCGGGACAAGGAGGGGGAAGAGGGAGGGAGGCTAGGAGGAAAGGAAAGGACATGCCAAGCCAGGAGTCAATCGTCAGGGATTGAGGCTAGGGTTGTCGGGGGAAGATGGGGGTGGTGGGGGGCACGGGTCATTAATTTGCTGTCCTTTGTTTTGTCAGTTTGTTTTCACGAGGCCCTAGACGGGACGAAAGTAAAAGCAGTCAGCCTGAAAATTGTCTGCCTGCTCTGCAGCATGTTCTCCCCTCAGGGCTGACCAAGCCACCCCTGGGATGAGCGGAGTGCAGAGCAAGGAGGGGAGGTGGATTTGAGAAGGGGCGGCTGAAAGGGCACAAAGGTCGACCCCACTTCCCTTTCATACCAGCCACTTCGGCCAAGATTGATCACAGATTACAGATAGCAATTCTGCCCACTCCAGTGACTCCTGTGTCTCGGCTGCTTGTGTCTCTGCTTTGCTTTGCCTCCAGCCAGGCAATGTGCCAGAGATAAGAACCTACCGTGGTAATTGTTATCAGGAAATGAGTATAAGCAGTAAAGCACTAATCAATGCACACTCATGAACGCACATGTATTGCTAATTTGTGAAATAGCTTCACTTCAGTGTTGTAGAACTTGAGGAAACCTTGTGGTTTTCAGCTTTTTAGGATGCATATGTTTCAACAGTAGCTACCTTAAAATTTAAGTTTATCTTTTCTCATCTATAAAACATTGCTGTTTTATTACCTGACTTTTTTTTTTGTTTTAGACTGAAGACGATACAGTGTCTCAGCCTGTTGAAAAGACCTGTTTAATTAATATGTTGGGCTGAAAATGATTTCAGTTGCTGGCAAAAGTTGTAATTGTAAGCACTTAATTTAACTGAATTTCTCTAGTCAGTGATGACTGTGCACATGAAAAATATTAAAGGATTATATTTTACCTTACCTCTCTTTGCCCAAGAAGATATGAACAATTGCTTGGGAAAAAAAATCTTTTGAAGAACAGCAATGTTCTTCTGCATCGTCTGTGGGGGCAGCAGTACTTACAGATCTTATATATCGCAATATATAAAGCAAACTACGAACATAATCAGTTTAATTTCTTAAACATATGTGATGGGACTATAAGACACATGAAGGTAAAATGGTCTTGATGAAGACCGGAAAATGCAGCTAAGGTGCCCTAATGAACGGAAAAAGACAAATTGTCGAACTGTCATTCTTCTATAACAGTCAGTTTATCGGAAACAAGTGTATGCGCCAGAGAGAGAGAGTGTGTGTGTGTGTGTGTATGTGTATGTGTGTGTGTGACTAGCACACTGTACACTGAGCCAATAAAACTGAAAATTGGTGGAGTAAAACACTTTTGTTCTCTGGTTACACCACCAACCCCCTCCTCACTCCCCCCCACCCCCACCCCGCGTGCCCCCCAATGGTTTTCAACTGCGTGCTGGAATTTCCACCTCTGTACCCCGAGGTCCACCTAGCCTTCCCACAATGCATCGCTTGGGGGTACATATCCCCCTCACTCTCTGACTATAGGTGAGAGAGAGCGAGAGAGAAATGGAGGAGAAAAAAAGAAGTCAGTAGCGAGAATAAGTAAATGACTCGAGACGTCTGGAGACGTTTTCTGAGGTGTTGCCACTGCTCAAATTCTGTCAAGGTGGGTACGAAGGTTACGCGGCACGGACACTGAACTTTGTGGGTGAAGAGGAAGGGGGATGAAAGGTTGCGCAAAAGTGTGACTGCCAGATGGCATTCCCCATCCACCAAGTCAGCACACCAAAAGTCACATACGAACCCCACACCCACAGTAGCCTCAAAGGTGATATGTTCCTTAAGAAGTATGAAGTGTCTGTGTGCAAAAAGAGCAGCATGTGCACATGCATCTAATGTGTCTGGGGAGGGGGGCTGGGGGGTCGGGGCAGTATGCTTTTGAAATAGCTCACCGTTGGTCTTGTTTAATGCAGCCTCATGGCTAAAGAAGCTCAGTGTCTATATATGTGTGTGTGTTGGGGGAGTTTAGCAGTATTGTGGATGGAGGATATTAAGAAAAAAAGAGGGGCGGGTGTAGCGGGGCATATTTCACAGAGGCACCCCTGCTGAGTGCTGTATACCCACATTGTTATGAGTGCACAGATCTTTAGGCCCATAAAAATACCAGGGCTCCACTCAGCAGCAGCGTACAAAGGAGAGCCCTTGCGCTTTGTTACTCTCTCTCAAAAACGCCAAATGACATCAACCTCCCTTCCTTCTCGATCCCTTACTCTTTCTTTAATTCCTCGCCCCCTCATCCTCCCCTCGCTCCCACTCCCCTCTCCACTCACTCTCTGTGTCTCTCTTTAAAGTGTGTGTAATGGTGTTGTAATTTCTCTGTCTGTCTATGCTCCGGGAGGCCCAGTGAATCGAGATGACTGTGCGCCGACTAAAGTTTCACAACATGTAATTAGGGCCTAAGTAGCAAGGTCAGTGCTGCCTGGTCCCGCGGCTAGCCCTCTCACCTCTCCTGCCCTGCCCTGCTACAGCTATATCTCTCATCTGTCTTTCTGTTCAATTCACTTTTTAATTATGTCCCCCTGTTTTTGTTCCTTCCACATCACTTCTCTTTTTCTCTCTCTCTACCTGTGTTTTTTTCTTCCTCCCTCATATCCTTTCCCTTAAACGAGGCTCCCCACACCAGCTGTTTCAGATATCCACGCCTTCTCATTTAGATAAAGCCTGCCATCTTCCAAAAAAGAATGGAAATGATGTGACAGCCTCTTTATAGAAACTTTTTAATTTAATTGTATTTTTCTTCTCTTATAAATGGTTAATTGAAGTGCCGGAGGGCAGCATAGCTCAAAAGTCAATAAAACGTCCTCAGAATAGAAGTTTATAGGGGTTGTCTATGTATATAATTAAACCCTTCAGGCACTTTAGGGGGAAAAAAAATCTGTAAAATAAATGGTTATGCAAGACCGGGCCTGGTGAGAGAGCAGATCCAGAGAGACAGAGGAGAGAAAGATAAAGAAAGGGCAAGAGACGGGGGGCTATTAGGACAGTGGAGCACACAAATCAGCGGACTTACCGACACCTCAGGGATGCCTTCACAGTGGCTGACAAGAGCAATACTCCACAGCGCTGTGCCTCCCCGAAAAAACAACAATCCAGGAAGGAGAAAGTCTCCATTGACATTTTTTTTCATTAAATGATGAAAGAGACACCTTAAAGGATTTTTTTAAGTTGCCTGTTCTATGTGTGATGTCACTTGCTTCGTTAGTTTTGTTGTTTAGGCGCATTATGACATGCAAGGATATACAGTGCATTTTAAAAAGCACCTCAGGAGACTGTCCTGTTCAATCATTTGTGTTTGACTTGTTACTGAAAATATGCACACTGCTGGATTCCCGAGGGGAACTGGTCAAAAACATCGGTAGCGGGCTGCAGTGACTGGTTTAGGGTTACGCACACATAGACATCGGAAAAGACAACTTATATTTTAATGGTTACACCATACTTTAGAGAACAAGAGAACCCATTAAGACACCACTGGTGTGTTGCTCTAACACAGGGAGGTCCCGGCGATCACAACTTTGTTTGCGTACGCTCAGAAAGCATATAGTTCTTTCCACATGGGTTTTATGACTTTGTCGAGTGTCACTTTTAATGACATTCATATATCCACCACATGTATTTTACTGCTGCACATCCCCCCCGCTACTGTCAACCATGTACGGTTGAATGTGTTTTCATTCTCCTCGCACATCCATATGTGTGTTCTCCTTACACATCTGTTTGCATGTCTGTGGATGTGCGTGCGCGTGTGTCTACTGCACTGGCCAAAGAGGTGGCCCTGCTTCTCCTGACTGATGATAAATGACAGCGCCAGGAGCAGATAACCCTCCAGGAGTTTTCACAGCGGTGTAGAACATTCTGAAACTCCCCGCTGACCTGACACACACTGCAGCCTCTGTCCTGTTTGTTTTCTCTGACTGGCTCTCTCTCTCTCTCCGTTTCCTTCTCTCTTTCTAACATCTCCGCAATTGCTCCCTCTTCCCTTCACCCCATCACTTTCTCCCTCCGCTCTGGTCAGTGATAGAGGAAGGGCCCAGAGCGACCTTCTCACTGTGGGCAGTACACTGTTCTTGGCGCCAGTCAGTCGCAGGAGCACCCCCCAACACACACGAATCTCTAGTGAGGGGTTGGGGGGGGGGGGGGGTCCTGTTGCTTCTCATTCGCCAGTGTCTTGTAAAGAGGGGAGAGGGGAAAATCTAAAAAGAGTAGTTGATCTGTTATCAGGTAGCAGTGGTGCAGCTTGTGCCAGAGCTCCTGTCGTCCTGCTGTACATTGGGGTCTTTGTTCACAGATGTGCCATTTGGGCGTGTGTGCAAGCGTGGTTACAGTAGATCTGTGTTTTTTAGGTTGTTTTTTTTTTTTAAGAGAGATGTGGGTGGACAAGAGGATGCATGCACAGTAACCTAAATCTGGAGATCATCAACGGCCCATTCACTTCTTAAATCTGATTCTTAAATGTCGGGGGGATGAGGGGGAGTGTGGAGGGCTGCAGGTAGGGTTATTATTGGGTAGGAGAGAAGGAGAGGGTTAAGAGGAGGAGGAAGAAGAGGAGAAGGGGAGGTGGGCTGCTTTTTTACAGCCAGGCAGCAGCAGCAGGCTCTGTTTAATATGAAGTAAAGAACAGATCCAACTGCGTCATTAACTCTCAATTACAGCCATAAGGCTAGCAGGCCAAGCTGAGCTTAACTGGTGTGTGTCCGTGTGTGTGTCTGTGTGTTTGTGGGGTATCTGTGTAGATTAGAAGCATTAATCCATGGTGATGGGAGCTCATCACAATGCGTGTTTTACGTCATGTAAAATGCAGACTGCACACAGCACACACTGACATAGCAGCCATATTAATTTATGCTTGACAGTATGCGCGCTCAGGGAATATGTGCCACATTTGCAGGGTTTTGTGTGGAAGTTCATTTAAAATGCATTTTAAAAGATGATCCTACATTATTAAAAGTATTCTGCACTATTATAGAATTGCCCTTGTTTGCCTATAATAGAGTACGTAGACAGGGAATTTATTTACATACATATCGAAATTCATCAGAAAATAATAATTTAATGGCACTTTTTTTCCCTGAGCCAACAATAACTCTAACCAGCTGATTAAGATTTACAATTTAGAGTTTTAATGTTGCTGTTAAACTCTCCAAGTGTCAGCCAGGCTCCTGGCAGAAGACAGAAGTCATAGGAAGTGCTGAGTGTATGAGGAGACAATTGTAAAATCTATAAATCTGAGACAGCCTGAATAAAGTGGAAATGGATTTCCCACACGCAATAAAGGCAAAAGCAAGAGAGGGGAGCACAGCTGTAACCTGTTAGGATCATTTTGCTTAATTAAATGTTTCTATTAAAACAAACAAAAAAACAGATTTCGTTTCCTTGGAAAGCTGTCATTTAAGACGCCGAAGCACAAACACTTAAATAGTCATCTCTGCGTCTGAGCCTTTCCCAGCCTTGCCTCTCTTGTAGATGAGCAGCTGGTGATCCAGATGACACGCATTGCCCGCATTGGACTGAGATGAATGTGTGTGTGTTTGGTTTTATATACAGGCTTTTCTACTTTGCAAAAAACCGAGTGTCAGCATGTACACAAACAACCACTGAATATTTAGGGTCCTCAGCTTTTAGATTAAATTACTTTAGAGCTGTCCTTTATTAAATATTGACAGGTGTACAGATATGACAGACACTGAGTCAGACAAGCAGATGCACAAATAGACAGGATGGGAAGAGCATTTACAGATAAACCACACAAAGAGGGAAAGACCAGATGTGTTGGGGTTTCAAAACAGTTGCTTGTGAACGCTATTTTTAGGTTATCGTTGCATGTAAACCATGCAATGTAAACCATCTAATTCAGTCAAGGCTAGATGTATACGCTACAAAGTGGATTTTAAAAGTCCCTCTTGAACTGTCTGGTCTCTGGGATGCCACAATGACAGTCTTGTTTTATTGGTTTTCTTTGAGGACATTCACATTCGGACTGGCTCCCTGTCAGTGTTTTAGGTTACATGGAGTTCTTCTTGGCACCCAAAAGAGAGGTTGGACCTGACTCATATTATGCTCTCCTCTGGCATGCCTGGAAGGGTTACAACGCCAGGCAGTTTTTGGCTTGGCAGAGCACAGCTTGGCTTGGCGCTGCTCAGATTGGCGTTTCCATCAATACTGAATTGTAATGAATGGCAGCTACATTCGCAGTGCTCATCAGTGGCTTCAGTGACAGTGATCTCTGCGCGGATGAAAAATTTGTATGAGAAGCTTCTTGAAGCTCATATGCATGTGAGATGTACATAAAAGTCCATCTTAACCCAAAACACAAGTTGTTAAAGGCGCATCATACAAACCCAGTGCAGCTGCCATGACCATTATCAGTTACTGGCAACGGACGCTCTCCCAGTACAATGACTGTAGTATTATGTGTGTCATGTTTCTCATTTCCACACTGTCTTTCAGAGCTTCCCTCTACCCCCTCTATTGTAGTGCTTCCCTGTCCAATCATCTCATCCTCCCACTGTGTTTGTGTGAAGAAGCTTGTCCCCCTGCTGGGCCAGGGTGCTGGGATGCCAGGCTGAAAGGACCCAGGAAAGAACACTTTTGAACCCCTCTTGTCCCCCTGGTTTGATGCAGTGCATCTCTCTGTTGTTGAGTTCTTTGTCAGACACTCCAGGAGGTCCATTACTTCAGACCCTTCCAACAACAATATATGAGCCTCCCACCCTCCATAAAATCCTCTCTTCCTTTGAGTGCTTCTATCCTGTCCTGAACATTGGAGAGAACAAGATGGGAACTCAGTCTCCCCGAGCATGTTCTGTTTGTAATTAGGGACAACTGGAATGCATCCTTGCATTCACGTCAGAGCAGACAAGAGAGACGGTCAGGTGAACTGTGCTTCAAATGAGCTGAGTCCAGTCACTGAATGAGTACAGTTAAAGTGATTACCCTATCCGAAAAAAAAACTGATGACAGTTAAATCAGCATTGCCAGGATAAATGTCTGATTCCTTCCTGTTTTATTTTTGGTTTTGCAGAGATCCAGATGTATCACATATAGAATGTACAGAGAGAAAACTGGAACGTATCCCATAGGATCACACAAGCTGCATCACCAATGAGTTTTTGATGATTCTTGTCTGACCTAATATGTAGTTACAAATACACTGAAGTAATTGTGGGACAAGTGAGTAAACACAATTCTACTAACTCAACTTTCACATTTATCTCAACTACACACCTGTAGTGTTTCAATACTGTTTTACTTTTTTTTTTTTTTTTTTTTTCCACAGTAGTGACAAAAAATAATGTCCACAGAAACCAGACACTCATACAAAATGTTCAAATCTCCCAAAGGAAATATTACTGATGGGCATCACTTTGGAATTTCCCTACTTTGAAAAGACTGATTCAGCTGTAGATCAAACTCACATCTCTTCTGCACTGAGGGTTTCTAGCTTTCCTAAAGCCATGTATGTGAAACTTTCAGAGGGACTGCACATGTGAGAACCAGGGCAAAGACAGACTGGTGTGCTTTTCAGGGCTTTTCCCTGGGTACCTACTAGGGACTCTGATTGTTTGGATTGGTGATTTGGGATGTCCAGAGGGTCAGAGGGCACAATTATACACAGAGGCCAGGGTCATCGTTGGACTGCCTTTCTGACAACTCTCCTCAGATTAGTCATCTTGCTGGGCCCCCATCCCCCTTGTCACCATTACACTGACCACATTAGATACCTCTGGCAATCTGATCAGGGGTTTTGTTAATACAACCAAAAACTTAAAAAAAAAAAAAACAGAAGCCCTTTATAGAAACATATATCACAAATCTACATAAAGATATTTGAAAAGCCCACAAAGTTTTCCGCAAGATATGCAGTACTATTTATGCAGTAAGATTTGATTAAGCCTGGAAAAAAATATGAAATTGTCAACTTTTAAAACAAAATCAGCCTTGGATAACACTAGATGTTATGAAAGTGCAACAGCTTGCAGAATCACCTGTACCAAGTCCATGTCCCTAAATTTTGACTATTATTTACATTTTTGTGAAATTGTTGTGCACAAATCACCTCCTCTGCAAACAATTGAAGAAGTTATATCATTTACATTTTACTGTAAGCATTTGATTCTTTTTGGATGTTTGAAAAGCCTTGAAAATTAAGCCTGTGAATGAGCACTGGAGAAAAGCATTACAAATTACAATCACCTGGTAAATTCATTCGGTACCCCTGTTAAACTGCTTGTTATCACAAATATTTAATCAATAATCAATCACATGGCAGGAACTCATTACGATTAGGCATGCAGAGATGGTCAAGATGACCAGCTGAAATTCAAACTGAATATCATTTAAGTGACTTGGCCATGGCGTGGCTGTTGGTGCCAGACAGGCTGGTCTGAGTATTTCAGAAACTGCTGACCTGCTGGGATTTTCCCACAGAACCATCCCTAGGGTTTACAGAGAATGGTCTGAAAAAAGAAAATATTCAGAGAGTGGCAGTTCTCTGGGGCTTGTTGATTTTCGAAAGGTCAGAGGAGAGTTCCAGATAGCCTCAAGGAAGGCAGACTATAGTAAGGCAATAGTTACTCAAAAAAACATTCGATAGAACCAAGATATGCAGAAGAGCATTTCTGAACACGGAACACGTTGAACCCTTAAAGCATACGGTCTACAGCAGCAGAAGACCACACCCGGTGCTATTCCCATTAGATTAGAACAGAAAACTGAGCCAAAAAATTTATACAGATTCACCAAAATTGTTAATAGAAGACTGGAAAAAAACAATGCCTAATCTGATGACTGTTTGTCAGAATTTGACAAAAAAGGGCATGAAAGCCGGCTTATATGAAAAGTTCAGGCTGATGGTAGTTTAATGTTATGGGGGATATTTTCTTGAAACACTTTGAGCCCTTCAGTGCCAGTTTAAACACCGCATCTTACCTGAGTATTGTTGGTGACCATGTCATTCCTTTGTAGCCACAGTCTACCCATCTTCTGATGGCTGCTTGCAGCAAGATAACATACTATCTCACAAAGATCTAATCATCCCAAACTGGTTTTCTAAGGTGACAGTGCAATCTACAGTCACTGGATCTCTGTCAAATACAATACTTTTGGGATGTGGTAGAACAGGAGATTCACATCACGAATGTACAGCTGACAAATCTTCAGCAACTGAGTGATGCCATCATATGGACCACACTCTCAGGGGAACTGGTCCAGCATCTTACTGAATCAATGCCACAAAGAATTAATGCAGCCCTGATGCCAAATAAAACCTGGTACTTGCAAGATGTAACTAATGAGGTGGCTGATGAGTTTCTATACTGAGCAGAGTAGCACTCTTTTTAGTAGTTTTAATATTGCATGTGCAGTTATGTCAAATGGTACATGTATTTCTTAACTTGGCTTAGCGTTGCATGCAGTTGTGAAACACTATAACAGCAGAAAAGAATTTACCACTCAGTGACCTCCAAATTTGAGTCATTTACCATGACTTTTTTTTTCAGAAGTTGTGGGTCTTTCCCTGCGTGACCACTGACAGGCCTTTACCGTAAGGAGCTGGAAAGGCTGAAAGGCTGCGTGTGTGCAGGAACACCCTGACTCCCCGGCTCTCTTCATGTGAATACATTAATTCATTTACCACTTTCGAGGTCGCCAAACCCAAATATTTGCCTCTGCACATATTTAATATTTATGATGACGAAAGCAAATATTGCCTGTTGGATTGAGTGACACAGAAAGGTCAAGCTCTGGGCTTGGCCAGAGAGGGCAGGAAGGAATGTTACTGGTGTGTGTGCGAGGGTGTAAATGTGTGTGTGTGATCCCCCGAGAGAGCCAATCCACATCATAGGAGCAGTACACACTGCCCTGTTTGCCTTGAAACACACATGCAAATATGACACGGGTCAGTAAACAATTTACTTGAATTTGCACATTATAGATTTGCAAGCTTAAAATTTCAACTTCTCTCCTAACAGGCCGAGTTGGTGAGAGCGCGCATGTGGGTTTAAACGAAGGGGGAGCGTGTTAGCCTTTGGTTATATGGTTGTATCCAGGTTTACGTGTATTCGGATACACTGTGGTGTCTGTGTGAACGTGAGTCTACATCTTTGCATCTATGCTGTGCGAGTGCATGCGTTCCAATGAGGTGATCCATTAGGGAGGACAGTTTTACGAGCTGGTCTCTGATCTGGATCACCTCAGATGAGATCCTGTTTCCTTTGGAATGATCTCCCTCACAACTGATTCCGGCTCAAGGACTGCATGACTAAATAGTGCATATCTAATCTCTTTTGAACTGCAGCCTCATAGAAACGGCCTCAAATTCGAATATCAAGTTTGCCAACAAGCTCTACTTTCCGATTAAGTTGCACGTATATTTTGTAAATTTATAGCACCTTGCTTTGGAGCGGATTTGCAAGTTGAGCAAGCTGGCATGTAATAAAGACTTCAAGGGGCACTTCTAAATGTATCCGCTCAATTTCTTCTCTTCTAAATATTAACAGACGCACACCCATTCATTTTAGGCGTGCAATGGATGGATGTTAACTCAGCACACACCAAGTTTGTTGACAACTATCGAGAAACCTCACGTTGACCTCGAAGACCAAGAGGGGTTGAGGAAGCCAAATCAGCAGATCCCTTATACACACAGATCACCTCTTCACTTCCTTACCCCTATCTCCTCACATTTTTGCCTTTTATCCTTTCTTTCATATGTGCTTTCTTTCTTTTTGCCCTTCCTTCTTTCACCTCTGATAAGTTATTGTTCAAATTTGTGGAATGTACACAGACCAGTAGTCTCAATGAAGTTTTGGTTTTTGAAAGGCACTCTGCTCTTTTTTTTTTCCGCTCTTTCGGATATGAGTAAGGGAAGAAAGGGCCTTCATGGTAGGAGTGATAAGAGTCATTTACTGACAAAGAGACAAGAAGAAGAAGAAAGAAAGAGAGAAAATCTTGAGACAATATTTGACAGTGATTCACCCACAGTTTACACCACCAAGGAGAGATATGGACTTAGTGACCTAGTCAAGGGGAAAGCAGGTGTGAGGGCTGACCAAATTCTGTGTGTTTGAGAGTGTTCATGTGCGTGCCAGAAAGAGATAAAGAGGACAGAGGATATTTTTTTTCCTGCCTCGTAGCCTGTACCTGATAATTCCAACACACTTACCTCACTTGCGTGCAATTACATCTCAGATATAACAAGTTTTATGTGATAATAGCAGAAGAAAAGAACAAAAATGACACCTTACTTTTCACACACCACTGACAGCAAGTTATTCACAAGGATGGAAAAAAGACGGTCAATTAAAGTCTTTCTGCAGCCACTGTGACAACCCAGGGGACCAATAGCAAAGAGTAATGGAGACAGCGACAGCAAATGACTGAGCCCTGCTTGGACTCAAAGGACTCATCATATTAAAGCCCTTTATATTGGTAAAGATGGATGGACAGATGAACAAGTGGATGGATAAATGGGTGGATGGACTGATTGATGGATAGTTGCATTGGGTAATTCCGAAAAGGAGGCAGGCATAAAGCAACAGAGGAGCATGACTGTGCACGACATGCAAAAGAACAAGAACAACTATTGATGGGGTAAGAAGTGAAAAAGAATGGACATTACATATTTGATTAACAGACACAAGAGAGATTATATTACTTATAAAGGTATGTTATTTCAGGTTTTGTCTCAGTAACGCATTGCACAAACAAACAGATAAAAATCAGAAGAAAAAAACCCTGACTGACTCCACCTTCAGTACAGGAACAGAAGAAGCCTTTTCCAAAGTACATGAAAAAAAGACACCAATCCTCATGTTCTTCACAGGACGACAGCTGAAAAAATAGGGAGCTGTGGATATGTTGAGTGGGTTTTTTGAAAAAAAAAAAAACTATTTTAGTCAACTTGTGTTTATTAGTAAAATAAAATAGCTGTTTTTGAAGGTCAATGGCATGCTCATAGTAGTGGGGTGTACCATGGTGGCCATAGTCTGGCAGCTGGCAGCACTCCCTCTCTTCTTTTGTCCACTCAAGCCATTTGATGCCATTGAAACAGGGCAAAGGCAGAGAGTTTGAGAGAGCAATAGCAAAGTGTTAGTGTTAAGGTGCAGGGCAGCGTGATGCAATGTGAGACAGAAGCTAAACGAACTCTCTTCGGTTTGTATGTGAACTCCACTGCCTAAACTCTCACCCAGTTATTAACTTATCTTACACCCTCCTCTTCATTATTATCATCATCATCATCCATTGATCCTTCAGGTCACTTCTTTTATTTTAAAAGAAAGCTTAGGAGGAGAGGGAGGGGGTAGTGGGGCGGGGGACTAAATGATGTTTTTAATGCTTTAAAAGTTCCACACCTGCGAGTGCAAAGACAGTTTGAAACCTTATCTCCTGCGCTTTGTGTATCTCCCTTTTCTTTGGTGCGGGATATGAACAAATTGTGCATTGTGTTTAGGCAGGGGCCAGAAGGATTTCGAAGGAAGGAAGCCAGCGAGTCCAGGCTCTGCACAGCAGTAGCCTGAGACGGGAGCTCAGGAGTGATTCCATGTGTAAGATTCCTTCCTTCTCACGGACAGTGCTAATGAAGTGTGTGCACCCTTTGTTAGGCGGGCTTAGCGTTATGGCAAGCATTTACTGCACAGACTCTAGGCTAGAAAGATTTTTTTTTTTTTTAAAAGAACAAAAAGAACAAGAAACATGGAAGGGATGAATCTCAGCTAAGGCCATGAAATAAATTTTGAAGTATATTTTTTTTTCTGTAATTTTTCAAAGTTTGATACATTTCCTGAATTGCGTTAAATATAAAAGTAAGCAAGTGGGAGTACATCACCATAGAGTTATCAGAGTCTTTATCAGAGTCCATATCCACTGTCATGCTCTCTTGCCTCTGCTCTGCTGAATGCAGATGAGGGGGGAAATTAGCCAGTGTGGGAATATCAGAAGAGACAGATACCCGTGTCACCATGTAGCCTAATAGAAAGACTCCTGTTTTCAATTATAGCCAACTGTAATGGTGATGCGATGTGAGCAGCAAGACAATAGTACAACTGCTGCTCTACAAAGTCGCTGTCTAGTGCCTGAGAGGGAGTGTGGGGAGGGAGACGGGAGAACAGAGGGGAGGGGGTGTTGAGCTAAAGAGTTGAGGAGGAGGCAGAATGATGGGAAGGGATGCATTGGAGGAGCAAAGTAGTAAAGTGCGAGGAATAAACCTTGTTTTTTAACATCTTTTTAAGGACATTCACACACTGTCATGTGAGAAGAAGGAGGGGGAGCAAACCTAAATCAAACATGCACAAAGATCTAAATAATGGCTTAAAATGTACTTTAGCAAGTAGTGTTGCTGTGTCTTGTCTGACAGAACACAGACAAATCACATCCACAAATGAGGCACTCCAGCTGTTGCTTTTTTGTTTCCTTTTCTCAAATCTACAGTGTTGACTTCTGTTATTACCGCTGCCAAAGTCTTCATTGCAGTTCTCCAAGGGACTGGAGAGGCTACCAAGTAGATTCAAACACAGCAAGCTTCCAGCTCTCTCGACCTATTTTACTCCTACTCCACACTCTATCTGTCTTGCTAACCCTAGCGTGACCCAAACATGCGGCCAGTGAGTTCGATGTGTTTTCTATGGACATACAGAGAAGGTATGGAGGCTCCAAACCAAACCTCAACCATGCCAGCCCTATGAGGGAAGGAGGGGCCCCTTTTTGAGGAAGTCATCACAGAGTCCAAATAACAGGGCCATCTCTGCCTGGGGCCCGC
The DNA here is from genome assembly GCF_056152115.1 of Neolamprologus brichardi. Classification (NCBI taxonomy): domain Eukaryota; kingdom Metazoa; phylum Chordata; class Actinopteri; order Cichliformes; family Cichlidae; genus Neolamprologus; species Neolamprologus brichardi. The sequence continues at coordinate 13,866,360 of NC_142117.1, read as the reverse complement.
TGTCAGGCCAATGATCGATGGCCTCAGCCTCAGATGCCTGCCTTAACTGGCCAGTGGTGAACAAAGAGGGGCAAATATAGAGACAGAGAAGGGGTCATCCCTACCACTGAGGGACTGACAGTCAGCCAGAGAGAAGGATGGAGGGAGGACAAGAATGAAGGAGGGAGGGAGGTAGTGTAAACCCCAGCATGTTGATTGCTAGTCTCCTCTTTGATTCAAAAAACAGACATGTCGTGCTGTTTTATTTCGTTTGTAACATGTCCAGAAATCTCCAGCACTGAGACAGCGCTACATTTTAGTGATTGCAGCTCCCACAGCTGTGGCCACAGGAATGTAGCCGGCGCTCCTCGCCTCCTTCCTTTCCTCTCCATCTTGCTGTCTATCTCTTATTAAAGTCATCTCTCGTTTCCTCACCTCTGTGCCTGCCCTCATTCTCTCAGTCTTTCTGTCCTGAGGTGATGACTCTGGCTCTTGTGAAGTCTCTGATTAACACTGAGAGCCATTTTACTGAGAAGGCCTTCTTTCTCGTCACGTTCCTCTTCTCTCCTCTTTCCTTTCTTCAACTTAGCTAGCATCTGTCTGAAGGGGGCTAAGAGCACAACCTGAGCTATAAACTTTACCAATGGCCTGTTCTTGACAAACCAACTGCAGTGGCCAATGTCTCCCTTTAGCAATATCCCATCAGTAAATGAGAGGGGGGAAAAAAACGATTTTCAGCCAGTCTGCTGTCCCCTTCCAGTTGACAGGGGATAGCTTATTTTAAAGGGTTTTAACAATCACTACTTTCCTTCAGATGTGCCAAATGAGACTGACGAGACCCAAGCCCGACTCCAGATGTGCACAATGAGAAATAGGCAGTGTTATTGTGTCATCTGGCAATTTGGATTCTTTGAACAGTTTATGAACACGTCTCACAGGAAAGCCATGAAAATTGTCAATTAAATACAGTTTTGAGAGAATGAGGGGCATTGTTGGTAATAAGTGAGAGCTGAAGCCCTGCTTTTGAGTGAGAGGGAGGCCAGTATGAGAGCAGATGAGCTTTTCTGCATTTGCTATATATAAGTCAAATTAAGCTGAGTGAATGTATTTGACCTTTCACCCAGTGACTCTTTTCTATCACACTCTCCAACTCTTCTTCCTCTTCTTCCTCGTCTGATTGTAGTATGCCTTTAACTACCTGTCTGTTGAACTGTTACATCTCCACCAACATAATTGAATGTGGTTTCACATATGCATTCCTGTTTGTTTCTCCCTGAGAATGAAGACTTATTTTTTCTCTTATTTGTGTCTTTGAGATTGTCACCTCTCAACTGTTCATGCATACAGCCCATTCTGCCTTGACTCTTCTTTAATACCCAGGCTGTTAATCCTCATATAGGTCAGAATAAGGGGCATGAAAAACTTGATTTGTCAGAGGTTTATGTACAAAAACCAACCTGTTATCACAAAACTACAGGCATATGTTAAAGGTGTAGAGGACTAGCTTTAGGTTTAAGAAAAAACTTTTTATTTTAACTTAAAATAGAGTTTCCTAAGATTAACCCAACATCTTGAAAAAAAAATCCTATTAGGGTACACTGTATTTAAATTCCTGATCAGGCATCCATATATGACACGTTGGTGACGGGTTGAGTCTTAATATTACCTCACACAATGTGTCAAAGCACCAGTACTAACGCTGACTTTGAGACACAAGCAACTAATGGGTCAATCTCTCAGACCTGATGCTGGAAAATTAATTCCACAACTTTCATCTAATTAGTCAAAATTATCATGTCAGGCGAGCAACAGAGAGCAAACTGATAAACTAAAAACACTTAATGCAGTTAATCTTAACTTAAGCCATTTTATTCAAGCAGAGGTGCATGTAAGAACATCAAGCTAAAGTCACACAGCGCTGCAGACTGGTCAGTAACCCCCTGGCAACCAGCAGTCGCTAGGGAAAATGTGCATTCACTAAATCCAAACCAACTTACCAATGAAAGTTTTAATTTCATACATCTGAATTTCAGATTGTAGCGGTTGCTGAAGGTCACAAGGACTTTTGCCTAAACCACACAGACAATTTCCAGCAGTTTGAATGTTTCTAAGGCGCACTGTGTGTTTCCTGCTGTGTGTTGTCTGTGAGAAAGAAAATCTACGGATTATATCCAGATTCTCCCAGGATGGGATATAATGGCCTCAGTGTAATAACATTAAAAATTCATCACTTTCATTCAAATGCACAATAAACTCAGTTTATACTTTTATTGTTGAGTTTTGCTGGTTGGGATTACAAAGAATTAATTAATTAGAATTCATTGTTTAAAGTGGACGTTACCTTAAAAACTCATAAGGGAAAAAAAGTCACTCGTCGGTGTAAAGTACATAATGATAAATGAACTTGTCTCTAGTTTACTTTACAGGCCTTTAATCTGGTTTAGACACTCTGAATAAGCACCTTAAGGACTTCAACTTTAATTAATGATTCTCTGGAGAGGTGACCAGGGCAGCCAATAATTAAAGCTGTTTTTCCTCACCGTGTACCTCACAAAGATCCCAATCATTTATGTCCTCCTCCTCATGTTCTTGTAGCCCTTATTTCTTTGCGGGTTGCATTATCTTTGGTCATTGTATAACTTTGTTTAATAATGACGAGAATACTGCGCTGCGATACGGGTGGTATCTTCCTAACTAGTTTAACAAGTTGTAGTGTATCTTCTTTCTTTTAGACATCCAGACAGAGATAATTAACAGGAAGGAAATGATTCAAGTCTGTGCAACAGTGAGGATGATGTCTAGAGGAAATGACCACCGATGACCAACAGGAGAAGAAAGATGACTGAGTTCGAAAGGTCGTGTGTACGTGTTTGTGAGGTTGATGCCTAAGCGTGTCTGGCAAAATGCAAGCTTTGCTCTTGACTTTATTCCACTCAGGTAAATGATATAATTTAATGAGCAGTGTGCACTGAAGCATGTGATGACTACGTCTGAATTCCATCATAGAAACATTATGCCTTCAAGAACCAACGGTGCACTTGATAAAAACAGGATGTGTGGTGAAATCATAGACTATGCCTCTATGCTGAGTCCCACCCCACAACGGCAGCACATTTTTAAGAAAATACTCTTATCACCTGAATTTAGCACCCTTGGTTATTTTAAAAGTGTAGACCAATTACACGGTACACTGTGAGAGTCAAAATGTTTGGTGAAAATGATTCCTGATGCCTGATGTGTTGACATAACTACGTCGCATCTACATCTCGTGCATTCTTAACTGTGGAACCAAATGTACTTTCGGATCATTTGGTGTATCTAAGATATTATCTGATTTTCCTGAAAGAACTTGGAATCCAGTTTCAGTTCAAGGTACATGGTTGTTTAGCCCTTTATTGTTTTCTGTCTCTCTCCATTCCAGCTGCTTACATTACATTCATCTGTGTAGCTACAAAGCTGCAGGTGGGCAGCATTAGAATGCTGAAGGAGGACTGCTGATCAGATTAGATTTTGCACTCAGTCGGTGCATTCATCAGTTGGTGCGTGTTTGTGTATACGTGTTTGTGTGTGGCAGATCATTTGGTCCGCTGCTTTAAGACAAAGGGGGCCCTGGTCCAGTTTACTCCCATGGGTAGGGTACCTTTTACCTAAAGACAGAAAGACAGAAAGAGAAAATGACACCACGCAGCTTGTCGGGCTCTCCAACATTCACTCCTCCACACTACTTTATGGGAGGGTCAAGGTAGTTAACCAGTGGCAGGCGTTCAGATGGGTTCTGCTCTGACTTCAAACAGGGAACATTATGGGCGTGTGCGCTCACAGGATATTGCACTGTAAGGCCACTGAACACGGCTGGGTTTGAGAGAGGAGGCTTTGTATTGAGCCCATTAGAGTCCTAAACCGATACTAATGAAGCCGTTTCCTGTACAAACGGGGCGGCTCAAGGGAAACTGGTTCGAGTTTTTAATAAGACCTCTCCAATCCCAGTTAAGATGCTGAAATTTTTTATCTGGGTACTGAGTGGGTTAGTACTGGTTCCAAGCCGAACCTCCCTTTGGAAAAGTTAATTACACATGATTAATGGAGCGTTTTCCTTCCAATGATATCTGTGACAGCACAAAGCTGTCGTAAGGCTTGTCAGGCCCAATTCGAGCTGAATAAGTATTTATGTGATCGCATGTGATGGGCCTCCTCTCACCAGCACCAGCCCTCATCAATCAAGCCCTGCTGCTCGCAGTAGTGGGAAATTGGTCTATCAGCGCGGCTACCCCCTCCACCCCCGCTGCCACCACTGCCACCGCCACCTCCCTCCCTCCCCATTCAATCAGGCCTGAGGCTACAATGCTTCTTTAGCTCTTACTTCTGACCAACGCAGGGGTCACTGGGGGGAAAGTGGGAGCTAGAGCTGAGCCCATCCATTACAGCTCTTGTTTCTCTCGGTGGCAGCCGGACGACGGGATTCTATTAAGAGCTCCGTCTATTCAGCACTGAGATTACACCAGGGCCCTCTCTCCAAGCACACCTCACCACCAACCCCCGAGCCCTCACCAAAACCCTATACCCACCCTCGGGGCCTTATAGCCCTCCCCACCACCACCACTGCCACCAACCCACCTCAGCTCTGTCGTGCTTCCCCTCCCCAGTTCCACCCCCCTTCTACACTTCCCCCTTCTAGTGGTTTTTTTTTTTAAACAACCACAATGACAATAATCACAGAGAGAAAGATAGGAAAGAGAAAGAGACAGAAAGACAGGAGGAAAAGCTTGGGGGAGAATCAGAGCAGACTCCCTAACATGAACCTGCTCCTGCTTGGGATGTGGACAAACACACCGTCTGCCTGTCCGAACAGGATTTGGCCTAGGAGCCGCACACACTTAAAGGGAATGTACACACACACACATCCAGAAGGCATAAGTATACCCTCCATCTCAAACAGACACAGAGCTTCAGCACCTGGCTTGGAGATCGGGACAATCTTCCCTTCAGTATAAACACACTTAGATGGGTAACATCACAAACGCAACTCTGCTGCAGTTACGTCGTAAACACCCACCGGCACCAGATCAAACTGCCACTCCTAAAATGTTTAAGAAGCTCGTTTATCTCCCGCTGGCCTGAAGAGACTCTTCATTTACTTAATATGTGTTAGCTCTTGAGAGAGAGAAAGAGAGGGGAGTGCTGCTGGGGTCGCGCCCCGGCTTGGATGGATGGGGGTCTTCCTGTCAAGGAGAAGGAGAGAGACAGCGCTCCTGTCAAACAAACAGAAATTTAATACGTTGCTTTCTATCAGGATGTCCACAGTGTGTACATACTCTCTTGGGCTTGATTATGAATAACCCCTTCTATCTTATAAACAAGTGGAGTGAAGACATTCATCAGGGATAGAGAGGTAAGGGTGTGATGGTGGAATGTTCCCTCCTCCTACGAGAGCCAACTGCTGTATTTCTGCAATGAAGGGGATGACAGAGAGCAAAGTACATCAGAGAGGAGACCAAAAAAATGCTGAAAAAAGAATGGATGTAGAAAGATCTAGGACAGAAGAAGCAAAGGATTATCATTAAAGAAGCAAAAGGAAAGAACAGACAAGAGGAGGAAATGTTTTTTTGTGTGCATGGAGAGGGCACTCGGGGTGGGGCTGTGTGTGTGTGTGTGTGTGTGTGTGTGTGTGTGTGCGGTTTCACTGCATGGTTTGGAGTTTGGCAGCTCACATAGGGGTTAACAGGATCGGAATGCTTCTTCAGTGGCAGCGTAATCAGCACCAACTTCCTCTAATTCAGAAACCCTAGGCCTCGCTCTCCGCCTCTTTTGTTTCAGCCGGTGCTGTGCTGACAGCGTGGAGGAAGCAGCCGTCTGACAGTCAGGGGAGATGTTGAATGTGCATAAACATGGTTTCCAGGGAAGCAGAAAGAGAGAGTTAAACTGACAAACTTCTGGGTGATTATTGTGTCTGTGTGTTGATGGCCGCTCGAGCCGTCTGTGCACCTAGATATACGTGGACTTGTCAGTATGTTTTGGCGGTGTTTTGCCCACATTGCCGGCCTCTCCCAGGGGGGAAAAGAAAAAAGAAAAAGAAAAAGCAAGACGTGAGTGAAGGAGGCCGTGTGAGGGATACTCTGCGCACTAGCTGCCAGGCCAGTCATCTCCAGCTGCCAGCCTGAGACTTTTGTCTTTGTTAAATGTTCTGTGACAATGAGATTTTCCAAAGTGCCACCAAGATAAAGAAGTGGATCGAGAAGGGTGGAGGTGGGAGGAATGGGCGGTTTGGGGGGTGGGGGCTCTGATAAGAGCTGAGATGGTCTGGTCATAGTCCAGCAGCCCTTCATCACTGCTGCAGCCCTAGATATATCTCCTCTGTGTCTCCGAAGCACTCACATACACACCTTCATCATTATGTCTCTCTCACGCCTTCACAAACTAATACACATACCCAACAAATGCACCCAATTTCAACACACACACGAATACACCTCTATTCCATCACTACAGCTCTAGATCCTCAATCGATCCTCACAGCCCCTCGGCCCCTGCCAGACACCTGCAGGTGATTGATCCCCAAATCAGTCCCTCACAACCCCAGTGCCATAAAAACCATAACAACCCATCATAAAAGCTGATTTATCTTTACCTAGTGCCGGGCCTCACAGTTAGAATATTAACCCAAAAGTGTATGACACCGGAATGATTGGTTTGGAATTGAATGAACTTGGGGAGTATCGACGAGCTTGTCTGATGGGTCATATCAAGTCTGACTACTGAAATGTGCCACGTGAGATTGCAATCTCTCAAGCCCAGGCCTTCTAGAGACTTATACACAAACAGGAGGAGTTTTGTTGGACTCTTTGCATTTATTCGTGTAAGTCTGGCTCTGTGTCTGGATGACTTTCGATAAAATCACAAATTCAAATGTATTAAAGAAGACTGATTAATTATCCGCAAGCTCCTGTTCACGTTTATCATGAAGCAATGTGTCAGTATAAACTAGAGCTCATATGATTTAAGTATATTATATATGAGCATGGTGGTTCAGGGGTTTGCACTATTAGACCCTGCAGTCAAACCCCAGTAAGTCCCTTCGGTGCAGATGTTCTCCCCTTGCTTGGCTTCTGGAGCTGTTTTTCTTTTTTCTTCTCATCCCAGGGCCCACACACAAAAACAAAAAAGATTCTTAAACTTTAAAGGTTCACTTCTTAAATAAAGGTTTAACACCGATAGGTCAACTACATCACTTTCCTCCAGCCTTGTATCGTAAAAGCGAGCGACAGAAAGGTTGCATACAATATGAACGATGCGTTGCTGAGTCTGCTCAACGTGACAATCGTTTTTTTTTTCCTCCGTTGTTTTTGTTTTTGACTTTTTCTGTGTTGTTTCCGTGTGTGTCCGTCCATGTGTGTGTTCCTGCAGAAAATTGTGCCCAAGCCACATTTTAATGAAAGCTCTGGATCAGAGCGATGCCAGAAGCATGGTGTTCTGGCAGCAGCATCAGCATGTGCCCTGTACTCCGCAGTGCAACAAGCTCCTGGGTTAAATATAATCCCAGTCTAACTCAGGGGCCTCTTTGATGCTACTGAAAGCCAGTGAAGCCTTTAATGGGAGCCACTCTGTGTTCCTGTGTTATGTGTGAGCCGCTCAGCTTTCCTTCATTTTAAGGTTGTTGCAACTGATTTGTTGTTTTCCGAGCTAATTCTGACTTTAATCATGTCCACGTACGCTGTGCTGGGTAGCAGATTCCTATGCCTGCATGTGCGTGTGGTCCAGGTATTCCTGTTGGGAGGGGGTCTAAATGTGTTTAGAAAGCCACATTACTGGGACATGTCTTCCTTACAGGGACTAAGTTAACCTGAAAACATAAGTCTTTTGCTTTTTTTAGATGAATAGAGGTTTTAAGGTTAGGTTAGAGTGAAGCAGCAGTTATATTAAAGGTTAGTGAAAATCTCCAGGAAATGTAAATCAGTGTAATATCCTCTTGAGTCACAACTATGTGGGTTTTTTTATATGTCGTGATGAACAGACTGAACACACTTCCACAGTCTGCTTACACAAGAATACTTTCCTCCTTTCTCACTTTTCAATTTTGACTACTTGCAAAGTTAAATATAAAAATAGCCATTATACACTCATGTTCCCCTCTTTTTTTTCTCTACGACACAACAAGCGCTTTTTTCCCCCCTTCAGTTTGAGAAAAAAACACTTCCAATAAAAGCGAATACGCAGAAGAAACAGCGTGCCTGTGTTTGATCTGCTGCTGGGGTTTTTTTTTTTAGATTTCTGAGAAGTATCAACCTATTTTCAGTTGTTTCCTGTTCAGAATCAAGTTAGCTGTTATCACAAGGCTGCCGGGATCATTTTCTTCGGTCGCAGCGAAAAGCTGTAACGTCCTTGTCTGATATCCACCAACATTAAAATATTAGCCTTCCAATTGGACACGGTGTGTCAAAGGCAGCTTGTCACAGTGCTACAGCTGAGTCCTGACTTTAAACGTGAGAAGAGAGCTCAATAAATGTAATGAATGTGTGACACTTGGACATCTGAAGTGCCGTGTTCAGTTCCATACCACTTTTACCTCTTGTACATAAAAAGCCTCTTTTAAAGATGATATCTATGAGCGTTTTAGAGCCAATTTGTTCTCCCTGCGGCAAAAGGCAACATGCTCTAATTACCTCCCCCCACCTTCTCCACTGAGGCTGGAGGTGGAGGTGGTGGGGAGGTGTTTAAGTTTCCAGTCTGTCCAATGCGTATGGGAGCTGTGTGCCCACTGAATTTATGTTTCACAAACCTGACCTTTGACACTTGTGCAGCTTTATCACACCCAATAGCCCAAATACAGTGTGTCCCTATATGCCGAGGCTCTGTGGAGGAAGTGTCTGTGATTACCACAATCTGTACTACTTTGTGTACATCACTGCCAGCCCTCAGCCCCGTCTCCACTTCTCTTCCGCCTGACAGACTCTCAAGTCACTTAGGCCGCCATTGCTTCCTTCAGACAACACCATCAGGTTGCCTAAACCCAGTTAGCTTTGCATCTTATCTAATCTCACATTCGCCCTCTCCTCTGAAACAGTTTAGTCCTTTACTGTCCTTTGTAGCACTTCAGCTTTTGCGGCAGAGATTGCTTCTCAGTTTGTTTGTTTTTTTCGCGTTTTGTGGTAATTCTGTTATTTTTGCATTTTGAAAATGATTTTTCTCTCATTTAATGCTTCGTCTGAGAAATCCGTGAGTAAGCCCACTCAGTCGGGCATCCTGTCACTGAGTGGGTCACTCAGGGCATGAGGCTTGGTGTTACTTCCCAGTTTTGACACTTTCAAACTTTAAAGTGTCGACTTCAAAACGATTGAAAAAATACACCTACCCACAAGGACACAAATGAAAGAGTCCTCTACTCTTAAAAAGGGGAGAAAAAAGAGTGTGCCATGGATTATGAGCTCAAAGAGAAGCAAAGACAGTGCCAAAGCGAAAAAGACCATGTGCTAATTCAGCAAACACACCGGGCTTGTTCCTCGTAGGCCGCAGAATTTGTCAAGAAATCATCCCTCGCTCTCTCTGCCGGAATGCCTGCCTGACCCCCGGCAAATGAAAATAATCCAAAGTAATTAGAAGTGAGCCGGTCTGGTCCTGAGAGCCCCCGGGCGGCCGGGTAAACATGGCGGAGGGTCCGGGAGGGGCCAGTAGAGAGAGATGGAGGTGGGGGTGTGGAGGAGGGAGGGTGCTGACCTTGTCCACATAAAGCAGTGATTTATGAAGTGCAGGGCACAGCAGCAGGGCTTCTGTCTTCTCCCGCAGAACCAAATTACTGAGGTGGAGATTAACACGCCGCTCACAACGGGCCTACTTCCAGGCCCAAGGAAAAAAATTTATTTACATTTTCTCCTTTCATTTCCTTCGCCGTGTTTTAATGCTAATTGGCACCGTGCACATCCTCTATTAATAAAGACTCTTGAAACTACGCCACTCATTCTCCTGCGCGCACCTATTGCCTGATGAATGCGCTAATTAAAAGACAAAGCCGCAGAGTGTTGTGCCGTCTGGAGGCTGACGTCTCTTTGAGCCCCGGGTGACTTTTTTTTAACCACTTGATTGAATCGCCCCACATTTAGGCAGAAATAAAAAGCGAGGGGGAAAGATGGTTGTGTGTGTGTGTGTGTGTGGGGGGGGGGGGGGGGGGGGCGTGTGTATATAAAGTCACGATGGAGACTTAATGCAGCTTTTCGCCGTGTCAATAGGAGGTCTCGTCATGAACACTGGAACTATTTCATGTGGATTTGGCCGCGATATTTTCTTTCTCTCCCCTCTCTCTCGCTCTCTCCTGAAGGATGTGCTGGAATGCACCACACAGGCCTTCCCAGTGTTTCCATGTGGCCCCTCGGCTGCAGCGGGTATAGGCTCTCCAAGTTCGCTTGCTGCTGGAGTCAGTTTGCAACCCACACGGGAATCCCCCCCTCTTCTCCAGCATGTCCCATCTGACTTTGCAGAGCACCGAAACTTAAATCACTTTTCCTTTTTTTTCTAAATAGAAGAAAATGCTTGAAAGATATTTAATGGATTTTTTAAGAAGAAGAAGGAAGTGTGTTAGCGCATGAAGCCGAATCTCAGATAATATATGAAGCTGATTGATCTTATAAACAAATAAAAAGTGTCTACATGCATGTATGAATTTGTCTTTGCGTGACCGAACTCCTAAAAACAAACAAGAAAGCCGCAAGCAAAAAAAGGGGTTTGAGCAATTTGAGACTCCTTTTCAAGAATTTCACAGCACTTTAAACATTATCCGGATGCTGTACGTTTTAATCCTCCCCAATCAAATAAGTATGAAACGCTGTGTTGCATGATATAGTCGGAACTAACATACCCTGAAGCCTGCGTGTGTTTGGTTTGTAATTTGTTGATAAACAGCTTTTCCACCTCGCCATCCCACCGTTTGTCACAATCATTATGACAAAGGCGTGGAAATAATTCTGATAAAACGGGTCTATTAAATCCGGGCACATCAGAACGGCGTTTACGGCAAACAAAATATAAATTAGAGCAACGACTCGCAAATCATTCTCGCGGTTTATTAAAGGAACAAGTGTTTTAAATTCACCCCCATCGGTCTCTTCAGCGCGGACTCGAGAGCTTTTTATGGCAGCTCGTTCAGGTGATTATATATTCAAGTCGTACACATCTTTCATGGCCCACCTAGCATCTACACGCCTTGTTGTGTAGATGTTTTGCGCACAAGATTGAAAGTCAACAAAAAAAAGTAGACTTATAGCAAAGTAGGCTCGTTGCTGGGACCTTTTTTATTATTATTTGTAATAGATTTTTTATTGTGTTATCATTTTGTCGCGTGACAGCTGGAGTCTGTTTTCCCTTTGCTAAAATATCCACACAAACTTAGGTCGCTCGTGTGTGTAGAGATAACGCAGTGCAGCTGCTCAGCGCTGTCATAAATAGACATTCAAATCACCAAATTATACGTCACAAATGTGCAGGGTTTTTATTCTGAATTTGATTGTGTCGTGAGGGATTTTATTATGAAATGACAAAAGTCCGTGCTGGGTTTAGCTCACTTGACAGCAGCAACAAATCGAATCACCTAATTAGTTTTTTTTAACTCTCAAGTCCCCACTCACACTTCTTTAGTGAAGTTCAGTTCAGCTGAGCACGCCATCTCCTGACTGGAAAAAGAATTGTAGCTTTTCCTTCACGTGCCCGTGCATGGAGATGGGGAGTGGGTTGGTAGGTGGGTCTGTGTGTGTGAGAGGGGGTTGGTGCGGGGGTCATACCACCGTTACCCCAATTTACCCCCGGTGATACCACAAACCCCGAGAGTTTATCCTCTTTTTCTCACATTTCCTCCTTTTCACAAAACCCCTCGCACTTCTCTCTCTATCAGGATCCTCGACCAGGACTCGGAGAGGCTGTGAAGCAATCACTTTCCCAGATTACTTGTATTTAATACACAATGCATCATAAAACAAATCCCTCATCCTGACAGGAAGAAAATAGAACAGCTCATTCGACTTGAGCTTTCCCAATTTATGGCTAAATTAAAAAGGGTTCCAACAATGGACAAGTCGAGGAGAGGCAGGAAATCAATGACCGGGCGGACCGGGGTCTCTCCTCGGTTCTCAAGGAGCGCGAGACGATGGGAATCGGTGGCCGGGTCCTGCCTTATTTACACATGATTTTTCCTGTCCTTCCTGCACATTTGCTCCGCGATTTCGCAAAACAATGGGTATTATCTGGGATGGAAGGTCAATGTCACAGTGTAAGGAGTTATCCATCATCATCTGCTCTCATCAGCCAAAGCCCCGCTCTCTCTGGCTTTATAAGCTGCCTAATAAACTCCGCTCACTGACAACAAGGACGTTTCTGTGTTATTCTCTACCCTTGTTCACTGTATCAGTTTCAGCTTTAAACTGAGAGATTAAAACACACACACACTCAAGAAATACAATGTCCAACATTTGGTCTCATCTTGATGGCAAAGCAGGTGCACGAAGGCGCACGCAGAGCTAAAGGTTGTGGGGTTTTTTTCTTTTCTTTTTTAACGCAGATTCAGAAATAACTAACCCAAGCTGATGTTGAAAAGTAAATGTGTTGTATGTAGAGGTGAGCTTTGGAAAGCAGGTGAGTAGGCCAGGGTCCTAAAATGTGGCGCATGGGCATCAAATGGCCCGTATAGAGATTCCCAGATCTCAGTGTGTGAGAACAATTAGGCTGTTTATTATCATTACTATTATTAGTAGTAATATTATTATTATTATTATTATTATCACTCGTCCCCCCTCGCATACAGCTTAAGTCTGAATGACAAGATAGCTCAAATAAGAAACGTGTAACACACTGCAGCCCCTTTAAATTCAGTTCTTAATGACACCGTAAAACGCCGGAATTGTTGAGAGGTTTAAGAAAAGGTGGATAATAATTCACGACTTTGATGCGTATGTTCCTTCATTAAAGTGTGCAGACTGTGTGTGTGTGTGTGTGTGTGTAGTTCATCCCTTTAGAAGCCCCCATCCCGACCTCTCCCTGACCCCGCTCACCCTCTCCAACCCCGGGCCTCTGTCACTTTAAAATTTACTGCGGAGAGGAGTCTCTGCTTTCCGGGGACATGTGTAAAGACAGTCTCCCTGCTTGGAGTCTCCTCTTCTTTTTTCTTTCTTTTTTTAAATAAGGATGGATCATCCTTTATTTTTTTTTCTTTTCTCTCTCTTTTTTTTTTGAATGAGAAACATCACACACAAGTATCCGCGAGGCGTAAAGTAGGGAGGCGATGCCTGAAATCTCCCCGCCACCCCCCACCCCGAATATCTCCGCTATCACACAGACGACACATCCCGACTGGCTGAAGAGGAGGAGGAGGAGGTGGTGGAGGGGGGGAGGAAGAGAAAAATGAAAAGTTGAATGGCTACTAGAAGACACCTGGTTGCGTCAGGACAGGAGGGGTGACAAGAGAGGAGCGGACGAGCCTTTCGAAGCGCACCGCTGCGAGAAAAAAAAAGTTAGGATCAAGTTGATGCACCGGAGGGGATTTCAGTTCCGACGTCTGCGGGACAGCGAGGGGAGAAGCGCGGAGTCGGCGCTGTCTGTGAGACAGTGTAGTGAGAAGGGATTTACTTTTACCGAGCGAGCCGTGTGTGAGAGACAGCACACAGACACACAGACAGCGAGACAAGTCGACTCGTCCCGCGGATTGGAGACCTGAAGAGACCGAAAAACAACCGCACACCGATCTTTTTTTTTTTTTTCTTTTAATGTGTCAAAAAATCTGGAGAAGTCGTCATTAGCAAAAAAAAAATATTTTTCTACTTTTATTTTTAATTCCCAGGGCGATTTTTTTTTGTATTTTTATTTTTTTACGGTGTCACTTTTTACTCAGTTAACCACCGCTGTTATTATCCCAAGAGGCTCAAAGTGTGGCACGCCAGTTAAAAAAAACGAGTCACCACGGTAAGAACACGCAGACTTTTATAAATAAAAACTGCTTCACTGAGGTTTTATTTTATTTTTATTTTTTTTACTTTCTTTTTTCTTACACGCCGAGAAGGAAAAAGCACATCTAGGAGTTTATTCGCTCATCCATCTTGCTGAACTAAGTTTAACGTTTAAATTATTAGTTAAAAAGACTGCGGTGTAGTTTACAGAATACACGACATGGTGCTCTCTTAGCGCGGACAAAGGGCTTTATGTAACCTAAATATTTATTCAGCAGCAGGTTACACAAAGACATAAAGACAGATTTGTGACCCTGAGAGAGAGATTCCGTTTTGCATCCCAACAATCGGCTTGTCTTCATAATTCTTATCACTCGCGGTTTCCTGCAGTTGATTTGTTCCCCAGTAAAGTTTACAGCCGCGCCATGAAAAATGTCAGAGCGCTCGCGATTCGTTCGAGTGGAAATGCTGCGCGAATATTTTGTAAACGATAAAAGTCCACCGATGATATGATTTGCATGATAATTCACTTCTATTGTGTTTGTTGCTCTTCTGTTGATTTCGCCAATGAGAGGAACAAAGCTGTCCCCCTGGTTCATTATTGTCACAGCCATTGTGTGTAGTTTATTATCTTTTACTGTTCTTGTTGCAGTTAAAACGAGTAACTTATGGTTCATTTATTCGTTGCAACTACATTTAAAGAAACGAATTCAAACGTCAGCTAGAGTCAGGTTAAATGCAAATAGATTTTTTTAGGGATGTATTTCATTTTGTGGCAGATTTTTACATTTCTTTTTTTTTTCTTCCTTTCTGTAACAAAATAATAAAGGAGCGATCGGTCCAAAGTGAAACTGAAAGAAAACCTTGCTAATATGAAATGAATGCATATAATAATTCATGTTTTTATTTGTTACTGAACCTACTATTTGGCTTTTTTGTCTTCCTTATGTACTGAGTTATTGACGTCACTTAGCATCTTAAGAATATTTATGAATATGATTTCCATTTTTATTACTTAAATGGTAATGACATCATTCTTCAACAGGCCTCTGAAGCTTTAAAAAGGTCTCAGATATATAATGAAATTACTTTGGTACTGAGTGTTTTTTTTTTCTCTTTCTTTTCATTTATACACAATGTTCACTGTCTTATATTCAAAACAATACAAACAATAATAATATTAAAAGTGTGTGTGTGTGTGTGTGTGTGTGTGTGTCAGAGAGAGAGAGAGAGAGAGACCTGCTCCTAACATTTGAGTTCTTTTCTCTGTGGGAGGTATGTGGTTAGTCAGTGTTTGGACACAGTAACCTGGACTGATACTGATCAAAGTCTGATCTCTTGCTCTCTCCTTGTCTTTCATTCCTTGCAGATCTTGGATGGGTCAGGCCATGTAAAATTCTGCGTGGATGCCAGCAAACCAGATATCGGGAGCTGGCTGAAGCACATCCAGTTTGCCCCTGCAGCCAAGCAGCACAACCTGACAGCGTGCCAGATAGATGATCAGGTACGAGGAGACGGGTCACTCGCAGCCCACCTGGCAAAACAACCTCAACAAAGTGCGAGATAAATAGGATGTGAAGGAAAGAGAGAGGGAGAAAACATCTGCATGACTCGATTTTGAACTCCCAAATGCTGATGTGTCTTTTAAATGTCTGGCAGGATGAATCGAGCATTTAAAATACACTCAGCCTTTTTCTAAAGCCAGAAGGCTTCCCTGTATTTTCCGACGGCTGTCCCGTCTGCGTGCTGCTGTGTTAAAAGGTGTTATTGTGATCTAAGTCAGATAGCCCTGAGAGCCGCTGGCCCACCCTGCCCTTAATTTACTCACACATACACGCATAGGTCTTATGTGACGTTGCACCATAGAGACTCCTCGCTATCTGCGTGTGTTTTCCTTCGGTAATTGTGCACTGGCTTCTGCCGTGCGAGGACCACAGGGCAGGATCAGAGGCGGCCCGCCAAGATGATAGTTCCACACACTTCCTAGTCACGCTTGCGATATAAACTCCTAGATATGCCAGGAATGTCACCATCCTTTTGCTGCTCACCTGGCTGTGCAGAGGTGCGTGCTGTATACATGGGGGCCTGTTCAGCTCAGCAAAGCCATGGCGGGGGCTCCTCCCACACACAAACACACACACACATACACACATTGTGACAGGAACACAAGAGGCTAAACTTTATTTGACGCGTGTGCGCAGCATACCATCGCATGACCCGAATAAAAAACATAATCTAGCTGGTGTGTTTGTCATCACTTCTCACTGGTGGTCCATTTAAATTTCCTGCTTAACGTCGCCCATTGAAATTTCTGCAAAATCTCCATTATAGTGCTTGGTAACATGCTCTAAATACAGCACTCGCAATTAGTGGTAATTAGATGCAGAAATTTCTCACAGTGGAAAAGATGCACCGAGTTTGCCTTTTCCCTGAAAAAAGAAAAAGAAAAGAAAAGGTGATCGACATCTTCCAAGAAAGACCTGGCCTGTTCTTCTGTCAGACATGTATGTTTTTGTTCTGTTCTCTTCCTCACAAGGAGGAGAGATAGGTGTATCACTTCTCTTAGAGGGATAGAAGGAGAAGGCTTCCAGAAGTACTTAGCCACTCTTTTTTAAAAAGACACAGAGAGACAAACAAGCGGAGGAGAGCTTTCCTGAGCCGCCCTCTGCACGAGGTGTGACTCGCTGTCAACACTGTGGTTCTGCTTGGGTGGCTGTGTAAGGCACCGACAGGTCACGGACATGGCTATGATGAGGTGATTGTTAAGTATTACACACTGTCACAACACAGCACAATGTCCTGTCTTTAAGCCTTCCGGCCAACATTGGTGTTTTTGAAAACACAGTGTAGCGTCTCACAATGCCTGTCTGTATCTGTAAAATGAATAGACTGAATAGGGTGGTCAAAGCTGCTGTCAGTTTTTGGTACTGACTGTGTGCGAGTGTGTGTGTCTGTGTGTGTGCTGGTGCTCATGAGGGCTTTTTTTGTGTCCCTGTGTGCACAGACGTTTATGTTCATTGACTTGCTGTGAGTGTGTCAAGTGTTTTATTGTGTCTCTGAAGTGTGTGCCCACACCTGTAAGTGCCTGTGTTTCCTACATGTATGCATGTACGATTGTGTGTGTTTTGTGTATGTGTGTGTGTGTGCGTGTACCCACACGCACACTCTGCAAGGACTGTGAATTGTTCACTGCGGTTCAGATGACTCCCCGCGCTCCTCATTCTGAGCTGGAAACGCTAAAACACACAGTACCTGATTCCAACAGGTTTTTACTGCCACAGAGAAGTGCTGACTCCAAACGCAGCCTGAAACCACACATTACACAGTCGCCACATAACGTGTAGCATCACCAGATTTCCACAGAAGGGCCCGACTAAGCTGCCCCGGGCTCATACATTTCTTGTTCTGTAAAGTCGTCCTTCAAAACCAAGTTTAAACAAATCGTCCCTTGCCTTGCGCTCAACAGAGATGATTTGTTGTACGGCCTGATTTTAAGGCAGTGTCATACAGCGACAGCAATTTCCAGGCGTGTTGGTCGTTATTTGGGCCTGGTTCTTTTCAAGCCTCAATTTAGCCCTGCCAGCGTGAGTAAAACTGGCCTCCGTCCTCTTATTTCTGACCCAGTTCTGGTTATCATAAAACTTTATGAGCAATCTCAGGAGAACGTGGGAGCGAGAGAGGAATGAATGAGGGAGCAGAGAGAGAGAACAACGTCTGTTTATTTCTTACTAGAGGAACTGTTCGCAAGTCCACTTCCCCTTTCTCTTCTCTTTTTCTCTCTCAATTCATTTGTTACTCATCTGCCATCCTCCATCAGGATAAACGTCTTTATTTTTACCCCTTTGCATGGAAAACTTGAGCGGACTGTGCAGGAAGTAATAGAGGACCTGCAAAGGAATACATTGAATATTTTTAAGTTTAAAGATATTTCAATTTCAGCTGTTGAAATTTAAAAAGCTAAAGTTATTCTTTAATAATAATATTAGCTGGACTTTGGTCATTCTAAAAGAAATGAACAAGGACAGCCTTTATTTGGGTGACCTTTCTGTTTTACTACTTTATATATTTGACACGTCAGAGTGGAAAGCAACAGGAAAGAGCGGAGAGGGAAGGCGATGGCAGGTGTCACAGTCTGTGAGTCACACTGAAATTCGTAATTAATCCAGCATGCTTCAGCTCACAGGTTTGAATTTATTTAGAAATAAGAAGAGCTGTATTAAGAGAGCCAAGTATCATACATGCAGGTTCTCATTTTATTTCTAAATGAATGTGAAACTCTTTAAAGTTGGCCGGTTACATAGTTTTATGTTACACGTTTGAAAATTCCTACCCCAGTGCGCAAGACATCCTCGCTCGCACGCTAACGCACACGCAGAGAGGATGCAGCCTTAGCGCCGCTTCCACAGATCCATCCACGACCAGCACGTTTTGTTGTTAATATAATCAGGGCAATTAGCGCTTACAAACCCTCCGCTGTGCTCCTGACTCTACTGAGTCAATTGAAGGGAAAATTGATTAAAAGTGTAATTAACATCATCCAACGAGACCCGAAGAGCCTTTTATAAGACAGTGCAGAGGGATATGAGCGTTAATCTCATTCGCTCTATTGATTCTCACTCAGTATTGAGTGGGATGGAGTGGCTTTGGGGCATATTAGCAAAACACTGACGGCCATTCACTATGTAAATACACTGGAGGTGATTCCAGCTCAGTGAGATAAAGGTATTGGGCCACATTCAGCTAAAAAGAAGAGATCAGACCGCGCAATTCCACACGATTTAATGTGACATATGACAACTTTAGAAGATTTACAGCCTTTTTTTTAATTCACAGATGTAACTTTTTTTTTTACCTGACATTGATGCTATGCCACTAAAGAGGCACCAAAACAATTTTTGCTTTTGCTTTGCTTCCTTTGCATGTAAGGAAGCCAGCATGTTCATCCAAATTGCTGGAAGCAGCTGCACATTGTGTGCTCATACTCTTTATTGCTATCTAAGTCACAAAAGGGTTTCATTTAGAAGCCAAGCGATGGTAACTGCCAAACGTACTGTACATGTAGCATGACCCCGCTGGAGAGGCCACAACACATGTGGACATGTTGCTGTTATGCAACTGCTGACTAAGCACAATGTTGTGGTCAATCTTCTATATTGTAATTATGCTTTGCCCTTTTTTTCCCCTTCTTTGCTTAAAAATAAACAGCGTTGGGGAAATGTATGAACCGAATGCTCGTATCCGATGTTGCTTCTTTAATTTAGTGTGGCCCCGTGTTAAAGTAGACTGAGACTTTAAGGGATTTTTTTGTTTTTGTACTAAAACAAACAGCCAGACTGAGAGTTTACTGGGACGGGACAGTGTAGGTTAACATACCTGTTGAATGCGGCCTGTGTGCGAGAGGGCGAGAGGAATCGGCCAACAGGGTGTGGACACAGAAAATGTGACTGTGTTTACTCTGCTAATGACTAATGGTGTCAAGGTAATAACTTATCCAATTATAGCCTCTGATCCTCGTGTGGTTTTAACCTTTGACAGGGAGAGTGTATGACAGAGAGAGGAAGATAAGCAGTGACCTAATAAACTAACGCATACAGACAAAAAAGGCAACATATCCTTTAAAAAAAACATACTGAGCTCTTTGTATTGATATAAAATAAAAGAAAATGTTTACGAGAAGTTCGGGGTGTTTTTGGATAAAACATGAACTAGAATCTCAGCACTTTTTATGGTTTTTGGTGTGAACTCAAACACCCTGACTATCTTATCTCCAGAATTATCTTAAGCCACTGTTTGACTGCTGGAAAAAGAAATGTTTGCGTGTGTGTGTGTGTGTGTGTGTGTGTTCGTGTGTGTGGCCATGACATGCTAAGGATGACCCCAAGAGTCAAAGACGGTGTGTCCTGTTTGGGACACACAGTGACTCGCTGCCTCTTTGTTTATGTGTGTGTGTTTTCACTGTTTATCTGTGGCGACCCTCAGGGAAGGGGTGGAGCCGCTGGGGAGAAATCCCCCTCCTGTTCGTAATCACCCTCTTGAGTGTGCTTACACTGCTCCAAGAATACACGTTCTTGTGTAAAGAGTACAGAGTGGGTCTAATCGAGAGAGGTCAGAGGTCAGATTCAGAGCCAGGAGTGCTTCTTGCTGACAGAGACTTCGGTATGGCTGTTGTCTGCTGTCTGCTGCCGTTCTTTGTGGACCTTTTTTTTTTGTATTTTTTTATGAACAAATGTGAACAAATTTAACAGTGTCCATTAATTTTTATGTTCTAAGGCTATCATCCAGGGATGTCAAACTAATTTAACATCGTTACCCTTAAGGTAGCCAGACCAGCGAAACACCCCTCTCTGTCAGTGTAAATACATTTAGCTGAATGCATAATCCCTGACATGTCTCAATATAAGAAAAAGAAGTGGGATTTAAAAGAACATCTCAGTTTTCAACATGATAAAGGTATAAAAAAAATTCTATAGCAGATATAGTCGATACTGGGAAAACCAGGAACAATTATTTATCTATAACCTATTTATTTGCTGTAGTATGAATGGCAACCGGGGAGGTCTTTATCAATAGAATCAGAGCTGTAAATCATTTGAAAATACAATTAAAAGTTCAAATTCTGTGCACTCCTTCACATTTTCCAAAGCTTCCCAATTGGAGTGATTCTGGCCCTTTGGCCTTACGTTTGGCACTTTAAACGGCGCTCTGGTGACTTTCCAAAGAGCCTTCCTGCTCAGTCTCAGTATCAGTCTCTCAGAGCGGAACCCCTACAGTCCCTCATGTCTGTTTGCGCCGATGTCCGATTGTTTCTGAATCACAATATTTTTGTGCCCTTTGAGGCCCTTTGAGAGCCCCTTTGTCTGTGCGCCCATGTGCGATCTACAAAAAGACGATCCAGATTCATGCAAACGCATCTCTGGTACAGAGGGCAGAGTAGGGTATGACAGAGATTATAGTTTTGGGACCCTCACAGTTCACTTCTCTTTATTCATACTAGATCTGCTTCCTTCAACATAGCAGGAAAAACATTCCCCAACTTTTAACTTTAACTACTGGCCTTCCTTGTTAAATGAAGGCAAATCAAAAAAAAAATCTCAAATACTAAAAAATAAATAAATAAATCATAAAAATGGATTCCATTTGGTGGTTATTATGTAATATGTCTCCCCTGGTCTGGATAACTGTATTGACTCCGGTTCAGCCCTGTAATGGGAGTCAGACTTCCAGGCCCTGTTGCCCTCCCACTGATTTTCTTGGCAGGTCATATTCATTTAATGCCTGAATTTAAGTCATACTTTAATGCTACCACAAAACTACATGAGTTACGATGCATCAATCACTCCTAGGTTATTGACACGCAAGAGCTCTGCCTTGGTCCGGCCGACTTACTTAAGCTCCCTGTACTCCAGTGACTCAGTAGTGTCACATTTAGTATTATATCATTTGCCAGAAGTAAGAACAATGACACAAATAATTATAGTCCGAAGCATACCTCATGATCTTTATTGTGACCAAGATATTTATCTTAACTCTCTCAGGAGCCACGGCGGCTCTTGTGTTCCCCCAGTCAGGAATTCCCTTCATAAGCGGCGTATCTGTGACCTGCGCCTTCCCAGAAGCAACTCTCTCCACCCCCCTGTCGCATTTCTAATAAATTCCTCTATCATCATTGTCATGTTGACACAGCAAAGGAAGGTAATATGTTAAACGTCCAAAGCGTGCCAAATATAACTCCATGTGTGATTGTTTCACAAAGAAAGCCTATTGTGTGTCCAGGGGAAGCACCACAGTCCCAGGGACTCTCATCTGATTCTTAAATATGACTTGCCCCACTCAAAATGCACGGTCCCATATTTAGCCGTAGCAAAACTGTTTATGTACAAATGCCGTACACGTAAGTCAGTATAGGTGCATTAAATAACACAAACTGATCGCACAGCTGGAAGTTTCTCCTATTGGGAAAATGGTCAATCAACACAATGCTGATTTTATAATAGTTCGTTATGCTGGCTGTTTGTTTAATTAGCTTTCTCTCCACATAGTCGTTGCCCCTTCCTGCCCACTACAAGCATTACTGTGTAGAGTATTTACAGACGAGTATATTTATTCAGCAGTTGTTTGTGTTTTTTTTTTGTATTCATGAAGATGGATGCCTTACAGGATGAGTAATTACAACTTAATGACTGTGTGTATTTTCATGTATACGTCTCTTCTGCGTGTACGGTGGTGCTATGACAATCATGTGTGTATGCTCATGCCTGTACAGTACAGCTACCTCACGTGACCTCCGCAACGCTTGCCTTGTGCTGTTATCGACAACCTAGAAGAGACAAGTTAACACAAAGTGACTGACGCAACATTTTTACTATAAAACAAAGGACTGAAGCAAATTCTTTGATACGTATCTGCGGGGCTCTTTTGATTCAAGGGTTGATTTGAAAACTTCTGCTTAAGTCATAAAAATATTTTGTGTCTTACAGATATTCTACAAAGTCACCAGAGAGATTTTTCCTGGCCAGGAGCTGCTACTTTTCATGAAGGCTGAAGAGTATTCATGTGATACGATGGCTCCTGATATTCATGGTCGGCACCTCGCGCATGCACGGACACAAATGTTTTTGTTTTTTTCTCTCTCTGCTGTAAACATATCTCACAAATGTTTTTTTTTTCTATGTTAATTCCCCCCTCCCGCCCCGACACCTTGCACTACGCAGAGGAGAGGCAGTACCGCTGTGAGGATTGTGACCAGCACTTTGAGTCCCGCAACCAGCTTCTGGACCACCAGAAGAAGCCGTGTGGGATGCCTCCCTCCTCCTTCCTGAACCCAGGTTTGAATTTTCATTATTATTACTTTTTTTTCTACCACCATAAAAATAGAGTTGTACAGAGTGTCGAGAAACATGTGTTGCTGAACTGGGACCAAGACACTAATGATCTAAGTGCTTTGTCTCTCATCGGAGCAACTGAAAATGAGATCATAGAGTAGTGCTCTGTGGAAAAGGTGAATCTGATGTACGCTTTAGTCATGAGGATGACTTTAAAACCTTCCACTTTCGAGTGAATGAAGCTTTTTTTAATTGTCTTGCTGCTTGAGCTGCTTGTATAACTTCTTATGTAATCTAGGAGGCGACAATGACCTGAAAGCCCAAGAACCTCAAGACTTGCGACCCCTCCACATGTCCCAAGGACTACAAGAATGTAAAGAGTGTGACCAGGTCTTCCCTGATGTTCAGAGGTAACTGGATGGACACATTTCATCCCATAATTTATTCGAGCAAGTGCTGACAAACAGACATGTGATCCAAGACAAATCCTTCCATTCTCATTGTCTTTTTTTCTTTTTTCTTTTCTGCAGCCTGGAGGCCCACAGCTTGTCCCACAGTGAGGAGAGAGAATATAAGTGTGACCAGTGTCCCAAGGCTTTCAACTGGAAATCGAACCTGATCCGACATCAGATGTCGCACGACAGTGGCAAGCACTACGAATGTGAAAACTGCTCAAAGGTAAAGTGATGACTGTTGAAGGGAATATTTCATGATTTGGGATGCAGATATTTGTGCACATGTGTCCCCTCTGCACATTTTTTTAGAAGCAGATAGTAACCCTCCCATGTGTCTGTGTGGTTCCTCCCCCCAGCAGGTGTTCACAGACCCCAGTAACCTCCAAAGGCACATTCGCTCGCAGCACGTCGGGGCGCGTGCTCATGCCTGTTCTGAGTGTGGCAAGACGTTTGCAACGTCTTCAGGCCTCAAACAGCATAAGCACATCCACAGCAGTGTCAAGCCCTTCATGTGTAAGTCACTAAGACCCTACCTATGTAAGTCTACTCAGTACATTATAAGAATAACAGTAATGACATGCTTTGGCTTGCCTTCTAATGTGTTTTTTGGATTAAAAAAAATCACTTCATCCTTCTGCAGGTCTTTTTCTCTAGAACTAATCTCGTAATGTTCTGCAGGGTTTACACGTGATAATATACTGCAGCGAAGCAAAGACGTTTCTTTAGAAAGGCCCATGCAGTCTGTTTTCTGCACCAAGCCTCACACACTGCTGACATAATAATAACAGCATTTTAACGAGCATGTAATTCAGTTTGAATCGTTGAATCTTTGTCTAACCTTGATTTTGCTTGTAACTGTGATTTAATCTAATGTTTTGTTGACATACACCTTGCAGGCTTTTTTGTCTTATGTCTTGGTTTCTTTATTTCTTGAGCACATACTTTCTTTTTTCTTATTTTTTGGGGTCCTCACTAACTCCTGCAGGATCCAAAAACCTTTGACCTTTCACACTTTCACCACCTCACACAAGAGATCTGATCTCCATATCCCCTGAAGCATTATGACCTCCACCCTCTGGCCTTTTCCTCTTTCCCCTGTTTTATTTTTTATTGTTTTTTTTTTTTAAGTGGGCTCATACAAATCTGTGCACATTAAATACATACTATCTTTCTCCTTCTTTGTCATGAAAACACACAGACAAACACATATAAATAAATATCCATA
This sequence comes from Neolamprologus brichardi, assembly GCF_056152115.1. Taxonomy (NCBI): domain Eukaryota; kingdom Metazoa; phylum Chordata; class Actinopteri; order Cichliformes; family Cichlidae; genus Neolamprologus; species Neolamprologus brichardi. Next base: position 13,841,963 of record NC_142117.1, on the reverse strand, counting down.
TACTTAGGCAGGAGTGACGGCATCTCCAGTGAAGACTTCAGATTTCCCTATCTGGTCTTTTGCCTCAAGAACACGCACCATTCCTCACAAATAGCAACCACATGTACAGCCCCTCTTCCCTGAGCTTCCTCTGAATTGGAGTCCATTTGCTATAATCAGCAGAAAGTATGCAGGTTTAAAAACAACTAATAGCTGTCTAAAAAAAGAGAGAGAGAGACAAAGCAGCCTCCAACATGATGGCTGCCTGGGAGAAATCATATGCGAAGTGCCTTTTTGTGTGAGTGCTCTTGTAGGGTCTGTATGCATGTGCTTGTGTGTGCATACTAGTATTTGTGATTTAGTGCACGCAATGTGTCAAGGATGCGTGCATACAAGCTTTTGTATGAACGGGAAGCACCCAGAGGTGCTGGGTTGTTAATTCCCACACTCAAGTGAACATTATTTATCTGCTGCGCTTTTCACAGGAGCATGTTTATAATATTTTTTTTCAGTTTATTAAGAGCTGAAGAATACACACATGTGGTGAATCCTGCCCCACAGTGTGAGTGTGATGCGTATGTTCTCAGGCTGTAAATGTCACAAGAACTAAACTGAGTCAAAGGGCTTTTTTCTTCCAGTCTGCTCAGGCTATGTGGGCGTACTTGTATTTAAAAAAAATATAGACACAAGGAGAGATCATTAATAGCTCTTGTTCCTTCTTTTTTTGGCTTAAATTCTCACATTGTAGAAGTTTAATTGGACTAATTTCAAGCAAATTTAAAAGACAAATTCTTTAGTGTTTTTTTAAACAGTTTAAAATGGCCTAACACACCCATGGTGATGATTAGGTAACGCTTAGAGAAATTGAGAAACTGCTGTTTCATGTCACGGCGCTAGACGTCAGCTTCATTGGTTAAATTGATTGAAAGGTCTGAGCTCAGGGAATTTTTTTCTTCTCCTTCTCCTTCCTCTGCTGCTGCTTCTTCTTCTTCATTGCCCTGGCTGTGTCCAAAAAAGCTTAGCCACAAATAACCTTATTTTAATTTATTTTTCTGGCTCCTAAAAATTCACCTTTTTTTTTCTTTTTTTAAAATATAGGATTACATTCACTCCTGGCTTGAACTTTCCCATTTGGAGTTCCTCTGGGATGTTTATTCAAATGTGCTTCCAAAATGCTTTTTTTTTTTTCCTGTTCTCCATCTCCTTGAATTGCCTCTTGTGCACCTTGAGGCTGGAAAGCATCCAAAGTATGCAGAAGTGAAACCACAGTGTGAGCCTAACCACTTCCTTATCCTCGTTTAGAAGATCTAATAACAATATGAGCTAAATCAATCATCCAGAAATCCTTCTTACTGCTTTCCTAAAAGTGTAGGGTGAACACAAGCTGCAATCCACAAAATCCATAGTGTGGGAGGGGTGTGACAAAGAGGGACATCTTCTGCATGACAGAAGTTCAGAGACAGAAAACTGAAAAGCACAACCAAAATAGCATATGATGGGTTACTATTCCCACTATTAAATCATCCATTTACAATAGAAATAGCTGACAGATTAATAATGACCAACAGATACCATCAGATGGTGGATTTTTTGTTGGGTGTTGTCACTGTACGTCTCTGGAGACAGACAGACTGACAGGCAGGCATAGAGAGTGTGGCTGTTGACTGTGGGAAGGTCAGTAAGCGCAGGATGACAGAGCCAACTATGGGGACAAGGTGAGGGGGCTGAGGGGGTGACTAGAGAGGCCCAGAGAGAGGGGGGGGAGAGGGGGGAAGCAGCAGAGGACGTGAGACCTGTCCCTGGGAACCGGACTGCAGGATAGGATTCATTCAACTCCACTTCCTTCTCAAACTTAAAATAGAGCCATTGTACTGAATGAGGCTGAGAATGTGTGTGTGCGTTTGTGTGTGTGTGTGTGTGTATCTTTATGCCTGTGTGTGTGTGTGTGTGTGATTACAATTTCTTTGCGGTGTGTGTGGATATTTTGTGAATGTGACTGCATGTACACATGTGTGTCTCTGTGTGATTGTTTATGGACTCCCTGGGAGCGTCCCTGGAAGGACAATGGGGCTGGAGATGCCTGGGAATTTGGTTTGATGTGCAGCTGATGAGTGGCAGCGAGTGACTCACACCATCAACCAAATAGATTCTCTGACAATTCCAGGATCTGGACACACCTCTTCTTTTCTGTTCTGCTGGAACATTGTCAGAGTATTGATGGGAACACAAGTGTATCACTCATGCTGCATTTCCTCTGCCTTTGCTTCAGCCTGGCCTGAAGCATAGAAATGTCATGTTAAATTATGTAATTTTGGTGTGTATGTGCATGAGGAGTTGGGAGGGGTGGAGGGGTGGGGGTTCAGTTCATGTCAGAGGCTGATGCAATCTATGCTTGTCTCTGTTTCCCTACAGGTGAAGTCTGCCACAAGTCCTACACCCAGTTCTCTAACCTTTGCCGCCACAAACGCATGCACGCTGACTGCCGCACACAGATCAAATGTAAGGACTGTGGGCAAATGTTCAGCACCACCTCTTCCCTCAACAAGCACCGGCGCTTCTGTGAAGGGAAGAACCACTTCACAGCAGGAGGGCTGTTTGCCCAGGGTATGCCACTCCCTGGGGCCCCCGGCTTGGACAAATCAGCTCTTGCAATGGGTCACAGCAGTGCAGGACTTGCTGATTATTTTGGGGCTAGCCGACATCACAGCGGACTTACGTTCCCTGCTGCCCCAGCATTTCCTTTCAGCTTCCCTGGCCTGTTCCCCTCTGGACTTTATCACCGGCCGCCGCTCATTCCTGCCACAACTTCTCCTGTCAGACAGCCATCCCACGCACCTGTTGCTGGACCTGGAGTAGAGCTGAGCAAGAGTCCTTTGCTGCCTCCAAGCCCTGGTGCTCAGGAGTCTCAAGAACTTCTCAAAGCTCTCCGCAAAGACGGCGGTTCACCTGGAAGTCAAATGCCAGTGTCAGACAGCCAGGGCTCATCCTATACCAAGCAAAAGAACAAGCAGAGTGACCAGTCTGAAAGCAGCGACCTGGATGATGTCAGCACACCCAGTGGAAGTGATCTAGAGAGCACGTCAGGCTCCGAGCTCGAAAGCGACATGGACAGTGAGAGGGAGAGGGGGGCTGCTCGAGAAAACGGAAAAGGTCCAAAGAGGAAGGCCAGTGAAGGAGGCCCTCAAAGCCCCGGCCTGATGGGCAGCAGCGCTGCTAAAGACTTTCCAGGCCCTTCCCTCATCCCGTCCCCGCTGGACGAACACACAGCTGTAACAGGAGCTGTGAATGACTCTATTAAAGCCATTGCCTCAATTGCTGAGAAGTATTTTGGCTCCACAGGGCTCGCTGGCCTGCAGGACAAGAAGGTTGGGTCTCTTCCCTATCCTTCTATGTTTCCACTGCCTTTCTTCCCAGCGTTCTCTCCTCCGGTTTACCCCTTCCCAGACAGGGACCTCAGAACTGCAGGCCTGAAGAGGGAGCCACAATCACCTGCAGATGACTGCAAGAAGGCCCAAGGGAAGTCTTCATCCGAGTCCCCATTTGACCTCACCACCAAGCGAAAGGAGGAAAAGTTAGCATCCTTTGCGTCTTCCAAACCAGAAATGGCCCAATCTATGGGTCAGGATCAGCCACTAGATTTGAGCCTTGGGGCCAGGGGCCGTGGGCGTAATCCAAGAGAGGAGGAGACAAAAAAGAATCCAAATTACGAAGAGGAGAAAGGAGTGGTGGAGATCCCAAAAGCAGACACTTCCTTACAACATGCTAGGCCCACCCCTTTCTTCATGGACCCCATCTATAGGTATTGTTATTACCAGTAACTCTCTAAGCCTTTATTTGCTTAAATAGCAGTATTTAAAAAATGTAATTACTTCTATATGCTGCAAATGTGCATACAGATTTGCAAAGTTTGTCAGCTATTTTGTAAAACTGAATATAATCTCACTGACAACCACTAAGAGCTAATAGAAATCTACTATTAGCAGGGTTGAGAAGAGGAGAATGAGCGATCCGTTTGAGACTCTGAAAGACAAGTACATGCGACCCGCTCCGGGCTTCCTTTTCCATCCACAGGTAGGTTTAAACTGTGGCTTTCATAGAAATTGGGGAAATTTGGGAAAGGATGCATACCGGGTACAACATAAAGGATTAAATATTGCATTCTTACCAGTTCAGCAGCACATTCCTACCTACTACTTTTACTCTTTTAGTTATTTAAGTTTAAAGTTGATGATTTAGATGCCTATACTGCCATAATTTATAAGGGTACGAGTTTCATCACAGCTGTCATGGGTCTTGCCATCAAACAATGGCACAACTCAAGCTTCCTTCCTCCTATGTACACAGCAGTGACAGCAACATGTAATTTAACCAACCAGTGCATATTATGATTCTTTCTACAAAGAGCTTTTATCCTTAATGGTTATCACAGGCTGACCAGACTGGATTAATGAGGATTAGCACGTGACTCTAGTTTTACCCAAGCTACTGCCTGCTAAGCCCGCTGCTGGCTCCCCGAAACAGATGTGTTTCGGAAAGAAAGGCCACTTTGTGACACATCTTCCTATAATATGTCTTTGATTACAATATAAAAAAAATGATATGCTCTTAAAGCAACGGTTTCTGCCCCTGGGTTTTCTGTGCCAGTATTTCCAGCGTGAGGCTCCATTTAACGGGTGTGTGTCCATGCGTGCACGCGGGTCTGTGTGTATGCATGTCGATGACATGTTGCATTGACGTTCATTTGTTCAATCTTCCCCCGCGGGTGAGAACGGTCTGCTGGAAAGTGAAAACACCACTTTCTCAGGCACATGATTTTTTTTCTCTCTTTTCTGGCTGTTTCAGGTCTGGTTTTTACAGGCTGTTTCATTTGTCTGATTTATGTCCCCTGTCCAGACTGCTGCATGGGTCCAGCCTGCAGCAGCCACATGGCCGTCCCACATGCCTTAATGAGGTGTCCTATCAGTAGAAACACTAACTGAGTGCTTAGGCCATCTTTATGACTTTATGATGTCTGGACACACAAATCATTCCCGCAAATACCAGACCAGGGTAGGTCTCAGCCAGACCAGGCGATGGGCTGTTCCGCGTACTTTTGAGGAGGTTTGTTTTCAGTCACCTGAGTCACTCTTGAGCAATATATTAAAAGAGAGCTTGCAAAGCTGAGGGGGCTGGAAGTTCTTTCAACCTTTAGTGATTCAGCTTTTTATTTCCTGGCAGGAAATTTTACTGCTAGCCAATACTGGCTTAGATTACATACTGGAATTGAATTTGTAGCCTTCTATAATGAGCTTATTGAACACCAGGAAGTGTTGGAAACTATAAGAGCCTCATATAATTCCAGCGCCATAACTCCGTAGATAGGCAGCTCATTGCTCATTCAAAGTTAATTGCACCAAGGCCCATCATCCCTTCTGTACCCATATGTGTCCAATCAAAAGCTGTTGATTCATGCACCACTTTCTGGTTCTGACTGCTTTCTCTTTTCCTTCTCTTCCGCCCCTCAGTTTCATTTGCCAGATCAGAGAACTTGGGTAAGTTCCTCTCTAACATACAGTTTTGCCATGTGTCCGTACGTCAAGCAAACAAACCCTATCCCGCAATTAATGCACGAGCTGCGAAACAGTTTCCAACTGACATCACCCAGCATTCGCATGGCTTTGGCCTGTCACACTCACACACTGACTCGACTGCTCAGAGACAATAAAAAGACATTTCATATCAGTGTTTATAATGTTTAACATACTATGGTATGTGTATCCAAGCCTTTTTGATTTGTTTACATCTTTCGATCTTGACGTATCTTTGCTTCTAACATGAAAGTGTTTCAGTGGGGATTTCCAACTGAGCTACACCCTTTCCATGCACCAGCCCTGAATATATGTTTGCTTATTTGGAGAATGAAGCAGACCTCTTGCAAATGGGCATGGGGGGAGGGGGGGATGAGTGGAACGTGGGGTGGTGAGTGGTCTTTAGTGGTGCTGCTTTACATCACCAAGAGGGTAACAGTCTCTTTGGGACACTGGCGGGGGGAGCGGGAGGTTAGTTCCTCCCTCCAAACATCTGGTTCCCGATAAAGATCAACAAATGAGAATGCATCTCGCTAATTAGGGCCCTAACAGCATCACTGACATCTGAAGATAGCCAATCAACTGCTGGTCCCAGAGTGGTGCTACAGAAACAAGCAAGTTTACAGATGCATACACACTGCCCAGAGGGAGGGATAGGGGGGTTTTAGTAGGGGTGTGTGTCTGTATGTGTGTGTGTGTGTGGTTGAATGTACATGCGGGTAGATCAAAATGTCGAACATTTCGCACGCAATATTTCCAAGTGAGCCTGACTCGACATCCATAAAATCATTTCAGTGTTTGAAGTGTAACATGGAGCTGACTGATGGTCACTTGTCTATTGGACTGGACGTGTGAGCCATTTGCCGTGTCCCTGCACACAAGTTATTTGGCAAGGAAAATCTCCTTTTGGAGCATTTAGTGAAAAAAATTTTAAATTGCAGCAACAGATTTAAAGAACAGTTGTGATCAGTTTTTGTTTTTTCATGGCAAGTAGTCAGTATGCAAAGAAAATATATCCCACCATGTATATTTTTTCATATAAAAAGAGTCTTAACAGAGAGCAGCCGCATGAGTAGACGGAGGTGGGATCAGAATTCCCCAGTAGATGGAGCCAAGATGGAGTAGCTTTCAGCTCTAAAAATGTCTTATCGAACAGGTTCGATACTGCCGACAGCTTTAGAGGCCCTAATGTTCCCAGGAGTTATGGCTTCTCATTGAGCAGTGCAGACAAACTGAGCATTCATTCCAGTTTCTGAAAAGAGCCCAATGAAATACATTCAAAAGAAATATGAAAGCATTTCACCTCCCTCTTGTCTATCTTTCAGCCCGTCCCCCCCTTCTTTTCTCACTTCCTCGCCTTCTCTTTCTCTCTTCTCTCCCACTTGGTCTCTCTTTTGCCTTTGATTCATGGCGTGTAGCACTGGCATATTCATAATCAAACAGACCTGACACTCCACATCCTCCCTCAGTGGGAACGCCGACGGCTGCGGCAGGAACTTTACACTCGGCCGTCACTCCTAATCAGCCACTCCCAACACCCGACTCCACCGCCATCCATCAGCCATCAGTCCTTCTCTCTCCGGACTCTGTTTTGCCTTTTCTTACTTTCTTGTTTGCACGCTTTTTTTCCTCCCTCTTTGTCTCTCTTTCTTCCATTCCTCCCCCCCCCCCCCCCTCCTCTATCATCTAGTCCTTCATCATGCTTCTTCTCCAATTCTCGTGCTCTGTTTCTTTTCCCTCAGTCTCCTCGATCTTGGCGTGAAGCCTGAGAGTGACAGGGGGTGAAAGCAGGAGATGGAATGTCAAAGTCGGAGCAGGGCTCTGGTGGAGGACCCGAATCACCATTGATTTGTTGCCTTATTGAAATAAGAAAGAGAAACAGGCTGAAAATTCAATACAGACAAAATAATGCAAATGTGTGTGTCTGCTAAAAAAAAAAAAGAAAACTTTGTAAGGGTGTGTGTGTGTGTGTGTGCGTGTGTGTGAGATGGCCTGTCAGGCCCTGCGGCCTACTGAGACCCCTGCCCCTCCCTCTCCTCCTCCCTCTAGTTCTCCCTTCACTCCCCCTCCAGCCCCCCGCTCCTCCCCCATCCCGCCCCTCTCAGCACAGCGATATCATTATTACCCGTGTCTGGCCCTTGATCAGTAATGTCAACATCTTTCATATTGACGAATGTGCTGTCTGCCCGCATTGTGCACAGAATGGTTTACAGCCCGGCAGTGGACATGAATCACTCCTCTGCCACACACACACACACAAACACGCACACACAGACAGATACACACTAAGCATGTGCAATCACATGCAACGGACATGCCTGTAAGCACACACATTTTGCACACACACACACACACACACACAAATGCATTACATGAACATTCCTCACTCTCTCACACAAATATATTTTCCGTTTTTTACACACACTGAAGGTAGTTAATCAACTACGACCACCATGCAGCTCATAGTTTCTCATTCATATACATACATGAGCGCACATACACACACGGATATCTCCCCGGAGAGTATCCGATGAAAGTAAAGGTTCAGCTTCATTAGCAGATTGGCCGCAGTCCTCGTATGTGCGTGTGCGCGTGTGTTTATCTGCCTACTGTACATGCATGTTTGGAACAGAACAAGCAATGGCTTAATTTAACATTCACAGCTGCACACCTGCTCGCCACTAACCATGAATGGAAGCGTACTGGTTTTCATTTTTCGGCAAAGTTATGAATCAGTTTCCAGTGTTCTTGTCATGCACATACAGGAATTTGACCTTGTGATGTATGAATTATTCATGAGCGTCATAATGAGAATTCTCCTTCGGCACTTGTTTGACTTTTCAACTGTTTTTTTGCCTGTAAACAAGACTCATTACTCAAACGATGTGAGCGAATCTGTATAGAAAGTAGGTTCTCTATTAAGAAAAATCCATAACTCTTTGGCTTATGTGCTTAATGTAAAGAATGTGGGATTTCTGTGCTTTTTAGGTATTGTCAGTTTTTGCATTTTTACTGCATCTGGCAATCAGAAACCAAAACACGCTGAATGTGTTGTCTCAAAATCTTGTTTATGAAAAGTCAGATTTCATTTCTTCTTAGCTGACATGGCCCCTCACTCTGTCCTTCCTTTTTCTTGTCTCTTCAGATGACTGCAATCGAGAACATGGCAGAGAAGCTGGAAACGTTTGGCTCCTTGAAGCCAGAGCCTGGTGACCTGCTGCGCTCGGTTCCCTCCATGTTTGACTTCAGAGCTCCGCCCTCGGCGCTTCCCGACACGCTACTGCGCAAGGGAAAGGAGCGCTACACATGCAGGTAACTAAAGCCCCTAGTTTGGCTTGTATTTTTCACTTTTAAGTCAGTCATAAATTATTTTTTAATAGTTTTTAGTAGTCTCTGCAGTTTTTCTTTCTTTTTCCTTTCTCAGAATATTTTCTTGTAAATCTTGTCTGAGACTGGTGTGCGTTTTGTGGGTAGTTTTTTGTTTTTATATGGTTGTGTTTTAGTGAGAACACATTGCAGTAAGAATTCCTGTTCTTTTTTTGGAAGCACTTAAAAATTGCAAAATGTTATGTACTCCTTTATAGATACTGTGGAAAAATATTCCCTCGCTCTGCCAACCTGACACGCCACCTGAGGACTCACACAGGAGAGCAACCGTATAGGTAAGAGCATTTTTTACGGGCTCCTCATGTTTTTTTACTTGTATCCCTCAACCTATCCTTACTTGAATACAGACTACAGACTACAGTGCCTACAGACTTAAATGTCTGCAGGCACATAATTGTCCAGTCAAAAATCAGATTTGCACCATAGCCGATTAACACCCCATGAAAAAGAGCTGCTTTTCTCCCCTCACACATATGAGTGAAAGCAGGGCACACACTTTCACACAGTGTACTCGGAGCCACACATACAGCGAGCACAACTCATTTGTTAACAGCATGTGGATGTTTTCCCAGGGATTTCTTGTCTACAGTTAGAACAGAGTTTATGTGTGTTTTCTTATGCCATTAAAGGCCTGGAATAATTATACTACTGCTAAACAATTTGCCTGATGAAAAATGGCGTCCGTCGCCTGGGTGAAAGGGGAGGTTTGGGGGGATTTGGGTTGTTGAGGAGCACAGGCAGATGTCCACACCCGGCAGCCGTGGTCACAGAGTGATCTACAAAAACTTTGGCCACTCCAAATAGAGGCTTACATCCCATCTAAACAGTTATTCCCATCTTATTCCAGAAAACGTGGTTAAAAATAGTAATTTTAGCTCTTAGTGCTTTTTTTTTTTTCCATTTTGGAAGCTTTGTTTAAAGGCTCCCCTTTCTGCTCCTATCAGCCCAGCAGATTTTTCCAGGTGCATCTGAAGTACTAGTTACAATACAACAGTGGTCCAGTACCCATGCAAAAATTTAATTCTGAAGACTTACTACATTTGGATGCCCCGGTGCTTGGCTTTGTAGTTACTAAGGTAGAGGAATTTTGGCCCAAAGTTCGGAAGGGGCCTGCTGACCACAGGGGAGAGAGAAAGACAGATGCAAGCCTCTACTGCCCCAGCCTGATAGCCTGCACTCTACATGCTGGCATGCCATTAAAGATCACCGCCTTTTATTGTAATTTTTTGTGGAGATAACCGGGGGGGAGGGTTCCTGAGGGACAGCCAATCGAGCGAGCTAATTCCACAAGAAGAAAAGATGTAATCTTCTCGTATAATTTTGCATGAAGAAACTTGGCAGGAGCTCCTAATTTTTGCAGGGCTCAAACCAAATCTGTTGCGTGCTTATTTTGTGAGAGAAGAATGCAATTTTATTGCGCTGGCTGGAGATAAGAGGCAGAGCTGTTTCACCTTAAACAAGCTCCTCCATCATGTCTGGGACTGTGGGACTGCTGGGACTGTCTGTATGAGTGTGTGTGTGTGTGGTGTCCTACATTATGTATCCCATTATGTTTCCCCACATAACAAACCGCAGGTTCCTGATTCATTATGCAGTACAGTTGTATTTATGACCAGCGGCATGTGCGTTTTGATGTTTTCTTCATTTAATTACTGAGCTAAACGAAAGGCATTTACTTTCTTTCTGCAGGTGTAAGTACTGTGACCGCTCCTTCAGCATCTCCTCCAACCTACAGCGTCACATTCGCAACATCCACAACAAGGAGAAGCCGTTTAAGTGCCACCTGTGCGACCGCTGCTTCGGTCAGCAGACCAACCTGGATCGCCACCTCAAAAAGCACGAGAACGGCAATCTGTCAGGTGTGTAGCAAGTTTTGTAGACCGTGGACATATATATATATATATATATATATTGTAATAAGATACAATAATCAAGCTACTTTTTCTTTTTTTTCTTTCCGTATTATCAGAGAAAATGAGAGCAGCATTTGCTGACTCGTTAGATTCATCAATCATTCCACTGCATAGCATAAAACAAAATATACTCCTGATCGGAGAGAATCTCAGAGGCTGAGAAATTAAATTATATAAATCTGTCATCGACCTCTGCAACAACAGCACAAAATATTTTTGAATGAGCTGCTTTCATCAGCAGCACAGCTCACAGCTTATGGGTTGAGAGGTTGCATCACTCTGACTCTGAATCAGCAGAACGAGCAGTGACACCTGGCCAGGAGCCGACCGCAGCGGGCCTAAGAGGAGGTCGCCACTTAATCAGACACAATGAGTAATCCATCAAATGCAAATCAATTATCTGTCAAGCTTTCCTTTTTTCGGCATTAAATTATATATTCCCCCCGCTCAACACAAAACACAAACACTACAGACTAATAATACTTTGCAGAAAAATTCTTTCTCCACAGTTTATATAATAAAACCATAGCGTCTTAAGCCAAGTATGGGGCCAAGTATACTCAGATGTCACATAAATTTATTTTAAACTGTCTTAAGGTCTCAAAAAAGGACAAATAGAGTGAAGAATCCAGTAGAAATCTAAATGGTGAATAGGCTGGCACTTAGCGCTCCTCTACTCTGAGCACTTTTTATTAAAAGGCTCAGTCCTCCAATCACACACACGGTCATACAAGCACTTTCTTTTTCTATACGAAGTGCGACTTGGGGTTCAGTAACTTGCCCATGGATACAGCCAGGGATCAAACCCCCATCCTTCTAAAGCACGATTCATATTTTCCTCAGTGATGTAATGTAGATACAGATACAGATACAGATGTCACACTGACAGACTGACAAACAAAACATGTCTTTTACGGCATACTTTCATCCTTAAAAACAGTTTGGAGGCATCAAGTTCAAACACATGATGACTGGAATGTATTTTCTTTCTATAGGAACCGCAATGTCGTCCCCACAGTCTGAACTGGACAGCAGCAGCGCCATACTGGATGACAAAGAGGACTCTTATTTCAACGAAATAAGAAATTTTATTAGCAACACAAGCCAGAACCAGACATCACCGGACCCCTCAGAGGAAGGGTGAGAGGAGTTTTATGTGGTGATACGTGCCCGTCTTTCCTCCTATTTCTACTTCTACAAGCAGATGGTTGTTTCTCGGCCTGGATGGCCCGAGCTGATTCAAAAATAAATAATTAAAAGAACAGATGAAGGGTGATCTTTTGAAAGGATACTGGTAAATCTACATTAGACTGAATATGTATTAACTGTGTGGGATTTACACACACACACACAAAATATATATACTATAATGTGTCGACCGTTATCCACCATTTTTAGACATCCAATTTCATACCTTCTAGCCAGGCTTTGTTATTAACAATCGCATCATTTTTGGGGGGTCTGGAGTAAAGAACTCTTATCTGCGATGACATTTAAGATTTGGAAAAGTGAGCAAGCTCTTTAAATCAATTGCCTCTTGACCACATGTAGGAAAAGATATCATTATACATGCAACTTCATCTGGACTTTATGCAAACAAATTCTTGTAGCTGTGATCAGATCGGATAACAGTTGCGAGGTCTACTCTGGTCCCTGAGTTTGTTTTCACGCGCCCCACGTTGGTTTGATCACTGGAGGCCCGATAGAGATCTCGCAGACTAGCTCGTGATTGAGCAGAAGGCCTGTGAGAGCAGGGCCGAGCGGTAGAGTGTCAGAGGGACGGGAGGCAGGAGGGGTAGTGCAGCAGTTAGAGGACCACATCTGGAACCAACATGTCTGCCTACAGGAAGAGGGTAGAGGAGGTGGGGTCAAAGGGTCGGCTTGTGTTTCCTTTCAAAGTGCTGCACTGCTGACTGCTTCTGATAGATACTTTATCCCCAGCAAATTACCACGTTTGAAAGCGTAATTAGCGAATCTGTTTTCTTAATCACAGAGTTCTCACTCCCTCTTTTGGAGCTAGTTCTTCCTTGCAGCCCTGAATACCACCTGAACTCTCCACTCTGACAAGAACACTGCTGACGGTACAACATTATCAGTTCCTGAAATCTGAGACAAAACGACGCAAATCCTTTTTGTGCTAAAATCGAATACGGTGTAATTACCTCTCTCCCCCTCTCAAACGTATCCCTTTTAAATCCAGTGCGGCTATGCTGTTTATAAGCATTCTATAATTATGTGGTGTTGTGCTTGATGTGTTGTGTTTCCTATGAATCTCCTTCTCCCCCGTTCAATTTTCAGTCCCCTTCTCTGAATCCTTTGTGCAAGAAATGGCATATTTGGGAGCTGACGAAAGATGTCCCAGAGTGTAATTAGTGAATCAGTCTTAATGTGGTTCCAGATGATTTACCAAATGGCGGTTTCCTGTGGCACTGAAACAGAGGGACAGATTAAGACTCAGGCAGTTTGGATAGCTGGCCTTTTCCCTCTCCGCGGGGATAGAGGAATGGGCTGGTTGGCAGCGCTCTCATAACTCTCCCACCAAATGGGGCTGTCAGCTAAATATTTTGCCTATTAGATGAATACGAGATAGTAGGGAAAATAAACAAGGAGAGAGGCAGAGCACTCCATTTAAGTGCTGCAATGATCAACCCAGTGCTGCTGTGCCCAAAGGGGCCTCAAAGCCTTGATGACAAACGGGATTCCGGCTCTGCTCAATTCCAGCTGCCCTGTTCTGCCTCACATCAGTTCATCTACAAACACTGGAAGAATTCCTTAATCACTCTGCATATTTTCTGAAAAACAGAATGAGTATATGAATAACATAATTCAGCCAACAGGGTGGATGTTTCATTTCTTCTACCTTAAATGCCGACTGCTTTGAACAAGCCTCATGAACTAATGTTCTGGTCTGCAGGCTAAATGGCGGTCCATTTGAAGAAGAAAAGCCACTGATGGGCAGCCATAGGTCACGTGACCTGGAAGATGAGGAAGCGGAAGAGTTAGGTGCGGATGAAGAAGAAGGGGAGGAGCCTAGCAACACCCCTGAAAAATCGGAAAGCAAGGTGCTCCAAAGCGACCTCGGTGATCCCATCATACAAGACGAAATGGACTTGAGTGAGCCAAATGACTTGAATCTCAGCTGTAAAACTTCTCCAAGGAGGTAATTTGACACAAGGTTGCAGCTCCAAAACAAAATGCATCACTTTAAATACGATGCTTTGAAGTCAAAAGTATCCTGGCAGCTTTTAACTGATGTTTGACATGACTTTCAGGTATAAAGACGAGGAGGAGCAGAGCAGCTACTCAGCCTTGGATCACATCCATCGCTTTACTGAAATGCGCAAGCTGGACGAGAGTGAACTGAGTGACGGAGATGGGGATGGGGATGAGGAGGACGGCTCATTTGGTTCCCCATCTCTGACTGAGGCAGTCAAACAGCCGCTCTTTAGGAAATCAAAGTCTCAGGTAGATAAAGATGCACACACACGCGCGTGCGCTTAGATACAGACAATCCATATGCACGATTATCTGCAGTGTACTTAATGTTTTTTATGTAAATAATATAGTAAATCGTAATCCACCCCTTACTCCTTCAGGCTTATGCCATGATGCTGTCCCTGGCTGAAAAGGACACTCTTCACCCAGCTACCCACACCCCAGCCACCATGTGGCACAGTCTGGCACGGGCTGCCGCTGAATCCAGTGCCATCCAATCCCTCAGCCATGTATGATGACACCTCTTTGCACCTACCTTTTCAGCTCTCGACCCGACCCTGACCCACCTATGGCACTGGTAGTCCATTGCAGGGGCTATTTTGCAGGAATTGCTGATTGTCCACAGAGTGACTGCTGAGCAGGAACCACAGCCCATCCGACTGCTGAGTGAGGCGCCTTACCCCCAAAACACGGCCACTGCCCATGCAAAATCCATCCCAACCCAAGCCCCCCCCCCAAAAAAATAAATAAATAAATAAACCTCCAGCAGATAGAGAGCAAAAATGTCCCTCTGAGACCCTAAAATTGATTTGTTACATTGACACCAACCAGGATGTGGTGAAAATAATAATGCTAAAGTAATAATAGCCGTATTTATTCTTCTGAATTTCTATGTTTTGCACAGCAAAGGCAGCTGAAAGTTGTGGGAAGTGGATATGCTGATTTGTCGTCACTCGACTGAATTTTCTGGCCGGCACATACAAAGCAAGGAGAACATTTTACACCGAGAGTAACGCTGGTGGCGTCTAAGACAGCTGGTTTCAGCCTAGCATGTTTCACAGTGTGTAAAGCATAAGAACCAGAACGAGAATTCCCTTTGAACCCCCGGAGAGATCAACAGGTGTTTCCCATGAATACATGATGATAAAACATTAAAAGGTCGGGCGAGCAACCTCGGTTCAGATGAAAATCATTCCATGTAAGGATAGCACTGGCGGTGCTTTAATATCACTGAACTGAACTGAAGTACAAACATAAGATAGCGATTGCTCAAATAAAATCAGGCCAGTCTCCCATCTGCATCTTTCATAGCTGTGTGTGTCTGCACAATCATAGCACTGTACACAAGTGTCTGACAACTGTTGTCCACTGCACTCCATCCTGCCCACCTGCGATGTCTGTGAAAGGATATAAATAGATTGTCTGTTTAGTGGAAGAGAAGAAAACACGATGATTTTTTTGCTTTGTTTTGTTTTGTTTAATTTACTGAAATAAGTATCCAGTGCTGAAGTTAACTGTTGTTCTGTCGAGGACATAAGTCTTTTTCAAAGCCTTTGAATCCATCCTAGTCCACCAACAATACCACTAAATAGCCCAAATGCTAGTCGTTAGCTACTCCATGCTTGTGTGTCTTTCATTTTTAGACAATCACGATTTTGTTTTTCATTTTGGTTTCTGTTGGTGTTGTTGTTGTTATTTGCTGTTGTATTTTGAGAATTGTATTTATTTCTTGGCAAACTGTAGTTTGTTTACTGAATAGCACTGCTCTTAGCCCGGGCGAGGGGGAGATTCCCAGCCGGGCCAATCCCACAGTTCAATGGGGTTTGTAGATTACATTTGAGGGCCGGATAGTATTAAAACATACAATTCACTCCTTATTCTACTAATGAAATCAGTTGATGAATAGATATTACTTAGGGGTTTTTTCTATGACAATTTATTGATTCAAATGTAAAAAAAAGAAAAAAAAGAAAAAAAGAAAAGAAAAAAAGAAAAACAGTATAAAGAATTAATAATAAAAAAGCCAGGTATAATTTCTTCATAAGCGCATGATTGGTCTGATAAGATCTGTATCTGACATTTTCTACGGTTGTCTGCAAGCTTGTGTGATGTTCGGTTCATGTTAATCCCTTGTGCCAAACTTATGATAAATAACAGATTAATTTCATTTATTTTCCCGTTTTGAGGGACCAGATTTTTCTTTTCTTTTTTTGGTTTGTTTATTTGTTTTTTGTTGTTGTTTTTGTTTATAATCGACTTTAAAAAGTAATCAGCAAGTTGAGGTACTTTGTTTTAATGCTTTCTACAATGTAACTGTTATGCATTTCAATTCAATACTGTGGGAGGAACAACTAAGAAATAAAGGACTACAATGTGGATTGACATGTTTTCGTTTCTCTCTTTATTACTCCAGAAAATAATTTTACTCGCTCTTTGTCCGTCCATCTCCCTCGCACCTCCTCACTCCATACAGTCCTTCTGGCTGCCCATCATTTTGACCCACGTCAAAATTTATACTAAGAGACAAGAGTCAGAACACCACCTGGCGCTTTCTTCTGGCGCTCCCATGGCCTCCAAGAGCGAGGGAGAGTCTGAACTCTGGTCCTCTTTATTTTTTTCTTGAGGCCTTGGCTCACAAAGTGACGGAGACGCAGAGAAAAGGCTGGAGAGGGCTTGAATGTGGTAGTGGGAGCGGAGGCAGGAATGTGTCCTCTCTATTTGTGTCCGTTTGTGGGGCATGATGGATGAGGTGGGTAGATGTGATGACCTGGCTCATCGCTCAAACACTCAATAAGAGTCCCATCCTGCAGCAGGCCTCCCCATCCGGCACCCCCCTGCCCCCGTCACTGCTTGCTGCCAGCCAACGTGGGCGGACATTGTGGCTGGGAGGGTTGGAGGTTTAGTGGCCCCATTGTCCAGCGAGTAGCTCAAGTGGGGGGTTGGAGAATTGGGCATGACAGTGAAGATGGCTGGCGCTGACACTCTACATTTACAGTGCTCTTGGCACCCTAATGGATGGGTTGTTTTTCTAAGGCCCATCGTCAGCCCTCTGGGCTCTGTGGGGTGCCCAACTTTGACGAGGTCATAGTGGGTCACGCTACGTTGATGAGGTCAGTATGGGTCGTCCAGCTTTGATGAGGTCAGCGGTAGTGATCTTGCAAGCTAGGAACATAATGAAGTGACATGATATTGGTCTTGAGTATGGGTTGTGCCATCTGCACTATTGGGGACTCATTCAAGCTTATCTGACAATGGAGGTTTGTCAGCAACCAGAACACATTTGCATCTGCTGATCCAATAAAAAAAAAAGAAACTTTGAATCATTTGGAAACTGAAAAACTGACATACCTTCTAATTCCTGTTGGAGCTTAAGAGTCACAAAACTCCATCAGGAGTGAAGATCTTCCACCAAGGATGTCAAATTTTCCATTGTGGGCCACATACAGTCCACTTTGATTTGGAGTGGGGCAGACCAGTGAAACTTAATCATAAATGAAAAGAAAAGTTTCTGGTAGCTCATAACTCAGACTGTCTTGTAATTATAAATTTAGAATATAAAGTTTTCATTAATTGACAAAATCTCCTTGTACTGTGGTGTAGTGTGAGCGACAATGAGGCTGGGGGTCTTTATCAACAGCAAAAGCTGAAAACCCTTTAAAAATACAGTTAGAGATTCAAAATTTATCCACTCCCTCACATTTCTAAAGCTGTCCAGCGCGCTGGATTGGGCAACCGATTTTAGCCCGCAGGCATTATGTTTGAAAGCCCTGTTCTGTACTATCATCGTGTGACTGATTGTTTTGAGGCACAGAGGAGGTCATGTAAAAGTGAATATTTACAGCTTTTTACTCACTTCTGCCAAAACCACCACCATAAGGTTAGTGAAAGTCAACCAAAGCAGTCAAGTTGTTGGCCTCAAAGCCAAAATAATGACCTGAATAACACTATAAAGCTCTCTGGAGCTCTCGGGGAACTTCAGAGCAGGATTTGAATTCTGTCTGCTTACACTTACAAAACATTTCTTTTACATTGTACATAGTCACTGGTATCCTTTCTTAAAACAGCTTTTGTGTGCCCCCTTCACATCACCCTGGTGTTATATATGCTGCTGAAATAGCAGATATCGCATAAAAAAAAGCAATGTCTTAAGAGGCTTACTAATTAGTTACTAAGAGACTTACTAAGAGAATTAAAAATATATATGCATCAAGTTCAGAGATAATTCCAATCAATTTGCATGAGTTCAGAAAGGCAATGATGCACACTTCTGCAGGTGCAATAGAGGAAACTGCTAAACAACAGTTATACCTTGACTGCATCTGGCAACGAACTTTGCTGCAGCATTAAGCCACCAGAACCTCAGAGGTCTTGCCCCCACTGCTATTCAAATTGCCCATGTAATTACATCACCTACATAAAAAGTTCCCCTAGACAAAAGTCCAAAGGCACTGGCTCTGGAAAGAGCACCAAAATATTATGAATGGACAGCACAGTGTATAGTTCCATTGTTCGTGGGCAGCGGAGTGACACAAGGGTGTGTTTGGCACTGGCGCGTGCACTGGTTTGATCAGTGTTGATTGGAACATGCCAGTGTCACCCATGTGTCCACTCACACTTAATCAACACACTGGGACGAGCCGCTGCCGTCATTAACCCACACCTTCTCATAAAGGGCTCAGTGTGTATCCGTGTGTGGCTGGCAAGGCCCTGGATGAATGTGTGTGTAAGTGTGTGTTTAAACAGCTAAGGAAGTGAGACAGAAGAGTGTACATTAGTCACTGCAATCTGTTTTAGTTAAATGTGAGAAGTGTGTGTGTTTGTAAGTGTGTGTGTTTCTGTTTCGCAGGGTTTAGGCCCTTAAGGTGCTGTGCCCCTACAGTGTGTGTGTGTGTGTAGTCTGGTGGGCACTCTGTGGGCAGTGCTTCGTGGGGCTCAGAGCCACTCAGCTAATGGGGCATCTGGCACAGCCTCAGAATCCATCAGGCCTCATTACAGCTCCTGTTCAGCCACCGTCCTCTTTTCCCCCCCTCCTATCTTCCCCTCCTTCTTTCTCTCCTCACCCCTGAACCCTTCTTTCCTTTCCTTTTCCACCCGTCCATGCAGTCAGCCCCGTGTGGTGTGCAGTTGCCCTGCTCCGCTTGCTGGAACATACATCACACTCTCAGAGAGAGAGAGACCATCACAGCTGGCAGCTCTCACATTGATTGACTTGGCACCCATGCTGACTCAGACACCAAGGGAAACATTGCAGAGAAGGAGACACGGAGGGGTGTGGGAGTGTATCCTTCAGGGAGGAATGAGGGGCTGGTATGGAGGGACACTAAAGCTAACAGCTGGCCAAAGTGTGTTTCTGAGTGTGTGCTTGTGTGTGTGTTTGAGTGGGGAGACACCGCAAACCACCTCATCAACTTTCTGTTGTGTTTACAGTTACGGTAGCGCGTCCTCTGTCTATGTCCCATGTGTACAGGACAACCAACTGCAGGTAAACCAAACCAATTCCTCAGTACTTGTTCTTCTTCTCTCTTGGAAAGCAGCAGAGTTTAAGGTTGTGGTTTCATTACGCTGTTCCGTTTTTCTCCCTGGAGGCTACGGGCCATTAGTGTTATTGATGGACACTCAGTAGAGTCCCGAGGAACAGACCGAGACAAAGCAGCCCAGCCGTGCACATGGTTTTAATATGACGAGTCTAATCAGGATAGGCGTGGTGGCAGAACCACTTGAGGCCTGCTATTGAAATCATCTCCTCTCTTGCTCATGGATTAGATTAGAGGCTATCGGCTCCATTGTTGAAGGACTGGGCATGCATATTTTGGTTTTGGTACTTCTGGAGTCACTTAAACATAAAATGTTTGCAGCACAAAATTGATGATATATGCTGACGTTAATTAGCATACAGCATGATCCATTCATTTATGTGCACTCACTTGAATCAGAGTTCTGTCAAAGTTCTTTTCTGTGCTGAGCTCCCCCCAGTGGTGGAAGTAGCAATGTGCACCTACCTGCAAAATTTGGGTTTAAAAACTCTCCCAGTTAATTAAATAAACTTCAAATATAGTGAGTGTCTAGTTAGAGCAAGTGATAACATAAATTCTGCTGAAAGACCAAAAAAAAAGAGTCAACCTTTCTTCAGGCTTGTAGTCAAACAAGCCGACATATCTAAACCAAAGATACGCTCTTTACACCACGCGGCCCCAGAGTGTGGGAGAGTTTCTTGATACAAATCTTTTTTACATCCCCGACATTTAAGATTTATTTTTTCAGGCAGCAACCAAACAAATGGTGCAGGACGTGTTGAAATGATTTCCCCTTCACTCTTTTATCTGAGCAGACAGCTTTGTCAGCTGGAGTTCAAAACACTGTGGCCTTCTGGGAGATCTGGTTCAACGCAGAGGGGCAGAAATTATCTCTGGGACATGAAGCTATGGTAGCAGAGTGATAGAATCTCTCTTGCAAAGAGTGGCGTATGCTTAATTACAGCGAAAAAGTACCCATGATGCGATCTTACCTTTTACGGGCTATTTCATCGACAGTTTCCTCCAGCCCTCTCTTTTTCTCGCTCCCTGATAAGCCAGCATGCGTGCAACAGCGGGGCATTTTGTGTTCGCTCGTAAAGTCTTTCTGCACAAAGGCCATGCTTTATTCATTTACTTGCAATGAAACAAAAGTGTCCTTTGAAATTCTGGCACTCTCAAAAAGTATAGTTTCATATCTCAAATCATGCAAAAGAAAAACAACAAAAAAAAAAAACAAAGGCGCTGAAACATACTGTATCAATGCAGTATCAGTACTAGAAGAGCCAAGCCTCTGCACAACAGCGTGGTAAGCATCTCTTGTTTGTAGCCATTTAGATTAGATATTTTGCCATGCCAGTTCCTCATTTACGGTGCTGCTCACCCAGCGTGCTGCTGTGGAGAGGCTGATACGGTGGTGCAGCGGCCACCCAGAGCTCGGTGGATGGATGGCCTCTCTGGGCGTGTTTGACTGGAAACAGGTGTGTGTCATCTGAAGATGAAGGCCCAGCCGATAAACATTATTGGAGAACATCTGCTGCTTGTCACAACATGGGGCGAGCAGGAGCGCGCTGCCATCCATCAGCCTCACTGGAGAGTGAGTGTTTGGGGTGGGGTGGGGGGAGAGTCCTCTGGTACTGAGCTCGCTCACCCATCACTCAACCCAGGACGTCCTGGATATAGGGTGCATGTATGGTCCAGGCACCTGCCCGCCAGTGCCGGACCACAGCCGCGTTGACCAACGGGAGAGAAAACGCTCCAGTGGACATGAAAAATGCCTCAGGGAGAGTGCACTTGCTCTCTGATGCTGACAAACACACACACACCTTAACACTCAGCTCAGGTAACCCACCATTTACTATCAGGAAGGCAGGCATGGCCTTAATGCTTGACCCTGCCCAGGCTGATGATGAGAGATGTCTGGTAGTTGCCTTGCTCAAATTTGCACACTGACACACACAAACACACAAAGAGCCACATGATCCCATAGCTCTCAATGACAGCTGAAACCTCCATCCATACCTTACTGCCCCCCCACCCCCAAACCCCCAGCGCACACAACTTAGGGATCACAAAAATCAATACCATGCAACGCTGAGTTCATAGCACACATTACAAAAAAAATAGATGGTTAGTTAAAGGAAATGTCCACAGATGTGTTTGTTGTTATTTATTTGGTTCACGGCACCGTCACAGATGACAAAATGAAACATACTAACTGGCTGATAAATCAAATGTATCTTCTCTTTTAAACAATGTAGCACCACTGATATGCCAGGAAATGAGCACAGTAGGGTTACGAGTGATACAACTGGCACCGACCTGAGATATAATACAAATACAGTTTTTTACAAAAAATAAAAACAGACGAACACCAATCGAGATAAAATGTCTTGTAAAAGTAGTGCAGTAGTGAAAGGGTGAAATGAGTTTCTACTACTGTAAGTCCAGAGAAAAGTGCAGTAACATTTTCTTTTGTTGTTGTTTTTTGGGGGTTTTTTTTGTAAAATTACCCACCTCTGTGTCAGCAGCTCACTCGGCGAACACAAATCTGAAAGAAGTTTAAATGTAATGACTCGCGACCAGCAATGTGGTCAGCGCTAATAAATTGAGTGTTTGAATTGCAGGGAAATAAAATTTGTTCAAGCCAAACTTAACCTTAAAGTGAGTTGAGATGAATATTGGGCCATTATTGTGTCCCAGAGCCAGCTTCTTCACAAATGAACTGGTTATCTGATCTTCATTCTTTTCAGAGGGAAAAGCGTTAACATTAAAATGCAAAAAATGTATCTGAAAAGTGCAAGCACCACTGCGAGACTCTTTCCAGGATTTAACAGGCCACTTTGGTGCACATAAAATATTCTATTTTTCCAATTTTAGACCATATTTTTGTGTCTCGCGTTGACTTTTTCTGTATGTGTTCATCTTTTGTGTTTTAAAATAAGTAAACAAGCTGCCCCGGTATTTCTAAATCTGTTTCATACATTTTTATTTTTACATAGATATATGCTTGGCATTCTTTTACACTAAACATTAAGCCTTTTATGGACACCCACATAAAAAAGTGGCAGTGGATGAAAAGAATCACATGTCAGTAACAAATGTAATTCAGGTATTTGTGTGTGTGGGTATTGCTAAGGAGCTTGTGTAACTCTGAACTTTTAATTTTAGATTGACTGGGTACGTTTGAGTTCATGCTCCTTTGAAGGCCTCTCACATGCCAGGTCCACTAGTTGATCGCCCCCGAGCTTGGGATTTGGTGATTGAGTGCCAGTTTCTGACAGCCGACTACAAGTTTGAGCGAACATATTAACACCAGCATTACCTTTACCGAGATGATCTGAGTAATGCTTCACTGAGCCAAGTCCTGTGTTTGAACACCCAGTCAGATGTTTGTACCTCTGCTTGGGTTATGTGGTTTTGCTGCCTGTTCTTCTCTTTCTTTGGGACACAGAGAAGTTCAGCACTCCCGGGGTTTGGTGGAGCGGTGCTGAAAAGGAAAAAAAAAGGCAAGAAGACATCAGCACTATTTGCAAATCAAAAGCAAATGTTCTGGGGATTTTGGAGGAGAAGTAACTGCTACGTAGTCTCGCGTGCGCTTGGCTTTGAGGAGGTAAAATGAAGACAGCTTCAAGACTGGCTTCATGCTGGGTGCAGATTAAAATAACTGTCAGGAGACGGGAGCAGCTATTGAGAGAGACAGGGTGACACACAGAGTGATGGGGCTCAGCCTCTCACACTTCATGACACAGTATTTCACTAAAGCTGGTTCAGCTTTACAGCCCTTGACCCTGGGTGTCTATGTTTTCTGTGTGTGTGAGTGTGTGCGTGTGTGTGGTCAGGTATTAGTCATGTTGTGGGGACTTGAGTGGATTTACAGAGACACATTATGGGTTGGTGTCTCCCAAAAGGGGACAAAAAGTCAGTGCTCACAATGTGAATTGTTAATTTGAAAGGGGAGGACACTGTTTAAGGTTAAAAGATGATAGAGGTTAGGCAGATAATCTGTAGTCCTCTCATGTAATGATACATGGTTGTCTGTGTCTACAATACTGTGCAAAAGTCTTGAGTCACACCTCATTTCTTTATATTGTACTTTCCTGTGATTTTAAGTAGTCTTGATAGTTCCCCAGGCTTTCTGAAGGTCTTTCAAAAGCATTTTCACTCATTGGCTAATTTTTCAGTCTTTTTTTAATTCCAATTCTTGTGGCTGATCAATTTTAGAGGCATGTTTTTTCATTTTTTTTTGTTTTGCGATATAACAGACAACTTAGCAGAGAACTAATTTTGAACTGTATTTTCAGGCCCTTTGCTACTAGCAGCTTTGTTCCCTCTTATTTAACTGAATCTACAAAAAATGCAATAGACAGTTTGACAGACATAACATAGTATTTTTGTACCACCAAGGTGGCTCCCATGAGTTTCATAGATAAAAGCGTGATATGAGATATATCATGCAATATATATTATGCAATCTATCCTAAAAAAAAAAAAAAATGGGGAAACTTGATAAATGGTAGACAAAACAAAGAAGTGGAAGGCCTAAAACCAAATCATTTTAAAAGTGATGGAATGATCATCAGATTACATCAGATTTTGATCCACCATTCAATACCATCTGGAAATGATCTGATTGGCAATGGCTTCAGTTTTCAATATGACAATGATCCCAAACACACTTATAATGCAGTAAAAGTACACAGTGCAACACAATCATTGATGGATTGGCCTCCCCAGAGCCTGAACCTCAACGTTACTGAAGCAGTTAGTGATCATCTTGACAGAGAACAAAAGGCAGACGACATCCAAAAAAGAGCTTTGAATGTCCTTCAAGAAGCCTGAAGAACTATTCCTGAAGACTACTTGTATTTTGCCTTGTGTGCTGTATTTCCATGTATGTTTGCAGACTTCAATAAATTCCTCCACCTATTTTCCATTTACTTCCACACATATGCAAAAATTAGAGGTTGCTCAAGTCTTTTGTATAGTGCAAGTATCTATTTTCTTCGTGTGTTTACCTTCACTACATGTAGGGCCAAGCCAGGTGAGCGGGCACAGGCAACGTCCATTCACCCTATCACAGCGGGCCCTGCCAGAACAGCGACACAGCAGGGAGCACTCAGGGCCAAAACGGTCTTCGTCACAGGCTGAGAAAAAAAAAAACAAGGCACAGTGAAAGAAATGAGGAAATTCAAAGAAAGGAAAGACTTGACGCAAGACACCCTAAGTTATCTTTTTTTAATATCTATTTTGGATTTAAGTGAATCATGTTAATAAAAGTAATATCTACTTTTTTCACATCTGTGCCCCGTTCTTCCTGGGGGACAGAGACAGCGTCCTGTCGATGGGTCACATGGGGCCTCGCCAGCACAGTCACATGATCTTTCACAGTTCGGTCCAAAGCTGCCAGCCTGACATCCTGAGAAGAAAAAACAGAAACATTCACACGCATACAGTAATGATCATTCAAGTTCTTCTTTAACTACACGGAAACTGCTTCATTAGACATGAATAGACTGGGAGTGCACTGAAACCTGCTGTAAGTAGTTGATAACACATGTATACGTAAAAATATCCTTTTTTTTTAACATAATCCCACAAAGTAAAGCTTTTAGAACAAGATGACGATTAACACATTTAATAAACATTTTGGAAATTGAAATTTAGTTCTTAGCACACATGCAAATATAAATTTAATGGAAATGAATGGATTCACATACTAACAACAGCATTTAGTTATAAGAAACTGTGCATAAACATTTTCTCAGATTGACACAAACACCCTGATCGATCCAGGTCGGTGGCTACCTTCTAGCTGCTCTTCAGTGCTCAGTCCCATCTCCTGCTGGTACTGAAGTGGCCATTAAGGTACTCAAACTGGGGCTGAGAGCCCCACGAGCTTGCAGGAGGGCATGAGGATGTAACAAGAATGCTTTAAGCACTAGGGAAACACCTGTCTCTCATCAAATAACCAGCCTGCCTGCCCACCTACCTAACAGCCTGTCTGCCAGCCACCACACACTCACATTTTGCTGGAAGTCTCTCATTCATTCATGCTCATATCTCCCCATGTACCGTCGCAGCTGGCTATCCAGGTGGCCATTTAACAATGAGCACAAACATGTGACTGTGAGCACTGCTGTGTTTTAAGTCTTCGCAGACATGCTGAATTACCAATATCCCTCTTTGTTACTCGTTTAACCTTTACTCCCATGTAGTTGCATGTAACATACTTACGTCCTTGGCACTGTGAGCCATGGTAGCCCGGTGGACACGCACATTTGCCTGTCACAGGATCGCATGCTTGCAGCACCTTACAAACGCAGGTGTGTGCGCAATTCACTCCAAAAAACCCAGATGGGCACGCTGGGAGGAACACAAGACAGAGGATTTAGGTTGGTTAAAAAGGTGTTTTATCTGGATTCATTCAGTCTTCTATGTGACCAGGGGAGTTTGAAAAAGATCTACATTTCATAACGTCAACGGGACTTCTAGTAACCTTATAACCAAGTTTTCTTTTCTTTATTTCGAGTGAGGGTTTGCATACTGTGTTGACAGGAGTGGCCGTAGTATCCTGCAGTACAGCTGCAGCTGCCAGTGAAGCGGTCGCAGGTCCCATTGTTGAGGCATGGACAGTCTTGTGCACAATCAAGCCCATATTTACCCTGTGGACAGGCTACACACACAGACACACACAATGGGTTGATAACACTAGAAAGAAATGTGACATATAAGCCTGAGTGATGATTATTGGAGTAAAAAAGTAAAAAATGTGTGCATCAAACATTAAACACTGAAAACATTATGAATGAAAACATCTTCATAAATGCAGACTGAAGTCTATCATGTAGCTAATAATGGGGAAACTACTGCAAACTACTGCAATATAAAGTTTGTCGTTGGCTTTTAATTTGAAATGACCACAATCAAATTTTGTTGTGAAATATCTGGAGTACCTGTCTCACAGCGGGGTCCAGTCCAGCCGAGGCCACACTTGCAGGACCCATCACTGGGGTCACACAAAGCCCCGTTCCAACAGCTGCAAGCGTTTCTGCACTGCATGCCATAGCGCCCCCTGGGACACACTGGAGAAACAATTTTCAGGAAACATCATAATACACAAGAACTCTTCTGTTCAGCAAAAGCACTAGTGGGTGCACCAAACTTAAAACACACACAGTGCACAGCTCGCGCTCTCCCTTGTCTCTTTCACACACACGCGCACGCACACACACAAACGCGACTGCACTAACCACGCTCGTGTTTATTTAAGCAACAGTTTCTAAAGAGATGGCAAAGTAGCCTAATTTGGCGCTGATATAAAAGAATAATCATGTTTCTCTGGGTAATTTAGATTGGGAAAACAATAAGCAAGCCGTCTTTGATTCCCCTGTTTATTTATTTGCTTCCTTGCCAAATCCAGCGACACGGAACACAGAGAATGAGCCACTTTAGGTTTATGTAAACATTCAACAAGAGGAACTTAAGAGGTGGTATGTCCAAGTACATGCAGGAGGCTGAAGACGAGAACATTTAGTGCAGGCAGCGCTGGAAATTCCCCGTTTGCAATCCAGCTGAATTGCTGATAAAAGGAGAGATTAAGAAAACTCAGCTCTGCCTCTGTTTAGTGGGAATAAAAGCCCTGTGATCATCGCAGCGCTTACACTGAGGAAATGGAGAATTTGTAACTTAAATACACAGGGAAAATGTTGAAAACTACACCCTCATTTTAGTGGTTGTTTCTCATTTCTAGTTAAGTGTCCTGTTTCTAAAGAACTCATTAGAGCCAGTGGTTCCTAATGATGCATGGCAGTCTCAGTGGTGACTCTCTGTAAACTTGAGAGGATTGTAAAAGAAAAATGTCTAAATATAAAGCCTGTTTGATATGTGTGATATGGTTCTGCTTAAAGTTGAACAGCGAGGTGACACTTGTAATCTAGCAGTCATTTCTTCTTGCTTTAAAGCTGCTGCAAAATGTTAAATGTGCCAGTATGCATCCTGTTTAGAGTCAGTCTTGAAACTCCTCTTGTAGTTCTTTGAATATCATTCTCTGATGTGCAGCACTGTTCTTGCCACTTTGCATCTAAAATTCTGCAGATATATAATTTTGCACTAATATACTGCAAATAAACATCCTCAGTTTAACGTTACCTTGCTCGCAGGACAATCCCGTCCTACCAGGGCCACAGATACACCTCCCGGTTACTGGGTGACACTGTCCTCCTTCCCCACACGTGCACATCTTAGCACAGTCTTTCCCATAGTATCCACTTGGACAACCTGCATGAATAGATATGCTTTCATTCATATGAAAGAACAAATTAAAAGCTATGCATGTATTAATTTTACAGGCATCTGCATTACTTCAGTTGATGTCGACCAGAATTTTGTAACGCAACATAAAGAATGGTTGTATCAAAAAAAGTCTCTAAATCAATCCAGTTAGATTCAATTTTATTTATATAGGACTGCATCAAAACAACATTGACCTCAAGGCACTTTATATTGTAAGATAAAGACCTTACAATAATACAGAGAAAATCAAGGTTTGTCACTTGGTGACAGTGGGAAGGAAAAACTCCCTTGTAGCAGGAAAAACCCCCCAGTGAAACAAGGCTCAGGTAGGGCAGCCATCTGCCGCAACTGGTTGGGAGTGAGGGGAGGGTGACAGGATAAAAGAAAGACTGTGACTCCAAATAATGAAGCTATAAGGGCGAGCGTGGCTCAAGAGTTGGGAGTTCGCCTTGTAATCGGAAGGTTGCCGGTTCGAGCCCCGGCTTGGACAGTCTAGGTCGTTGTGTCCTTGGGCAAGACACTTCACCCATTGCCTACTGGTGGTGGTCAGAGGGCCCAGTGTCACCAGAAATATGACTTGCTTTGTTGCTCTTTTATTGGAGGACAAGGACATTCGAGCTTTCTTGACTTACTTGAGCTGCAGTCGCTGCCTATGAAGCCAGGAGGACAGTAGCAGGAACCAGTCCTGAAGTCACAGCGACCACCATTGATGCAGCTGCACCTGGACTTGCAGTTCAGTCCAAAAGTCCCCGCTCTACATCCTACAGAAAAACCAGACACACAAAACTATTACTGGCTTAAATTAAACTTATCATTGAGTCGTGCAAATCTAAAGTGTAGCCAAATATGTACTCCACAGCAACCGTTATTTCATTAGACTTCCTGTTTTATTAAAAACTAAATAAATAAATGAATAATAGCAGGTGCGTCTTATTAACCAGTGGTTGCAATGGAAGATTAACAGTATACTTACTTAGCCCACATCGCGGCCCATAATAACCAGGCAAGCAGCTACATTTCCCAGTCACCGGATGGCACTGCTCTTGGTCTCCTGAACACTGGCACAGCTTGCTGCAGTTTTGTCCGAACACTCCAGCAGGGCAGGCTAAAATGATCAAACCGGCAGCACATCACACACATCAACACAACAGAAGAATGTAAGAAGCAATTTTTGGGATCATTTACCTTCTTTGTTCAAAGGTGAATGATAAATCTTCGATGCACAGGTCAGCTGAACAACTAACCTCTCATGGCTGGATCAAAGACAGCAGTAGTGTATTATGCTTATAATTCAATATCTTTATAATATATATATGTTTGTGTGTAAATATATATTATGATTTTTTGTTTGTCTGAAGCTCTCCAAGCATCAAATGGAGCGCAGAGATTGAGGTGGGTTGAGTCGGCTGTGTTCTTACCGATGGAAATACTGATACTGATTTAGGAATGAGTGCTGCCAGAAGAAGAGTGCGAGGCAGGTTGTGAATCCGTGTAAAAAGACCTAAAATGAACTTTGTGCTGGGGTGCTTACAGGTAGCTGTGTCGGGTATTTGCCTTCTGACCCGAACCTACCATTGGTAATATCTAAAGACGTTTGGGGCTGCAGTGCAGTTTAAAAGCATGTTAATTAGTAAGCTTTTGAAAATCCTATTGTTAATTTTTAGCCTAAAAAGTGTGTGTTAATTAAAGCTTTGTTAAAAGAAGATACAAATTGCTGGATATAAATAAAATAAATAAAAATGAAAAGGAATGAGCCTCAAATGCAGTCTTAATTTTTCATTGTTATCCCTGATGGGCATTGCACACCCAATGCCCATCAGGGCATTGGGTGTGCAATGCCAGAAAATGCAAGAAACATTGTGCAGATATCCATAGTGCTGGTGAAATTACGGCAGCAGATAAGGCCTTTATGCACACATTCAATAGTATGTGGGAACAAAGACGCATGCCGTTTCCCTTTCCTTCCTCAGATTATCCTGCGAACATACTGGGACATTCAGTATTGACTGCTAATGACACCAAAACTTGCAGCAACTTTCCCTGGTGCCCAAACCCAGGCAAACACAGAGGGACATTCTTTCACACACCCTGTCTGCATACATACATATGCGCTCATCACAATAATGAATGAAGTCCCCAGACAATCAGTCATAGGGAACAAGATGAATCTGTGAACCGAGCATGTTTTCGGGTGAGACCGCAGCACTAAGCTACTCAGTCAGGCAGCAGCAGGCAGCGTGGGGGACAGATAAGAAAGGACTCCAGACTAAAGAGGCAATTACGGTGCTGTCATTATGCATGTCTGCCTTCCAAAAGCCCTTATCCGCCGCCGAGGAGACAAAAACAATGCCTTCTGTTTTACTTGGCAACCGGTGTGTAACATTTATCAGATGTCTGGGGAGTGTGTGAGGAGAGGAAGGGAGCTGAGGCCGTAAGGAAGGGGAGGAGGGTGGGTGAGTAGAAGGCGCGGTGAAGGGCTGAGGAGTGACGCTGCTTATATACACTCCTTAAGGGTACGGTTTGAATAATGAAACATTCTCACAAGCACACAATTGGTTTGTTTCAAGGCGACAGTGTTTTTAACAAGGTAGCTAAATGGCCTCAAATGTCATGTAGGTATACTCTCCTGACTACCTGTTACAGGTAAAGGACATTAGTGAAAGTCTGTGGATATTTAAGATCTAAAAATTGAGCAAGCAAGCCACTAATCACCTCATGATTAGAATTCATTCAGACAGGTTTTGTTTTCCTTCTTACTTTTCTCGCAGCCAGCCCCTGTGAGTCCAGCTGGGCAGCCACAGCTCCCCGTCTCATGGTGACAGGACACTCCAGCCTGGCACTGACACCGCTGGGCACAGGAAGCACCGTAGAACCCCGGGAGGCAGGCTGTCAGTCAATACACACATCACACACACACAGTCACTTCACTCTTATGTTCTTTAGTGCCAGTTTCATTCAGCCGCAATTTCCTCAGTCCTGTACGCACTCACATTTGTCACACCTGGCTCCTCTCCAGCCTGGCACGCACTCACAGCGGCCTGTCACATGGTGGCAACTCGAACTATGGGCACAGTCACACCTCTGCTCACAACCCTCCCCGAAGAATCCCTTAGAACAGGCTTCAGACAAAAAACACAAGCGCTCGCAGTTAGCATGCAACATCACAGCCAAGGATGCACTTTTAGAAGATGTTTACCTTTTATATGCTTGGAAGGCTAACTGCACAAACTGTTTTGACATACCATGGTATACGCTATCAACTTCTTTTCCTGGAGTAAACAAACCTTTCTGCTTTTCTGCTGTTGATATCCAAATGTTAGCAAATGGAGCACAGGGGCATGCCTGTCTCTCATGATGTTGAGAGACAGGCTACAATTGTATGTGTCTTTGAAAAAAAACCCTGCAGCAGCAGGTACTAGATTATGATAAAACAACTATGCTGTAAGTATAGGAAATCACCTGACTGGCAGAGGTCTCCTGTCCAACCACGGAGACACACACATTTTCCTGTCACTCTGTCGCATCTCCCTCCATTCATACAGCGGCAGACCTCGGTGCAGTTCTTCCCATAACGTCCTTCTTCACACTCTGGGACAGATGGAAAGGAAGGTTAAGAGAAAAGTTACATTCAAGTAATAATTTATCACATAAATACAACATGGCTTTTCCAAGGCACCAAATTATGAAGACAGGGACAGAAAGACAAAATATTTAATCAAGAAAAAAAAAGTTTTGTTTCTCTTAGCTTCCCTA
The DNA here is from genome assembly GCF_056152115.1 of Neolamprologus brichardi. Taxonomy (NCBI): domain Eukaryota; kingdom Metazoa; phylum Chordata; class Actinopteri; order Cichliformes; family Cichlidae; genus Neolamprologus; species Neolamprologus brichardi. Next base: position 13,810,343 of record NC_142117.1, on the reverse strand, counting down.
CAATGTGCATTCACTATCCATCTATTACATACACCTTTTGAGCAGTGAGTTGGACCTTCCGGTTGCCTTCAGAACTGCGTGTTTCACCACATAGATTCAACAAGGTGCTGGAAACATTCCTCAGAGATTGTAATCCACACTGACATGACACAGTTGCTGCAGATTTGTCAGCTGCACATCCATGATGTCCCGTTCCACATCCCAAAGGTACTCTGTTGGATTGAGATTCAGTGACTGGGGAGGTCATTTGAGTACAGTGAACTCACTGTGATGTTCAAGAAACCAGTTTGAGATGATTGGAGTTTTGTGATATGGCACTTTATCCTGCTGTGGAAGAAGACATCAGAAAGTACACAAACCGGTCACAAAGGGAAGGACGTGCTCAGCATTGAAGGCTGTGGTGTTTAAACAATGTTCAGTTGGTACGAAGGGAACAATAAAGTATCCCAACAACACCAGCCTGAACTGCTGATACAAGGCGATACAATGTCCTATTTGATTGTTGCAGCAGAAATCAAGGCCCATCATAGTTTTTCAAATATTCTGTTTCTAATTCTAGTTAACCTTAGTGAATTGTAACTTCAGTTTACTGTTTTGTAGCTTACAGGAGTTGCACCTGGTGTGGTCTTCTGCTACTGTGGCTCAAGAGATTGCTGTTCGTCTTGTAATCGGAAGGTCGCCGGTTCGAGCCCCGGCTCGGACAGTCTCGGTCATTGTGTCCTTGGGCAAGACATTTTACCCTACTGGTGATGGCCAGAGGGGCCGATGGTGCGATCTGGCAGCCTTGCTTCTGTCAGGGCAGCTGTGGCTACAACTGTAGCTTGCCTCCACCAGTGTGTGAATGTGAGAGTGAATGAATAGTGGCATTGTAAAGTGCTTTGAGGGCCCCAAATAGCGCTATATAAATGCAATCCATTATTATTACTGGAGTGCATCTGCTTCAAGGTTTGATGTGTTGTTTGTTCAGAGATGCTCTTCTGCCTTCCTTGGTTATAATGAGTGGTTACTTGAGTTAATGTTGCCTTCCTGTCAGCTTGAAGTGGTCTGGCCCTTCTCCTATAACCTTTAAAATCAGCAAGACATTTTCTCCCAGACAACTGCCGCTCATTGGATATTGTCTCTTTTTCTTGCCTTTCTCTGTAAACAATAGAGATGGTTGTGTGGGAAAATCCCAGCAGATCAGCAGATTCTGAAATTCTCAAACCAGCCCATCTGGCAACCACAACCACGTTTAATGCTGCTTAAACCTTTCATGTGATTGGCTGATTAGATATTTGCATTAACTGGCAGCTGAAAAGTTGTGAACAACACAGTTTAATCCATAGTACTGTCAGACTCACCCAATTCACAAGCTGCTCCAGTCCATCCCAGTGGGCAGGAGCACCGGCCACTGATCCTGTTACAAGTCCCTCCAATTTGACACAGACATTGACTTGAACAGTGCTCTCCATATTGTCCTGCAGGACAGGCTGAATACACACAACATAGTATAAGCATTTGAGTTTTGACTGTAAACGTTCTATTATATTTTTCTAGCCTTTCTTATATCATGAGTTCATTTCTGCCAGTGCAGTAACTGCGCCAAGAGATTCCCGAGATAGATAACATGACTAACGTCAGTTTTCAGAGTCTGCTGACTGATATTTATACTGCCAAAAAGTTCTCCAACACAGCACAGTGGTTTGACAAATAGACTTCTTTGACATTACGTTCATCATGCTCAGTAATTAGCAGTTTAACTGAAGAGCCACTCACGCAGTTGGCACCTATCTCCGGTCCACCCAGCTGTGCAGCTGCATCTCCCAGTCACATGGTGACACTGGCCTCCGTTCTGACACTCACAGGTCTGACTGCATTGCTCTCCAAACTGACCCTCTGGGCATTCTGCCACACACATGCAGGCACACACAAATATTCAATAATATTCGAGTTGCATTCCTAGAAAACAGACGTGAGAGCTAATTGGTCATTTGAGACATTATGGTTTTTAGCACCCATATTGTAAACGCAGTAATAATCAAAGTCCAAGATGGCATTTGGGGTTTAAGAAAGAGGAAAATGCAATAATGACAGAGGTGCATGATTAAGTCATGCTCGTGGCTTTCTGCTCACTCTGGTTCTGGTAGTTAGAACCACAAAATGGCTGTGGGCGAGAGGAAAGTCTTGAATAAGACTGCAGAATGACAGACTAAGGACTTTAGTGGGTATTTCACTGGCTTCATTAAAACAATGGCATGAAATCCTCAAGAAACTTCAGCCTGAGAACACTGGTTAGCAGCTAAAGTCTCTTCCAAGTTGAGCTCTCTCTTTCCTAATGTTGATCGCTATATACATGTGGGTGCATTTATCCAGAATAGACTTCAATTAAACCATGTATGCCAGAGGGCACTCTTGCGCTCCCTCCTTTCTCCACCCTTACCCATCCCTAAAAAAGTCATTGGCAATGTCTCATTATAGAGATAATTGTTCACAAACACTTCATAGCTGAGTTTAAGGAGAGGATGTCGTGATGGGCTGCAGTGAGGGCCTCCCTCACACCCTGTTTTAATGATGTGGCTTCCATTACCCAGAATGCAGTGTGGTCCTGCCCAGCCGGCGGTGCACAGGCAGGCTCCTGTGATGTGGTGGCAACGGGCACCGTTCCTGCACTCGCACATCTGGCCACAGTCAAGACCATAAAAGCCGTCCGGGCACACTGTGGGCCGAGATAAAACATCCGACTGGTTAGAACTGGCAGCTTCAGAAAAAAGAGGAGAGGAGAAGGTTTAGATGCCAATATTTTTTTATTTAGTTCTTTTTTTTCCCCTTTCCCACTCTCGCTCTGTTCCCCTTCTTCCTACTTTCTCTCTCTGTCCTACTGAAAATACCAATATCAAATTGCAGTACCACACTGCGGCTGTTGCAAAGCGTCTGCGTTCGTTAAGTGAGCTCATGTCCCACATGTGTGGTGGATCTGGGCCACATCAAAAGTTTATGGCGGATCGGAGGCCGTTCCCTCTGGGAGGGTGGGGGGGTTAGAGAGGGCACAAAGAGCCGGTAAATAGAGCACCTGCTGAGTCCACAGGCCCCACCAACACTCGACAAAACAAAGCCTGGTGTTACTGTACCCACACACATACACACACACGACAGTGCTGCTGCAGATGCAAGGCGATGCCAGTTTAAGGTCTGTTTCCCATTCTCAAGGAAAGTTAGAGAAATTGCTCGAGTGTGTGTGTATAGTCAAGTGACACTCACAGAGTTTGGTAAACACAGTGCCTCCCCATCCAGAGGAACCTAGCCAGAGGTTGCGGGATGAATGAGCCTTTCCACTGCTTGGATGTAAATATTATCTGCAAGCATGACTTCACTAGAGCAGGAAAGAATGACTCTGTTTATTCACGGCCTATATTTTTGATCGGTCAATTTGTCACCGTGGAGATCACAGGCAAACTCGGATGATAGTCGTATCCTGCAAAACAAAAACTTTGATCTTTATTTATTGGAACGCTGCTATTTCCCCGCCAAAGCATGGACTGACTGACATTTCTCTCTTCGAGTACCCTCTTCTGTTTCCTGTTGCAGCAGTGTGTGAGAAATGGTTTGCATAGAGTCTGTCCAAATTATCTCAGCAGCCAGCAGCTCTTTCATTCCGTTTATATACTACTTCTTCTGTGAATAAGGAAAGCAGAGCACAACGTGACCAAAGGAAGCCACAAATTGGCAAAAATGTGTAACTTGGTGGTTTCATGTATTATAAATGCCGCATTAGTCAGGGTGTTCCCCTACGGTTAATGCATCATACCCTCCTGCTCTCGCTCAAATTGATGACGGTGTCCACTCCTCCTCTTTTTCTGCCTCAAGGCCTCAAATTGGGAAAAAAGTATCTTTGCTGCTCAGCAGTTTCTGGCATGGCCGTCGTTGTGTTCCCACGCTGACAGCATGACGTCTTTGACTCTCTCTGTAGTGGTTAGGCTGTGATGTTATTAAAGCTAGCCCACTGAGGATGCTGTCATTTTAATGCAGCTGTACATTAACTCTGTGGTAGCAAAATCGTCGGTTTATTGTCTGCTGTTTATTATTATCATAGCGCTTGCTGACACCATGGCAACAAGCTGGCATTGCTTGTCCTGCAGGAAAAAATGCCTTAGTGCCATTACTTTGATATATCGCGAGCACCTCAACACATCTCTGCTGCTAAAATATAAACAGAAAGCATCTCAGATGAGTCATGTTCCCTTTTAATAAGAGGAACAATAAGCGCATCAACAGATGTAGCAATTACTCTCCTTTTCAGCGGACAAAGTTTACAGCAGCACGCGCACTTTATTTTAAGTCTTTAGGCAGTTGCACAATTTTGAATGACAAACTTTGTATTTGTATACACCAGCAGGGGGCGACTGGTTTCCATATTAACCACAGAGCTGCAATCTGTCATTTGATATGAGCCCAGTGTCTGCTAGTGTTTGTAAATGCAGAGTCTTCCCTCTGAGTCTTTGTTTATAGGTAGGAACACAGGATTCGGTCCACCATCACACACAAACTCACACATACTGTGTGCCATCATTGAAAGACTCCATCTCGAGACTAAATGAGCTCTTTAAGACAGAAGGATTATTTCCAGATCCCCGGTTGTGTAAGAGCCACTGCTGTCAGCCCATAAAGCAGGTCCAGGGACCACACAGCCAGGGAGAGCAGACCACAGAAATAGAGCGGATAGAGAGAACTCAGAATAGAACTTCCTGGTTCTATTCAGGGTCTGCGAACACTGAAAGAGGTCAATGCTGCAACAACAAAACGGCCCAGTTTCTTCAACAAGAACACGGATGTTCAATGCTCCTCAGACCACAGTTCTTTTTTACTGCAACAAAATGAACTCTGTTTTTTTGGGGGGTTTTTTTGATGCAGACATCAAAGCTGCGGACCAGAAGCGCGGCATGATCGGCTTTAATTGAAGAAGCTGTGTGCTGGATGCATGTCAGGCCTCTTTCCTCCAATAATACTTGATGGGAATGCTTAGCATCAACCTCAGTACCACAAGAATGCTGAACACAACAAGGCCTTTGGCCTTATCAAGCTATCTGAATCTTGTGGAGCCAACTACTTTTGTGAATAACAAGATCTAAGTTCTAATGAGAAGTCATTTTGTTCCCTTTAATTCTTTGAAACCGATCAAGTAAAGAGGTCTGGACGTTGTCAAGCCAAGGCCTCTTCCTGACTTTTCCTGAAGGAAGAGGCTCATTAGAACACTGAGAAACTGGACACCTTTGTTTGAGGGGAATGGGCCTTCAGAAACTAAAATCCAGTCAGAGTGATAGCTCCATTTCTACAGCAACGTCCAATCAGACTGCAGCCATTAACCTGTTATGACTAGGGATGTGAAGCTCTCCTCTGGTGTGGCATGGCTGTGATTTACAATGCCCTGTGTACTAGGGAGGCGCTATGAATTTCTGGAACTAGTAGTACAGTCACAGTAAATCTTTTGCTTTGTAATAACAGGAGGCCACTTCAAGTCAAAACAACTCTATTACATCGTTAAAACTCTCAGACTGCCGTTACGTCTTGTAGTTCAGGACAAATACAGGTGAATATTTGTTATGTGAAAGGTTTGCTATGGCAGGGTGCTGATACAAATTATATCTTGGAATTCTGAAATGGTTCGCTCATGATATTATAAGGACAGCGGGACGAGTCACGGGATTTGGCGGACGCTTCACTGAAGTTGGAGAAAAGATTGAAGAATGTCCTGCAACACCCTCTAGTGATGAAAAATAAAAATGTCAGCAGGAATGGAGCGGAGCGTTCAGTGTGGACCGTTTTAAAGACGCAAAGCGTTAATGCCATAATCTTACATCAAACTAGAGTCAGGAATTACATTTTGCAAAACATTTACATTTGTGATAAAAAATAATTGGCCAAAATATATTGGTAGTGATTTGGGGCTTTTTAAAATAATTTATTAATGGTAAAAATAACTGACTGCAACTTCCTCTTGCTCAAGCTAATATATGCTGATATTATGTCAAATAAAGCAAAGAAAAACATTAAATCCTCAAGAAAGAGAAAGTGATATATTCTCCACTCTGGCTTCAATTGCGTATCTAGAACATCAGTGATGTCATGAGCTCACCATGTGACTCATCACATGGTATTGCTTTGTGTATGTTTTTTGTTGAGACTGGTCAGCTATTATAAAAATAAAGAGAATTTGCAGAAAGTCATACATGGGACACACAAATCTGGTTTCACTAAGTTCCCATAAAACTTGACCTTGAGCATGATTTAGGCAAAAACTCAGTAGGTGATCATTGTGTGCAAGGTTCACTAAAATCTGACGAATCGTGCAATGTAGTGCATAGATGGATAGATAGATGCATCATAATCTCATAAACACAACAGTCCACCGGAGGGATGAGCTGAAAACAAGAACAAAGTCAAAGGAGTGTGTTTATCCATGATTTGATCAGTTCAAGTTCGCAGGGAAACATTTAAATTACTTTGCTTAGCTAAAGAGGATCGACATGGCATTCTATTAAAATGAGACATCCGCTTATGACGGGACTGCCACAGACATATTTTGGAGTCAATTGTGAATAATGTTGCATGGTTATCCAGAGTACCGGAATTGCAAAGGCTTTCATTTCTTCTCAGGGATGGACTAAGTTTTGTTTGCATTCAGCTGCAAGCGAGGGAGGCAGAAGGACACAGTGGATCTCAAAACTTGGATTACTTCTGGAATTAGGTTTAAGAAAAAAAATGATCCTAAGGGTTTATTCTTGAAGTGAGAAGGAACCAAAATCACTATTAATAGCTTAAAGTACATATAAAGACACAATTATAGCCACATTTGTGTCTAATAATGCAATTAAAAGTTCCTTAAATCAAACTTTCACTCTAAAGCCAGTATACCAAAAAAAAATTGTACAAGTGATTTAATAACATTTTTGAGATTTTTAAGGCTGTAGCAAGGTTGGGGCTACATAAAACAGACATATTAGGAACACAATATATATTTATGCAAAGATATAAGATCAGAAATAACATCAGAGACAACACATGGCTTACTTTTTTCACAGAAGGTGCCCGTATATCCAGGAGAGCACGTACAGGCTCCGCTCACATGGTCACAGAGGGCTCCATTCTCACACTGGCACAGCTGGGCACAGCCCCGACCATAAGTGCCATTCATACACTCTGTGAATTGGAGCATGCACATTACACAGTCTCTTGAATGTCCAACTAAAAAAAATGCCAATCCAAAAAAAAATAAACCCAGAAGACTCCCCACATGTGTCTCCATCTATCATTTTAAACAGAGATTTATATAACATGTAAAATCTACAGTTATACAGTATCAGGATCAAATAAAACATTTAAACTGTATTGTGCTTGTTAAACATAAAATCAAATAATCCAGAAAATACTGACTGTGGTGCTGTAACTAAAATCGCCCCACGGTGGCAGCATTTAGTAAAATATACAAAATGAGACAAAATGATTTACTAGCTAAGGCAATAACTTACTCTTTTCACATCGGTCTCCTGTGTAGCCGGCCTCACACGCACACTGACCACTGACTGGGTCACAGCCCAGAGACTGTTCATGGCACTGACAAGAACTGGTGCACCCTTGTCCCCAGAAACCAGGATGACATACTGCAAACATTACAGTGAAGGGTGGGTTATTTTCTCTGCTACTCTGTCAGATTTTCTCTTATTTTTGTCTCATTTGTTTACATTCTCACATGTTGCGCAATCGTGGCCTCTTTTTCCAAGAGGGCAAATGCATTTCCCAGTCTGTGGGTCACAACTGGCATCAGGGTGGCAAGAGCAAGGTGTTAGACAGCCTGGTCCATGGTACCCAGCAGGACACTCTACGCAACACAGGTGATTAATCAGACAACTGATTCTGTCACGAGCTTTCTATAATTAAATTTAATTAAAGTGTTCAAGCAAGTCGAGGAGATTACAGTAATTTCAAAATCCAAGTGTGACATCATCATTTTTTGTTTTTGTTTTTTAAAATTTGAGGTTGAATAAGAAAAAAAACATGTTGTATGCCTCATTAAATATATTATCATCAGCATTAAGGTCAGCTACAGCTTACACATTTGGTTTATTAAATGATTTTTTTTTGTTTTAATCTCAGAAATTTCATGCAAACTCACTGTTTTGGCAGAGCTGTCCCATGAATCCTGGCTCACACTCACATGTACCGGTCTGCTTGTTGCACGAGCCTCTGTTCTGACACTCAGGACAAGAAGACTGGCACTCTGACCCCCAGAATCCATCAGGGCAGTCTGGGAAACAGCAAGTACCTTTCACTTTGATAGAGCAGTATGCAGTATTTATGTTTTTAACTTCTCAGATTTAATACACATTCGAATATTGTAGAAATTGTAGTAAAGTGCAGTTTTGAGCCATCCACGATTTTTTTTTTCAGACTTTTTTGTCATTTAAAGTCATCCTGAGCAATAGTGCTCAAGACTTTTTGTAGGTCTCTCAAAGCTTTTCTTTGGTCATTGACTGCTTTTTAGCTCATTTTCAGTCCAGTCCTGAGATGAACCAGTTTATACAAAATGCCAAAGACAACACAGTTTGAAAGGAATAAAAAAGGTATTTTTACACCAACAGAGGTAACTCCAAGAATCTGAAACCTTTCCCATATCGTCATGGTGAGCAGAAAAAGTGGGAGTCCTAAAATGATACTTCACAGCAGTAATTGAAAGTTGTCCTTAAGAAACAGGAAAAAATCCAACAAACATCTGACACAGGACCCCAAAGATCCATCTGACTCTTCAGATGAACAAGCTACTGCTCACTGAAGCCTCATCAAAAATGGTGTCAGTGTGAGGACGGCAGTCAAGAAATCATTCTTATGGAAGAAAAAAACAGGGAGAAAAAAGGCTGAGTTATGCCAAACTACACAAGACCCACACTGAAAATCAGTGGCAACAGGTCAGGAATAATGAATCTAAATTTGACATTTTTGGTCCAAATTATTGTTTATATGTACGAGGGAGGTCGAGGATCTTGTAAAAAGTGATGGAGTTATGAAAACATGAGATTTTGATCCACTATGTAAGATCATCTGAAAAGTACAATCATACAACGATTCCAAACACACTGGTAATTCAATAAAAATATACCTATATGGAAAAATAACACAATGGATCACTATCAGTTATGGACTGGCCTCCGCAGAGCCCAGACCTCTACATTACTGAAGCAGTGTGGGATCATCTTGACAGAGAACAGAACAAAAGTCAGCCAACATCCAAAGAAGAGCTTTGAATGTCCTTCAAGAAGCCTGGAGAACTATTCCTGAAGCCTGCTTAAAGAAATTAAAAGAAATATTGACTAAGGGAGTTCATGTTGTTTAAAGTTCGTCATAGATATTCGTCAAGATATTGACTTACAAGCTTGTTAGGTGCAGTGATTTATTTAAAAATGTCCAAACATAACATGGAAACCCAGTATATAAGGCAAAAAATGTTTGTACAATTCTATTTATGTTTTTCCAGCAAATTAAAGGAAAAGAGGGATGGCTCAAAACCTTTGCACATTTCTGTAACTCTCTGAGAGGGGTAACAAATGTCCAGCCTGCAAACAAGAAAGATAATTGATTGTCTTCTTTCTATTAATATAGGACATTGCAATAATGAATACCTTCCTGGCACGAGTGTCCCATCTTTCCATCAGGACAGATGCATTGTCCAGTTATGGGATCACAAGGAGCTCCACTGCAATCACAGGTCAGAAGACAGTTCTCTCCATAGCTTCCAGCTTGGCAGGCTAGCAACACAAAATACACAACAGACATGATGTAACAGGAGAAAAAATAAAAGACTGGGTTACACAACAGTGAAAAAAATGATTAAGAGAGGCAGCTGGACAAGTGAAAATGTTGAAATCATAATCACTTGATGCTTATTTATTCAGCCTCTGCCAAAAGCTCCTGCTGTAATAACTGAATTAAATCGCCCCTGTCATGACCTGGCCTGCAACTTAAGGTATGGACAACCTAGAGAAAAAGGAAAAAAACACTTTTATTTGGGTTGCAAACCCAGCAAGCCTAGGTTTGGACTGTGCACTAGTGCTGACACATGGTAACTCTGTTATCTTAGTCCGCTCCACAGAGACACAAAGTGATGTTTTTACCAGAGGCTCCTGAGAAATATTCAGCATCACTCTAGAGCACAGCACAGAGGGTTGAACTTTCCATCAACCAGCAGAGTAAACAGCCAGAGGGCACCCCGCTGTACAGGAACCCTACTTTCTAGTTGTGTAGTTTGCAACAACAAGAACACCTGCACTGACCAGGTGAATTCATAGAACGCCTTTGATGCATTTCACCTACTACATCCGCGTAATCAGTCAAAGCTATCAAATGATGAATAGACTAAGGAGGCGAGGATAGAGGAGTAAAGAAAGATCTATATGCTTTGCGGGAAATTAAAAATGTGACAAAGCTGGGCAAACACATAACAAAATGCGCTGCTTTGAAAAAGGCACACAATTGCACAAGCAACAACTATGCAAACTATAAGCATGCGTGCTGACACGTGTCAGTATGCCGGCCCACGCAGTTCACAAATTCACACACATTATTACACTGTGCGGTCTTTCACTATAAAAGCTGTGACCACATGAGTGCACTGTGGAATCGACCTCTGTGGAATCGAGCTCTGTGGAGAACACTGCGTTTGTAGGGGTTAAAAGGAACGAGTGATATTATTAATGCGAGCCAAACATCTGAAAATAACTGCACTGCATACGTTAGACAAAATAACTGAACATGTGCTCTTACATTGGCTTTTACAAAGTGCTTTAAATCTTTTTTTTGTATTTTTTTGCTTACCCAGTTGACAGTTATGTCCGTGAAGCCCTGCAGGACATTGCTGGCTGCACTCTCCAGTCTTGGGGTCACATGACCCTCCACCTGGACAGTCACATGGCTGCTCACAGCCGGGCCCGAAAAAGCCTGGATCGCATTCTACAATGAGACACGCAGATGCATAAAAGATTAAGATGATGTGCAGTCTCTAACAAAACATCTTGGATACCTTCATTGAGTAGAAGTTTGATTCTTAAAGACCTCCTAAACTCTTCTTCTTCTACACACTATTATACTAAAACTGTACTGCAAGGAAACAGCAAGACTCCCCTTTGTAGCTCACATTAGAGATGTGTTACTGCAACTGGAAACATATTTGTTCATGTTTAGAACCTTTAAAACAGCTGAGAAAGTAATACGCCCTCTTCTATTTTCAGCATTTGGCCTGAAAATGTAACCAAACACAAATCTTAACCACTTCATTCCTGTCAAGGAATAAACTTGCTTTTTATACCTTGTTCACATCGTGGGCCGTGATATGCAGCCTTGCAGAAACAGCTTCCCGTTTTGGGGTCACAGCCAGTGGAATGTTCTTGAACACAGTCGCACTCCTTGGAACAGCCCGCTCCGTGCGTCCACCTGGGACAAGCTGAGAGGTTTTAAAAACAGACAGAAAAAGGCTGATAGTATGGAAGTAGAAGGTTAGATTATCCTCTTGTGTTTGAGTAATACTACGCAAAATACGTTCATTAGACTGATAGCTGCAGAAATGCTGCACTAAACCAACTTCACCTTCTGTTGTCTAAAGTTTAGCTGGTCACAATTTCATGGAAAAAAGGAAAATATATTGAAATTAAACATTCTTTGCTATCGAAATGCACTTAAGTATGAGCCAAACAAACACACCCAGTCACCATGTTATGACAACGATAGATTTCTGCTGGCTGAAGTCATGTGACCGCTGCCTCCTGTTTCTCCTGATTTATTGAACTTTGACTCCTCTGACTGTTTTTGCAAGTACTTTAATTTCTGCTTGTATATAAACGCATTTAATAAGCAGATTTAAGTTTTGTGCATGACCTTTAAGTCTGACAATTGTTACATCCCTGTGGGTGAATCTTGCCAAAACTGTCCCCGCACAGCAACAAAAGCTGAGCTGCACTCCACCCTGTCCCTCTCGATATTGGCTTTATGTTAGGTGCAGCTGCAGGCTCCAGTTACACCCTCTCCACCCTCTCTAACGTCCCGCTGCAGGATGAAGCAGACAGCTGTGAGAATCTGATAATATGCCTTGTGCACATTCTTCCATCATTTAGTTGGGTCTAAGAAGAGCGAGCAGCTTCCACACTGAGAAATTAAGAGTAAAACTGCTGTCGCCATGTCCTTCCGGAGGCTTTGGAGCACCCCGAAAGCAATGGGGGACGTCAACATGGTGACAGAGGAGCTGAAGAATCTTTATTACAAGCGGCTGCTGCCAGTAGAAAAATACTATTCTTTCCATCACTTTCACTCACCAAGCTATGAGGACGCAGACTTTGACAACAAACCGATGGTGCTGGTGATGGGTCAGTACTCAACAGGAAAGACTACTTTTATCAGGTAAGCTCAGGACTTGGATCATTAAAAAGAAAAAAGGAAAAAAAGGATCTGCATGCATTAACTTGCCATGTTTTAAACAAAGGGAGATAACAGTGCTGGTTTGCACCATGTGTGTCTCAAGGTATCTCATAGAGCAAGATTTTCTTGGTAGCAGAGTTGGGCCAGAGCCAACCACTGACTGCTTCACTGCCCTCATGTATGGAGAAGTCGAGGGAATCATCCCTGGGAATGCCCTCACGATGGACCCGAAAAAGCCCTTTCGCAACCTCGACCCTTTTGGAAATTCGTTTCTGAACAGGTGATGAGCGTTCACAGAGGAGAATTCCTGTTTGTGTAATGTACTGATAGGATTATGCTTTGCCATTATTCCTATAAATGAATCAAGTAATCCTGAAATGCATCACATTTACAGGTTTCAGTGTGTTCAGATGCCAAATCAGATCCTTGAGAGTATCAGCATAATTGACACGCCAGGCATCTTGACTGCTGCTAAAAGAAAACTGAGCCGAGGTGAGGCTGAATGTCTTCTAATTTCCCTTTTACTGCCAGGGGAAATTAACAAGCCTTTGCTTCTATTAATGTTGGACTGTGGGAGCAGAGTGATAAATGTAGTAGACCCAGTGAAGTAGGAACATTTCAGCCAGCAAAATTCAAACACTTGAAGGCAGAAGCAAAGCTGATGAAAGCAGTATGACTTTGGGCTGGCAGGAGATAAGCTGAGAGGAACTGAAAAGCCTTTGCTTCGTTTTATGGACACATTTTTCAGTGGGTGTAACCGAAATGGCTTGAAACCAGTGAGGACCTCTGGGATGTGTAAAACGTTCCTCGATGGCTTGAGGCTGTGAGGCTGTGTTACATACAGTCTTAATGAAACCCCTATGTTTCTGTTCCTTCTCCCCAGGCTATGACTTCGCAGCAGTGCTGCGCTGGTTTGCAGAGCGTGTCGATCGGATCATCCTGCTGTTTGACGCGCATAAGCTGGAGTTTTCTGATGAGCTCACACGAGCATTCGGGGCCCTGTGCGGTTATGAGGACAAGTTGCGTGTGGTTCTCAACAAAGCTGACAGGGTGGACTCTCAGCATCTGATGAGAGTGTATGGCGCCCTCATGTGGTCACTGGGAAAAGTGTTTCGAACCCCTGAGATTTTACGGGTTTACATCGGATCCTTCTGGTCAGAGCCGAGGCAGATGTGCGACCACTACCAGCTGATAGAGTTGGAGGAGGAGGATTTGTTGGCCGATATAAGGAACCTGCCACGCAACGCTGCAGTACGCAAGCTGAATGACCTGGTGAAGAGGGCGCGCTTAGTGAGGGTCAGAAATCAGCTGTTTCAAATTCCAACCGGTACTTTGCATATACATTTACAAATCCAGCTGCTGTGGTGACCTTTGTGACTCCCTTGTGTTTCTTCACAGGCTCATGCACACATTATCAGCTATCTGAAGCAGGAGATGCCAACCATTTTTTGTAGAGAAAGCAAGAAGCATAATCTGATCTACCAGCTTCCCGTGATTTTTAACAAGATTCAGCAGCAGCATCGTGTCCCAGCTGGCGATTTCCCCGACTGCACAAAGATGCAGGTCAACAAAACAACTTCTTTGATTGTTGTTTAAATACCATATTTGTTAGATTTCATTTACTCTAATGTTCTGTGTTAGTCTCACATGCGATTGCACATATTTTCAGGAGAAACTTTTGGGGCAAGACTTCTCAAAGTTCAAGAAGCTGAAACCGAGCCTTATGGCCTCCTTGGATAAACTCCTCAGCACTGACATCGCCAAGCTGGTCCCCTACATCCAACAACAAGAACAGAGAAAGAGATCCCTCCACGGAGTGCTGGACGGGGAATTTTTGAGAACATTCAAGCCCGAGCATTACAGCAGAGACCCGTTCAAAGAACCTCCCGTAGATGAGGGGAGCGAGCTAGATTTCGATGAGTGGGTAGTGGAGAAATACAAACCCAAATACGATGAGATTTTCTACAACCTCAGTCCAACTGAGGGCAAACTTAGCGGAACCAAAGTCAAAGAGTGGATGACAAAGACTCTTCTGCCCAACTCTGTGCTCGCCCACATCTGGAGGCTGTCCGATGTAGACGGGGATGGCATGCTGGACGATGAGGAGTTTGCTTTGGCGGTCCACCTCATCGAGGAGAAAGTGGAGGGCCACTGGCTCCCCAGAGAGCTGCCTCCACACCTGGTGCCACCATCAAAACGGCTAAGTGAAGCAAGCGACGTGTCGGTGTGAACTTGTCATCCAAAGGAAACGGAAAGCTGAGAACGTGTATTCATTACAAGTAAAATTAATGTAGATTTTTGACAATGTTGGCAGTTTGAGTACTATGAAAACTGAAGTGTGTGTGTGTGTGTGTGTGTGTGTGTGTGTGTGTGTGTGTGTGCAAACCTGAAAACGTATTAACAGCTGACACAACCTAATGCTTACCGTTACTGGTTTTGAATGATTTGATTTTGAAGTATTATTCACACTTTTTTTGACAACTACGTTATTATTGTCATCTTATAAGGAAACACAACAGCAAATATTGTCAGTTGCATGGACAGTCTCTCTTCAGCTAATGCAGTAAAAGTTTCATATTTCCTGACTGATAAGCTTTTCTTTAATATGTGACATTAAAAACATTGACATTGCTATCACCAATATTTTGAACTCTAACAATTCTCACTCACCCAGGTGGCAAAAACGCCCATATAATCCTGGAGGGCACAGGCAGCCTCCATAGAGACGATGGCAGTGCACACTGTTGGGACAGTTGCACTTTCTTCTGCAGTGCCTCCCAAAAAAACCCTTTGGGCAACCTGTGAGCAAGAATAATGCCAAATAAATTAGTCCCTGCTTAGATTCAAAAATACAACAGAGCCCACATGCCTCATTTGTGAGAAGACATCTTTAATAATGGTAATGACTCATTCAGCACACACTGAAGCAGAATATAGGGCAGTGATTTCCAAAAACTGGGATATCAAGATGAATCTAGTTACTTATAAGATAATCGCCCTGGTATGAAACAGCATAAATCTTTTTAATGACTCGTCAGTTTTAGAGGATAAAAGCATTCTGACAGATGTCTAATCACATAGTCAAATTCATGTGGAGGGGGTCGCAAGCAAACTAGACCCAGGTGGTTGCATGCGTCTGTAGGAATGCGTGTATACAAACCATCCTCGCAGAGCAAGCCTTGCACCCCAGGGGGGCACAAACACTTGCCAGTCACAGGGTCACAGGAGCCTCCATTCTGACAGCGACACAGGCTGTTGCAGGCCTGCCCGTAGCTCCCCTGTGGACAAGCTGAAGAGAAAGGAGATGAAGATTTTTTTTGGCTCAAAAAAAGTTCAGTGTGGAAATCCAAAGATATATATATATTTTTTAAATTTGAAAATAAACACATCAAAAGCTAGAGTTTTGGTCTAGGCAGTAAACACTTTCAGCTTCCGTCCTCTCTTTCCTGGTGTTGTGGGTTTGCCTGACTTTCTTAATCTCAATGGCCTTGTTAGCAGTTCTGAGAAGAAACAGCTGGCTGTTTAAGACGTGCTCAAGTATTCGAATCCATCAAGTTAACTGCTGCTTAACTTCCAAATCGCAGCTTCTTTACAACAGTTTTATATCGCAGGATGAAATTGTTTAAAATAGTGTAGCAACGGCAGCACCCTGTGGAACAGGATAAGAACAGGAAATATGAATGAATTAATATATAAATGAAGGGACAAGACGTATTTAGAGAAATCATAATAATATATGAAAAAGGCAGTGAACAGGTGAGTAGGCAAGGGTGTCGTTTTGTATTGAGGTACCCTCTTGACCCTCTTGACCTTTTCTAGTTCTCCCTAGAAAAAAAGTTTGTAATCTCAAGGGACTTCCTGGTTAAATAAAATAAATACTTAAGGCATCCTGAGGCAACATGTATAACAAAGAGAGCTCGTTTTAAACACCATAAATACTTGTAATGCTTCAACAGCCGTATTAAGAGTTGGCACACTATTTCAGCGATATGATTCAAATATAATTCAATTATTTGAGATGTGGGAAAGAGTAACCCAGTTAATTATATATTTTTTATATATATACACAACTTCATACAATAAAAATGTTATATCTCACATTTTTTAAAGGCCAAACATGGCCCATATTTTTTTTCCTTATAGCCCCCTATGTTGTTGCCTACTGCACCATTCCCCATATCTTTGCCTCAGGCAGCAATATTCCTCATCTACTCCACCTGAAAATGCTGCCCAGGCCCATCACCTTCAGGGTGTGCATCTGAACACTGCCTCCCTCAGACTCTCGTTTCAGATTGCTTCTAATGGACTTATCACACGTGGCTCTCCTCCTCAGGTTCAGACCAAAAGACAGCCATTAATCACAGAGTTGGATGGGAACAATGAAGCTTTGCTTTGTAACCCAGTAGTGGACATCCTTGGCCTCAGGCTGTGCTCTTGCTGTGGGTCCTGGCCACACTGTAGTAGCAGACAAATTGATTCCCCTGGCCCTCTTGTGTTCTGGAGCCCATAAACAACACAGCCTCCCACACAGGAGCCGTCAGGCTTTGATACATGACGCTGGATCGATGCACACAGGGAGCTATGTCATCTTTCTTTAACTAGACCATACTGCTAAAGGCAGTTCAAATAGCTCTGGGAAAACATGTGCTACAATCCAGGCTATGTGCATGCCTGTCTATGCTGTACTGTTCAATGTACAACTGAATCAGATATGTGATCTGGACATGACTCATTCGATTTGGTCAATTTTCCCATACAAATAAATAAATAAATAAATGTCTCCCCTTCATCCCTTTCTGTCTGAAAGTGAGATGAGAAGATGATCATGTGCCACTTAAAATAATGGTAAATATGGAGCCAGTTTCCCCTCTAAGGCTTTGTCATAATGTGTCATTTGTATACGAAATACTTTTATAAAGCCACAATTTTTAAATTTTTTGTGCAAAATAAGCCAATGAGATATAGCCTAGTATTTAGAAATCCCACCATATAGTTTTTATTACTTCTGGATGGAGCAAAGTCGTCATGCTAAGCTAACTTGCTACAGTACACTGATGACAGGTGGCACATGATTTAGCCCGAAGGACAGTGTTTGTGTTATGAAGGAAAGACGTCACTTCAGAACACTTTTAAAGATCCTCACTCTCGTTGCAGATGACCCCCGTCCAGCCAGGCGAACATTCGCATCGGTCTCTGTTTTCGTTGCACGCTCCATGCACGCAGTCTTCACAGCTTACACTGCAGTCCTCCCCAAATGAGTCATCTAGACACACTAAAAAAGGAAATTCCAAAGGAAATTCCTGAAGATCATCAACATTTAATAGGAAAACAAAAGGAGAGTAATAAAATAATAGTGATCTGGTCAGGCACAAAGTGCAGACTCAGCACACATGCTATGTTTTTCTTGTTTTGGGGTTTTGTTTTTTTACTGTACCTATGTGACTTTCCAGTCTGAGCTCTCCCCTGCGCTCTCTCAGGATCTCTAATACTTTTTCACTGTCACCACGGTGACTACCATCGTCGTCATCATCTTCGCTGCCGTAATGGGAGCGCAAGGCTGCCGTGTACTGCAGGAGCTGAGGAGCGTTGCGGAACAGCAGGTCTGGTAATCTGCCAGCCTCGAGCTGCACTTCCTCATCTTCTTCATCTTCCTCTTCCAGCTCTCTGCCGTAAAGAGCTAAAGAGACCAAGTACAATGTTATATGTCAAGAAGAAATGCAGAGTGGTATTTGGAAAGCTGAAAATGTTACTCACACACGCAAGAGCGCCGGTCCTCATTCAAACGGAAACCCTGTTGACAAAAGCACTCGTACGCTCCCAGACTGTTGATGCAGTATTGTTCACAGTCCGAGGTCTCTGCCAGACACTCGTCAATGTCTAACAGAAGAAAATGCAAACATAGTGCAAGTATATGAAAAGGTAGTGTAGCACTGCAAGATGACACAGATATGGATTTTTTTTCTACCCATCCAGAAGTTGCACTTGACTGTACATCGCTTTTTGAGTAAAATGTTCTTTCCCCCCCTTTTCTAGTAGGAACTGGCCTTGAAAGGATTAATTTTTCAGGACTCACTTAGTAAATACGCTTTTTAGAATTTGTGTCATACACAGCTTTGCCACAACACAGAAAACCTTAATAAGTACCAGACTAGATGATCTGCTAAGAGTCCAACCTTACCGTCACAGCTGCAACCGTCTGGATTTAGTCTGTAACCAGGCCAGCAGCTGCACTCATAGCCGCCTGGATAATTTTTACAGAAGTGGCTGCAGCAGGACTCCTCACTCACACACTCATTATTATCTGTGGAAAGTATTAAAGAGCTGGTATGAAGAGATCCTTCTAAAGGACTGAAGCACAGAGCCAAAACACATTAAATGAAACAGGTGAAAACAAAATAAAGAAATAAAGACAGAGTACTATGTCTTTAAAGCATTTTTAGTACTTAAATATATATACATATATATATATATATATATATATACACACACATATATAGAAGGTCTGACCTACACAGGTCTTCCTGTCTTGGTCCAGCTGGTAGCCCTGGTTACAGGAGCAAAGAGGGCCATTGGTGGTATGCTCACAATGATGAGAGCAACCTCCGTTGTTCTTCTCGCAGCTGTTTACAATCTCCATCTCAATGCCTGGAGATGAAAGGATCAAACCGCAACAACAGTACACACCCACAGATGAAATATAGGGTCAATGACAGGGGGCATTTTTGGCTAATAGTGACTCTGTAAATCACATTTAATTTTGCATTTTATATGCTCAACATAAATACCTAATGAGAGTATGATGGATTTAAATAGGATATAACTTAGGACTCGGTTGAATTTAGAGGCATATCACGCATGTCAGTCCTGTGTGCTACACTGAAATATTTACAAGCAAAGTTTTGTGATTCAAATTAAAGAGCAGTTTACAAGTAACCTGGTATTTGCGTTGTGTTCTATTGTTAGCAGAAAAAAAAAGGAAATGATTTTAGAATGTGCAATCTGCACCAGCCTGCGCTATAGTGTGTAGTGGTATTCATATTTATTTAGCAAGGGAAAGGTTACTAGTTCAATTCCCATTACAGTCAAAAAATCCCTTTGGGGTGGCATCAGGAAGGGCACTTGGTGTAAAATAAAACTCTGTGGAGCTACCTGACGTGGTGACAACTTCTCACAGCCGAGCAGCCGAAAGCCATTTTGTTAAAATTGTAACGTAAAAATTAAAAAAAATTTAAAAAAATTAAAAAAAAATAAGGCACATTTGAATCAGAACATTTTCAACAAAGTCATTCTAAAATGATGTAAGTTGTTCCCTTATTTGCATAATAAAAAGCACTCAGCAGTCTTTACAGTTTGTGGAAGGTAGGCTGAAGTTCTTACTTACGGTAGCATTGTTTAGCATCAGCACCGAGTTCAAACCCCGGATGACACACACAGCTAAAGGAGCCCAACATGTTGACACAACCGTGGGAACACTTGGCATGGCCAGAGCTGCACTCATCAATGTCTATAAGAGGCAAATATTAACACACTTTAGATACTGGTATGACAAATGTCAACAGATACACCAAGACATGTAGGCAGAAACACATGAGCATGAGAAAAGTCCACTGATTGTGTCAAAGATTTATCTACTGTATTACAAAAACTGCAGAATATTATTCAGCGTCATATTAAGAGACAGCGGAGGTAAACAGGATTTCAGTGTTCATGAAACTTGTATCCTGTAACCTGACTTTCTTGGTCAAGTAGCAGCTAAGCCTCTAACCAAATCCAGAGTTCCTAAAACAAGTAGATGTGCGCAGTCCTGTGGAAAGTTAACTACAGCTCTCAACATCTTGTAGAACCACAATTAGCTATAACATGAAGTAACTACTTTCCATATGAGTTTCTCACAATGTAGCGGAGGGAATCTGGCCTACTTTGAATGCCGTTTCATTTAATTGAGATCTGTAGGCATTCATTTATGCACAGTTCTCTTAAGGTCCCATCACAAAATTTAATTTAGGTTGACATCTGGGCATTGACTGAGCCACTGCAGGACCTTGATAATTTTCTTTTTTATTTCATGTCATTCTGTTATAGTTTTGCTGCTGTGCCTGGACATTCTTTTCCATATGGGATGCTTTGGTACACAGTTGAGTTCATGGTCAACTCAATGACTGCAAGGCATGAATCACTACACCTCCACCACCATGCTTGACAGTTGGAATGAGGTCTTTGTGATGATATCCTGTGTTTGTGTTTTATGGCCAAACCTCTTCCCTTTGGTCTTATCTGTCCAAAGGGCATTGTTCCAGAAGCCTTGCAGTTTGTTCTGTGCCATGCTGCCATGTTGTTTTTATAGACAAGTCATACTTTTTCATTCTTTTTGTAACTGAACAATCGGGAACTTTAACATTCAGTATGCTAACTGAGGCTTGCAGAGTCTGGGAGTTTTTTTTGTAGTTTCTTTAAGTCTAAAAGGGTGAGTTTGCTGGGAAGATTATGGCATTGTATGACACACACCTGAATGCTTAGACCTGCTCACACCTGCCAATGATCTAATAATTAAGTGCATTTGATTAGCAGCGCCTCGTTGCTACTTGCCCTCTTAGTTATAGGAAGCAGTAATGGTGTAGTTAGTTTCTCACAGGACTGCATAGAAAACTTCCTTTCTCACATACAGGAAACCAGAGGTCTTATCTGAGTTATAGCTATGTGAGTGAGAGAGAGGGCTTTGTCACCTTCACAGTTCTTAGCATCTCCAGCCAGTGCAAAACCAGGTCGGCAGCTGCAGTGAACTCGGCCTTCTTCTGAAGTACACATCTGGCTGCAGCCTCCATTCCTCTCCTCACAGGGGTCCCTCACTAACACGAGGAGAAACATACACATACATATATTTGCAGAATGAAGCCAGGTCAGGACAGTTTGATGAGGACAATTTGTATTCTTGACATCTGAATCATGCACATTAATATATTTTCTGTCACAACAAGATTCCTAGTAAAATTAATAAGTGCATTAAAATCCATGAAGACTATTCAGATTTTGAGCTGTGTAATGCACAGCTCTACCACTTTAATAGATGTTTCTGCACCAAAAGTTAGGCTGACTTACATTTACAGTGTCTCCCATCCCTCTTCAGCTGGTAGTTCTTCCGACACTCACATTTGTAGTGATTGTCCCCCGTGTCCACACACTTGTGTTCACATCCACCATTCAAGACAGAGCAGGAATTCACAGCTTAAGAGCAAAGAAGATAGACGAGTGCTCAGTAAAAAAAAGTCATAAAGCCCATCCGCTCAGGTGCTCAAGTGCAAATTTAATGGGGCTGAAAGTCGCACTAAGTTTTCAGTAACTTAGAAAGGATGATAAATATAACTGAATTTTCTGGCAATTCAAAATACCTTTCACAGCTCAAGTTGCACAGCTGTATAATTGTGGAAAACACTTGGGTAAATGCAGGAAACTGGAAAAAAAAGGTCTTCAATAGGCCTGTTGGTCCAGTGACTACCTCTGGTTTATTTTCTAATGATCTTTCCATCCTATCATTCCTGCAACTTAATGACGTGCCAAATATGAATATTAGCCGTGTGCCTTCAGGGTGCTCTAAACACAGACATGATGACACAGGCTGTAAAAGTGAATGAACGGCAGGCTTTTAACACTGATGACTTCCACAGACACAATTAGCCATCCCTCTGCATCTGTACCTATCCTTTAACACAAAGTTGCAGCTGGAAACTGAGAGCATTAGGGGACATACATAGAAACAGAGATGTACCAATTTTCTCCAAGTAACAAATTTTTTCATTAAATGACAAATTTTATGGCCCTAAAAGGGTAAAAGTACTTTACCGCCTTGCATTTCTCCTTTTAAATTGTGTCTGAATTTCTCACAAGGATTATTCAATGAAGCTCTGTGCTTCTACACTTTCATTCTGTTTTTTTCACTATGTCTGTTTGTTACATTTGTACAAAACCCAAAGTGAATAAATTAGTTCTGGCATTAACTGTGTTCAGTGACTGCTACCAATGAAGTCTGGTTTTCATTGGACTGAACACTCACTGGCCACTTCATTATGTAGACCTTGCTAATCCTGGCTTCAGAACACCCTTAATTCTTTGTGGCACAGATTTATCGAGGTGGTGGAAACATTCCACAGAGAGTTTGGTTCATGTTACAGCGTCACACATTTGCTCCACATCCATGATATCGCCCACTTTGGGATTACAATTTCGCGTTGTGCTAAGAAACTATTCCCAACACCATTATGCCAACACCCGCAGTCTGAACCCTACCGTCTGAATGTTGCAACACAAATCTAGACTCATTAAGCAGGCAACATTTTTTCAGACATCTATTGTGAGCTGTAGCTTCAGGTACCTGCTCTTAGCTAACAGGAATGGCACCCACTGTCATCCTCAGCTGCTGTAGTCCAAGTTTTCATATCTTGAGATGCTCTTCTGCATACTGTGACTGTAATGACTGGTTATCTGAGTTATTAATGTCTTCCTGTTAGCTTGACGCAGTCTTACCATGTTCCTTTGACCTCTGACATTAAGAAAGCATTTTCGCCCAGCAAGCCGCCGCTCACTGGATATTTTCTTTTTGTTGAACTGTTCTCTGTAAACAATAGAAATTGTTGTGTGGGAAAATCCCAGCAGCTCAGCAGTTTCTGAAATGCTTCGACTGGCTCGTCTGGCACCAACAATCTTTCTTCCCCATTGTAATGCTCAGTTTGAACTTCAGCAGATCATCTTGACCATGTCTGCATGTTTAAAAGCACTGAGTTGTTCATTTATCAGTTTAACTGACAGAGGATTAAATGAACTATTTATAGCAGTTATACTTACATAAGGGGACCCTATACCTTCTACCAGAGTTCATCAACACAAACAAAGAACAACACATGTGAGGGGTCAGATAAAATGCAGTTAGCCTGGCAAACATGACAGTCTACATAAGAATACCATGGAGAGTGAGGAATGCTTTCTTCTATGATTTTTACTGCTGTTTTAAATTAAACATTTGAGCTTTGCGCTTGACTGTTAAATTTCCAATTAAGCTGCTGATGCTATAAGAAAGATTCTACAGTATCTCTATATAAAATGACAAAATATTGCCATAAACACTAAAAACATCAGAGACAATGATGCTGATGGATTCTCGTATACACACTTTCTGCATCCATGTTCCGAGTAAGTGCATTATCAGTGTGTATCCTAAGTATTTGTATGGCATAACCTTTCTAATGTCATGAACGTGTAGTAAAGGGCTCTGATCGCCAGATGATCTGTTGCTTAAGTTTCATAAAATAAATATGGTGAGATTGACATTAATATTCCCATCAAAAGCTTGGAAAGAAAGCTCGCAAGCAAATTCTCAGAATGTCAGGCTATCCTTCAAAAGTGCAATAAATTCAAACCATTTTTTAAAAACTGTATTTTATCTGTTTTATTACAAAGAGAATGACTGCAAAAAATCCTGAATTATTAATGTGGGAAAAATTCGGTGTGGGGAGGAGTAGATAGAAAACAGTTTCCACAAGTGCTGTAAATCCTTTTCTTTAGTACTTACCGATACAAGTTCGACCATCTGAGTGCATACGGAAGCCTTCACTGCACTCACAGTGATAGGAGCCCGGTGTGTTGACACATGTCTGCTGGCATCCTCCATTGAGCTCCTCACATTCGTCTACATCTGAACACACAGATATTCAATGGATGCATACCTCATACAGATATATATTTATATGTATTCATGCACCACGCCTTGCTTCTGACTGATTCAAATATGAAATTTACAGCCATCACAGTGATGAATATGGAACAGTTTCCCTGCTTCTTGATTAAAAGTTTGCGCTTTGCTCAGGAATGAGACACCTGTAACTGTGGTCAGTTGTGAGAGAACAGCGTTTAATTTAATGAAGGATTAAAATGAGCTTTTTAGAAACAAGGAATTTATTACATCCTTAATAAAAAAAAACTCCCACCCAGCATTGAGGTGGTCTAATTAAACATTCTGTTTGACACACGCCAAATAACAGAAAATGAATAACGCAATTTTACGGGATTGTGGGATAAAGAGGTGTAATTGTGTAATTTTAACCAATTTTAAGCTCCAATTTCTGATGCTTTAAATGTTAATGATTAAGTGTGCTGTTCAGCTTATTCCCCCATCAGCTCAT
The DNA here is from genome assembly GCF_056152115.1 of Neolamprologus brichardi. Lineage (NCBI taxonomy): Eukaryota > Metazoa > Chordata > Actinopteri > Cichliformes > Cichlidae > Neolamprologus > Neolamprologus brichardi. The sequence continues at coordinate 13,785,741 of NC_142117.1, read as the reverse complement.
TCAGTTTTACTAGTGAAGAAAAACACTGAAAGCTAACTGCATATTATGTCTCCTGTGAACAAAACAATGAAACGGTGAATATCAGCAGCACAAACTACATGTACTCTGAGCTCCGAAGGAAAGACTTTTACAACTACACTTTCTTTGGTGTGAGTGATGAGTGGTTTATCATGCTCTTTGCACACGATTCATTTGTTCACTGTGTTTCCTACAGTTCCTCATGTGTGTCAGAGAGAAGGAAGCCGTGAAGCCAAAAACCTGAAACCTCAACTCACGTATACGTATTGGGGACAGTGCTCATAAGATCCTCCAAAACTCTTCCTGCTTGTCATCTCTGACTTTTTCAGAGTGCACTAATTCCTGTGTTATGTCTGTATGTGCAATGACTGCCCAAATAAAGTTTTATTTTGTGTTTTCTTTTTGTATTTTTCCCAGGAACATGTGGTTCAGTTTATTTGAGCAAGCACAACACAACCATAATTCTGATTTCTCTGAGGTCAGAGAATTTCCTAAGTACTACAAATATACTAAATCACTTTCAGATAGTTTATGTGTGCATTTATTTGTGTTTGTGTTTTGCTCTCTGCACATTTAAATCTCTGGCAAACCCATGTGGGCAATCCTCTCCAAAGTGATTGCAAGACTATAGTCGCCTGAAGAAATTCCTAATGGTTTGTTCCATTCTTTGAACATATACATGGATGTTAATTTACTGCACATTGCACTTGTAAGGTGTGTGCCACTGAAACAAGGCTCTTTTGTATGGCTGCTATTGTGAATGATGCTTAACATCCAAAACAGCTGAACAGAAAAAAGTTTGTCAAGGTTGCTTATTGGTTTCCCCAGTTGAGATAATTTCAGCGTGAGACACACAGTGAGGTGCATGCAGGGCTGGAGGTGTCACAGGTCAGGAGGTCATATCATGTGACAGCAGAACTGTTGAGCTAACACATACAATTAGGCCAAACAGCAGCCCTACTAACATGCTGCTGAACTGCTTTAGTGGCACAAATGAGGTAGAATTTTTTTCTTTTTTTAAAAAAATGGTAGTTTGAATGTTAAAAGACCCCATTTTAGTGAGAACCAAAAACTCAAAGCAAGTTCTCTCACCAAAATCTTCAGGGTGCTTCAGTTTTGGTCAGATAAAACTCTAAAAATAGTAACGTCACTTTCTTTTCTGCCACATGTTAAAGTCAAAAACACTCTTTTCTGCCAGTAATTTAACCACATATGGTGAACAAATGGGGCAACTGTGGTTCAGGAGATAGAATGGGTCACCCGCCCAGGTCTGGCTCCTCCAACCTGCATGTCAAAGTGTCCTTAGGCGAAATACTGAACCCCAAGTTGCCCTTGATGCATCTATTGGAGTGTGAGTCTATGAGTGTTTGGTGCAAGTGAAAAATACTATGTAAGTATCAGGCTATACTTTCACGCAAATTCACACAAAAGCCCCTAAAATAAGAAATGAACAGCTGCTAATGCTGCTCACTCCTGACTTCTCCAGCAACCTGTGAGGCATAAACATGTTAGAGTGACACTACCCTGTCTTAAAGGTCAAAGATCAGGAGCATTTGTTCACACCTGTAGCTTTTAGGAACAAATGGGCGTGCCGCTAACTCAGCGTATTTCTTTCAGAGGAGACAGATGAACTGGGAGGGCATGCTTGTTATAATTTATCAGCACTGCCTGTGTGGACAGATGCATGTGTAGGTCTACAGAGGCCAGATCATTTAAATGTAGCAGATTCAAGAAATACTTGTGGAGAAAACACAAAGGCCACTGAATTACCTCACATGGATGAATGTAAACAAATGCTCACGTTCATTTATAGATGTTTTTAGTCAATAATAGGTGTGTCACTATGTAAAAGTTTCTAAAGTTAACTTTTTTCTCTCTGAGATTAAAAAGCCCAAAAAGTATACAATGAATGGTAAAATAAAGGCCTAAATTAAATGTACAGTGATCATTTTTTGTGCTATTGCTGATGGAACACAGTACCACAGGCTCATGTAAAGGATGGCATGTGTCTGCCTATCCGGTCGTTAAGTGATGACTTGACGAATCCTACTTCCGGGCCTAAAGTAGTCTGCGTTTAATATGGCTTTTGTGTTGTTAACATGTTTAATGTTTTGTATTTTCTTCTATTTAATCTCAAAGCTCCTAAAACAGTCAGTGATCACTGTTGACCTCCCTCGGCTTTTATTACCGCTAATCATTTATTTAAGATCAGTTTTTAAAACCTTAGGATGTAACTACAGCCCAGCCCATGCAGCAGTATATGAATGACTAAGCTCGTATTGTGGATGGATTATCTCAGTTGTTCTCCTGGCTGAAGTTTGGTCCTTTTACAGCATCCTGCCATGCGATTACATGTGTTCCTGACCACCGAGAACACTCACGTTAACTTTTACCGAGTGGAAAAAAAGTTAGCTTGTTTATATTATGCTAACATAGCTGTGTCGCTAGCGGTCACGTAGCACATCATTATATACCAGCTAGCCAAACTTCAGTAACCCTACAAACGTCACTGCTGTTTAGTTTTCTGTCTTCATTTATGTTGGAAGTGATAACAGAGCTGTACGTTTTAATTTGTTTCCAAAACCCCGCAGTCAGGACATGCTATATTGTATTTAGATAGAAGCTAGAGAGCTAACTTCCTGCTAACTTCTAACTCCGTTAAATGTCTTAAATTCAGTTCAGTTCAGTTCATGGATGCCTGGATGTTAAACTCAATTGTTACATCTGGTAGAGCAGAACGCTGATCATTTTATTAAAGATGAAAGACTTTAGACAGTTTTTCAACTCTCAGTAATGCCATAGTGATCGTTTGATATATGGACCTGCAGCGGAGTTTAGGCCCAGACACAGCTAGTGACATCAGACTTAACGACCGGATACAGTAGATGAACACTGAGTGCATCATCTGCATAAAGAAACAACTCCAGTAAAGCTTCTAATCAAGAGAATGAGAAAGGATTAGGAAGGAGAAGAAGATGGGCAGATACTGAAAAATGGATCACGCCAGTGTTTTCCTGCAATGACATAATTATTTTTTCCTAACCAAGCGGTTTTGGTGCCATAACTTTAACTGTTTCAAATGGGAAGTTGCATCAAAAATAAAAACAACTGACGGGTAGAGACATTAGGTGGCAATCATAACGTTATTTTTTACCCTAATAAACTTGCACAGAATTTCCGTGACTGTGTCTTGATTGCGATGCTATCTCGCTGGGAAAAACTTGACCACAGGCTGACAAGCAGCCAAAGTAAGCCCATGCAAAAATGCCTTCATTGTAGTTCCCGTAACTAATTACTCAGTGCATTTATGATTTCAGACTAAAGGTAAATTGAAGCAGGAAAGTGGACTGCCATAAAATGTTGGAAGAGAAGATGATCGCATTTAGGGCTTTCTGTGCAAAAAGCTTTATAGTGATGTCATAATTAATCAGCATTATATTATATTATATTATATTATATTATATTATATTATATTATATTATATTATATTATATTATATTATATTATATTATATTATATTATATTATATTATATTATATTATATTATATTGATAACAATGAAGTTAACCCAGGGAGTCAGTGTTTGTACGCCAGCTATTTCTAGATGTCCACCTTACCATTGCAGGCCTTGCCATCTGGCCCCAGCCTACTGCCTTCAGGGCACTTGCAGTAGTAGCTGCCAATGGTGTTGCAACAGTACCCCTCACAGCCGCCTTCATCCACTTCACATTCGTTAACATCTGAAAGAAGAACATTGAAGGCTAAGTTCACTAAGTTAATTCACAGTTAACAAAACATTGCAGCTTAATTAAATGTGACAAAAAGATTTTTGGCCTCACTGCATCCTAAACTTTTTGTAGGGTTTTTGTTTGTTTGCCTCTTTCCTTTCTTTTTATTTTTTTCTTTGTATTATTGTAGGGTCTTCACCTTACAATACAATGCATCTTGAGGAACTGTTGTTGTGATTTAGTGATATATAAATAAAATTGAAGTCTATTGACAGGATTTAAGGATCGGTGCACTCATGAAGCACAACGAAAGAACAGGAGAAAGTCTCATCCCTGCTGCTCAACCACAAACTGCTCAAGTGCAAGAGACACAATCCTGAGACCACCGAACCTAACACTCCGTTTACCCACAGTACACAACCAAGAGAGATGAACTAAGACCTTGCCAGGGGAGGCTGAGGAGTATGAGCCCCCTAAATGTGAAGCACACCATCCAAACCCTCTTCTTGAAGAGGGGATCCACCACCCAAGTTTTTCAGTCCAGTCACAATCTCCCCAACTTCCACAAACATTGCATATGCGTGTTAGCTGTTACAACCTCACAACATACAGAGCCTTGAGAAACTCGGGACACATTTCATTCACTCCAGAGGCCCCTCCGAACCTTGGTGACCTCACCTCAAGTGATGGCTTAGTCATCCCTTTTGTCCCTAGATTCAGTTTCCTCTACAGAAGGCATGTCAATGGAATTGAGGAGATCTTCTAAGTGTCCCTTCTACTACCCAACTAAAAGTCCTCATTTGAGGTCAAATTTAAAAAAAAAAAAATACTGGCATTAAAACTCTTTTCAAAGTCTTAATATGTTTATCTTACCTTACTTCTTACTTGGTTTTCCCAACCTTCTAATCTGGTGTGATTTCACCACACAAATTTTCCTTTATCTTCTAATATGCATGAAGCGGTAACAAGAAACCCTATTAATATGAATGATCTATGACACATGGCAATGAGATATTGCTCTAAGTATTATTTTTATAGTAGACAGATTGTTGGCTGAAGATTTATAACAGGCAGGTCTGGTAAATATCACTAACATCTGCAGTAGTTATAATCGAGCAACAAAGGAAGACATTTTAATTTATAGCATTACTTTAAAATAGTTTCTGGTTTGTAAAACGGGCTTTCATTTGATATACAGAAATACTTTTTTTTGTTTGCGTATTTCTGTTTTACTGAGGTCCCCACTGTTTAAACTGCTTTCTATTGAAAACACTACAATCTTTCATACCACCTTACTATCCCACACCATTACTTATAGCTGGTCAGATGAGGTTGGCACCTATCGTCCCTACAATCCAAAGATAGCTGCATAGACTTGATCCTGATCAATGAGTGTAAAATGTTATACTGCTGTTTTTTGCCACAGTAGTTCTGGTCCATGATACAGTGTTACAGGACTGCTTTTGAAAAGGGATACGCTGTCAGTGATATGCAGACATCAGATATAGGCATCTCCTGTCAGAGAAGGTGGAAAGGAAATATTATTTAGTATCTTGTCGCCATCTGTTAAAAAGATTAAATGTGGCCCCTAACTGTACATTGAGTTTGTTTATTCTGAATAACAGGAAATTTCCAATGTGGAGAAACAGTTTGGGGAAAAAAAACAGGAAACAGCGCGCTTTTAAAAAAATGCATCATTTGGCAGCTTGTTTTTATTAGATTGAAGGAACACGACAACAGTGTTTGTTTAAATTAGTCTGATGTATCACTTTGTGAAAGTCATAATCTTTTTTTTATTAACATGCTATTATAAAATAACATGCTTTTAATGGTGGTTTTTAAGATTTGTTTAGCTTTTCAAGGGGTAATGAAGGAATAATGTCCTATTTCTTCAATATACCGCTATCTAACTATTCATGCAAAGGCTAATCTAAAGGCACATGCATTTTCAATAAGCCGTGAAACAAAGCCTTTGGTTTCGGGGGAGAAAGAAAGAAGGCTTTCGATTTTAACATACTCAGCAGTACTCTTATGTTGATCCTGCAGGGGGAAGACACCCATGGAGCAACCGATGACTTGGCCAGAGTTATTAAAAGCCAACAGGGTATGAAAGACTGTTTATGTTGTTCAGGTAAAATACTTGATAATATATCTGTTTCCCCACATCTGCATTCTCAAAAAAATAAGAAATAAAGAAAGGATTTGAGTCTGTGTATGTGAAAGCTGCTTCCTGATAACGGCACAAAGCCACAGCAGTCAGTTTAGACAAAATTGTCTCCAGCTGAGCACGCAAGATGCGTTATCAATAGCCTATTCAAATCCTTTCATGCGATGTGATGCAAAGAGCCATAGTTTGGACGAGCGATGCTGAATTATTGCAACCATGTGTGTTCCCTGTGGAGATAAAGAGATACTATACGGCTCCATATTTTACAGTGGGTGAAATCAGAAGCAAGGAAAAGCAGCAGCCGTGACAAATATCCTCGTAAATTGAATGCTTCGCTTGAACATTAGTTGTTACAGGATTTAAAAAGTTTGCAGAGTTCTGCAGGACCTCAGAAACAAAGGATGGGTCGCCATATTTCTTTTTCAGGCCACACCCACACTTGGTTTCCAAGGGCATGCAGGGCTTTCTGGGTAATGTAAAGGGAGACACAGATTCACAATTAATTTCAAGAATTTCTGAAGGAGACAATGATCAGTGCTGATATTACAGATATTTATCTTTTGGGTTTAGCTCTTTGTAAATCACTTTTCCTTAGTTGTTTTATTTTTATAATTAGCATATTGTTTTCCTCAGAAAAATACACATAAATAATGTAAGCCTTGGCTTTACAAGCCTTTACTTACATGGAAGTCCAACACTCTTCCCATTCATCTTTAACAAGAAGAGGCTCTAAGAAACTTTATGCCCATCCGGGAAAACACACACACACACACACACACACATGTGCATACCTATAGCTGTCCACAGAGACACAACCCTGTTCTATACTTTTCATCAACTCACAAGGAAGTGACATAGACTCTTAACCTTACAGCCCTGCCCCCTCACTCACACATCCCTACTTTGATCCTGCAGCTCCCTGGAGCCTTAATGAGCTCTCCGTATTAGCTCAGGGTCATTTGTCATCACCATCAAGATGGTGCGCAGGGAGAAGTGTTCACTTAGTGCCTTTCAAGGCATTTTTAAAATCCAGCTTTTTCCAGCACAAAACAACGCAACGCTTAAAAAGAAACGTGTTAGCGATGTGAACTGTGTCGCCCTGTCATCGTTACTAAATAGCACTTATTTTAATGAGAAGACTGAAAAAACAAAAATGTTTTTCCATTTAAACCGTCACCTATATGCAGGAATTTAATGTATTTTTTAATTAATTATAGAATTCCACATAATTCAGCCTCAAAATCTCTGCAGACAGTCATCAAAAGAAGGTACTTTCAGCTGCTCCCTTCCTTACCCAAGGGGTCACCATAGAGCCAAAGTAGTGCATTTTTACACTAACTTATTTTATCAGGAAGCTATCGATTTTAAACATAGCGATACTGTATATGATCTCAGCTTGTTGCAACAGATGTCTTTGTGAGCCTTCTGCCAGAGCTTTCATCTTCTTGTAATGTATCCATGTATTTATCTTGATAAAGTTCAAAACAAGACGGAAACTGTTTTCTTCTTCATTTATGAATGGAAGTGATTTGTGTTTCCCATCAGTTAGGCCGAACAGAGAGGACAGCTGTTTGAATGCTTTTGTGTTCTCCATAGACAACTATCAACCACCGAGTCCTTATTCCTGGATATCTCATCAGGTGTTATTGACATTACTGCCTTCAGCATAGCATACAGTACCCCGCCCCCCCCCCCCCCTTTCCAGTTTCTCCAAGGACCACCGTTTTTCCTTCCCCTAGAAAAAAAACTACCTTTAGTACATGGACATTAAATAAATCAACAAACCCTCAGCAATGTGCCCATTTTCCTCATGGTAAAACATTTAAAGATACAAGTCTGGATCAATAACTGAATCAGCAGGCGTTGGCTCCATGATTTGTCTCTCTCAGCACTCTTCAATGAATGCAGCAGAGCTTCAGTTGTCATAAGTGAAATTCAAGCCTGAGTAGATTTACTGATTCTTCCTTAATAGATGGAATTTGGGTCTGGAGCAGGACCGGTGTTTATTTCCCACCTATTCTAGATTTGTTTCTATTATGGCAAGTTAACTGTGAAAAGAAATACTTACCAGACAGACCAGTAAATAAAAAGCCTCAGCTCACACTTCTCTACAATAACAGGCATTTTTCAACTTAATGTTACACATTACCAAAAAGATTATTTAAACTGTGAGATTATGCTCTAAATATACACCATGAACTTCTGGAAACGTTCATGAAACAGGACACATTCTTCAACTGCTATTCTACTTCCGCAGCTCCACATAACTGCTATTTCCCAATGAGTTGTAATATTTCAAATGTGAGCTGTTCCAAGTGATGATTTTGTATCTTTTTCCAGTGCATTCCATTAGTTATTTGTTTTACATATATGTATATATATTTTTTATTTATCATTATTTATCGAAGCTGAAAATGTGTGTTAGCTATGATGTAGAAGTGTCCCATTGCGGAGAAGAAGCAAAAGACCTTGTGAACCATACCAAAAGGTCAAAGGTTATTCAGGGACAGCTGAGGAGCTTAAAGAACCTGTCACAGAGAAGGAAGTAAGCTTCAACAATCTGCTCAGCGGCAACTAAAGATGAGACAAAAGGTGGATTGTTTTCAAGATATGGCGAGCTTGAGGAAGGGATACAATCAATCATGGCTCAGAACATTTAGGAAGAATGCCAACTGTCTGTCCCGTCTGAAGCATACAATAACAGAGGGGGTAAAAGGCAGAGCTGGTCATTGGTGATGGAAAGCCCTAATTTTGGATAGCTGGGTATGTTAATATGACGCATTGATATGTGAGAAAGTATTTTGAAAAGCATCCTTTCTCCTTGCTCTTAATTTTCTATGTGACAAACAATTAGCCCTGCTCACTTTCAACCATGTGGTGAACTCACTTGTGCAGCTCACATGCTTCCCATTTGTCTCTTCAAAACTTGTTTTTATTGTAAGGATGGATCAGATGTTTTAGGGGGACACAGATTATTTACTTGGTGTAAACATGCTTTTTTTCTTATCTGTCATTTCCTAATAGTAAATAATAAAACCTTATTTGTTCTCTGACAGTGCAGTACAAGAGACATGAATCACAACAACTGTATGCTATCCTGCTTTCTCCCCCAACATTTAATCCACGGACAACACCAGCGTTTTTCTCTGTAATTACCAAAGTTCCAAAATGAAAAACCAGTTCATTAATTGGGATTAAAAAAGCTGAACTGGAGCCCCTGACTTGATAGTCTTATTTGAACTTTTTGCCCGAGTTTTCTTCAACATCTGGGAAAACCATCTTCCTCAAAAATGCCTTCCACAGAGAGGATGAAACATGGATGTAGATTTATGCCTAACTGTACTGCAGGTACAAGATTGTTCAGCATCTCCGTATTGCCATTTCAGATATGGAATAAACATGATCATGCTAAGGATGATTTTTCAGTTTAATAAAGCTTTGAACGTTACTATTTACTTTTCATTGTGAAACAACATCCATGCCAGGGTCTTTCTAGCTTTTGTGAAATATTACACGTAGTAAGATGTACTAAGTTACACAGCGTCAGCATGTTCTAACTTTCACCATTCACTTCCAACATTTCTCCTAATGCTCCTTACTGCTAATGCTGCCTACTTACTGTCATATATTAAAAGAAAAGTTTACCTTTAAATGAGCAAGAACACGAGTTATAAAGAAAACCATGTTGTTAGAAAAACTAGTGAAGTGTGTAGGCCTGAATGACTCACTGTGCTTTCAGCCCTTTGATGTTCTCCTATAAGACAGCAAAAGGTTGAGATAGCATTTTTTTTTATCTTCTTCTGAGAAAAGTTCACACTGAAAAACAATCAGAATTGCACTGCTTGCTTTATAGCCAAACAGCTGCATATCAGATATTTCTCCAGTTTTAGATTAGTGAAGGCCAAAAAAGGTTTTTGTCCCTTTTGCTAACTTCCCTAAAGTAGTTTTCAGAACTCTGGGGCATTTTCTTGGTGGAAAACTCACCACTTGTCCACTTCAAAAATCTCGAAAAAGGGGGCCTCTTTCTTAGGCTTATTTTTCTAAACCCAATACTAACACTATAGAGCACAGCCAAACCGAGTTCATGGAAGAATAACTCCACTGCTACTGTAGGAATTCAACAGTGAGCCTTGAGTGTACATGGCTCATCTCACAGACCATTAGCTGTGGCCTGTTCAGCATTAACCTGATAAAAATTTATAGCTAAATTTATTTGAAAAGATGCCGGGGTGTTTTTTTTTAGCATGTGGCTACTTCCCTGTCACATGGCAGCAATTGATCTAATCTTCCTCCCTCCTTTGATAGCTATGCTGATCATGTAGCACTTGCCTTGCTCCCCCCTGTGTCCTGCTGTTAGACGAGCCATATTCACGGTCTGTGTCTCGGCATATGATTCCTACATCCACATGTAGAGACTTCAGGAATGAAAACAGGATGACTGGGTGCACAGGTCACATAGGAAGCAACGCTAGCACATAACGAGCATTATCACTGTCTTAGTCTCAATGTTTAATAAGAAGACAAACTATGTTTATCCTGAAAAATCACACATGACTATGACTATGATGATACAGTTTTTTCTGTGGATCATGGAAACCTCTGGCATCCAATCACTATTAGAGTTCAACATTTAATTTTAACTTGCTGTAAGGTCTGATGTATTCAGCCAGAGGCATCTGCGGCTTTTAACTCAGTTTTCAAAAGCTGATCGCTACCATGTGTTTAAAACATGTCTTGGGAGATTGGTATTGGTTTCTCAGTCATTAAGCACATATTACGCCAGAGATGCACAGGAACCTTCAGTGAAGCTTTTCATTAACCACTATTAATAAAAACACAAAGCGCTAGCCAAAGCAACAACCGACCTGTCAGTGGTCATTTAGACATTTGCACTTCATTTCTGTCAGAAACAAACGTTATGACTTCCACACCTCACAGACTTTAGTGCTTTGGTAGCCATGACCTAAATTATTGTTGCAGAAACCTTTCAGACAAGACCAACATAAGCACTCCAGCCTGCCATCATTACAACCACACAGTTGTCATAATTTAAATAAATCACTGCCTGCTGCACATGTGTGAGCTGGGACTTTAGAGTGCTGTCTTATATCCCAGGTTGTGTTAAGATCATAGTTGTTGACAATGATTTAGCTTGGAACTACAACTGTTCTAAAATGACTCCTTTGTACCTAGAGCGAAAGAACAATCTGCTTCTGTTGCTTAGGAGTTAAAGCACAATGCTCAAAACTCACCTGGAGCTCTGCTATGACCTAAGTGCACGGAAAGACTTAGAGAAGCTAAACTCCCCGCATGGTATGTTAGTTAAGAGGATTCCTTCCAAACCTGTGAAAGACATCACTGTTTTGTGAGAACAACCACAGGAGCTACTAAGACGTTATACACCTTCATCCTGGGTCTTCACGAACATTTCTATCAAATTAAATCTAGGACTAGATTTATTTATTTTTCCTCAGCCATGTTTTGATTGTAACCACATATTAATATTTTGGCTTGACTACATCGTTGAGCTTAATTACTTCCAGAGACCAGAAAGAGACTATGGTTTCTTTCTCTTTCTTGAAGGACAGATTGTTTCACTGACACTCTTGTTAAAGTTCAGAGCAGGAACAGGCATACCAGTAAAAATTCATCCTGAACAGATTTTTCTTTCTGTCCAGAGTCAGATCCAGGAATGTGTGATATTACTGCCAAAGACATGTGAAAGCAGTAGAAGACAGAGGACTAAACACTGGCAGAGGCTCTATAAAGGATACACACCATACCAAGTGAAGGCATTAGCAAATCATTTTTCCTGAATCTTTTCCAAGTTGCAAGTATTTTTTAGCTATATTCAAAACCCAATGGATTAGAGTTAACAATTTCCAGTATGTTCCCTGAACCGGTCCTAAATGGTGTATGCAGGAAACATTAATTTTCTTGTGTGAAAAATGAAAACAGTAAAGCGTAAAGCACAAGAGTTTGCATTAACACCTCCACAGAATACTCAAAGAGGAAACATGCAATGAGCTTAGCATATGTACAAATGTCTGAAATTCTGCAGAACCCAACTAAAGCTCGACCATTATCATATATATCAGTCAATTTCAGTCGATATTAGGTATTTGCCTATATCATTAGTGGCATTTATATGATAAAAAAAAATATATATATATATATATATAAAGTAAAGAAACACCTTCAATCATGTTATGAGTGTTGATGTTCCAAAGTTTGTCACTGGGCACTCTGAAACTTCCCTGCTGGCAATTTGTGTTTGAAATGCTACAAACACAACAACCAGAGCCCTAAAGCCAGTACTACAAAACAGGATTTTGTTTTATTTGTGTAACTTCAGTGTTAAACATGGTTAACCATGTTTCTTTACAACAGTTTTGTATTTTACTGGTGTATATTTTATATTTTGTAGCGATTTTTGAAACACCATCTGATGTCTCTGGTGTAGGTAGCACTCATAGGGATCATTTTCTGTGGAAGAAAAGCGTTATGACCCGTGAAAAAAAACCTTTTATACTGGTTAGATGCTGCCAACGCCAACCCCTTCATATCAACCTGCAGTGGAAACTCTGGTTTAATTTAAGGAGTTGCTAATCAGCTTTGTGTGAACACTTATCCTGATCACCAGTGGTGAGGAAAGTGAATCCAGAAAACAAAAAGATAACCTGGATATGCTGGACTTGGTTCATAGTGCAGGAAGCTGTTCTACAAAGCTAGTTGAACCTTCCTTGGTAACTTCAGGGTTAAACCTGGTTTTCAATACTATGAACATGGTTAACTTCTTACTGCGCTAGCTTGCCATGGTAACATATGCTGTGAGCTAACACAGATCAGATTAGGTTCCAGATTAGAGATCAACATGTATGAAATCACCACCTACTGACCAATCAATTCCCAGAAAATAGCATCACCATTCTTTGAAGTTCCTCAGACATCTGTGTGTTGAGATTAGGAGGGTCTAAAACTTTTTAACAGCGTCTAAAGTGTTTATCTTTTCCAGATAAGTATCAGTTCTGAATATCGACTCGTATAACCAATGTTCTTGTGGTGTTTTGTTTTTTTCATGTTGGCTGCAAGCTATTTTTATTTTAAAATATTTCTATTTTTCCAAAAGCATTTACATATGAATCCTAAAAAAGATTACTTTTTTCATACTTGCTGACCTTATATCAAATTTGTACAGAATCAAGACTAAAATAGTCTTTTAATGTAATTAAGTTAAACATGATTTAATGAAATACTTGATTATAATACATCAGATTCTTTCATGTCTTAATGAACCAAGTGTCATATTGATACATCTGTTAATTTACTGGGTTTGCATTATTACTGGCTGTATTTCCTTCTTTCAGATAGGCTAAGTTTTATTAATGTAGTAACGTCTTTTCCAGACCTACTGACCAAAGCACTCAAAGTGCACACCTTTAGTACACCTCTGCAGTACTTTTCCTCTCACAAGCACACTGCTGTGTTGCTTTTAGTCTACATTGTTTTACCTCTTAATATTTTTCCAGTGGTTTCCATATTGGCCTTAAAAACTGGGGCTCTAGAGCCAGTCCTGTTCAAACACATTAACAACAAAAACAACATTTAGGTATGAGAACATTTAGGTATGAGAACCATGAAAATCCAAACACATGCACATATAAACCTACTGCAACACGAACAAAAATAACTCCCAATTCTCTAAGACACATTTCACTGTTGAAATACTGTAAAACAAATCAAAATGCACAAACACAGTCTTAAAAGAAAATTTACATAGTCAAATGCACATAATAAACAGAGTCTCTGCTTCCTGTACCAAAAGTAAATACACAATAGAAGAGACCTGGTGGTAACTGAGTCACCGTCTCCCACTGTTTTATTTACTGCAGTCATCCTAACAACTCTGCAGGAAAAGCCACTCACTCTATAGCTGTTTCCCATTTCTGTAGCTCATCCAAAAACTTTAATACAGTCATAGAGAACTTCAGTTGTATTGAAGCCTTTTCATTCGGCAATCATTGAAGAAAACTTCCAGAGACGACCTACTGTAATCTACCACACTAAAGACTGCAGACGTGTTCCTGCAACTCCATCTCCATCATCCATTCAGCTTTATGTCATACAATCAAGCCCAACCTAATTCACACCTTTGTAAGAATATGTACATAAGTGTTCAAACACTGACATAGATGAAGATTGGTGTGTTTAATCTGACAGAAATCCCGTCCAGACAGGAGCTCAGTGACTGGGGTGAGAAGTGATCCCATAATAGACAACCCAAGGTCCGCAGAATCAAACATTCAAGTTCAAATGAAGAAAGAAGATTCCATGAGAGAAAATGTGATTTACACTGAAACTGCAATTCCCCCGAGGCTGTCAACAGAGTTCCTCAGATTTAAAGTCTGGAAATAAAACTGTCCAGTCCACTTCTGTTGCTACATATACTTGGTTTAATTGACACACCGCCTGGTGACTTTGCTTGTGTTAGAAAAATCTTTGTTCTACCATACATTCCCAACAAAGTTTGTTTGGATGTTGCTACCTATAATATCACAACTTATATCAATTAACTTTTTGCAAGAAAGTTGTAATTTCTACTGATTTTGATCGCTGTCTCATTAAAAACACCCACTACAACAAGATCTAGTCTTAAGCACCATTCATAACAACTGTTCCAAAAGTGCACTGAAAGCAGCCAAGGCTTCTTTAGTGAGGACCAGATGGTTTCTGTCCTCACGCTGTTATGTGCCCATGGTCTCTTAATTTTATACAGACACATGCACCAATCTAACCAAAGCAAAGCCTAATCCAAAGCTTAACAGAGTGAGACAGAGTGGCATTCACAAGCAGGGATAAATAGAACTATTACAGACTATCCAGAGTCTCAACACATGCTTCGGGCAACATGCAGGCTGTTTATGACCTCCCAGTGTCAACACCCCGGCCTTGGTGTCAGTGGCTGACATAGATTTCCTTGGATGATGCCTACTGTCTCACATCAGAAATGAGAAGCAGGTGGTCAGCTGGCCCGCACAACACACAGTGGGTTCTACCACCACGACTTGGCCAGAGCACCAAAGAAAGTAACAGTTCAAGAAAGTCTGTCAGTGATGAGTGCTGAAAAGAGGCGAGGGGGAGCAGTGCCTAGATTGTAACTTGAACTAAAACCAGAGTCAGAATGTTCGGCTTTTTCTCAGTGTACATTTTGCCTCTTTTGAAGTCTAAATCTGCTGTGGTGAAAAGGCAAGGCTGACATATCCTTTGTCCTCACAACGCACTTTGTTATATATCTTAAGAAATCGTGACGGGATTAATAGTGACAGGAAGTCGTTTGCTACGAGCAGTCCAAGGAAGTCAGGCTTGTAATTAAAAAAATAAACTCACTGTCATTTAATGAATTGCAATTTTCACTCTAAAAAAAACACGTTATTTAATTCTCCAATCACCGTTTTTAGCAACTGTAAACAAAATACTGGAATATGATTACCTTTTTAGTTTGAAATCACAGAAACGTCTTCTATTTATTTTCCTGGGAGTTTAAATTTCACTCACATTCACGCTTTCCTTCCTTTCCTGTAGTACCAACTCCCCTTAAGTTAGTCTTTAAGGCCCAGATTTACTAAATGGGGCAAAAGAGCAGTGAGTGCAATCCCCAAATAGCGCTCATACATGTGGTTAGATTTACAGCTGAAAACGTTTTCTGAACTTAAGTGGAATCAGTTAATTTCAACATAAAGCTCAAAAATTAAGACAAGTAAATTGTGTGTCACAGACATTAGCGAATCAGTTTATGTGCTTGATTTTAATATTCTCCTTAATGTATTTTGCACCTCAAGAGAAGAACCCCTATTAATATATAAGCAACAGGATCCATCACAAAAGTTTCAGAGTGCCCAGCTCCAACACACAATCTGAAATATTCACTGTGGTTCTTTGTAAATACTGATAATCCTTTCTCTTTTTCTGTTACATCAAAACCCAGTTCGTGCTGGTTTTTGAGGCTCGAAACAATCTGATGAGAGTTGTAGTGTAAAAACACCACGGGGGTAAAGTTGCCAAAATGTGGGTTAAAGTTGCTGCCATGCTGCAATCAATAACAGCATTGTAATTTGCCCAATGACAGGTGAAGCACTAATTTAATCAACAAGCACTATTGACTTAAAAAAAAAAAAAAACAACACAACACTAATTCTGAGTGAAAAGAAAGCAGAGAAGTTGAACTAATTCTTGTGAGTACATTTTCTTTTTAAAAAAAACTGAGATTTATCTATCTGACAAAACAGCTGTTCTCATGCAGTACGTTGGCCTCCAGTGCAGGTGCAGAACATAATATAGACACTGAAAGACTGGTCAGTGTACAAACTGACAAACACCAGAAACATTACATGCAGCAGGATTAAATGCACATGGCAAAGGATTCAGACACGAGGGATGGACTATAAGTCTACCGAAGTCTTGCGAAACATCTTCACGACCAAAGTGCACGACAGCTACCTTTAACTTATGACTCTGAGGTAAAACGACAGAGGTCAGCATTCCTTCTTCTTAACTGTTCCTGTTTGTTCTAAATCATACTCGAATCTCACACAGGAAAGAAAAAAAGTGTCATTGTGAAATTTCACAATACGAATCTAATAAAGAAGGCAGGTTAATAAACAATAGTAATTTGCTTAAACCCACACAAATCAGAATGACTAGTCTTTGATGCCGCATCAGGCAGACGTTGCGAGGGAAGGAACCTGGCTGAACACAGAAGCTTGGCTGACTCTCTCGGCGCATAATGTCTCTGGCAGAAGACTGTGGATAAATCTGTCTCACGAGACGAGAGAAGGAAAAGTGTTTTCAAGAAAGAGAAGAGCAAGACGCGCGTTCCCAAAGAGGACGTGAAAGAGAGAGGATGAAAGTCCTGATTAGAACATCTCTGTTTCCAATCCATCACTTAGATGTGTGAAAACCAAAGAACCCGTGTGAAAACAAACACGAGCGCTGCCTCTAACAAACAACAACGGGCTTGTGTGAAAACATCTTAGCAAGAGGAAGGACTGTGCTACACCTCTGGCAGGCCCCTTCTCCTGGGAAATCTAACAGCAAAGCTTATGTGTGTGTCTGCCTGCATGTTTGTGTTTCTGTGAGCATGTGGGGGGCTAGAAACTCAATATCTTCCGCTCACCATTCTCTCTTTGCAGTACTCCTCCAAAACAGCAACAAGCACACAAAAACTAGAGTTACTTAGACTGCAATGAGCGGAAAGAATAGACAATGATGGCAACAAGAGACAAGAAAAATAATAAGGGTTTAACTCTGCTTTACTTCAGATGTTCGCTATTTATTTGTGACAGATGCCAGGTTGCTCAGTTGCAGTTCATTAAGAACTGAAAGGCTGAGATTTTAGAGGTTTTGATTATGTCCAGTTTATTTATTTGTGTAGAAGTCCTTATCTCCAACAATTCATATTTCTAAGTTGTTTTGACTTATTTAAATGCAATTTAAGAAATAGATACTGCTTAGATGCATTTTAAAGGAAGCCACATTTTAGCAAATACACTTATTCACCTTCTGGTAGGTTATCGCTAATAGCACACGTGCTGCCTTTGTATCTCTGCAGTAATTTAAAGGTTGCAGCAATGTCTGGTTTGCTTAGTACAAAGACTGGAAGGGAGTGAAAGGTTGGTCCCTGTCAAATGTTCACTGTCCTTTTTACTGAGCAGTGATCTGGCAAACAGCTGTTCAGCTGAAATAGACCTTGTACAGGAAACTGGTTGCACATGTAAGTATATGCTAACCATCAACTGGCTGCCTCATGTTATACCGTGCAAGAAGCACGCTGATAACAGAGTGACATGGGAGTTCACATTGGCTTCTAAACTGGAAATATCCCTATTTCCAAACTATCAAACCTTAAAGAATACTCAACAAACAAATCAATTAATTCAATGCATTAAGGAAATGTTCAACCAGGGGGAAATATTGGTAGGTGAAACCAAATTTCTATTTCTGAAGATTTTTTGTTTTAGTTTTTCTGTCATATAAAATAAGGACTGAAGACAGTCTCATTAATGAGCAGTTTTTATAGAGAGGAAGCTCAGCTGGGTTAGCCACAGCACTCCAGGCTCTTGCCTTCAAAGAAAAAACATTTCTCCCAAAAAAACCCCACTTCTTCCACCTTTAACTAGCCAAAGCCCCCACAGAGCAGCCCTGTCCAATCACAGCTACAAGACAGGCTCATTCTGCTTTAGCAGAGTGAACACATAAGGTCTGAACTGGACCCTGAATATACATAAGTGTGTTTACCAGCTTCCAAACATATATTTGGCTATTTTTACCTGCATACTTCAGTTACTTATTTTCAATTGAATAAATTGGCAAAATCTTTAGTTTTCATCTTCTGGGAAGCTGAATACTCACCATATTGACATCGCGTGCCTTTGAAGCCCAGTGGACAATGACATATTTGGTCTCCAGTCTCAGCACATCTCCCTCCATTGAAGCACATATTGGCACTGCAAACTCCTGAAGGTATCACATAGTATAACGCTGCTGATATATCCAAGTTATGTGTGCACTTCTGCATATACAGTCTTGACCAGCAGTGGGCAATTAATTTTCCGATGGGGCCACATGAGAAACAGAGACTGTTGAGTTCAGCTTATTGGTGCAGCACTCCACAACAGTCCTAGTTTCTCATGTGGCTTCTTGGGAAAATTAATTGCCCATTGCTGGTTTAGACAACAGGCTGAACCCGGAGTTCAGTTATTGTTTCAAGTGCAACTTCACAGCAGTATTGAAAGTAGCTCCATCTGATACATGCTGATGAAATGCAATTACTCACTGTGCAGACAACCTCTCTCTTCACCCTTCTGAATCCAACCAGGGCAGCACCTGTAGACTGTGTGCAAATCCAATCTGTACACTTGCCTGTAAACTGTGTAGTACGCTGTCCTGAGGAGGGGAGATTTCACAATTTTAAGGTCATTACATTATAAGGTATTATCTGTGAAGGTAATGTTGAGTGTATAAAAGATTTTAGACGCAAAAGCCAATTGGTTTAACAACAACAACAACAAAATGTATTTATATAGCACATTTAAAAACCAATGGTGTACCAAAGTGCTTAACATGTAAGAGGGTAAGATGAAGTAAGAGGGAAGGATGAGGGCTATGGCAAGGTACCAAAACATGCTAGCAGGTTAGATAACATTAAAACACAAAAGCAAAAGAAATGCATATAATAAGTGTAAGGGATAAAACAGTCAAAAATAACTGTAGTAATACTAATTAGTCACTGCTTCTGTTAATCAGAAGAATGAACATTACAACTATCAGCCCCAGATCACATGAACAGAAGTCATCCCCAGCAATTATCGGAGAGATCGCCAGTGGCAAACCAAATTTTAAAAGTCTACATTTACCTCCTCTCAACACCCATACACCATTTGTGGCTTGTGCATCCCTGCTTCCACACCTTCACCATGCGGGTAAAAGCCTGGACGCAAGGTTGACGGCTCCCTACCATGGACATCTCCTGGTCAGCACAAACATTTGGCCTGGGCATGAAAAACACATAGTTTATATAACAAAATGGCAAAAACTTGGGGGAAAAAATCTGTTTTTCTGATGACTTTCAGTAAAT
The DNA here is from genome assembly GCF_056152115.1 of Neolamprologus brichardi. Taxonomy (NCBI): domain Eukaryota; kingdom Metazoa; phylum Chordata; class Actinopteri; order Cichliformes; family Cichlidae; genus Neolamprologus; species Neolamprologus brichardi. The sequence continues at coordinate 13,766,195 of NC_142117.1, read as the reverse complement.
AGTGCTTTATTTGTATTTTTCTGTCTATGTGTTGGTAGGTGACTGTGTTGAGGGGTAGACAACAGTTATTTTAATTGTGATGTAAGCCTGCTGCAAAGCTGAAACCATACTGTAATTAGTAGTATACATGTAATATATATACATGTTCTACATGTTCATTTGTTTTAGTATTACACATTATCACCGTCTACTGCTTTTATCACTAGATAAACAACCACATTTTAATTGTTACAATGTAAATCTACAAAATAAAGTGCAAGTGTATTGTTTTGCACTGATGTAAAAAAAAAAAAAAAAGCCTCAAATCTTAAACTTTGTCAGTTTCTATTTAAGGAGCCTGCATCTGTTTATGTTGTGAGTGCAGGTAAACTATCCATAGGTCTCCTCCTCCTCAAACCATCTGGCTTCAATATAGGGCAACCTGAAGTTAATTAGAGGAAATATTCTTCTCTGGTAATGAAAGAATCAATCATGTCCTCCACAGTCTATTTAAATTCAAAACCCTCAAGTACAGTCCAAAGAAAAGCACATTCCTTTGGAAGTTATTGTGCAGATGCACGTTACATCCGCGCTACAAAAACAGTGGACACGAATGCACGAGGGGACCCGAAAGAGAGACTCCTAGTGGTCATTGAGCAGAAAAACACAGAGTGAAGAGAAGTGAGAATTATAAATGGTGAAATCAAAAGTTCAACAGAGTTTAAACTCAGAATCTCTCTTTTAAAAATCCAATCTAACGCACGCTGCTTCTGTCATATTTAAAAGCATCAAATCTTTCTCATTCACCTGATCATATATTCAAGTGTGTGCTCACAGTGAAAACGGAAAGCAGTGGAAACGATGTTAAACCAAAAAAAAACAAACCCAAAAACAAACCCAAAACACATTACTTACATGCCAAGCTGCAGCTCCAAAGATGACGCGATATGCATAGTGCCAAATAATATTACGCACAAAATAAAAATATGTGGGAACATAATTTCAGCCAGTTACAACCACGGTCAGAAGTACTCAATCGGCGCAGGCTCTGTGCCTGTTAAATAAAGAGCATCCTGACATTTATGAAAGTCCTCCTTTAAACATGACTCACGACTTTTGTTTATCCTGCAATGGTATCCCTGATATCCCGTTTGCTTGTTACGCAGAGGGGCAACTGTCTCATGTCAAAGGCTGCCTTTGAATGGCTCCGAAGAAAGGCACCACCCACAGTGACTGTGGGGCCATCTCTCCAAACCTCCGGCAACACTGACATGTGCACTCATTAGTAATACAGCCAGCTTTGCTTATAAGACAAAATATGTAGTTTCATCAAAAGGCTATATCGACAAATGCTCCTAAATTATTCTGATTTTTTTTAATGGTTCGATGTGCATATAAAATAAAAATAAACTACTTTCAACAGTTTTATATATATTAAGCTTTACTGAATACAATAAAGCACATCAATAAACATTCAGTGCAGATAAATTATGTTATTGCATTTCGTAAAGTCTCTTGCCAAATTAAATAAGCCACAATAAAAAAAAAAAGATAAAACACCTACTATGGTGACTTAAAGTCATTTCTGAAAGCATGTAGAATATTTAAATACAGGCTATTTAAATGGTAAGCTACAATAAACTAACAAGTTAGACAAATTATATTATTTTAGGCTGTACTCTCTGCTTTTAATTTCAGCGCTTGGTTCTAATGACATAACTTCCCCAGAATTACGCCACTTCCTGTTTAGCGTGCAGACAGAGGAAGAAGCAGGAAGAGAGGAAGGTCCTCTCTCACAACATAGAGATGCTTAACAGCTAATTCACCTGTAATACCTAAAATACTTGAAACTGAGCTTTACATTTCCGACTGCAGGTTTGTTCCGTCAAAAAAATTCTGAATAAGTTCTTCGACGAAACAGCGGCCTGTGGCAACAGACTAAACGGTAAGAAATATGGCTAACGTGCTAGCTTGAAATGGCGCTAAGCTAAAGTGTTTTCTGTCAATTTCATTTTCGGAAGCTAACCTGTTTGCTGGAATACAAAGTATTTCCGCAAATGTTTGTGGATAATAGTTTCTGAATGTTGTTATATGGGTAATGTGTTAGATATTTCTTATGCTAGTACAGCAACCTGAAGTTAATCATTTCTTGTCATCTTGTGAGCATTAAGGGCTTTAAAATAACCACTCTGTAATGAGACCAGCAGTTCTTTAATGTTAAAATCAATGTTGTTTGCTTTGGGGTCAATGTTCGACTTTTGCGTGACTCTGAAAAAATCTGAATACATCATGTGATAACTTATGATAACATCACAAGCCTGTTCCATCTTTAATCCCCTCTCCACTACTCTGTTAGCACCACCACGATAAGTATCACTGTGTCCCTAGAGGAGATATTCTGGTTTTGTGAGCTAGGGCTAGGTTTAACAGCTGAAGCCACACACTGCATAACAATAGCTATTCAGTGTGTGGCTGAAGTAAAACTATTTTAGCTCAAAGGCTTATTGTATCAGCACGTTCTCTTTCTTTAGGGATTTTTTTCTGTTTAACTAACAATTAATTCTGTGTTGATGAACAGCCAAATGAACGGAGCAACATTCCCCTCTCCAACGGCTGATATAGCTGAAATTAACCGTATCCACTATGAGCTGGAGTACACCGAGGGAATAAGCCAAAGGATGCGCATCCCAGAGATGCTCAAAGTGGCTCCAACAGCCCACGAGGACCCTAATTTGGGATCGCAGGAGGTCCCTCACAGTGTTATAATGCAAGTCCCAGAGAGAATTGTGGTTGCTGGTTAGTATACTGTATGTTTTCTGTCCTTTATGTCACACTATGTCTGCACATCACTGGTGACTCACCGTTATGGTAGTTCCTCACAGTCTTTTGCAGATTATAGAACTCCTTCTATCAGTTCCTCAGGACTTTGCTCCTAGATGCCGTTTCACTGCCAGGATCACATCAAGTATTTCACTTTTAACGTAACAATTACAAACCATCTTGCGATGTGATCACACTAGCCGCAATATCTTTGATATCTTAAGACATACCCAGCTCTAAAAATGGTCTCCGTTAACACAGCCATACATGAGGAGTTATGAACATTTAATAAAGATAGAGAATGAAAAGGGGTGTAAAGTGGGACACAGCAACTACTACAGCATGTGTCTCTGTGTTTCGCTTCACCACAGAGAACCACATGAACATGAACGTTTTACGTAATGTGACATCAGTACCACTGCTCACATTATTTCCACTGAGTTGCACTACACATGAGCAGTTTGCCCCCTGCATTGAGTAAAGCACAGTTTATGCACACCATTCAGGAAGCACTGGTGTGCTGTGGTCAAAGTTCAGCATTGTTGAACTATGACCACAGCACAGTGATGTGCATTCACACAAGGAAAACAAAGCGTGACATTCAAAAGCAAAAGAAAAAAAATGAGTGCAAAAGCCACTGCAACACAGATTTTAAGCTCAACTTAGCTGTTACTTACTGCTTTTTATGTGAAGGGGCTGACATGCATACAGGTAGCATGGCAGAGGGGATATTTGTTTTTTTCCCACTATAGGTGTGAACTAATTGATTATAATTCGTTCAATTTTGTATTAAAAGCACAGCATACTGTTAATACTGTTAAAGTGTTAGAAGTGATAGGTTAGTCTCACAGTACATTTCATTTGTCAGGAGGCAGTGATGACACCCAGTTCTCCAGACCCAGAGACTTGGACCTCATCCAGTCAACACCACTGGAAATGCTATCACTTAAAACTCCACCCAGAGTCCTCACCCTCAATGAGCGACCCCTGGACTTCATGGAAGACGATCAGCGGGTGGCTCCAGACAGTGAGGAAGTGGTAAGTGATAAATCAGTAATTTTTTTTATTACAGAGAACACTGTGTACAATTCACCCATTGTTTAAGATAATGTCCTTAGTGTAACTTATAACCAGAAAATCAGTTGTCAATGCTGTTCCTTGTAGTTGCGGCCCCAGGGACGTTTACGGAGGGAGCGTTCAGCCAGTGAGAATGCGGCTGTCCGTCAGAACACTCAGCTGATACGCAACGATTCAGCGTGAGTATGGGTCCATTAACTGGGTACCAGCTATTACGTCTTTGTGCATGTAAAGCATGCAGCATCTTTCTTTTGGTTTCATACTTTTATTGTAAGCCACTGTGTCAGGAGCTTTTGCTGCTGTCAGTGTTGATGCAGAAACTTTTTGCTACTTTTTAATACATTAACAACATGTTTTTATTGGTTGATTATTTCCAAATTGTGAAATCTTTAAAGATTAATTGATTAGTTTAAATAAATTACAAATTTGAACACTGTTATCCCCTCTACGCAGAAGGACAGGAATAGCTGGGGAAGTACTGACAGGAACTAGTGAAGCAGACTGTTTTTAATGCAAAGCGATTCAAATTTGAAGCTTTAGTAGCTTCATGTATTTGTTTGAAGGCCTGGTGTAAACTACAAGTGCTTGGCAACTTTATTGTTTTGACAGAAATTATTAGGCTTAATATTTGAGAAAAATATTACACAGTTCTCGGACAAAAAAAACACCTTTTCATGTCCTGATCACTTTCTGCAACACAGCACACTGGTACTGTTAACAAGGTTCCTTGTCTGGCCTGAATGGTGAACTAGAAAATAGTCACTTAATGAAACATAAAATCAGCTCCTTTTGCATTCCTGTTTCTTGCCAGATGTGTTAGAACATGGTGTGGTTGGCAGGTTCAGTCTTTGGCTGCTGCTTTTTGCCTATTCACTTTCACTCTGATATTAGTTTTGCACAGTCAGTGGAGGACAGTTTCCTTTCCTTATTTCTATCCCTTTCCTTCCTCCTTCTCTTGTACTCTCTCTTCTTCCCTTCCCTACTGAATTTGCTGCTCTTAATGGTGGGCACTGAGCAGTGCAACCCCTTCCCCCCCAGCCATTGCTCACCCATGCCCCCCTCTCACCGAGGCTGAAGAACACAACCTCTACAGCGCTAGTGGTGTCTTATCTTTCATCCAGTCCACTACACGTCGGGCCTACCAGCACGTCCTGGAGGTCTTGGATGAGAACCCTCGCAGGTGACCTCCCAATCATCTGGTGTTTTTTTATTTATTTTTTTTGCTTAAAGGTTTTGAAAAAGAAATTGCCCGAATGGGTATTGGTTTTAAAAAGGCCGTAAAGATTGCAACAGCTATTTTCATGATAGATGGCATTAAATGTACTTTCATTTCTGCCCATAAGCACCATTTGTTTTGGATTGGGAGAGGGTCATGTGGTACAGGTTGTGTAGTCTCAAGAATCTTGTGACCAGTTTTAACCTTTAACAGTATTAATAACACATGTATTAATCCCAGAAAATGTAGAAAAGGTTTCTAAGTTCCTTGCTTGTCGAAGAATAAAAAACTGAAGCTCTGAACTGCCACTTCCACCAGTGGTTGAATCAAGTTGTTTGAGTTGCACTTTGACTAGGGTTTGGCGATATGTAAAAAATTTTTCCATCGTCAGTCCACTAATCAATGATGGGCGATATGTTCGCGCACGCGCAGACTTTTTGATGGGTGGAGCAATATGATCATGCACGGACTGATTTCCGCGTTTACATCATAGAAGTCCAAATATGGACGAACTAATTTCCAAAAAAATTAGGGCTGTCCGAGCAAGCAAAGTACTCAAACACGACTAACTTGCATGAGCATGTACGTGTCCACCATCCGGCTGAGTATGCTAGGCTATCCCCAGCTTCTGCAGTTCCATCAACAAGCATTTGGGCACACTCTGAGGAGGGTGCATTTGCTCACAGATGAAAGAGGGTGCTGTTTAAACCACGCTATTATTTATTTATTCTTTTGTTGACTGCTTCTATTAGCTCCATCATTATTAGCAAACTTACTCATGGGCGAATAAATACATAAATTGCCCTTGTAAAAACGATCGCCAATGGGCTGTCTGTCGTCGATAGTCGATATATTCGTCCAATCGCCCAACCCTAACTTTGACTTCTCAAACACCATAAATGTTTGCTTTGTAAGAAAGGGAGTAATTCACACTGAGGAATTTGTTTTGTTGTCCTTTGAAACTTCAGAGATGGTGTGTTAAAGAGAAAGTGAAGTAGTGCTGACAACTTATTTCACCTTCAGGTTCAACACTTCAGTTACTCCAGGGTTAAACGCTGCGCAAAGCATGTGGATTCATTACTGAACTTTCCAAGGAGTTTTGCAAGTGTTTGACCTTTTAATTGTTTAGCTTTTTAAGGAAAGAATAAGGTGAAAATGGATCTTCTAAATATTGCTCACAAATTCATATTTTCTGTATGCTTAAAAAAGGTATTTTTAGAGCACTTACCCACATTCTTTGCCCCCATTGAAGACTAAAGTGATAAAGTTGTGACTTGTTTTAAGACACTGAAAACAACTTTAGGGAAATAAGACTTTTTAAAAGGACTAGAAAGAATAGAAAATTAGAGAAAGTCTAGGTGCATTAAAGACATCCAAGTTGTGTGCATGGATGCAACATTGTTGGTTTCTCTATATCTCTTTCGCCTTTTCCCAACTCTGTCTTTCCCCACCCCTTAGCAAAACATCACTGCGAGGGGGGTCGGCTTCCAGCTCCAACCCCCTGCATGATTCCAGGTAACTTCATCTGGCACTTCGTTTTGTTCCTCTCTCCTTGTCCTCATCCTTTTCTACCTTGAGTGGTAGGACACAGATATATGGACACAGATATCTATAAAAATTACATTGCCATTGTTAAATTGTTCCGCGTATTTGAATGTGCCGTGTGCTGCTGTGACTTGGTTATTTTGTGATTCTCAAACTAGCCATTTTCTTTTTAAGGCTTGCACTGTCAACATATGAACCCTCTCTGGATGGGACAGCTGATGACATGACTGTGGTCGATGCAACAACACTTCGACGGCAGGTTAGCTCATGATAAATAAATGAATTCTGTCTTGTGTGGTGCAAGAGGCCAGACTGATGAAACAATTTTTTTGATTCGGCAACAGCTCATCAAGTTGAACAGGAGACTCCAACATTTGGAGGAAGAGAACAAAGAGCGAACAAAGCGAGAGATGATCCTGTACTCCGTCACTGTCGCTTTCTGGCTCATCAACACTTGGGTGTGGTTGCGACGTTAGAGCCAGCCTGTGTTTCCGCCATCCACATGAGAAGAACGTATTATCCTTTATCCTATCAGTTAGCTGCTCACTGCACTTAACCCCTGTGTGAGGAGATGTTAGCACGTGCAAGGCCTGTTGCACATAGGCTCAACATTTTGATTTTGTTTATTTAAACATGTACAGCTTTATTTTTGTACTCTTATTTTGTTCCATCTATTCCATTTTCTTGTGTTTTGTTTTTATTCTCAAATTCTGCTGCCCATTGCTAAGTTGTTGTAAATATTTCTTCATGTCAATCGGACCTCATCCAGAGGCACAGTATATAGTTCACCAAAAAAAATAAAAAATAAGGAGCTGTAGTGTGGGGACATACAGCTCCATGGTGGTAATGCTGAATACTAAGAGTAATATGTGACTTGGCTGGTAAATCTAATAAAGTTTAGTAAAACCGTACCAGTCATGTGTGGTCTTGTATTTTTATTGAGACATTAACATAGTTTTCCTGTAGAGGAGTTAAATGTCTCCCGAGGAAAAAATCCTAAAATTTACAAGTGTATTTATTTGGGTGGATTCTCTCAAACAAAATAGATACATTTGCTTTTGAAATGGTCAGAAGTAACCAAAAATTATACATATCTGTTACAAAACAGCTAGCATTGTCTTACCCATTGCACTGTATTAAACCACAAAGAACCACAGTTGTCTGGGAAAAACCCTGAATGAAATAAAATGTTGCTGTAATGTGAAGAGTAAACGTATAATTCCCCCGAGAATACTGACCAAATCAGTCCTGAATTTCTTCTTTTCACAGTATAACAGCTGACAAGCACACAGACAAAACGGCTATCACAAATATGCTACAGATTGAATTGCAGTTTACTATTTTAACTCATATTTCAAATTTAATGACATCAAGGTATTACTCAAGCTCCTCGATCAGGCAGCGTGGTGGAGAGGAGGTTCGGTTTATTTTTGAGTTTGACGGGTCAGAAGGCGCACCCTCATCCTCTGGATACACCAGCGATGTAGAATTGCCAGAGACAGCCGGTGATTTGTCGCAGCCACTCATTAGGAACAAAAAGCTCTTAGCTGGAGCGGATGTGGAGATGCTGTCACTCTCAATCCCAGCTGGAGCGGATGTGGAGATGCTGTCACTCTGAATCCCAGCTGGTGTTTCCCCGTTGCTGTCACCTGATATGACTTCTATTTTTGGTTTAAAGGCCTGCCTACAAGAGAACGCTGCATTAAAGTCTTCTGTGTCCACATCTTCCAAATCAGGCAACTCATCAATACGCAATGAGCGACTTGCTGGAGGAAGGTGAATGGTTTCCAGCAGCTCTGCATCTTGTAGCTCTGTAATCCGTGGTCCAGGACTATGTACCGGTACATTGTCATCGGCTTCAGGAAGGGGAGGCTGTTTGTTTTTACTCTGCTCTCTCTCTGCTTCATTTCTCATGGACTGTTTTTCTTGTTTATTTTCTGTTTCTGTCTCTAACATGTGCCCTACAGTACTGCCTTGCTCATCTGCTGGGATCTTTTCCCTTCCTTTCTCTTCTCTTACGGTGTGCGTTATCGGCGAATGGTCCTGGGTATCTTCATCTAACTGCTCTCTCATCAGGAGTTGACCTGCCTCTTTGGTCTCAAGATGTTTACTTGCTGGCTGATTTTCAAGAAGTCCCTGTTTTGACTGTTTCTCTAAGAACTCTTCATGGGCATCCAGGCAGTCCTGCACAAAAGCTTGTATCTTGTCACCTTGTGAAGAAGTTAAAATCTGGGTACCGTTTTCCTCAGTAGTAGTTTCTGGAGTAGAGGAAGCATCGGTTTTCCCTGAAATGAAACAATTATACTGTGTAAACATTCATACACATTTACTCTTAGTATACAGATGAGGGTAGTAAAAGCTGAAAGCTGATTACCTTTATCCTGTAACTCTCTGAGTCTGCATCTTTCCTGGGCCTTCTTCCGAATCATTGCCATTCCATCCAAGCTTTCCTGAATTTTCTTCCTCTCTCGTGCATCCCACTGCTCCCTCTCCTGGCGTTCCCCTTCCATCCCTCCCACTGCCCACGACTCAGCACATGCCCTGTCTTTAGGAAACACAGGGCGATCGTCAAGAAACGTGAGCTGCTTGAGGCGTACAATCATATTTTTTCTGTAGTTTGGGATTTTTTTCACGACCTCATTTCCCATTAGATTCAGTACACGCAGTTCTGGCATGGCCTCAAGCACAGGGAGGATGTCAGGGTCGTGTAACAGGTTGTGAGAGAGGTCTAATACACTAATGTTCAGACACTGACTCAAATGCTCTATGTCACCAACAGTTTCCAGCTTGTTATGGGCAATCTGCAGAGTACTCAGGTCAGGAAGGCAGGAGATGTTCTCTATGATGTGTATGTAGTTGTTGGAGACGTTCAGGGTGCAAAGTTTCTTCAGAGGCTCAAGGTTTTCCAGCTTGCATATGATATTTTGGTGAAGGAACAAGCAGCGCAGATCAGTCTGAGCATCCAGATTCTCAATGCGTTGGAGCCCATTGCTTTCCAGCCAGAGACATTTCAGACCTGTGTACTCCTCTAAGTTCTCAATGGTGGAGAAACCTTTGAAATGCAGATACAGTGTGTCATTGAGGCATGGTGTTATGTACAGTTTGTTCTGCTTACAGTGGTCTCTCAGAAATTTCTTGGTCATCCGTGGTCCTGAGTGTTTTTCATTTTTCTCCTCAGGTGAACTTTGCAGGTCTTTTTTCCCAAGGTCTTCTTGAGTTCCACTGCTGTCAGAACTTTCTCGGGCATCCCCACCTTCGACTTCAGTTGCTACCAACACTTGATCTTCCATCCTTTCTTGATTTTCCGAAGTGGATATCGTTAAAATTGATATCAGAAATATACAATACTTCTTAACGATAGGTTTTATAGGCGTTTCTGAATTGTACAGTCGAATAAATAGCAATCAGCAGCCTGCCCCGGTCGTTAATATTAGTTACCGTTTACGCTTGTTTCCATGGTAACGCTCCGTCTTTACGCTCCAGCCTACCGGATATGCTTTGTTGCTCCGTGTCGGACACTTTTAGCTGTTGCACCTTGCTGTTTAGGGACCCAACATGGCGTCAGGGTACTTACTAAATCGTGGTGCGTTTACATTAGGAATTCATTGCCAGCGCGTCTGCAGGAATATTTCACTGTCACAGGTTAGAGAGAAAAAGCGATGGATGAAAGCTTACACGTACCTCATGGCGAAGAAGTTGAAGCTGGAAGGACCTCCACCTCCGACGCCACGGTAACGCCAAAAATCACTAGAGAGCGTCTCAAGGCCATTCGTGTATTTGATATTTCAATGTGTTTATTTTTTCATAGTCCGTTGAGAAGCGTGCATATGGACGGCATTTAGTGCAATTTTACAATTGTTTAATGCAGATGTATTAGCGCTGCGTGTGGCGTTACTGGTTTCATGGTTTTTCCAAATAACACCAGAAGCGTAGCTAGCTGTCGAAGCTTCTTTGCCCAAGGGTAGAAAACCAAGATCCTCCCCGTGATCTCGGTTAATCTTCTAATTTTATCATTAATTTAATATATAAAAATTTCATATTTTAATGACCGTAAGCTTTGTCCTTGGCCTTTTAAGACTTTCTGTACACGCTTTTAGTGATTGTACACTCCTATTTCTGTTTGGTATTTACTTTTTTTTTCTTCTTCAGATCCCAGCAGCCTCACTGGGATTACCATGCAGAGATTCAAGCTTTCACCCATCGCCTGCATGAAAATTTCTCTCTTGAGCTCCTGAAAACCGCCTTCATCAATCCCTGTTACCTGCAGATGGAGCAAGAGAAGAGAAAGGGGTTGGGTGTGGAATCCGAGACTGCCGCTCTTGTTCTAAAAGATAATGTGCAGCTGAGTAAAAAGGGGTCTGCGTTCACTGAAAGCTTCCTGATCGACTGGTGCAGGGCAAGCTTCCCGAGCCTCCCGGCCATCGGGGTGGAGAGTATTGTAGGGCACCTCACCAGTCCAGCAGTCATCACTTACGTAGCCAGAAATCTGGGCATTGAAGACCTAACAATGAGTGCAGAATTCCCTGTTCCAGATGATGTGCTCTGTTCTACTTTCATGGCAGTGATTGGAGCTCTGCAGGAAAGCAGTGGAGCTGAGCGAACTGGATTATTTCTCAGGGTAGGTCGCTTATGGCACAAAATCATTGGCACATAATAATTCGCTTAGAGGAAGCATAATTTGTCCACATTGCTCAGTTGCCTCTGCTGTGTGTACAGTGGTGGGACATTTTGTTCTTTTAATCCTACCTCCACCTTCTTCCTAGGATTTTCTGGTGACTCAGCTGATAGGAAAGGACATCTTTGATATGTGGACTGTGGTCAACCCCATGGGACTACTGGTGGAAGAGCTTACTAAGAGGAAAATTCCTCTGCCGGAGCCTCGGCTCATCCGGTCTGCTGGAGCCAGCACAGTGTTGCCACTGTATTTTGTTGGCTTATACAGGTATGTGTTCTGTTGTTCGTGTGTTGTTACTGTTCTAAATTTAAAACGGATGCGATGGGTTAAAATTAATGCTATGAAGAATTTTCATTTTTGTCTGATCACCTCTTTGTTAATTCAGTGACAAGAAGCTACTGGCTCAGGGTCCAGGAGAGACACTTGCAGCAGCCGAGGAAGAAGCAGCTCGCGTGGCCCTCCGGAAACTTTATGGCTACACTGAAAACCGCAGACCCTTTGACTTTTCTCCACAACAACAACAACAGCAGCCTTTTATTCAGTCAGCCAGCAATTAATTAACATCTCTAAAGCTGCAGCAAAAAACATTTAAAGGGGACAAGGACGGACAGGAATCTCATTTGAAGACTTAAGGCTTCCCACTGATTGCAGAGTGTGCTGAACTTGACATAACTGGTTCTTGTTGAGTATTTAAAAGTCAGGTCCTTCAGACAAAGCAGAGCACTATAAGTCTTGATGTTCTAAGAAAAAATGTTGTAAGATCTGGCTCAGACAGAATATTGTTCCAGTAACTGATGACATCTTCAGTAGTGAACTAGACTGGTCAGCTCACCCTAGATTACAACAGAGGTTCTGAAGTCCATTGCACAAAATACCCTTGTAAATAATACAAATACCATTTGGTTTACTTTGTATTATGTAATAATATGTTATTCAGTTGTAATAAAGTGTGTAAAATACACGTCCATTCTGACTCTTTTTCACTCATATTTCTCCACACATTTCATCAGGGTATTTGCACATGCTCCTGTGACAAATTCTTCTTAAAATATCTTGAAATATCTGATATTATTTTTCTATCGTACATTTTCCTGAAACAAATAATCAAGCATTGCGTTTAAGGAATTTTACGTATCTTTTAATACTTGAGGTATTTAATTAATTTTTTTTCATATAGTGACGCAGTGCATTTTGTTTAATGACTTGATTAACATTGGGTCTAGTTACAATCTTGTAGTAACCAAAACCGCTCAGTGGCGCTGTTGCGTTAAAGAAAGAATAGTGGCACTCTTTGCGCTGTCTGGAGCACAACCAAAGAGCTGTCCCGTTAGAAACAAGATGATGCTCTTTGTTTCAGTTTGCGTTGTGGCCCGCTGCAATTCTTCAGACAAGTCACCGAGCGTACTGTCTGCTTCTATGTACACGTCACAATTTGAACTGAAGATAAAGTAACTCACATAGCCGCTAACTGCCACAATCTTTAAATTGTGTCGTTGATGCCGTTAAAATGCCTGCGGTGTGCAGCGCGTACGACACCGTTAATGCCAACTTAAATAAAATTAGATTAAAAATAATAGCCTCTATCTGTAGTGGATATCTTTGACTGTGATGAGTTTAATGGGCTCACGTTTGGCCTTGAGTCATGAAGACTCGCTGTGGCTGCATAACGGGACTTAAGCGAAGGCGGAAGTAGATGGCAGCAAAGCTCTTGTCCCGTTAGCTAGCGCCAGGTCCATCGCCTGAAAACTCCTTGTTCGAGGAGACGCGAGGCCGCCCTGACAACAGACCCACCTAGCGATTCACTCTGTCTTTACGAGTCGACAACCGTTAAAAAGAAGAAAGCACAGCTCTTTTAGTTTTAGCTAGCTAGCTTTCCGTCTCTCACGGTTTTATTCAACCCCCTCTATAGATTCTTTACCATGGCGGCGAGTGCGAAGAGAAAACAGGAGGAGAAACACCTGAAGATGCTGAGAGAAATGACGAGTTTGCCTCCCAATAGAAAGTGCTTTGACTGCGACCAGCGAGGCCCGACCTACGCCAACATGACTGTGGGTTCCTTCGTCTGTACCTCCTGCTCTGGCATCCTGTAAGTATTAAGTTGCACAGTGACCTTAGCTTAGACATGGCGCACACGATATTAATGCGCTTCGGCTACACGGGGTAAACCCGACCAGTTAGTCAAATAGTAGCACTAGCTACCGTCAGATGGGGAACTAGAAAAGACGGAGGTAGTGTGAGTTTAGCTGTTTTGACATTGCAGTGTGGTGCGTTGGGCGGGGTGCATAGAGGTGTCAGGCGAGCGCACCAACCAGCCGAGATGCTAGCTAACGTTAGCATCCAGTGTTAGCAAGTGAACTTATCTGACACTTGCAAGCTAGGTCCACAGATAAGCCAGCTGCTGCTGCTTCCAGCTGCCGGTAACGTTAGGAAGCACCACCTTGTAACTGAGCCGGTCCGCCCTGTGGAGCCATATGTTTGATTCACTTAACCGCATTTTCGCTGCAAACGTGATGGTCGACACCTGGTCGAGCGAAAGTCGTGTTATCTTAAGACGAGACTGAGATAAATGTAAAATCTGTTATCAGTTGTGCGTAGTTCACTCATCTATTTTGTGTTTTCGAATTATTTATCCTCTGGCATAACATCGCAGCTCGAATTAGAGCTGACAACGCAGTTGATCAAAAGCTTTTTTTCTCTCCGTGTATCTGCAGTTTACCTCCTACGACGGCTCTGAAGCCCATGCATTGTAGTTTCGTTGTAGCAGAGTGAAGGGTTTTATTTGTAATTTTTTTTAAATGAAAGTCTTTGTGCAGTTGTGTAATAAGCATTTTTTTAAGCTTGGGATTAGTGGAGCACTCTGCTTCTTCTTATTTTGCCACACACACACATACGTCTCAGCTCAGCTGTCATATTTCCTTCTTGCATGTTGTATGATGCTGGATACATTCAGAAAGAAAGTAGTTTAATGCAATAATAACAAATCACTTCGTCACTCAGTTTTACATCAGTTTAGTGGTAAATGGGGCAAAAGATGTACAACATGGAGGAAGTGTTTCCCTCTTACTGCCCGTGTTGCACTAATCATTCTCAATACTGTGCAGTAATCGACCTTTCAGACTGCACTGACATGTAGTTCACTGAGAAACAACACACACATGAAATGCTAAAATAAATTATAAGTGCTACCACCATCACCCATAAAGGCACAAATACTTGAATTAGATCTGTATGCACCTTTTATACAGATCACCTTGCCATTTTCTGTTCATGAATAATTATCATTCTAAAAATGTTGTAGGTAAAAGGTAAGGTTTTTATTGCTTAGTAAATGCCCACTGACCAGGTTTGAGTTAATGTAGCTTAGCTGTGGTGAGCATTAGATAAATTACATGCTTGCTGATACTTTCCCTTCGTTTACCGCCACCAGTGGGTGTTTCTGTGGGGACGCCACTGTGTATTTCCCATGTGCTTGCCCTATTGCTTTAAATCCTGTAATGAGAGCTAATTAAGTTAATTTTTTTAGCTTGAGATCTCTGTTCTAAACCTTATATCCTTTCTCTTTTGTCTTTCTCACTGACTTTTGGTTAGATAAAGGTCACATTCAAGGAAAATCTTTCTGTTGGAAGAGTGTGGGGCTGAAAGCATAGATGTCTGTATGATATGCGCAGGAAGCTTGATCTGATTTTTAGGTTCAGGAAGTGGTGTGGCCCCACTGTGCTGCTACATCAGCAGCATGTGATGTTGTGTATGTGAGCAACAGGAAGTGGCTGTGAGGTCATGTTGGAATTGTGAGTAGTTAAAATTCATGCGCAGACTTGATAATTTCAATCGCTGTCTTGGCTTATTATGCCAATTTTCTGAATAACCATAATGTTTTCTTTATTTTGTCCAAATAAACCAAAGCAAACACATCCAACATTACAGGTGGCTTTTTAATTCCTTTTTCTTTTAAGATTAACACTGTTGACTTTCTCTGGAGTGATGGAGAGTTCACAACAACTTACTACTTAATAACCTTCTTCCTCCCGTAGCTGTAGTTGTTTAAAGGGTGGAGTTGGAATTTGCTATATAAACACATTCCTCATGATTGTGGAGCCTTTCCTAAGAGGAACGCCAATCGATGTCTTACTAGAGATTTGCTCATGACGGGAAGTAACCCCACTTGACCTATGTGTTCCTGAGTAACCAGAGTTGGGAAGGTGTTACAGACACCAAATGTGCTGATACATGATCTGATCAATGGCTAGTTACCAGAAATGACTTTAATATAACCCTGACATTTGATTTCTCAACAATGGTGTGGAATCTGTGAAACAGGGATGGGGTGACTAAATTAGTGAGTCACTAAATTAGGAATGGGTATTTTCTGTTGTATGAGACACTTAATAACAGTACTGTTAAAAGACTAAAATATCATTTTTTGCAGGGATCTAAAGCAGTGAAATGAAGTGTGTGGACTTTCCTCTCTTTGGAGACTTTGTGTTGCCAGTTTCTCTTTCCCTGAGGCAGTTGCAGTATGCAAATGAGCCGAGTTCCCATCTTTGAACTAGTGCAATAGGGACTAGTTCATGATTATTTTACAGTGCAATATGTGGTACTGTTCTCTGACACGTTGTGATAAAAGCAGTTCCTTTATACTGTGCAGCTAATGATTGTTACTGCAATTTAATTCTCCTGAAAAAGTCTACGTAATATACATTTTAAAATTTATAGAAGTAACAAAAATGACATTTTCAGAATTAGAACTCCTCAATGGGACCACACTGCTAAGACGTTGATATAATATTTAGACCTCAAGGGCTCTGGAAACCTCTCCCTCTATCTGACCTAGTTTAATCTTCGTAAGACTAGAATTTGATCACTTATCTTCCTTAGGGAGCTGGAAAAACGTATCCATTTTAAAAACAATTCGTTTTTTGTTTTTGTCCGTTCCTCTCTACCCCGCAGTGCAGTATCGGGGGACCATTTTAGTTTTTAAAAATCTGTTTTAGGGATTTGTAATCTCCTTCTACTTTAGTGTGACGTGGTTCTGCTGTGATTGGTCCATGTGTATATTTTTGTAAGCCTAACACAAAGCACTAGTAAATGATTAAAAACTAAAAGTGCACTGCTTAAACATTAGTCATGTACGTGGCAGTCTCAGCATTTGTATGAAGGGAAAGCAAAACCCCCACACATTTTCATGCAATCTTTTCCACATTGACATAATGATCTAAAAGAAATAACATAATTTTATGTTCTTAAATGTGAACCGACAGGTCTTTTGGGTGTTCACAAACAGCACGAATTAGCTAAACTGTAGCTTCTGTACTCTGTACCAGATAGCAGTGAATGTTGTTTTTGATTAAAGTCAATCCACTGACTGACGGATGTATTGAGAAAAAGGTTTAATGACAACAAGTTCTGTTAGAGGTAACAGCAGTGAATAATTTAACAGGACCGTCTAGTATTTCAATGCCTTCAGCATCTGACTGCTCTGTGTATAACATCGTGTTTGTAAGCCACAGAAAGTTGATCCTGTTCACCTGGACGTAGCGTTTTCAGTGGCAGAAACATTTCGTCACTTATCCAAGTGACTTCTTCAGTTTGTAAACTTCATACAAAACTTTTCTTGTTATAAAGATGCAGGGGAAACATGCAAAACTCTTGGTAGTTCTTGTAGATGATAAAGCAGGAGTTAAAGTATTTAAAAACACTTGAATTAAGAGTTCTTTGTATATTATCCACAATCAAAAAACTAACTTTGCTCTAATTGTGTGTTCCTAAATGTTAATACCATGTCATTATGTCTCTGTAGCATGTTACTGTGTTTGAGATTAAAACTGAGGTTGATAAAAGCTGTTGTAATCATTTATATCTGTCCACCATACCTGTAAATACGTCTATTGTATAATGGGGCTTTGAGTGCTGTCGGAATGCTTCCTTTAACACATCTGTGTTATGGCTGATTAAATCCACTATCCATGTCCATAAGCGAGTGCATCTGTTGTGCTCCTGACATGCTGATGGCTGCAAAGGGAAAAGGAAGGAAAAGATGCCTGTGGCCACTGTTGGCACAGTGTAATGGCTATCCTAATGATATTTGCTGATGATGGCTGTTTGAGTTTACTCACTGCTCACCACTTTCTCTGCTTTTAAAGGCATTTGAAGTTGCAGTCCAATTTATAATTTTAGTTACTTTCTGAAGACTGATTATACTGATTAACAACAAAGGTTAATGTAAGCAACTAGAAGCACAGATCCTTTTTTATAGAATTGAAGATTTATTTATTTATTTATTTCAATATGTTTTATGTGTTGACAAGTACTTTTGTTAACTCGCAGTTAAAGTGCTCTTCACGCATGGTAAATGTTCTGTGGTCACCTTCTCACAAAAACAGGTGGTGACCGTGCCAGTCAGCACGACATCAGTTTTCACCTGTAAGCGATTCGAGGAAAACGTGCTCAGACAATCAGGCCTGGAGCTTAATAATAGACAAATGATTGCTCTTTTCAACTCCTACCGTAACCAGGCATTTTTAATTTGGGCCATTGTGGCATTGACTGTGTGACCTTCTAAGGAAAGTGAGCCAGGCTTGTGTGGTCTAATGGGTGTTACTCCATAATTGAAGTTTCTATATTAAGGAAGATTGTTCATTCTTTTAATGTTTGGACAGTCTCAGTTCAGTCGGTGTAAGTGAAGAGAGTTTCACCCACTTCCTCTGGTTATTGTACTCCCTTTCTTTTTCTGTCAGTATGTCTCTCTGTCATTATTTGTCTCTTTCATTTCTCTCTATAATCATGACTTCTTATCCTCAGTTACTCACTTGTCCTAAGTCTCTCTCTCTCTCTCACTCACGCACTCACGCACACACCAGCAACCATTCAGCTTTCAGCTAATTAAATGGTCCCGTCCTGAGAGGTGGGCTCTGGAGTGTATCAAGATGAGGTTTTCATGTATGTTGTCTTCAAATTAAATTGACCCTTGTTTCTATTTTTCCATAGACGAGGACTGAATCCACCCCACAGAGTCAAGTCCATCTCCATGACAACCTTCACGCAACAGGAAATCGAGTTCTTACAGAAACATGGCAATGAGGTAGGAACGGCAACTCGGCCCTGTCAATTAATAAAGTTAGAAATTAAGCCCGAGGTCAACCTTCCCACTGCTTTCCTTTCTGACTAGTTAGATTAGCTTTTGGTTGAGCCATCATTGTTTGTCCTTGTCTATTCAATATTTAATAGACAGGTTGGCATAATGTCAGCCTATAAAAATCTTGAAATGGGCTGTGTATGTTGTGAAAGTTATGCTTTACTGTTTGTATTTAAGTAGCCTGTAGCACATATGCTTGTTAAGGCAATTTAGGCACGCTTGAAATTCATGTGGACTATTATCATTTTACTGCTGTAGAAAGTTTTATAAAACAAACTCTAGATTAAAAAGTGCATGCTACTTTCCGACAACAAAAATTGTTGTAAGGCAAATGTTTTGTCAGTTTAATACAGGTGTTGTGACACACTTTTATTGAATAGACAGGTCAAGCATTTCATGCATTATATTGGCACCTATTTACTTATGAGAAGTATAAACAATCGACCAGTTGCACTGTGCAAAATACCGAAGGGACGAGATATTTCGGGTAAACAGAGTATGAAATAGTGCAGTGCCACCCACGAAGGACAAAGTGGCATGGAAAGCAGACATGAAGGAGACTCAAGGTTGGAGCTGATGCATATACGCTTGAAGGCTGGTTTATAAATACTGCCTGTAAGTTACCTTTCTGTCTTCATAGAGCGCACTTGACAGACACTGAGCGGAAGGAGGATTTAATTTATGTGGCTGGTGGCTTACCCAACTAAAGTCTTTTTGGGAAACAATGTTATAAACTGTTTGTCATAAATTGGTGCCCAGTCCCAGTGTTTTTCACACAAAGTATTTATTTTGATAATACCTAGATAATATTAATAGCTGCCCAAGTATAGTTGGTGACTCATATCAGCACAGAGTTTTTGTTTTGTTTGTTTGTTTTTATTATGTTTTATCCAGGAGAACAATGCCATCCACAACTGATCTACTTCTAGACATCCTGAAAGTCCAGTTGTGACTATTCAGCTCGCACCAGCCGTCCCCATGTCATTGTTTCTCTTTCTTGGTGGCTCATTTGCCGGGTTGTCATTGTGGTGGTCCTTAATAACGATGCACCGCTCCAAGGCTCATCCTGAAGTTAGACCTACTACAGCTTTACTGTCTTGAACTGCATGATGACCGGGAGTCTTCTGGTTCCCCCAGAGCGCCACTACCGTGCTGTTATAATGAGGTCACTGTGTCTGGAAACAGAAATAAGACCACTGCAGTCTAAGATGCATAAAATATATTATTTTGCAATTTATTTAAGGCAATATGTACACCAAACATGTTTGTTCTCCAATATTTTTACAGAAAAATAAAGTGGCTCTTTTGGAGTAGCTTGTTTTGGAAAGTCCTGAACTTGAGCAAACTAAAATGGAATAGCCTAAAGCACATGGTCCGCGTGAAGAATTCCACCCTCATCCCAGAGTCAAATGTGTTCAAAGCATGGGATAAAATTCCACCACTCCAATGTGGAATTTTACCCCAAGACAGAGACGCTTTTTTGTACTTATTGCTGCAAAGGTTCACACCAGGGCAGAGGTTCGCAACCCCTTTATCTGTCAGAGGGGGGTTTTCTGTTTTGTTTTTTCTTTACTCTGCAACTTTATCTTACATGTGGCTTGTCTTTTTATTTGCTTGTCTATTTTTACTTTATTGTAACAATTTCATTACTAATAATGACTGATGGCAAAGCTCTGTGCATGTGTGTGCCGTTTCCTCCAAAAATCCCTTTCTCTAACTCTGTGTGTTCTCAGGTTTGTAAACAGATCTGGCTCGGTCTTTATGATGACAGAACCTCTTCAGTACCAGACTTCAGAGAACCACAGAAAGTCAAGGAGTTCCTACAAGATAAATATGAGAAAAAGAGATGGTATGTCAGTATCATAAGCTTGCTGAGAAAAGATCTCTGTCAGTGTGCATTGTGCAAAGGTTTTTTTTTTTTTTTCTCTCCCTCTCTCTCTGGCTTGGAATGTTTCACATGCGCCTCATAGCAGTTAGCCTCCAGCAAGCCACCAAATACCCCTCTTGAGATGTACAGAATCTAGGTCATTACAGTAAAGCTGCTCTATGTGCAAGACTTAATTGCTCCACGAAGTTATAGGCTTTAATCAACTGAAATATGTATGAGCTTTTTCTAGATGTTCTAGAGCTTCTTTTTTTGACTCTGAATAAAATTGTTATTGGTGTTTGTGAAATAAGAACTAGCCAAATGATTACTGTTTAAGTTTAAAAGTTAGTCACTGATTGTCGCTGATCACTCAGTGATATAAAAGAAAACAACCAACAAACTGTGATGCATCTTTAACGGCTTCTTGTAAGATTTTTATTTATCCTCTGCATTTTGTTATGACAAATTTGATACACCCAAAGTGTGAATTGGGTAAGCATGGATGTTGTTAAAAAACATCAACTCATCCATCTAGGGTTTAGTCTGAAATATGATCAAAATGAGAGCAATGACTAGTGCATGTTTGAACATGCTAGGTTTGCTGCAGACAGGCATTCACGTGGTCTGCTCTGTTGTGCGCACACACAACTTGTAGTGTCTCACTCTTATAAATGGTAGTTTAAAACTAACAAAAAATATATATATATATTTTAGTGTAAGTAATGCATAAATTGTTGATTGCTTCGAAGGTACGTGCCTCCTGAGCAGGCCAAGGTAGTGGCGTCAGTCCATGCTTCCATCTCTGGCTCCTCAAACAGCAGCACCAGCAGCACCCCAGAGGTTAGACCACTCAAGTCTCTGCTGGGGGAGTCGGCACCGTCTCTACACCTCAACAAGCACACCCCACCAAATCAGGTGAGACTTGCATAGTGTACACACATGCACACAAGTCATCACATGATTAACACATATGTTGGACAGCATAAACCGGTTCTTGTCCAGTGTGCCATATATGCCATATCTAGCAGGGTTGAGGTGAAAATATGTAGTTGTTACTACATATTCTCACCTCAGGTTGGTCTTTACAATGGTGTGAATATTTACGCTGTTACACTTTCAGCTTTGAACTGGGTTATCAATCGACAGTTAACACTCAGCGTTGTTGCCGATGTTAAAATGAAACCTTATGATGGGGCTTTAGCGGAAACAATGCTACCAGTTGATGACCTTGTTTACTTTGCTGAATGCTCTGTGGTTCAACACTACCACAGTTACTTAGTAATCCATTTACACACACATCCCTAAATGCTTTACTGACATGTTTACATTGGACTTAATTTGCTAAGTGATTTGCTAATTAAAAAGTATCTCATAGATACAAAGAAAATAACGACTCTTCGCACAAATGCAATGACAGATTTATTGACAACAGGTGCAGTCCAGGATTAGACTGTAAATTCTTTCACAGCAGTATTAAAAAGCCATGTCTTTAAAGACAAAAGCATATTCATCTTGTTTATGATAAATGACCAAATTTGCCCACTGAGATAAGGTTCATCTTTCATCGCTGATGAGACAGTGTCACCACAGTCTGTTTTTTCATGTGGCCTATTATCTCCTCTTTATTAATTTGCATGAAGGCTGTTTAGGAGCTCATTTATGCCGGTTTAGTTATTTAATTTTTTTCAAATGCATCTCTTGTCGTCACCAGTCTCCTGTAGTGAGCCGTGGACAAACCCAGCAGCAGCAGCTCCATGACAAGAAATATGACCTCCTCAGTGACTTGGGTGGTGACATCTTTGCTGCCCCGCCCAACATGAATGCAGGCGCCAGCTCCAGTTTTGCTAACTTTGCACACTTCAACAGCCACACAAGTAAGCAACAGACCAATAACACTGCAACTAACAAAAACATGAGCAAGTAATGTAGTTACCACTTAACACTTAACTTATTGTTAACACTTGTAGGCAAGGTCTGATTTGCTTCAACCAGTGTTTTCAAGTTTCACTATTGAAATGTGCATGGCATGGCATGGCATGGCATAGCTTAGCCAGCTAGTTGGAGATCCCAACTAGAGTTGGTTAAACTGCCTTTTCAAGAAGGTCACACCAGTATCTCATTTCCCTGGGCATGTACAATGTACATGAAGATAGTAAAGTCCTCAGCACACATAATCCACAATAAACAACAAAAAAAGCCCCAATTACCAATCTCTTACCAATAAATAACTGGGTTTATAGATATTGGATGTGGGGTGGGCACTTCTCCAGAGGTGGTGTATTTACTACATTAGATGGGATCAGGATGCCACCAGTTTGGAGAAGATGTGAATTTGCTATACGTCAGGAGTCATGATGTGCCCTTGGATTGTATCAAAATTGCATCAGACAGACAAATTGCCATGGTTACTAATACTTGTAACATGTGGCTGTTGGCATTTGCTTTCAATGGAGTTTAATGTCCTCTCATTTCTCCCTCAGAGCCTTTAAGATTCATCCTTAATGCAAGAACTAAAGTGGCGTTAACACACCTAACAAACATGCGCACAGTTGTGTTAAAATTAATGATGTGTGTAGTGCTAAGCACACAAGTCCTGCTTTATATTTGGGTGTGCACATGAAGGACTCTTGAGTGTTACTCGGAAATAGTGAATGTCGAGGTATATAAGCTGCTACGCATTTTAAGTTGCACTGCTCTACTACTCTGATTATTGCTCACATTTAACACATCACCCATTGCATTTTATTAGTAGTGTTTAACCCATTGTATTTGTTTTGCAGTCATTCATGTCTTTGGATATTGTATGCATTCATTCATTAATCCATTTTTTTCCCTTCACTTTTTTTTTTCTCCATCTGTTTGTCTGTACAACACCTCTACACAACTTCAAGTGGCACAGAATACCAAAGGAGAGGCAGACTTTGCTAATTTTGATGCATTCGGGAACACTTCTGGGTCGACAGGTGGTTTTTCCTCTGCACCCCAAGCCCCATTTCAACCCCCAAATACAGGTAGAGCAAGCTGGTTTTACTGGACAAATAACACAACTAAATCAATAACACAGAGGAACAGGTTTGCTTTATGTACACAGGCAGACATGTAAGAATTTACATAGACAAAGAATTTAGTCACACACACACCTCAATGGTAGTCAAAATTTCTCTCACATCATCATTTGTTGGTTTGTTTAAACTGTTGTATCACCTCTGTTCCCAAACCTTTCCATATGTGTAGCGTTCATTCATTTTTTTGTTCAAATGTAAACATTTCTTTACACCAGAGAGTTGTAAGGTTTTCAGATGATCCTGTTTAAAAGAGACTAAGACGTGAAGTACTGTGTTCAGGAGATTATCCACTGTACCTCACTAGAGACATTTACTGTAAACTTTACTTTGGGCATACACTAGCTTCATACAGCTTAGCCACATGTCTGAGAAACTAACATTTTTGTGTACTTTTGAGGTTCTAAATTAATGCTGGTGTTGTGCAATAGATGAGTGCTAATCAATACATGCGGTGTCAGCCAAAGCTTTTTCTCTCTCTCTCTCCTACAGTTTTTCAAAAATGCATTGGCAGCTTATTGACACATCCTCTGGCTTATTTCCAGCACTTTGACTCATAAGTCACATACTCTTATTTGAACAGTAGTTACTGCCACAAACTTCACTTCCTGTCAGGAAAATGTTGTGTACTACAGTGCCCTCTGCTGGAGGTGCATATTGACTCTGTATGAAGCGGCCTCCTTTAGTGTTTATTTTTATTGGAAACATTTTTAAGTGGCTTTCTCATAGATACTGACTGCCTTGCACTGTCTGCCTTCAGCTGTCAAATCTGTCTTACTTGTTTTTTGTTTTGCTTTGGGGTTTGTTTGTTTTTTATCCTTTGCTTTAGCAGTATTTGATTTGCTTTGATTTAGCACTTTTTAATGTTTACCTCTGGGTTACCTGACATCTTTTCTTTGATTTCTCTGCCATCTTACATTGCTCATTACCCCATTTCTGCCTCCCTCTTTGATTTTTGGCTGCAAGCGTTCACTGTGCTCTCATCCAGCCGCAGTATGGGTGAGTTTGCCACTGCTCTGCCTCTCCAGTGTTCACACAGTAAGTCTCTCTGCGCTTGCCCTCATAACAGCTTTCACTCTCTCACCCATCTTGTATGTGTAGTCATTGTGATCCCAATCCTCTCTTTGGGTGTTGTGTGTGTGTGTGTGTGTCTCACTGTGTTGTTTTTTTTGGTCCATCTATACTAAAATTAACAGCTGATAAAGCTCAGTGGTTAAACATAGGTCTACTAATCTTTGATTGTTGCAATGATTAATATGACCTACTGTGCAAAATAGACCAAAGTGTATAAAAATCCAACAAGGCAACATGAAAAGAGATGATAAGAGGAGATGCATATTTTCCCCTCAAGCAATAATGATAATATTTTTTTTTAAATGTGCTCAATCTCTAGATTTTTATGCAAAAATTACTTCTACAAAAGCTTTTACCCTAGAATCTATTTTTTGTAAACTGTAATGTGGGATGCCTTTAAACTCAGACTCCTTTAGTGTCCCTGACCTAAAAGTCATTAAATAACCAATATTTCATAGAAAGCAGTGAACTGCTGATTAAAATGCAGCGGTATCGGTGTCATTACTAAAAGTTGCCTTCTCTTCCCCTTAGGGTCACAACAACTGTGCTGCGTCCCAGTTAGCTCTGTTTTACCTCGGTGTCCAAAATAATTTATTATTCTGTGTTTGCTTTTAACGGGCTCCGTACAAATCTGCTCTTCATGTGCTGCAATATGGAAATTACTGCTCTGTAGCAAAACCTCAATTTTTCTCTGTAATATGCAGGAATGTGTGAACTGAGGGTTTCCAAGCATTAACATGGAGTGTTGAATTAGTTGCATAAAGATGTCCAGAGTGATTATTTTGCAGTCTGTTGCAGAAAATAGGTAAACATTAAGAGATTAATGTTTCGTTCTGCTCTAACACGTTTAGACCTGCTTGAGAGTGATCGTGTTGATATTACAGCGCTCAGTAAAATCTGCAGGATTGTTGGCATATTAAAGAGATTTTTTTGGGAGATAGCAACTTGTTTTCTATCTCTCAGTGAATACATTTTGATGAATTTTGTCTTTAACTTCCTTTCTCCACAGTATCGTGGTGAAGTTGGAAGTATTGGAGTCACACAAGAAAATTGCTGCCCTGCACATGCTCAGCCTCTAACACATATAAGTGCTAATTGTGTGTGCTCTTTTGGCTCATAGGCTGATGAAAAGCCAGCATAGTGCAGTGTAACAAAGGACAGATGTTGCTATCTATCCTTTAGAAGGTGTCCCTTTACCAGCCTGACTCCCAAGTTTACCCTTCATGCAGCTTTCCCTCTCCAACCTGTTTTGTTGTTTCTCCAAACCAACAATTACAGTCCCCCTTATGACTCTTTAATCTCTCTCTTTCATACAGGTAGCGCCTCAGGGGGACTAGCAAATGCCAGTTTTGCAAATTTTGAGAACTTCCCCAAATCGTGTAGTGCTGACTTTGGATCCTTCAGTTCCTCCTCCCAGAGTAACTCCACAGGAGCTGGCAGAGACGTTGTACAGAGTACTAACATTTCTGCCGATAAATACGCAGCCCTGGCTGACCTGGATAACATATTTAGCTCTGCCAAAACAGAGCCAGGTAAACCCTTCATGCCTAGCCTGTTTCATAGATGTCCATTGTAGGGCTAGAGAATGACTGAAAAACAAAAATACAAACTGAAAACTAGGTTTAATTAGGCGCATAGATTTAAGTCCCTATAAGTTTTCTTCTCATGGCAGGGATAGGCAGTCTCTAAAAAAGGGCTGGTTTACATTTTCTAGCAATTTATACTTACAGTAGAGGTCAGAAGTTTACATACACTCATCGTGGGCATGAATGTCAAGGTAATTTTGGGCTTTTAGACTAATGACTTAAAAAAATTGCACAAGTTTTAATTCGTTTGGGAGGTTATCTAATTCATTTAGGATCAAAATCATAAATATGGACTCAAATATATGCGTACATTCACTTAAATCTTTTAATAAGCAGTGCTAAAGGTTCTATAATCTTTTAACTTGACAAGGCCAAAACATTTTAACTTCTCATTACTGATGATTGACTGTAACTGGTAGTTTCTGGCCTCTTTGCCAGCATAAAAAGAATTTGTTTGATAGCAGCCATTGAATTGACCAATACTCGTATCTTCACTGACTTCCTTGGACTTTGAACAATCCCGCTTCTTAGAACAATGACAAAGAAATGCTCAAAATCCCCAAATTGCCAGGACATTAATTCTTACAGGGAATGTAAACTTCTGCTCACGATTGTCTATACCTCAATGTTACTGAACCAGCTGCAAAAAGGCAACTGGACATGACTGAAATGCCTCCTCACTTCTGTGAATGCTATACATCTAGGTTTGACTGAAGCATTTTAATACCACATTATTAGAAGTTTGGTGTTTGAGTATCTGTGAATTGTACTGAGCTGGTTTTTCTCATATAAATATGTATTTTTGGGCTAGAAAATATACACTTCCTAATGACCTAACATTTATTCCCTATTAATTTCAGTAGGTTCAGTATGGCAGCTATCTCCGGACCTCTTTGAAAGTTTAAAAGCATTTTCTTCTGCATTAAGTGAACTGAGGTAAATCAAACCTGGCTTTGCTTTTATGTACTTCTATTCTAGGAGGTGGTATTCCTGGTGGGGTGAGCTCAGCAGCAGCAGCAGCAGCAGGAGTGGGTGGTTTGCCTCAGAAACAGCCAGCAGGTGGAGACCGCTATGCTGCTCTAGCTGAGCTTGATACAGTCTTCAGCACCTCAGCACCTGCCACCAGTGTTTACAATACCACCAGCACCTCACAAGGGTAAGAGACTGCACAAACCAACATAAATCAGACAAATCTTTTTTCTTCATTGTGATGATCAGTGTTCCAGAATACGCTTAGGCCTTTTCCTTTCTTTTTGCATCCTTTCCTAAACTTATGTGCTAACGGTGTGTCACTACAGGAGTGTGTTTGGCTCAGAGACGGGAGTTTCAACAGCACAAATACAGCAGGCTGTGCCCAGCATGGCTCAGGGTTTTGGAGGTAAGTGAACTTAAACACGTCTCTGATTTGTTATGGTAACAATGTTCACAAAATTGACACGGTTGTTAGTAATTGTTCATGTTTTACATTTCTGAATAATTTTAGAGTGAGGTTGAGGAAACTATGAGACAATCACAGAGAGATTTGGCAGTTTCATTTTGTACAACTTGCGTACTTAAATGATGATTCTTAAAGCATCATAACTTTATCATAACTTAAAACTTAATTTGGCAAGAATCAGCCTAGTATGGTCAAGAATTTATTTTTGTTTCATTAACATTAGTTAATTAGTTTGTTGTGATGTATAAAGGACATTGACGTGGAACTGTCAAAACACCCTCTATAAGCTATCTTTAAAAAAGAAAAATGTTTAATATTACTTATAACTTAGGACGTCATGCTAATTAATGTTAATTTGATGCTGTTATTCCCATCAGCACACCCAACCAATCCATTTGTAGCTCCTGGTGTTGTCCCAGCAGCAGCTCCAACCAACCCATTCCAGTGCAATGGCAGAGCAGCAACTGTTGCAGCTGCAGCAGGTTTGTTTTTGTTGGCTGTGTCTGTGTGTGTTTTGAGAATCCCCTTACTCACTTAACACCCTGCTTACTTACTTAGTTTAGTAGTTCAGTTTAACAGTGTGTATAGAAATTATATGCACTTGTTCAGTCATAAAGTTAGTGTATTAAAAGCTGTCTTTTTTTGCACATTGGAAGTGGCAACCTTTGCCTCTGCTACCTCAGAAGTGATTATATATCTGATCACAGTGCCAAACACAGAAAAAGCGACAGGAAAGTGGAGGAGGGCAAAAAGATTGAAAACTACAATTCACTATGGAACTGGTTAGCAAGAGAAGTGTTGCCATTTACTGGTGTGCAGAGATTGATTTTTAAAAATAAATCGGTATGGTGAAGAATTTTTAGATTCAGTTGTCTGTCTTATTGTCCTTGGCGTGCTGGACAGGCTTGATGAGGGTTCTTCATTGGCATGGGTATCCTCCCACCTTTGGTAGGTTTGTTTGTGCTAACTGCTTCCCCTTTGCTCTCATGTGCTTTGCTCTGCCAGTGAATGATTTTAGCTGTCACTGAGGAAAATCTCGAAAGAAGTAAACACAGCACCACTGAAATAGCCCAATAATCCAGTTACCATTTCATCACAGAGGAACAGAGTGAAGCTGAATGAGAAATGACTAATAACAATAGGTTTGAGGATGGATTCATCTTTCCCAAATATCTGTGGTTTCTGCAGCATGGTCCTCTTCTTGGTTAAAGAATTAAAGGGGAAATAATAAACTTTATTGTTCATTAAAAGAAAACTTACACCCTGAGTTATTAATCACGCTGATTAACAGATATGCTTCATTCAATGAATGAATGAAGCCTGTATCCCACATCAGCTGTAAACTGTGTGTGTATGTTTTCTTTTGTTTTTCTTAAATCACTGATAGAATTGCTTGGTTTTTAGCTGGCTGTCTCACACATTTTGATCCCAGCTGTTGCTCCTGTGTGTTCACCAGAGATCAGACACTGCCACTAAACTTACTGATGTCTGATTCTGACTCCCTCTTTTCTTTTTTTTCTACAGCTTGTGTGCAGACACTCTTATTGCATGTGTTTAAACTATCCAAATAAAAAACAAAACAAAACTGAGATTCTGACAATCCCAGCTGGACACACAATACTGAATTGTAGACGTTTTTGCCCAAAACGAGTCACACTGGGTTACAGAATCGCAGCAATAGATCAAACCAAATTTTGCCTATTATGTGTTGAGCTTTTGTTGGTTCCTAAATGTTACTGTTCTGCTATTTTGCAGCACCATTTGGCACAGGCTCCATGAGTATGCCAGCTGGATTTGGGAATACTGCAGCCTTCAACCTCCCCACCAGCTTTAGTGGAACATTCCAGCAACCCTTTCCTGGTCAGGCTCCCTTCCCTCAGCCTCCCGCGTATCCCCAGCAACCCAACGGTGTGTGTCATGTAGACAATAATGGCTATGGTGAGATTTGAGCTGTAGTTGTCAAGTGGTCGTCTATAAAATGTTGAAGACTTTTCTTCATGTAATATTTGGTTCACTCAATTAACCCTGACGGAAGAGGTCTTATTTGATTTGGTAATATTGTTATTGTTGTTTTAATTATATGTTTAGCTATATGAAAATAATATAGAGAAAGCTAGATAGATAAATGAGAGAGAGAGAGATCCATGTCCATCATGTAACAGTTGAAATCACATTATGTTTTTCAGGTGGAGGATTTCCAGCCTTCGGCCAGGCCAAGTCTGTTGCAACTCCTTTTGGGCAGGCAATGGCAGGACCTATGGTCTCTAGCAACCCTTTTCTGGTTAGTCTGGTGGCTATGTGCTATAGTCTCCTGGATCAGTACTGTGCAAAGTTTTAACTCATCTTTCATTTCTTACAGTGGCTTGCAAAAGTATTCGGCCCCCACAAACATGAATCAATGTTATTGGAATTCCACATGAAAGACCAATACAAAGTGGTGTACATGCGAGAAGTGGAATGAAAATCATACATGATTCCAAACATTTTTCACAAATAAATAACTGAAAAGTGGGGTGTGCGTAAATATTCAGCCCCCTGAGTAAATACTTTGTAGAACCACCTTTTGCTGCAATTACAGCTGCCGGTCTTTTAGGGTATATCTCTACCAGCTTTGCATGTCTAGAGACTGAAATCCTTGCCCATTCTTCTTTGCAAAACAGCTCCAGCTCAGTCAGATTAGATGGACAGCGTTTGTGAACAGCAGTTTTCAGATCTTGCCAGAGGTTCTCGATTGGATTTAGATCTGGACTTTGACTGGGCCATTCTGACACATGGATATGTTTTGTTTTAAACCATTCCATTGTTGCCCTGGCTTTAAGTTTAGGGTGGTTTCCCTGCTGTAAGGTGAACCTCCGCCCCAGTCTCAAGTCTTTTACAGACTCCAAGATTGCCCTGTATTTGGCTCCATCCATCTTCCCATCAACTCTGACCAGCTTCCCTGTCCCTGCTGAAGAGAGGCACCCCCAGAGCATGATGCTGCCACCACCATATTTGATAGTGGGGATGGTGTGTTCAGAGTGATGTGCAGTGTTAGTTTTCCGCCACACATAGCATTTTGCATTTTGGCCAAAAAGTTCCATTTTGGTCTCATCTGACCAGAGCACCTTCTTCCACATGTTTGCTGTGTCCCCCACATGGCTTGTGGCAAACTGCAAACGGGACTTCTTATGGTTTTCTGTTAACAATGGCTTTCTTCTTGCCACTCTTCCATAAAGGCCAACTTTGTGCAGTGCACGACTAATAGTTGTCCAATGGACAGATTCCCCCACCTGAGCTGTAGATCTCTGCAGCTCGTCCAGAGTCACCATGGGCCTCTTGGCTGCATTTCTGATCAGCGCTCTCCTTGTTCGACCTGTGAGTTTAGGTGGACGGCCTTATCTTGGTAGGTTTACAGTTGTGCCATACTCCTTCCATTTCTGAATGATCGCTTGAACAGTGCTCCGTGGGATGTTCAAGGCTTAGGAAATCTTTTTGTAGCCTAAGCCTGCTTTAAATTTCTCAATAAATTTATCCCTGACTTGTCTGGTGTGTTCTTTGGACTTCATGGTGTTGTTGCTCCCAATATTCTCTTAGACAACCTCTGAGGCCATCACAGAGCAGCTGTATTTGTACTGACATTAGATTACACACAGGTGCACTCTATTTAGTCATTAGCACTCATCAGGCAATGTCTATGTGCAACTGACTGCACTTAGACCAAAGGGGGGCGAATACTTTTGCAAGCCACTGTAATATCTTGCGTCTAAGCAGCTGGGCGTCTTCAGTTCAGTCCTTGTGCCTGAACATTTTCAGATGTTTGTTTAAGCCACTTGACCTGTCAGTCATTCAAGTATAAAAAAGGTGACTAACTCAATGCATGACCCAGTGTTTCTACACATAGCAGACTTGGAAATGAACCAGAACAGATTATTTAGTTGAATCTGTGAAAAATGACAATAAAAACATAGTTTGATAGACATAAAATGGTATGTGTTAGGACAAAAAAATAAATAAATCTACTGCAGACAAAAAGTATAATGAAAGGCATGCTGTTAAGAAAAAGATTTTTTTTTCTTTTCTTTTTTTTAAATCCAACAAGAGCTGACACAAGACATAAGAGCTGACCCTCATCATCTGACGCTTCAGTTGATCCATCAGAAATAGTCTTAGTGGAAGGGTGGCCGACAAGAAGCCATTCTTCAGGAAGCAGTATGTTCAAAAAAGTCAGGAGAGGGTCCCACTGTGTTTACAGACATCTGTAAGACACTGTGGAGACTGGAGCCTACCCCGGCTACCCGTGAGAGGCAGCTAGGCTTTTACAGGGCTAACATGCAGAGACAACCATTCACACTCACACCTGTAACTCATGCAAACATGGGGAGAATGTGCAAACTCCACACAGATAGTGGAGTTGAACTCAGGACCTTCTGAACCACTGTGCTGCTATATTTGTCACCATGACAATGATCCTAAACACACTGCCAAAAGCAAATCTGATGGAAAACCACACGGTGGAACACTATCAGTCATGGATTGGCCTCCCCAGAGCCCGGGCCATAACATTATGGAAGTAGTGTGGAATCATCTTGACAGAAAACAGAACAAAAGACAGCCAACATCCAAAGAAGAGCTTTGAATGTCCTTCAAGAAGCCTGGAGAACTATTCCTCATGACTAGTTAACGTAATTACTAGAGAGCTGCCAAAGAGGGTTTAGTCTGTGTTGAAGAATAAAGGTGGTGATACAAAATTTTGACTTTGGTATATTAGAACCTGTACAAACAGTTGCTGACTCATGCTGTATTTTCCTGTGTGTCACAGGAAAAGTGTTTCACATTTGAATAACATCCTGCACCTGTTGATAACATAGATAAGATAAAGCTTTATTAGTCCCACACATGGGAAATTTGTTGTGTCACAGCAGAACAACACAAATGGAAAAAAAAGTATAGGAGAAGGTAAAAGAATAACAAACTATATGCAATAGAATAAAATACTACGAGGTGGCCCGAGACTTTTGCACAGCACTTTTGATCTGTATTTGACATAAAAATAAATTAAGAGACTTCAGTTCTTTGTGTAGATTTTATTGTGAGGGATGGCTTTTGTTTTTGTTTTTTTTTTGTTTGTTTGTTTTGAATAACCAGCCCATTGCTCTGGTGAACAGCCATATAGCTAGCATACTTTCTTCTCAGTTAACACTGGACAAGACCCTTAGTACACAGTCTCACTGCGTGCTTCCCTTTTTCGTTCTAGGGTGCGGGTCCACCTGCACAGTATCCAGCTGGAGGCTCTTCCACAAACCCCTTCTTATAGCGGTCCATCATGTCAGCTGCACTACAGGGTCAACAACTGGCACGCTTGCACCTATTGCACTGTTTTTGTTTCACAAGTAGCTTTAAAAACACAATGTTTGTAAGAATTTGTATTTTCTATCGCAGTTTGTCATAAATGGAACAATATGCGACACAGTCGTGCTGACACTGTCGAAGGCTACAAAACAGTGATGGTGTGTGCAGAGGGGGAGGTCGATGCCCTCCCCTTTATTTAACCTGTGAACTAGCCTGGTCTCTACTGAGCCACAATGTATAATCGAACTGGTTGAAAACTAAGTTATTGCATACAGTATATCCCATTCATTATGCTGCAATTCTGTACATTTTTTTTTCTTTTAGGAAATTAGCTCTTTGTGCATATCAGTATTTGTATCTAACACACAGAATTTGCTAAGACAGAACTGTTGCTTTGAAAAGCTAATGGGTACTGCCAGTTACTGTATTTGTAAAGAACCAAACTATTTGTGCAGGACCCTTTTAGACAAACTGTTCTCACTAAGGAAATGAATATATTCTGTTGTCAAGGTGGGGTTAGGGTTAGGAGGAGGACTGAATGCTACATCAGGGATGGGTGGGATGGGGGGCTCGTTTCTCTGTTGTCTCCGCCCTGCTGACAGAGTTGCAACACTTCAAATGACAGTCAGAAGAAATGGCTGATGAACTGAAAACCACTTACTTGCATTGGGTATTAAAAAAGTTTAAGTTAAGGTGTAAATATATACAGTATATATATTAAAATGAATTTTAAGTAAAAAGAAACGACCAAAGCATTCATTTATATGGATGTATGAAACATTCTTTTATTGTTTTTGTACAAAAAAATGATTTCTATTCATCATGTTGAAGTAAGTAATTTAAATACTTTTTTTCTGCTACTTATGAACTAATGTGAGGTCAATTTAGGGATGGGAAACCATAACTGACACACTATAACGCTCTATACGTGTTCAGAATCTGTGTTCTTCGCTGCCTGGAGTTTCATCTTTGTCTGGAGGAATTGTCTCTTTTCTGCTTCTTTGTGCTCTCCAAATACTGAATAGACCCCGAAGTAAAAAAACAACAGAGATAACCAAGAAGTAGCTGGAATACACGGTGAACTGCAAAGAAGAGTACATGTTTAAAAGGTTAATGACACTAATGGACAAATAAACAGTGCTGCTGTACATATTTTGTGATCTGATGGCTTACCTGGGGAATGATGGCCAGGCCTAGCCCTCTACTGTCAACTACAACAGACGTGATAATCGTCTGTAGAGCCAGTGCTCCAAAGGTATTTGTCCCAAAGACTAGTGCATATCTTTCCATTGAGAGATCAGCTGCAATCTGATACCTGCAAGCATAGAATTTGTCTTAATCTAAAGGTTGGTAGATTGGTAGATTGCTCTTATATCTGCAATAAAAATCAAACTAAACTGAGGTAAAGTATAACCCTGATGTGACTTGACACTCTTACATTGCTATAGTTATCAGCATCATGTACAGTGACTTGAAAACGATGTAACCGCTGTAGCAGACCCAAATGTTGCCAGTGAAAGTCATGAGGAACAGTGAAGCTGCACTCAGTCCAGAGAAACCACCCAGGGCCAGCTCTCCCCACTCCTCCCATCTTACCTCAGTAAAGCCTATCCCGTAGGCAGTGGCTGCACCTGGAAAGCATGTACACGTGGGATAAGACAAATTAGGACAGCTGATTAGGTACTGAGAAATCTTATGTGTCCCTGATAACTTCCATTTGATTTAGGGAGGGGGGGGGGGATGCCATCTAATGTTGCTTACTTAAGAGGTTTGAGACTGCCTCCACGCCTCCGTTGTAAATGCTGAAGTTCTGAGAAGGCTGCACGTGCTCCCAAAGCACCTGTGCAGTATGGTGTGGGTATCATTAGGTTGTTCAAGGATGTGTGTGTGTTTAATTATTGCTGTTTAAAATATATATCTAAAATGCCTTTTATTAACACAAGAGAAGGCTTCAGCAGCTACAAGGCACTACTTGTTCACTGCAGGTAAACCCATCATAAAGCAGCTCCCAGTAGCAATTTGGATTGCTGCAGTGATTCAGATGCTTTTACTGCTCACATTTTTGTTTATGCTGCCTTCATAACTGACCTGCACATAGTTGACAGTCTGGTTATACCCACAGGTAGCCATTGCCCACCACACAGACCAGTAGAGCAGCTGTCTAGAGGAATAGCAGTGGCGGAAATCCCTCCACAGCTGGAGGAGGACTTGGCCGCAACTCTGCGTAACGATAGATTCCTCAAGGTTCTCAGCATCAGGCTCTCCTTCTCCACTCTCCACCATTTCACCTCCTCCATCTTCCAGTGATGCATTTATTGTGTTTGACTGTTCTGCTGCAGTCTGTCTCCCACGTTTTCGATGAAAGAACATACTCTTCTGTGGCATTGGCAAGAAGAAGGAAGTGAGGAGAGCGATGGCAGTGAGAACCAGAGTGAACACCAGGATGTTGTTGTATGACATGAGGTCGAAGCTGACAAGCAGCTGACCCAACACGGAGCCCACTGTATACCCCAGGAGCTGGACACTGCGGCTGTAAGAGGTGGCCTTCCGGTATCTCTTCAAATCTATTACACTGTAATAAAGAGCATATTCAAAATGTCAAGTCTCCCCTGAGCAATGCTAAAAATCCAAATCTGTGAGATGTACTACATGACCTGTAAATGTAGGAGAAGTAGGCCACGTCGCTGGCTGTCACAACTCCGTAAAAGAACTGCGTAGCCTGCATGGCTGGCACACTTGCTGTCCACAGCAGCAGTGCTGTGGTGATGAAGAGCATAACACACTGAAACACCACTACAGGCATGTAACGCAGCCAGTCAGTGAGAAGGAACACCGGCACTAGCACGGACAGATAGGAGTATGTCCACACTGGGAAAATTTGATTGTTGACCTGACAGGGAAAAACTCATCAAAAGCAGGAAATGCATGACTTTATAGCAAATGATTAAAGGTTTTAGAATCTTGATTGGATTTCTATCACTTAGATTTTTTTTTTTAAAAGATGCCAGTTATCTCTCTGCTATGAATCACCAGCTTGTGTGTGCATGTGTGTGTGATTATTTGTCATTGTAGCATGTACAAAAGAGCAAGTTACCAACTTTTTCACAATGAGGACCGAAAAGCTGAAAATCATTTCTTTTCTAAGTCTGTTTTGATCGAATTACACTATAGCCTTTCTAGCATATGTCATATATACCTGCTCAGTTGTCAGATTCTTATCCGGTCCTGTCAAAAATGGGATGAGAAAAGGCTCCAGTGGTTTAACTGTGCTGAAGAATCCATAAATGCAAAGCAGAATAGTCGGATACTTCCAGTCTGATCTCCACTTCTTCACTGCCTCCATGTTGGCTTTCCTGTTTCATGTGTGAGTGTGTGATGGGGGAAAAATACCTCACAACTCTCTAGGCATTTTGTTAATCAGCAACCTGGTCAAAGAGCAACACAATCTTGGTGACACTCTAGCACAAGCTGAGATAAAACTTTGATAAATTAAACAGGTAAGCGCCCAAAACTCTGGACTTTAATACCAATCAGAAGTAACTGTTTTATTGTGTTGTTTGTCTTCCTGCCTTTGTTGCAGATAGCAAAAATACACAACACATAAATGTTTGCTTTTCAGTGTATAAACGTTTAATGTTACAGTTTGTAGTGTTTAAGAAAAGCATATTTACAAGCTCTCGTTACTTTATTTACAGCTGTTTAAGGTAAATTAGTTCCAATCTTCCAAAAACCTGTCGGGCACTGACACAGGTCAGAGACGCTCTGCAGCAATCACCTCCTCAACACACTCAGGTTCCTTGGCTTCCGTGTGCCGGGGACAGATACGACACATAATCCTAAGCATTATTAGAATTATTTTACCTATGCTATGGTAGTGAATCACCTGCATCAAATAGACCTGCGTGCAACAGCTAATTATAACCACCAGGTGTCACTTTGTCCTCACATTTCAGTGCTTCAGTTAAGCAGCAGAACGCTGAAGGGGCCATCGGGTTCTTGACTTGAAGACTTGAAGAAAAATGTACTTTTAAAGTACCTTTTTTGCACAATACTTTTTTCTTTTACTTGAGTACATTTGTGAAGAAGAAACGGTACTTTTACTCCGCTACATTTGCAAAATTTGACTCGTTACTTTTTAAAAAAAATAATTAGTTTAACACATTAGATAACATGCCGCCAGTGGAGTTTCCGGTAACTTTTTTACCAATGAGATGTGGCCGTTCAGTCACATGACCAGTTTGAAACTGGCGGGCAGAGCGGCCCAAGCGTTTAAAAGTAGCAGACACATGGAAAGAAGAAACGTGAAAACATGGCAGAGCCAATTGTCTACGCTAGAGCTGAAGAGGATGAACAGCATTTTCCTCACATACAAAGAATGTTTCGCTTAAAAGCAGTACAAAAGAACAGCTATATCTTCATTGTCGGTGTCTTCAGTGAGAGCCAAAATAAACCAACTTTTCAGCGTGAAACAACTCAACTCGTGTAACCTGAGGAAATGGTAAGTTTTCTCTAAATATCTTTTTAGCTGTGGTTAGCTGAATGTCAGTCTTATGTTACAGCAGCTGTTTCGAGCTCGATCTGCGAGTCATATTTTCGGCGCTTCGTTGTAGTGAGACAAGTCTGTGGGTGTTTTGTGCAGCTTTGGCTGTCCTGTTAACTGCTCGCTGGTTAGCCTATAAGCTAACAGCTAGCCTGGTTAATGACGCTAGAGTTCCACAAACATGCAAACAGCTCGTCTCTACTGCTTTAACTGTTAAAACAGAAGGCAATAGAGATTGACAGACCACGTGACTTTCGCGCATTGCATGCCGGTAACTCGTGGCAAAACAATCCAAGTACCGCATCAAATGCAAGCATTTGCAGCACCGCAAAACGTTCATTCTCCGGTTCCAATACCTTCTTGCTTTTTCTTTGCCCCCCAAAAAAGTTATGTAGAAAACGAAGGAGAACAATTCCGGTCCCTACAAAGACAGACTTGATGAAAAGGCAAAGAAAAGATACGAGGAAAAAATCAAAGGAGTGAAAGGGTTATACCCTTACGAGCACACAGAGTGGACAAAATACGTTAGCGTGCTGCCCAACTTTAACCACGATCATATTTATAATTATACGGTTCTTGGAGTGAGTGCATACACTCATGAAGTTCAGTAACTTCAGGTCACTGCAACAAGCCCAGGAACAGTTTACCAACGGATGGGTACAGGACCATGAAATGCACCGTGTAGAACGAAAGACCATCGTACCTATCATAAGTTTACCAGTCTCACAAATCGTCTTCATAAATACACATTCGTTAACCGTTTATTAATAGGACCTTTGAGCTCAACGGTAATTAATTAGTAGTGGAAATAATTTCTGGTTCGCATTACAGAAATGTAGCAGTGACAATAATATTGTATGCTGTAATCGTACTGGGCAATTAGTGATAGCATAGCGCCACAATTTCTGTTCAGCGCCAGACTTGCTTGTAACCTATATCACCAATTATGTTATGAAAAATGACGTATTAACTACTACAAAACACTGACCTTTGTGGAAATGCTTGGAGCAGACTAACCTGTGAGCTGGAGTGTTCTGGGACGTTATATTTGGTCTTTGAATGGCTGCAATCCAGGCGATCTGTTGCCTCTTTTTACTTCAGAAACATGGCTCGAATAATTTCTCTTCAACGACATAATCCGATAAAAAAAACGATCTCTTTACCCGTCAGCTTCCCGTGGCTGTCATGCGACCGGCTATTGCAGTTAATAATACAACAGCTTCTTGACAGTTTTTTGTGTTTCTTTTTATCGCTGTGTAACTGATTTCAATTGAAAGCCTGCGTGCGCTAGTACCTCTTGCCACGAGTTCCCAGAATTCTTTGCGGTTTTACCCTTGAATGACGTCACATTTTCAATCTCTATACTGCGGCTGACAGGGTTTATTATGTGAAACAGCAGTGTTGGAAAGGCTGTCAGCTGTGTGGGGGAGCCCCCTTGTGGCAAGAGAGCACAGCTGCACTATTGAGCACATGTTCCAGTGATCAGAGTTTATTTGAACTAACACAGGGCCAAAGCCACCTGGCAGACTTACTCAGCAGGGGATGTCTACACACGGTGTGAGTCGTGTGCGTCGCTAAAGAACTGTGAGTAGACGTGGAGCCCTGCCTGGAAAGGACAGTTTTAGTCTTTTATGCCATTTGGACATTTAGTGGATGTAGGAGTGCAATGTGTATTGACCTGTTCGCTATGTGGCTAGTTCATGCTACTAATGGTACTTGTTATGCTACATACTTGCTAGCTGTAAGCGAAACCCATTTGGTGTTTTGTGATATATTGTTGTTGGGTGTATTGGCAGTCAGTGTCATGTACTGTAAGGGTTTGGGAGTAGTGTATGAAACTTGTGCATGTAGATGTTTATATAGGAATTCCCATTTGTAGTTCTAGTTAGATTTGAAGAAAGCTAATGAATCATAATTCATGACTTAGATGTTTATTACATTCAGTATTCTGTATATGTTCTGTTCACAGACCACACCCACACCCCTCACCACTCTGTAAGCCTGCGGTTGCATTACTGTGTTGCTGTACTGTGCTGTTAAGCTGAGGAATCACCACTCTACAGTAAAGACGGTATAACCTTTATCTGTGCGTCCTGTTTGTTCTGACCGACACCCCAAGGTGAACACCACTGCTATTCAGCCAACGCCTATACAGTCCTGGGTTCAACCCAAATTAACATTGGTCCTTCGAGCCGGATGGTGCTTTCCTTGGATCTTAAAGATGCAGCCTAGTTTCTTCTCCAGTGAAGATGTCTCAGAATCAACTCGCTCAAGGCGCCAAGTACAACCTCCCCCCTACCTTGCAGATTATGAGGTGAGCTTGGTGGGCCACCAATGAGACATGACATCCTACCGTCACTCGTACACACCACAGTATGCACCTGGGCTAGAAGGGCGAAAGCAGTACGTGTCATCGGCAGTGTCTGTACAGACCTCCCGCTCGTCTAGCCCAACAAGTCAGCCTGGATGGGAACACACCATGGATGAATGGACCGCATATCATTGTATCATACTACAATGATATGCGGCAGCATGTGTCCAGTAGGAATGGCCTGACCCATCAGCCTCCTTCTCCTTTCCATCGACCATGGGAAATGTCTGCGGTTTCGGGTTCGCAGTATGTAGTTATGCCCAAACACGTGAACCAGACAGAGGTGGTTACCTGTCAGAGCAACGGGACCAGAGACCACCCCCAACGATGCACG
This sequence comes from Neolamprologus brichardi, assembly GCF_056152115.1. NCBI lineage: Eukaryota > Metazoa > Chordata > Actinopteri > Cichliformes > Cichlidae > Neolamprologus > Neolamprologus brichardi. The sequence continues at coordinate 13,726,151 of NC_142117.1, read as the reverse complement.
AACGAGTCCGTGGCCGCAGTATGACAATAGGCAGGATATCCATGCCTAACAAGAATACCAAAGGCCATACTTTCGCCCAACAACAGCTCAGAGTATTCCACCCAAGGATACTACAATGATTGATACATTGGATAGGATGATGGGTGAACTACAGCTGTTAAAGGAGCAGACACTGACAGCTAGTCGGCTAACCCCGCCATTCCCCAACAGTGCACAGGGGTCCAACTCCAAGTATTCCTGATCTCATTAAGAAGGACCCAAGCAAATTTGCCCGGTTAAAGATCGCACTTGACAATCTGCTGCCACCAGATGGGACAGAGCTTTTCAAGTTTCAGATACTGATGGATCATTTGAAACTAGATGAAGCCCGTCTCATAGCTGATGCATACCTCAATTCTCCATTCCCCTATACTGACACTAAGACAGTACTATCGGAGAAGTTTGGTTAGCCCCACCAGTTAGTCCTCAGGAAGATTGCCAGTGTTATGGATGCACCGGACATTCGTCGCGGGGATGTGGAGGCTTTTGAAAGATTTGCACTGCAGATTCGGGATCTCTTCGGTATGCTGAAGACCCTTGGTCCAGATGGCGAAGTGGAACTGAAATGTGGCTCTCACGTGGCATGGCTCCTCAGTAAGCTGCCAGCTGAAATGAGGTCTGAGTTCCGGAAATGAAAAAAAACCTTCAGTGGTGTGGAAACATTATGGGTTTGCGGAGTCAGATGTGGATCAAGTAAACTTTGCTACAGTGTCGTAGCTGCACCACAGAGCAACACTGCAAAGTTCACTAAGCATAGATGTATACATTTTTCATTTACTTTTTATATTGCAAACATTTGCACTGTTATCAGTATTTGCACACTATTTTATATTATTTTTTGACTATCTTTAAAGTCATTATTCAATACATTGTTATTGTTAAATAAATATCGTCAAATAATTGAGATCTCAATTTCAGTGAAAATAATTATGATTATTGCAATTGCAAAAGCAATTATTATGATCATTTTTGCCATAATCGAGCAGCCATATGGCAGATCACATCAAGCAGCACAATGCAATCTGAAGAAAGCTTGCAGCCTATGTCAAGGCAAACACCTTCAGATCCTGCATGAGGTCAACGTCAAGAGTGTGAATGAAGGTACTTGCCTGGTGAGCTCTGCAACTGAAATACTCCACCTAGATAAACCTTCAGATTCTACCCGTGTTCTAAGTGATTAGAGTTCTCCTGAGAAATGGTAAAAAACTCTGGACACTTATGCCATCCTGGATGATGGCTCTGATCACACCATGCTGCTCAGCCGCTGGGCCTAACAGGCACACCTGAAGACCTCGCCTTGAGAACTATCCGTCAGGATATCCAAGTTTTACATGGGGCCTCCGTTTCATTCACACTGTCCCCTATCATGCAGCCCCAGAAATCCTTCCACATAGCTAATGCCTTCACTGTTCAGCGGCTTGGCTTAGCTGAGCATTCATATCCAGTTACCATGCTCAAGAGAAGGTACAGACATCTGAAGGACTCGCCCCTACAAACTTTCAGCAGAGTTTCACCCCTGTTGCTAATTGGGGCTGATCACCCACATCTCATAAACCCTATAGAGCCGGTGTGCTTTGGATCACCAGGAGGGCCAGCTGCAATCCGAACCCAACTGGGATGGACTCTGCAAGGGCCTGCAAAGTCGCTTGAGTCACAGCTAGAGTCTCAACAGTGTCTGTATACCTCCTGCAGCCCCCTGTCTGTTGAACTCCAGAGGAATGTGGAGAAGCTGTGGCAAGTGGATGTTCTACCATATAAGAGTAAAAAGGAGGTGACAAGGTCGAGGGAGGATCATGAAGCCCTTCAGATACTGGAGGCCAGAACAAGGCGCGTGGATGTTAAGGGAGTGCTCCGGTATGCCACACCCTTATTGAGGAGGAAGGATGCACCACTTTTTCAGGCCACCCAAGAAGCGTCACTGCCCAGCCTGAGGAGTACGGTTAGGGCTGCTGCATATATGGCCGAGATTGAAAGGTTGGTGACCTCTGGGTTTGTAGCCAAACTGCAACCAGAGGTTGCCTCTCAGAGCCAAGAGAGTTGGCTCATCACATGGTCCAGCACAATGACAAGAATAGAGTGGTCTTTAATTGCTCTTTTCAACACAAGGGACTTAACCTGAACGAGTCCCTATTGCCTGGCCCTGTCCTGAGCCCTTCTCTGGTTGAAGTGCTCCTGCGCTTCAGAGAACACAGCATTGCCATCAGTGGTGACATAAAAGGAATGTTTCACCAGGTGTGCCTACTCCTGGAAGACAAACCGCTCCTGAGGTTTCTTTGGCGCAATATGAATCAGGATGAGCCCCCTCACAGCTATGAATGGCAAGTCCTTCCCTTTGGGACAACATGTAGTCCCTGCTGTGCCTCCTTTGCGCTACATCGGCATGTCCTCCTGCATAGTGAACCAGGAGAGGAGGTGAGGTTCTCCATCAAACGGAGCTTCTATGTGGACAACTGTCTACAGAGTGTTTCATCGATTGAAGAAGCCCAGCAGTTGGTCAAGAAACTACGGCAGCTTCTGGCTTCCTGGGGCTTTGAAATTCGGCAGTGGGCTAGTAATAGGCCAGAAGTGATTAGTCATCTGCCATCCGAGGCATGGTCAGACAAACTGGAACTTTGGCTGTCACAGGACCGACAAGAAGCGCATGAATCAACCCTGGGACTGAACTGGAACTGTGAGACGGACACCCTCAGCCTCAAGCACCGACCCATTGACTATGGAGAGCCCACTATGAGGAACATGTATCAAACCCTGGCTAGTCAGTACGACCCACCTGGGTTCATCATTCCCTTCACCACCCGGGCCAAGATTATTGTACAGCAACTCTGGGACAAGCATCGAGATTGGGATGACCCCCAGTTACCTCATGATTTGCTGCACCAGTGGAAGACATGGAAGGGGGAGTTGGTGCATTTATCAGAGTTAACATTGCCACGATGTTACACACTGTCGCACATGGATCAGTCTGACATTGCAAGAGAAGTACATATCTTTTGCGATGCATCAGAGCGAGCCTATGGCTCTGTGGCTTACCTGAGATCAGAAGATCATTACGGTAATGCGCAGCTGTCATTCCTCATGGCCAGATCATGGGTTGCTCCAAGGAAGCAGATATCTATTCCCAGACTCGAACTCTGCGCCGCACTCACTGGAGCCAACTCGCAAAGCTACTTCAGACAGAGCTAACGTTCAAGGTGACCACATGTACGCTGTGGTGTGATTCAACCACTGTCCTCAACTGGTTGCATTCCACAGCCTGCCATTTCAAGGTTTTTCGTTGGCACCAGAATTACAGAAATTCAAGAGCTTACTAACCCCAAAGACTGGCAATATGTGGATTCTACAAGAAACCCAGCTGATGACATCACAAGGGGCAAAAAGTCTCACTGAACTGGCCAGCCCAAATAGGTGGACTCAAGGACCAGATTTCCTCCTCCTACCTCCAGACCAGTGGCCCTCCTACCCATCGTTGAGTACATCAGGCTCAGAGGATGGCACCGAGCTAAAACGCTCTGCCATATGTCATATGGCTAACACGACCCCGGGTAATCAAACCCCAGAGGCCCAGCGGTTCAACACATGGGCAGAATTAGTAAAAGCCACAGCTAAGGAGATTCAAAATGCAGCAATACAGGGTGACCCAGCTGGGAGTAACTCACCTACTGCAGGGGCCTACACCGAGGCGCTGAGCTTCGGCGGACTGTATGGATCCTGTGAGGTAGAGAGGCCGTTAAGCGGCACCAACATAGTTGCATGGATTGCCGTAGGTGGAGGGCAAACCCAGCTTCCCAGCAAAAGGCTGACCTGCCGCCTGCCCACCTCAGGCTGTTCAAACCTGCCTTCTATTCGACCAAAATAATGTCAAGAGATGTATTCTAAGACACTTCTTCAGCTGAGAATCAGTGAGGAGAAACACACAGTTTTTACTTGCAGCAAGGGCAGCCACAGAGCACCCGCACGAGAGTGAGAGCTCAGGGACTTGCGCTCTGCCACTGGCCTGGTCTTTATATATAGACATCAGTGGGTGTTTGTTCCTTACATTGGAATGTGGATGTGTATAGTTGGAATGTGGATGTTTATATGTGTATACGTTGGAATGTGGATGTTCATATGTGTGTGTGCGCGTGTGTGGGGTCAGAGTGTAACCCCATAAAGACTTCCCTAAACCTGCTGGTCTGGAAGTCCAGCAGTTGTTCTAAACAAAAGGCACTTAGCCTAAAACAGACATAGATACGTTTATCCTACCACAAAACAATAAGAGAAGGTATGACCTCTCCCATGCTCCCAGGATGTGGGTGTGAATGCCAGAGCACTCTGGAATGTACACAAAGTCTTGTAGTGAACAACAGCCTAAGACATCAAAAGGTCAACATGCAGTATTCTACCATATGCAAACTCATATCATTAAAAGATTATACTGACTACTAAGTACAATTTTCCATTGACAATAGGCAGACACAGGGAGAAGCGATGGGGCATTTTGTTTAAGTGCCTCTCTACTCGGGCCGTTCATATAGACCTCCTGACATCCATCGACACTGACTCCTTTTTGATGGCCTTCCGAAGGTTCATTGCGAGAAGAGGGAAACCGGCAGAAGTTTATTCGGATCAGGGGACAAACTTCAAAAGAGGGGAAAAGGAGTTCCAGCAGGCGTTCTCCAGCATGTGTCCAGACCTCCAGCAGAAACTGGCTATGCAGCAGGTATGTTTCCGCTTCAACCCACCTGCAGCACCCCACTTTGGAAGCACTTGGGAAAGAGAAATCAGCTCTATCAAAAACGCCTTATACACCTCTGTTGGCTCTCAGACCGTGAGTGAGGAAGTGCTCAGGACCGTTCTTACAGAAATCGAGGGTATCTTGAATGCCAAACCCCTAGGTTATGTTTCTGCGGATGTGGCTGACATCGATCCAGTGACCCCTAACTACTTGCTCATGGGGCGGCCTGACAGCTCCCTACCTCAGGTAGTGTATCCCGAAGAAGAAGTGCTAGGGAGGCGAAGATGGAGACATTCGCAAATCCTGGTGGACAGATTAAAACAGAGGCGAGGCTGCCATATCGCGCCATCGGCCACTCTGGCCATCACCAGTAGGTGGTAGGTGAAGTGTCTTGCCCAATGACACAACGACCGAGATTCTGGTCATCTTTCATCGGACACTATTTGCTTAATCTCCCAACTCGGATGAAGTGGCAGAGACCCATGGAGGACATAAAAGAGGGAGCGGTTGTTCTGCTGGTGGATCCACAGCTACCCAGAGCATCATGGCAGATTGGGAGAGTGACGAGGATTCTTACTGGCTCTGATGGCCACACCCGAATGGCAGAGGTGAAGATACGTGACAGAACATACACCCGGCCTATAGTACGTCTGATTGTGCTTCCAGTGATCAAGGATGAGGATGACCAGGTGGGGGATCCCTCGTCTGTATAGACAGCCTTTCCATGGAGCCAATTTGCACCGCAAATTGGGGGGCGGCTATGTTGGAAAGGCTGTCAGCTGTGTGGGGGAGAACCCTTGTGGCAAGAGAGCACAGCTGCACTATTGAGCACATGTTCCAGTGATCAGAGTTTATTTGAGCTAACACAGGCCAAAAGCCACCTGGCAGACTGACTCAGCAGGGGATGTCTACACACGGTGTGAGTCGTGTGCGTCGCTAAAGAACTGTGAGTAGACGTGGAGCCCTGCCTGGAAAGGACAGTTTTAGTCTTTTATGCCATTTGGACATTTAGTGGATGTAGGAGTGCAATGTGTATTGACCTGTTCGCTATGTGGCTAGTTCATGCTACTAATGGTACTTGTTATGCTACATACTTGCTAGCTGTAAGCTAAACCCATTTGGTGTTTTGTGATATATTGTTGTTGGGTGTATTGGCAGTCAGTGTCATGTACTGTAAGGGTTTGGGAGTAGTGTATGAAACTTGTGCATGTAGATGTTTATATAGGAATTCCCATTTGTAGTTGTGATGTTGTCATTCTTTTTGCTCAAAGAGCAGGTTCTGAGAACTCACGATTGCAGTGCACTTCCCCAAGATGTGATCGAATTTGCGCTCAAAGGTGTTATTCGAGCTAGCCCCTTCAGATGTGATCCAGTTTTCCACTCAGAGGTCTTGTTCTGAGTATTCACGGCAGCCGTGCGTTCTCCAAGATCTTCTCTGTGCTGCACTCAATGAGCCCATTTTGAGAAACTCACGCCTTGTCCCATCATTTCAATCCCAGCGGGCAGCCTTGTGGGGGTTTGAACAGCCGGTTCCGCTTCCTTAATTCTTCGATAAGCCAGGGCCAAGCCAGCTCCAATCAGCAAGAACCCTGTTATCATGGTTCCCAATAGGTAGATATCTTCAGCACTCAGGCTCACCCGAGCCCAGACTTCTCGTTGAGAAGGGGTGTCAATTGCATTCAGAGACCAGTTGATCAAATCCATAATTCCTCTTTTAGGTTTAAAAAAGTATATTGTTCTAACAATATACTTTTCGTGTTTGTACAATAGACTATCATGTTAGTACAATATACCTTTCACGATTGAACAATATAATATCACGTTATTACAGTATACATAATTATCACATTCATACAATATAAATATATTGTACGGACGTCATATTATATTGTTCAAATCCGAAAGGTATATTGCAGAAACCTTTAATGTTATAACGTGATATAGCTCTATTTTTCTTTTGCCTGGGTGGCAGCTCTACGCTTACGTGCTCAGATGAGCTTGCCAAAGTTCTACAAGTTGTGCCTCCATCTCTTGTGTCCAGATCACACGCTGCACTGCCGTGCTGCTCCACCTTTTCACTTTCATTTCTGTGTTTGTGCGTGCGCAGTGTGAGAGGCTGCATTGAGGGGCGACAGGATTTCAAACAGGTTTGATTATCTTTCGACCATACGATTGATGATTGGGAGCTGGTCGTGAGGTTTTAACTGCTTTTCGTTACCCCATGTATACTACATGATGCAAGACACACGATTAAGGCAAAACTCGGGCCGACAGTGTATACAGCACTATAATGATCAGACCTAATACTTTTGAAAACCATACATCTTTCCACAGGTCTCCACTTCATCAGACATCACCTAGACACAGAGCTGGATAAGGCCAGCACAAACAGCGGCCTATTCGACGAAGATGATGGATCCATGGGGTCAGGAAAGCCAGAAGCAGGGGAGCTTGAGAGGTACCTTTCATGTCCATTCACTGGAGGTGTGGATCTATGGCATGGCTTTCCTCACATCAAGAAGCTGTCAATCAAAGTCAATACAGCTCTTCATGCATCTGGAGCTTGTGAAGGACTTCTTAGTCATGCAGGACTCCTGTTCACTGCTAAACAGTTACAGCTTCACAGAAAGAACCTTGAGAGCAAACTGCTGCTGAAGCTTAACTATCACCTCACTGACTGAAGAAATGGCACATTTTTGCTAAATATGCAGAAATAAATGCACACTTATACAATTTATGGTAAACTGAGCTGCCTTGTATGAACATATGTTGAAGATGCCTGTTCTAATGTTTTCTCTGAGGCTGCTGTGCCATTTGGAGCAAAAATGAATATAAAGTTTGCAGCATATCTTGTCACTGGAAATTGTTTGCACTGTTTATATATTTATATTATTTACTGTAGATATTGGTGAAAAAGGCTTTATGTTGTGAAAAACTGAAATCTGGAAATTAGAATTGTTGTGCCTTATTTTGTTGATGTTTTTACTAGAGATGGACCGATCCGATATTACGTATCGGTATCGGTCCGATACTGACCCAAATTACTGGATCGGATATCGGCGAGAAATAAAAAATGTAATCTGATCCATTAAATATCAAAAAAGCACCTCACAAAACTTGCTACACGGCGTAACTCGGCTCATAACCGTAGCACGTTGCAGCAGTGTGCATCACGTGATAGAGCGGCTGTGTGTATTTGTAGCCTAGCTAGCAAACCAGCATTTCATCTCCGAGGAAGTTTTCCCAGAGAGAAGTAAAGCAAGTGTGTAAGTTCATCTCTGAATGTCTGTAAAGCATTCCCGTTAAGCTTAACAACCGATATATGGAGCGACTGCCTCTCTCTCTCTCTTTCCTGCTGCTACTTCAATCGAAACTGCTTAATGATCAGCTGATCGGCTTTTCTGTCGCGAGTCCGTCTCTCTTCTTAGTTTTTGGCCCACTTCTCACCAGAAAGAGGAAACCAGCGGCTGAACAACAGCAGCACTATTAAGCTTGATAAGCTGTTGTTAGAATTTATTTAATATTACTTTCTACACCAGGATCTTTTTCTACGCAGCTGTCGAGACAACGCCGGTCTCTCCGATTCTTTTGGTCCTGGTAGAGATCACTCTGAGATGTTTCCATTTTTACACAATCCTTTTATTACCCATTATTCTTACAGATGCATCTGGAGATCCGCACACTGCATTCCTATGCAGTCCTATGCTAAAGGCTGATCTGAAGAGTTTTACACAGCAGCTACAGTTATAGTCTCTGGTCTCCTCCCCCTTACAGTAAACACCCCCACAATGGAAATACACTAGTACAGTGGCCAAGGGCGCTGACACCCTGACCCCCACCTCCTTTTAAGGTAGTGTCCATTTGCCCTTTGTCTGCCCCTCACCCTCAGTAACTCTTGCTTCATGCCCTGGGGGTGGGGGTTGATTGTCCTTCTGCCCTGCACCTCAGTTCTTTGTTCCCATCCAAGGCCTATTTTCTATTTTGTATACTTACACCCATTACCACAATATTATAATGTTGCAAGCAATCACAAACTACATTCTCTTTAACTCTGATCTACATTAAGGAATCTATTCTCAACAATCCCCCTTTTGATCTCTCCAATGAGAGATCACATCACACCTCTCCTTCATCCTGGGGCATAACTGGTTTCCTAAACCTGACCAGACTTGGTGTGAATGCTTTCCTCACTTCCTGAGATAAACTCTGTTTAACTGCTTGAATAGGGTGGTGTGGAGTAGACAGCCTTCACTATCTATTCCCTCAGTCTTCTTTTTCCAGCGTGGGGTGAGTCTCTGCGTTCTTCCGTCTCTTCTTTCTTCAGTCTCAGGGGTAGACTACCCTGAGACCTTGCCACAGACCAGGGGATTATTCTGCCCCTGTGGTTGAGGTCTGGGTGTTCTCTGACTCGTCTGAGTCAGGGCTCGATTCCTCCTTTGGTGCTCAAGTTGCTCCTTGCTCCTCGGCTACTGCACACTGGCTCCAGTGGTACCCGGCTTCGCCTTTGCCCTTCAGTCGAACAGCGTGCGATGTCCTGTCCACCAACTCGATTGGTCCTGTCCACCTTGGCTCCAACCACTTTCTTTTGATCACTTTCAGACGTACCCACCAGGCTTCCGACAGTGTGCTTCCTGCAGCAAGCTGTGCTCTCTCTCTTGCTCACTCTTGAAGCCTTCTCTCCAGGTCTCAGTCTGCATCTTATGGGTGATCTCCTTCCATCAGTTTGGTCACTGAACCTGTAATTAAAAATTTAAACTACCCCAGCAAACCCCTTTTGCCACATGGTCCTTGCCATGTGTCAATTCAAAACAATTAGAGATGCACAATAAAGTCGCACATTCTCTCTTAAAAATTCCAGGGCTTCTCCCATGGAGTAGCTCTGCTCCAGGCCTGTAAACCTGTGTTTAAAAAATTGGCCAGTGGTGTTTCCTGTTGCAAATCATGTGATTAAATCATATGATTAACCCTCTGCTGTAGAAAAGTGGTGTAGATGTTAGCCCAGTGCATCTTGTATGGACACTTTCTCACAGTGACCTTTGCATTGTAAACAATACAAGGTCATATTAACACACTGCTTGTAAATAGACACAGAAAAACTGGCAACCAAAAGATCTGCATGGCCTACAAGACATGCAAAACTATGATGTTGCTTTCATCCTCCTGTTCCTGTAAAAAAAAGAAACATCCACCCTTTTTGCTCTGTGGGTGGAGGTGCAATCTTGCATATTGGTGTCAAGTCAGTCAAGTTTTTGTCAGTCCAGTCAGTCCCCGTGTTTATTGCTGATAGCAGAACCTCTCATGTCGCATCAAGTTTCTACTGCCAGTAATATGACGACATTTCAAAAAGAACAAAAAAAAGAATTTTAGAATGGATTGCCTCGCGAAATCCTTTATGGCAGGGACTCATTATCTGATTGCGTCCCAAATAAGTGACTTTCTCCAGAGCCCATTGTAAAGTGGAGAAGCTCAGTTTGCGATAATTTTCAAGCAAAAATTTAGTATAGCGCTTTCATATCCAATCGTGCAGGCCTGCTTGTAAGAGAGAAAATTGTCAAACAAAACTGTCAGTGCACTGTTAAAAAATAAAATACCAGAATAACCACATATATAAAATCGTAGCCTTAGGACTTGTCCCAGAATATTCCTTCTCTAAAAATTAAAACACACCAAATCTAATTAGCAGGTTCAACTTGGTAACGAACAAAAAATGTATCAGCCAATTAAATCCCCCAAACTTTTCCTAGTCATGCATTTTGTACTTATGTATGTCATTTTATTTACCTTCCCCCTTTTTTTCTGAAACAAAACTTCTTTTGCTCCACCTTTTTGTTTCAGAAACACCTAAATAAAAATTTAAAAATCTCAATCATAGTCAGGCACAGCTACATCCTAATGCTTGCGAGTTACCATAGGCAACCACGCTTTGTGTTGTTAACCCCTTCTACAGGTACCCTCTTGTGATGTGTGCACTTCCTGTATGATTTTGTGCTACCCCCAGTACATGTTGTGTGCACGTGAGGTGTTGCCTTTCCGTTTTGTCCAGCAGTGCACTTGCATACCTCAGTACTTGTCTTCCTCCCCCTTTTGTGGTGGTCTGGACACTTTTTCAATTCTTCACTTCAAGGCAGTCGTTTGTCTCCCTGGATTCCTTAACCCAATTTGATTCCCCAAAATAAAACAACAGCATTCCTCTGTCCTCACTTGCTCCTTCTTTCACTGTGGTCTCTTCTTCCACTTTGCAGTCCAATGGCAGTCAGTTCGCTTCAGCTTTGTCCTGTGTATTCTCCCACTGTCTCTTTCATTGCCATTTTGCTCCAAACATGGCAAATGTCAAACTCAGAAAGTCTCCTCATAAGTCCTTCACCCACAGTGAAGTTGCAGCTTGCTGGAACCGCATCTCTACATCCATCCAGTCGTGATGATGGATCTTCTCTTTCTTTCTCTGATGTCGTTTGCCCATAGCGCTGCTGGACCTCTATGCTCAGGACTCTGCTGTTGTAATGTTCATGCCTGTGCTCCTGAAACTGCACTCCGTGTCTTCAAGAAGAGATTAGCTTCCTTGGAGCTTTCTTTTTCAGGATGAGGAAGGAAAGCTGCAAAACAATTCAGCCAAAACTCGGGCTGGGTGTTTCTAATGATCTTTACCTATAATTGTCTTCCGACTGCTGCTTGTGGAGAATTGATCCAGGTCCATCTCCCCACCTGCAAGTGACACACTGAGACAACTTGATCATTCACTGTCCTGGTCCGGAGTCTGTGGACTCCGTGTTTATGTTTAAGTTTATTAACATTCTGTGGTTTTGTTTATTTTGGGTTGTTTCTAATTATCCCTAGTGTTTTGTGTCCTCTGTGCCCTCCTGTTCCACATTCCTATGTTCTGTCTCCCCAGTCTGTGTTAAATTTGCATCTCTGTTAGAGTTCAGTTGGTGTGTTTCCTGTTTTATTTTGAAGGTCTTTTCAGTATTTCTAGTTTCACTTCCCCTTGTGTTGTAATGTCCAGTTAATTCCAGCCGTGTCTCTCTCCTGTCTTAAAAACCCTGAAAGTAAGATTTTAGTTGTTCTTGACTGAGAAAAACAAAACCCTCTTCATATTATTATTACTTTTTTTCATCAACCACACTCCTGTTCTGTTTTTCTTTTGTGTCCACTAAGGGCAGCTGGTGACCTGCAGTATCACCCGCTCCCCCCAGTTGGAGACAGTTGCCCTCTCACAATTCCACACTTTTTTGGTTTTGTTGTTTTTTCTTTTTAATTTTTACCCTTTTTTTTTTTTACCATTGTTTTACACCCGCACATCAACGTCTTAATCCACTTCTCCAACCTCTCTTTTCCTTTCTCCCCAACTGCTCTCATCTAGCTCTTGATCAAATTCTCCATATTATTACTATTATTGTTTTGTCAATAATTCCCTGTAATCCGCTCTGTCTCCCCTTTTGTCCCTCAAAGGAACACACACACACACACACACACACACACACCTCCATTTTGCTCCTCAGGGCACTTACACACACCTCCTCCATTTTGGTCATCAGGTAGTTTAAACACACACCTACACAACTTTCCTTTGTCCTCAAAGGAGCACCCCCACACACACACCTTTTGTTCTTCAGATTCAGCCACATGCTACTCTCTGCACAATCACACTTCAAACCTAAGTTTTCTTAAAACACCAGCTCACAACAAAGTAGAATTTAGGGAGGAATATTTAACCAATCTGCTCCCTCGGCCTCAAACCGTTTTAGTAGAATTTAGGGAGGAATTTTAACCAATCTTCTCCCTCGGCCTCAAACCGTTTTAGTAGAATTCGGGGGTCCTGAACTTCCCAGGCCTCAAACCTAGCTCCAGAAACGCCGTCTGGGCCTATGAATTCGTCAACTCATAGGAGGGGCAGCCACATCCAAGGACAATAGAATTTAGAAAGTCCTGCTTTCTGGGCCTCAAACCCTCACTTTTAGAAAAACCAGCTCTGTTCTACACACATCTCTTATCAAAATTTACGGACTTCTGCGTTCAGGACACTTTTGGGTGAAATTTAGCTTATTTCCAATATGCAGATTCGATTAAACAGGTTCTGCTTACCTTGTTTTTTGCCGGCAATACCCTCAGTGTCCATTCCGCTTCAGCCAAGGTCCAAATGGAGATCAACTACCAAGATCCGGGTCACGGCACCAAATTGTCGAGACAACGCCGGTCTCTCCGATTCTTTTGGTCCTGGTAGAGATCACTCTGAGATGTTTCCATTTTTACACAATCCTTTTATTACCCATTATTCTTACAGATGCATCTGGAGATCCGCACACTGCATTCCTATGCAGTCCTATGCTAAAGGCTGATCTGAAGAGTTTTACACAGCAGCTACAGTTATAGTCTCTGGTCTCCTCCCCCTTACAGTAAACACCCCCACAATGGAAATACACTAGTACAGTGGCCAAGGGCGCTGACACCCTGACCCCCACCTCCTTTTAAGGTAGTGTCCATTTGCCCTTTGTCTGCCCCTCACCCTCAGTAACTCTTGCTTCATGCCCTGGGGGTGGGGGTTGATTGTCCTTCTGCCCTGCACCTCAGTTCTTTGTTCCCATCCAAGGCCTATTTTCTATTTTGTATACTTACACCCATTACCACAATATTATAATGTTGCAAGCAATCACAAACTACATTCTCTTTAACTCTGATCTACATTAAGGAATCTATTCTCAACACAGCTGACGTAACTGTGCAGGGGCGGATCTAGCAAAGTTTAGCCAGGGGGGCCGATAGGGCATGAACAGGGAAAAGGGGGCACAAAGACATACTTTTCTTTCTTATTCTCATTTAAAATGTCTAGCTTTTAAAAATAATTGTCTGACTCTTACACCCAAAGTTTTAATCTGATGTAAAATATATAGAAGTCCATTACTGTATATAGTAACTGTTAAGTCTAATATACCCTAGTAAGCTATAGTACTTTTTCCTTTGGGAAGGTACCATCTGTGCAGTCTGCAATTCTGTTGAAGAAAGATGTTGAATCTATTTAATTATTCTTGAAAAATAATTTATTTTTGTGCATTTTTCCCCCTGCATCAAATTAAATTTGATTACATCGATTAAGCATCATGAGGTGGAGGGTGGTTCCCTATTTTTTTTTTTTGCTGGGAGTTTGCAACCCTATTAGTTAGGTTGCTTAATATTTCTGCTAAGTACTCTTTAAAATACCAGAATAGGGAGGATGGTGCAGGTTTAAGTTTATTAGATTGATCAGTGTTGCTGAACTATGAAATATTTTCGGCGCAGTGTATTTTTTACATACAGGTATAACAGAATAGCTTTAGTGTTGTTATTTATTTAAACTTGAGTATGAACTTATACAAAATGCAACAAGATATTAAAAAAACCGTTTTATTGATTAAAAAACACACTATATCGGATTCATATCGGTATCGGCAGATATCCAAATTTATGATATCGGTATCGGTATCGGACATAAAAAGTGGTATCGTGCCATCTCTAGTTTTTACATATATTCCTTTGAAAATACTAAAATTTGTATATTTATTTATTTATTTTTGTTTTTTTGATAGCATTTATTTATAAAATAAATCTGACATTTTAAACAGTTACTCGCTTCTTGAGTAGTCTTTTCTAAGTACTTTTTTACTCTTACTTGAGTAACTTTTTTGACAACTACTTTTCACTTTTACTTGAGTAATAATATTTTAAAGTAATGCGACTCTTACTTGAGTACAATTTTTGGATACTCGACCCACCTCTGCTGTAATGATGGTCTGCAGTGAGAGGGCTACAAAAGTGTTGATCCCAAAAGTCAGAGCATAGCACTCCATGGAGAGGTTAGAGGCAATCTGAAACCTGAATTATGAGAGATTCAGCACATACTCTAAGACTGCAATAGATTTGTGTGGTAATGAACCACTAAGCTGACTCTAAACTAATATTGTCATCCTTTCCTCTGTATTGAACTGACAAAACAGTCAGTTTGAATGAATTCTTTAAGTTGTTCTTGTCATTTTTAAAACACATTTAGAGGAGCAGCGTGGAGGAATTCTAACATGCACTTATGTTGTGATGGTGATGAGGAGCATGTAACAGGATTTAAATATGACATAACCGACGTAGCATACCCAGATGCTGCTCGTGAATGTCATCAGAAACATAGCGCCTGACCCTATAGCTGAGAACATCCCCAAAGCCAGCTCTCCCCACACAACCCAGGTCACCTTGATGTAGCCCACAGAGAAGGCTGCTGCAGCACCTGGCCCATGAAGAAGAAAAATAAAGCAATTAGTCTGACATCCCAGCGGATGGTGCCTCCACTGTACATTTGCATCCTTCCCATTGTCATTCCCTGATTTATCCATTACTCCTAACCTCCCTTTAATGGGAGAATAAAGGCCGCGGTGGCCTCATGCACACTCATGCATTTCCTGGCCTCCACAACGCTTGCTTATTATGATGAACCAGTTTCACCCAACTCCTGGAAACAACTATCAGTAATAATCAAAGAATCCCTTACCTTTTAACTCTATCTCCTTAATAGAAGCAATTACTCTTCTTCTTCTCACACTGAGGCGGGCCGAGCTTAAACCAAAAGGACCAGGGTGCTGCTATTCCCTTTCAAAATCAATACACATTGTCTGTGTAATCAGTTAGCACAGATATAGCACAGCTGATTCCCTTTAATTGCAGGTTTTTATAGATCTATGTGCATTCAGAAATGGCAGCCTGTAATGACATTGTTAAATGTTATTTTGCTACATGATGTGGTCGTGCTGCAGTCTTCTCGCCTTTTCTAATTGAAGCAGAGACAGAGAACTCTGATTAGAGTCCTGCTTCCAGCTCACTGCAGTACAAATGAGTGGACCCCCTCTTACATCATTTTTCCTCTATCCATCCATCTTCATCCGCTTTATCCGAGGCCGGGTCGCGGGGGCAGCAGCCTAAGCAGAGAGGCCCAGACCTCCCTCTCCCCAGCCACCTCCTCCAGCTTATCCGGGGGAACACCAAGGCGTTCCCAGGCCAGCCGAGAGATATAATCTCTCCAGCGTGTCCTGGGTCTGCCCCGGGGCCTCCTCCCAGTGGGACATGTCTGGAACATCTCACCCAGGAGGCGCCCAGGAGGAATCCTTGTCAGATGCTCGAACCACCTCAGCTAGCTCCTTTCGATGTGGAGCAGCAGCGGCTCTACTGTGAGCCCCTCCCGGATGGCCGAACTTCTCACCCTATCTCTAAGGGAGAGGCCAGCCACCCTTCGGAGGAAGCTCATTTCTGCCGCTTGTATTCGCGATCTCGTTCTTTCGGTCACTACCCACAGCTCGTGGCCATAGGTAAGGGTAGGGACGTAGATCGACCGGTAAATTGAGAGCTTCGCTTTTACACTCAGCTCCCTCTTCACCACGACAGACCGGTGCAGTGTCCGCATCACTGCAGCCAGAACCCCAATCCGTCTGTCGATCTCCGGCTCCCTTCTCCCATCACTTGCGAACAAGACCCCGAGATACTTGAACTCCTCTGCTTGGGGCAGGAACTCATCCCCGACCCGGAGTGGTCACTCCACCCTTTTCCGGCTGAGAACCATGGCCTCAGATTTGGAGGGTTAGGGTTAGGGATTGAATGGCCCGTAGCAATGGGCCAGACACCCCATACTCCTGCAACACCTCCCACAGGACACCCCGAGGGACACGGTCGAATGCCTTCTCCAAGTCCACAAAACACATGTAGACTGGTTGGGCAAACTCCCATGCACCCTCAGGTATCCTTGAGAGGATAAAGAGCTGATCCAGTGTTCTGCGACCAGGACAAAAACCGCATTGTTCCTCCTGTATTTGAGGTTTGACTAGCGGACGAACTCTCCTTTCCAGCACCCTGGCATAGACTTTCCCAGGGAGGCTGAGGAGTGTGATCCCCCTGTAGTTGGAACACACCCTCCGGTCTCCCTTCTTAAAGATGGGGACCACCACCCCGGTCTGCCAGTCCAGGGGTACTGCCCCTGATCTCCACGCAACAATGTAGAGGCGTGTCAACCAGGAAAGCCCTACAACGTCCAGAGCCTTCAGGAACTTGGGGCAGACCTCATCAACACCAGGGGCTCTGCCACCAAGGAGTTGTTTAACTGCCTCAGTGACCTCGCCCCCAGAAATTGGCGGGTCATTCCCCTCAACCCTAGACTCTGCTTCCTCCTCAGAAGACGTGTCAGTGGGATTAAGGAGGTCCTTGAAGTATTCCTTCCACCGCCTGACAATTTTCTCAGTCGACGTCAGCAGTGGTCCGCCAGCACTATACACAGTGCAGGTAGAGCACCGCTTTCCCCTGACGGTTTGCCAGAATCTCTTCAAGGCAGTCCAAAAGTCCTTTTCCATGGCCTCTCCGAACTCCTCCCACACCCGAGTTTTTGCTTCAGCCACTGCCCGAGCCGCATTCCGCTTGGCCTGTCGTTACCTGTCGGCTGCCTCCGGAGTCCCACAGGCTAACCAAGCCCGATAGGACTCCTTCTTCAGCCTGGTGGCTCCCTTCACCTCTGGTGTCCACCATATGGTTCGGGGATTACCACCATGGCAGGGACCAACCACCTTGCGGCCGCAGCTTCGGCAATGGAGACGCTGAACATGGTCCATTCGGACTCAATGTCCCCAGTCTCCCTCGGAATGCTGTTGAAGCTCTGCCGGAGGTGTGCGTTGAAGATCTCGCGGACTGGGGCCTCTGCTAGACGTTCCCAGCACACCCTCACTACGCGTTTAGGTGCACCGAGTCTGTCCAGCGTCCTCCCCCGCCACCTGATCCAACTCACCACCAGGTGGTGATCAGTTGACAGCTCAGCCCCTCTCTTTACCCGAGTGTCCAGAACATATGGTCGCAGGTCTGGTGGTACAATTACAAAATCGATCATCGACCTATGGCCTAGAGCGTCCTGGTGCCACGTGCACTTATGGACACTCTTATGTTCGAACAAGGTGTTCGTTATGGCCAAAGTCCAATAACAAAACACTGCTCAGGTTCAGATCAGGGAGGCCGTTCCTCCCAATCACGCCCCTCCAGGTCTCGCTGTCGTTACCCACGTGAGCATTGAAGTCTCTGAGCAGGACAACAGAGTCTCCAGGTGGGGCACCTTCCAGGGGGCACCCTCCCCGGGCCTGGCTCCAGGGTGGGGCCCCGGTAACCCTATCCCGGGCAGGGTAAACTGTTCCCTCAATGTTCTCTTCATAAGGGTCTTCTGAATCGCTCTTTGTCTGGTGCCTCACCCAGGACCAATTTGCCATGGGAGACCCTACCAGGGGGCAAAAGTCCCCAGACAACATAGCCCCTGGGATCCCTGGGACACACAAACCCCTCCACCACGATAAGGTAGCGATTCACGGAGAGGTGTTTGTTTTGTTTTTTTTGTTTTTTTGAATAATCAGCCCATTGCTCTGGTGAACAGCCATATAGCTAGCATACTTTCTTCTCAGGTAACACTGGACAAGACCCTTAGTACACAGTCTCACTGCGTGCTTCCCTTTTTCGTTCTAGGGTGCGGGTCCACCTGCACAGTATCCAGCTGGAGGCTCTTCCACAAACCCCTTCTTATAGCGGTCCAATATGTCAGCTGCACTACAGGGTCAACAACTGGCACGCTTGCACCTATTGCACTGTTTTTGTTTCACAAGTAGCTTTAAAAACACAATGTTTGTAAGAATTTGTATTTTCTATCGCAGTTTGTCATAAATGGAACAATATGCGACACAGTCGTGCTGACACTGTCGAAGGCTACAAAACAGTGATGGTGTGTGCAGAGGGGGAGGTCGATGCAGTCCCCTTTATTTAACCTGTGAACTAGCCTGGCCTCTACTGAGCCACAATGTAAATTCAAGCTGGTTGAAAACTAAGTTATTGCATACAGTATATCCCATTCATTATGCTGCAATTCTGTACATTTTTTTTCTTTTAGGAAATTAGCTCTTTGTGCATATCAGTATTTGTATCTAACACCCAGAATTTGCTAAGACAGAACTGTTGCTTTGAAAAG
The DNA here is from genome assembly GCF_056152115.1 of Neolamprologus brichardi. Taxonomy (NCBI): domain Eukaryota; kingdom Metazoa; phylum Chordata; class Actinopteri; order Cichliformes; family Cichlidae; genus Neolamprologus; species Neolamprologus brichardi. The sequence continues at coordinate 13,707,405 of NC_142117.1, read as the reverse complement.
CTAATGGGTACTGCCAGTTACTGTATTTGTAAAGAACCAAACTATTTGTGCAGGACCCTTTTAGATAAACTGTTCTCACTAAGGAAATGAATATATTCTGTTGTCAAGGTGGGGTTAGGGTTAGCAGGACTGAATGCTACATCAGGGATGGGTGGGGTGGGGGGCTCGTTCCTCTGTTGTCTCCGCCCTGCTGACAGAGTTGCAACACTTTAAATGACAGTCAGAAGAAATGGCTGATGAACTGAAAACCACTTACTTGCATTGGGTATTAAAAAAGTTTAAATTAAGGTGTAAATATATACAGTATATATATTAAAATGAATTTTAAGTAAAAAGAAACAACCAAAGCATTCATTTATATGGATGTATGAAACATTCTTTTATTGTTTTTGTACAAAAAAAAATGATTTCTATTCATCATGTTGAAGTAAGTAATTTAAATACTTTTTTTCTGTTACTTATGAACTAATGTGAGGTCAATTTAGGGATGGGAAACCGTAACTGACACACTATAACGCTCGATACGTGTTCAGAATCTGTGTTCTTCGCTGCCTGGAGTTTCATCTTTGTCTGGAGGAATTGTCTCTTTTCTGCTTCTTTGTGCTCACCAAATACTGAACAGACCCCGAAGTAAAAAAACAACAGAGATAACCAAGAAGTAGCTGGAATACACGGTGAACTGCAAAGAAGAGTACATGTTTAAAAGGTTAATGACACTAATGGACAAATAAACAGTGCTGCTGTACATATTTTGTGATCTGATGGCTTACCTGGGGAATGATGGCCAGGCCTAGCCCTCTACTGTCAACTACAACAGACGTGATAATCGTCTGTAGAGCCAGTGCTCCAAAGGTATTTGCCCCAAAGACTAGTGCATATCTTTCCATTGAGAGATCAGCTGCAATCTGATACCTGCAAGCATAGAATTTGTCTTAATCTAAAGGTTGGGGAGGTTTTGTTTTTTTTAGGTTTCTTTTTTTTTTTTTTTTTAGGCTTTTTGCTCTTATATCTGCAATAAAAGGTAAAGTATAACCCTGATGTGACTTGACACTCTTACATTGCTATAGTTATCAGCGTCATGTACAGTGACTTGAAAATGATGTAACCGCTGTAGCAGACCCAAATGTTGCCAGTGAAAGTCATGAGGAACAGTGAAGCTGCACTCAGTCCAGAGAAACCACCCAGGGCCAGCTCTCCCCACTCCTCCCATCTTACCTCAGTAAAGCCTATCCCGTAGGCAGTGGCTGCACCTGGAAAGCATGTACACGTGGGATAAGACAAATTAGGACAGCTGATTAGGTACTGAGAAATCTTATGTGTCCCTGATAACTTCCATTTGATTTAGGGAGGGGGGGAAATGCCATCTAATGTTGCTTACTTAAGAGGTTTGAGACTGCCTCCACGCCTCCGTTGTAAATGCTGAAGTTCTGAGAAGGCTGCACGTGCTCCCAAAGCACCTGTGCAGTATGGTGTGGGTATCATTAGGTTGTTCAAGGATGTGTGTGTGTTTAATTATTTCTGTTTAAAATATATATCTAAAATGCCTTTTACTAACACAAGAGAAGGCTTCAGCAGCTACAAGGCACTACTTGTTCACTGCAGGTACACCCATCGTAAAGCAGCTCCCAGTAGCAATTTGGATTGCTGCAGTGATTCAGATGCTTTTATAGCTCACATTTTTGTTTATGCTGCCTTCATAACTGACCTGCACATAGTTGACAGTCTGGTTATACCCACAGGTAGCCATTGCCCACCACACAGACCAGTAGAGCAGCTGTCTAGAGGAATAGCAGTGGCGGAAATCCCTCCACAGCTGGAGGAGGACTTGGCCGCAACTCTGCGTAATGATAGATTCCTCAAGGTTCTCAGCATCAGGCTCTCCTTCTCCACTCTCCATCATTTCACCTCCTCCATCTTCCAGTGATGCATTTATTGTGTTTGACTGTTCTGCTGCAGTCTGTCTCCCACGTTTTCGATGAAAGAACATACTCTTCTGTGGCATTGGCAAGAAGAAGGAAGTGAGGAGAGCGATGGCAGTGAGAACCAGAGTGAACACCAGGATGTTGTTGTATGACATGAGGTCGAAGCTGACAAGCAGCTGACCCAACACGGAGCCCACTGTATACCCCAGGAGCTGGACACTGCGGCTGTAAGAGGTGGCCTTCCGGTATCTCTTCAAATCTATTACACTGTAATAAAGAGCATATTCAAAATGTCAAGTCTCCCCTGAGCAATGCTAAAAATCCAAATCTGTGAGATGTACTACATGACCTGTAAATGTAGGAGAAGTAGGCCACGTCGCTGGCCGTCGCAACTCCGCAAAAGAACTGCATAGCCTGCATGGCTGGCACACTTGCTGTCCACAGCAGCACTGCTTGGGTGATGAAGATCATAACACACTGAAACACCACTACAGGCATGTAACGCAGCCAGTCAGTGACAAGGAACACCGGCACTAGCACGGACAGATAGGAGTATGTCCACACTGGGAAAATTTGATTGTTGACCTGACAGGGAAAAACTCATCAAAGGCAAGAAATGCATGACTTTATAGCAAATGATTAAAGGTTTTAGAATCTTGATTGGATTTCTATCACTTAGATTTTTTTTTGATTTTTTTAAAGATGCCAGTTATCTCTCTGCTATGAATCACCAGCTTGTGTGTGCATGTGTGTGTGATTATTTGTCATTGTAGCATGTACAAAAGAGCAAGTTACCAACTTTTTCACCATAAGGACCGAAAAACTGAAAATCATTTCTTTTCTAAGTCTGTTTTGATTGAATTACACTATAGCCTTTCTAGCATATGTCATATATACCTGCTCAGTTGTCAGATTCTTATCCGGTCCTGTCAAAAATGGGATGAGAAAAGGCTCCAGTGGTCTAACTGTGCTGAAGAATCCATAAATGCAAAGCAGAATAGTCGGATACTTCCAGTCTGATCTCCACTTCTTCACTGCCTCCATGTTGGCTTTCCTGTTTCATGTGTGAGTGTGTGATGGGGATAAAATACCTCACAACTCTCTAGGCATTTTGTTAATCAGCAACCTGGTCAAAGAGCAACACAATCTTGGTGACACTCTAGCACAAGCTGAGATAAAACTTTGATAAATTAAACAGGTAAGCCCCCCAAACTCTGGACTTTCATACCAATCAGAAGTAACTGTTTTATTATGTTGTTTGTCTTCCTGCCTGGGTTGCAGATAGCAAAAATACACAACACATAAATGTTTGCTTTTCAGTGTATAAACGTTTAATGTTACAGTTTGTAGTGTTTAAGAAAAGCATATTTACAAGCTCTCGTTAGTTAATTTGCAGCTGTTTAAGGTAAATTAGTTCCAATCTTCCAAAAACCTGTCGGGCACTGACACAGGTCAGAGACGCTCTGCAGCAATCACCTCCTCGACACACTCAGGTTCCTTGGTTTCCATGTGCTGCGGACAGGGATTGTTTACGCAGGCGGTGTAGGTTCCTCGGATCAAAAAGAGCAGCGATATGACAGCATAGTAGCTGCCGTAGATGATGAACTGCAGAGCAGAGAGACGACACATAATCCTAAGCATTATTAGAATTATTTTACCTATGCTATGGCAGTGAATCACCTGCATCAAATAGACCTGGATGCAACAGCTAATGATAACCACCAGGTGTCACTCTGTCCTCACATTTCAGTGCTTCAGTTAAGCAGCAGAACGCTGAAGGGGCCATCGGGTTCTTGACTTTGAGTTGTTGTTAAATCCCCGTGTGCTGCCATTCAAATACGCAGTAGTATAATTACAGCCTGTACACGTACCTGCGTCACGATGTCCAGCCCCAGTGCAGCTTCATCAACAACTGTGACTGTAATGATGGTCTGCAGTGAGAGGGCTACAAAAGTGTTGATCCCAAAAGTCAGAGCATAGCACTCCATGGAGAGGTTAGAGGCGATCTGAAATCTGCGGTGACAAAGTCCTTATAATTATGAGAGATTCAGCACATACTCTAAGACTGCAATAGATTTGTGTGGCAATGGAACCAGTATGCTGACTCTAAACTAATATTGTCATCCTTTCCTCTGTATGAACTGTTGGCCAGACAAAACAGTCAGTTTGAATGAATTCTTTAAGTTGTTCTTGTCACTTTTAAAACACATTTAGAGGAGCAGCGTGGAGGAATTCTATCATGCACTTACGTTGTGATGGTGATGAGGAGCATGTAACAGGATTTAAATATGGCATAACCGACGTAGCATAACCAGATGCTGCTCGTGAACGCCATCAGAAACACAGCGCCTGACCCTACAGCTGAGAACATCCCCAAAGCCAGCTCTCCCCACACAACCCAGGTCACCTTGATGTAGCCCACAGAGAAGGCTGCTGCAGCACCTGGCCCATGAAGAAGAAAAATAAAGCAATTAGTCTGACATCCCAGCGGATGGTGCCTCCACTGCACATTTGCATCCTTCCCATTGTCATTCCCTGATTCATCCATTACTCCTAACCTCCCTTTAACGGGAGAATAAAGGCCGCGGTGGCCTCATGCACACTCATGCATTTCCTGGCCTCCACAACGCTTGCTTATTATGATGAACCAGTTTCACCCAACTCCTGGAAACAACTATCAGTAATAATCAAAGAATCCATTACCTTTTAACTCTATCTCCTTAATAGAAGCAATTACTCTTCTTCTTCTCGCACTGAGGCAGGCTGAGCTTAAACCAAAAGGACCAGGGTGCTGCTATTCCCTTTCAAAATCAATACACATTGTCTGTGTAATCAGTTACCACAGATATAGCACAGCTGATTCCCTTTAATTGCAGGTTTTTATAGATCTATGTGCATTCAGAAATGGCAGCCTGTAATGACATTGTTAAATGTTATTTTGCTACATGATGTGGTCATGCTACAGTCTTCTCGCCTTTTCTAATTGAAGCAGAGACAGAGAACTCTGATTAGAGTCCTGCTTCCAGCTCACTGCAGTACAAATGAGTGGACCCCCTCTTACATCATTCTTCCTCTACTTTGATATAAAATTAAGTTGAAAAGTAAATTTATCTCAATTTATCTCATATGTCATTTATTAAAAGCTATATTATATATATACTTTTAATAAATGAGGTCAGACCAAAACAAACAATATGTATTTCACCCTGACTGATGTAGACACATTCATGCTGTTACAGTCGTTTGACTGGAACATCTTGTAATTATTATTTTTAATCTAAAAAAACCCACTCTAACACCAATCTTACCTACAAGAGAGCACGCAGCCTCTACTCCTCCATTGTAGATGGATGATGTGGCAGATGGCTCTATATGGTCCCACATAAGTTGGATGTAGTTAAAGACCTGCACGTAGCCAGCTGTGGCCAGAGCCCACCACAGGGACCAGTAGATTAAATGTCTGAATGGTGATAATTATTACAAGAGATTATGATGATGACTGTACAGCTACTTCTACTGTTTAAAAGAAGTACCCTATGAATACATTATAAAAATTTGGACCAATTAGTAGTAATCCCAGGTGTTGATTAAATGCAAGTGGGCACTCAAAGCATCTTAGTGATTAAAAAAAAATATTGAAAGAAAAGAAATGCCTGGAAGAGTAGGACTCCCTGAAGCTTTGCCAAAGCAGATGAACTGCAGCGGCCACATTTTCTCTGCTGCAGTAGCCAGCACTGCCATTATATTCCATCTTCCCTTTCCCCGAGCCTTCTCCATCCTTATCCGTCACTGACTCCTTCTCTCCCTGTGGCCCCTCTTGCTGGCAGTCTACAGCTGCAGCCTTCTTCCCTTCGAAGAACATGCTTGTCTGGGGCATGGGCAACCAGAATGAGACGAGAAATGCCACGCTCACAATTCCCAGGGTAATAGTATTGATATAGAAGTAGTCCAGGCCTGTTGGTTACAATTGATCATTCATTAGTGTTTAAAGTTCAGTTCATAATTTTCTTTCTTGTCATGCATCAAATGTTATTTTTCATATTATTGTGGTCAAATACTACGAAGCCCATACCAGCAAGGGAGACAAGCATTTGGCCAAGGGTGGCGCCAAATGTATATCCAGCCAACATTGCACTGCGCAGGTAACCAGTAGCTCTTTGGTAATTCTCTACTGGAATTACACTGTAAATATAGGAAAAGTAGGCAACCTCCGTGGAAGTCACTACAGCATAGTTGACCTGTTGATGGAATAGAGCAGTTGTAAAGAGGCAGTAGATCATGATAAACTCTATTAAATGCATTAACGACGGTATGATTTAAGTTACAATAACTGGAATAAATACAAAAGCTTTTAAAAGATTTCTTCAAGGGTAAGAAAGTGATCCAAACCTGCCCGGCCCTGTGTAAAAAAGATTGTGACTACATTTAACATTAAAAGTTGTTTGATGATCCAAAGGATGTAAGTGTGTCAAGTATGCAAAATAGTAAGAAATCAGGAAGTGGGCAAGTATTTTTTTCACAGCACCTTTCAGTGTTATATTAATCATTCTTGAAACAACAAGAAGTTTTAACTGACCTGAAGGAAAGTCATAGCAGGAAGACCTGGGACAAAGCACAGTAGGATATAGTTGGTGATGAGAAAGAACCCCTGTACTATAATAAGTGGTTTGTACCTCAGGAAGTCAGTCAGGAGGAAGACGGGGAAAAGAAAGGCCAGGTAGGAATACGTCCAGATAGGAAACAGGTAGTTGGTTACCTGTAGGAAACCACAAGCACCATAAAACAGTACTGATGATCCCATTTGTGCTTCTTTTTCATGACATGCATATCGCACTGCTTATGAAAACTGATGCATGTTTTTTGTTTCGTTTTGCTTTCATATAAGTACTGAAACTGCAGAACAGATTTGCTCCACTATCAAAGGACCCTGGATCTATATCGGACAACCATCCATCTAAAAGTAGCGAAGTAAGGTCTGAAAATCTGTTGAAAAGTAAAAGGCCACAGGGAAAGCTAAAGGCTAGGCCTGAAACTCTGATTGTTGGTCACTCTGCTGTAAAGGATGTACAAAGGATGTGCGGTAAGAACACTAAAGCCCTCTGCTTTCCTAAGGATATGGTCAACAACCTGAAGGAGAGAATTCTTCAAATTACAGATGAATATCCAACTGTGACAAACATTGTTCTGCATACAGGGTCAAACGATGTGTCCAAACAACAGTCGGAGGTTCTGAAACGGGACTTTACTGGATTATTAAATACTGTAAACTCTCTGAATGCAGCTGTATTCATCAGTGGACCTGTACCCCCGTCAGAGGAGGAGACGAGAGATTCAGCAGGTTGTTTGCACTGAATAAATGGCTTATATCTGTGATCTGTGTTGATTTCGACTGTGTAATTATTGTTGGGGATTTTAACATCCATGTGGACATCCCTCAGGACAAAGGGACTAAAGACCTGAGTAACACTCTGGGCAGCTTTGGGCTGACTCAGCATGTAGTAGAGACCACACATAATAGAGGACACACTCTTGACCTACGTCTCTCCAAGGGCCTGAGCATTTTGAAGGTTACTGTGTCTGATGTGGGCCTGTCTGATCATTACTGTGTTTTCTTTGAAAGTAAAATTTCAGCCCACACAAATATATCAACAGCAGTGATCACAAAACGGTGTATAACTGAATACAGTAGTGAGATCTTTAACCAGGTCTTCCCATTAACACCTGACCTGTCCAGAGGTTCAGTCAATGAGCTCGTCAATAGCTTCACTGCTAAAATGTTAAATGTAATGGACACTATTGCTCCCATTAAGGTGAATGTTATCTCTGGAAGGAAAAAGTCTCCATGGAGAAACTCCTCACTGGTGAAAAATGAAAAAAGAGAGTGTAGGAAAGATGAGCGCAGATGGAGAAAAACAAACCTCCAGGTTCATTATGACATCTATAAAGAGAAACTTCACAATTATAATTTACAACTGAGGAGTGCAAGGAGGTCCTACTTCTCTGACATCATCACCAAAAACAGTCATAATGCTCGGGTCTTATTTTCTAGAGTTGATAGGCTAACAAATCCTCCTGTGTCAGTGGCAGCTGAACTTCATTCAACCATGGCCTGCAGTGACTTCACCAAATTCTTCACAGACAAAATCCAAAAGATTAGACAAGCAATTGGTACATCAACAGCAGATTCAGGATATATACCGTGTCCACTGAAAAACTGTTTAAACACCATCAAACAGTTTCACCCTAAACAGCAAAGACCTGGAGGAGTCTTTGTCAATTAAACTCCTCCTCTTGCTGTTTAGATGTCCTGCCAACAAGTTTTTTCAAAAAGGTCTCAAAGACTTTGGAGTCAGACCTGTTACAGATCATCAACTTTTCTTTAATGTCAGGTGTGTTTCCAGAACCACTAAAAACTGCTGTAATTAAACCTATACTGAAAAAGGACAATCTTGACAAGACACAAATGAATAAACTACAGGCCGATCTCAAATCTCCCATTTTTAAGTAAGATCATTGAAAAAGCAGTTTCTCAACAGCTCAATTACTTCTTAAAACAGAATAACTGCTATGATGCCTTCCAGTCAGGTTTTAGACAGAACTACAGCACTGAAACCGCTCTGACCAAAGTGTTTAATGACATATGTCTGAATACAGACAGTGGAAAAATGTCAGTCTTAGTTTTGCTGGATCTCAGTGCAGCATTTGATACAGTTGACCACAACATATTACTCAAACGACTGGAGAACTGGGCAGGTCTTTCAGGAACTGTACTAAACTGGTTCAAAACATACTTAGAAAACAGGAAATACTTTGTATCAATAGGTAACTTCACATCTGAGCAGACAAGTATCACATGTGGAGGTCCCCAAGGTTCCATCTTGGGGTCCCTTCTGTTTAACATTTACATGCTCCCACTGGCACAGATTATAAAGAACAACAAAATAAACTATCATAGCTATGAAGATGACACACAAATATATATCACAATGTCACCAGGAGACCGAGGCCCTGTACAGGCTTTTGGTAAATGCATTGAGGAAATTAATGACTGGTTGTGCCACAATTTTCTCCAGCTAAACAAAAACAAAACTGAGGTAATAGTCTTTGGCGCCAAAGAAAAACGATCACAGGTCACCAGAGAACTTCAATCTATACACCTAAAAACCACAAACCAGCCGAGAAATTTGGGTGTAGTGATGGATGCAGACCTAAACTTAGAAAAACACATTAAGACAATAACAAAATCAGCTTACTATCACCTCAAGAATATATCAAGGATAAAAGATCTGATGTCTAAACATGACCTCGAAAAACTAGTCCATGCATTCATCTTTAGTAGGCTTGACTAATGTAACAGCATCTTTACAGGTCTACCTAAAAAATCAGTCAGACAACTACAGCTCATTCAGAACTCTGCTGCTCGAGTCCTCACTAAGACCAAAAAAGTGGACCACATCAGTCCAGCTGTGAGGTCTTTACACTTGCTGCCTGTCCGTCAGAGGATAGACTTTAAAGTTCTGATGCTGGTCTATAAAGCTCTGAATGGTTTAGGACCAAAATACATCAGTGACCTCCTGACCCAGTATGAACCTTCCAGATCCCTCAGGTCATCTGGATCCGGTTTTTTTTATCTGTTCCCAGAGTCAGAACCAGACACGGAGAAGCTGTATTCAGCTTTTATGCTCCATATATCTGGAACAAACTCCCAGAAAGCCTCAGATCAGCTGAAACACTCAGTTTATTTAAATCCAGGTTGAAGACTCACCTATTCTAAGCTGCATTTGAATAAAACACCAAATCAACACTTTTAAGCTTAAATTTCAAAACTTATATTTTAACTACTGATTTTATCTACTGTTTTTTTAATCAATTTTAAATCATGCTTTTTATTGTTTTTGTTTTTTAATGTCTCTGTAAAGCACTTTGAATCACCTTGTTGTTGAATTGTGCTATATAAATAAACTTGCCTTGCCTTGCCTTTTAATAAAAGACAGAAAGTGTGTCCGTAGTCCTTACCACTTCTTCAGAAATGTTCTTGCGTGGTCCAATAAGGTATGGTGTCAGGAAAGGTTCTGCAACCCTACAGTTTGCAAAAAATCCGTAGAGTGACAGGATGGCTGTGGGGTAAGCCCATCCAGATGACTTCAGCTTGGCCCAGCACCCCATGTTAGTATCTCAGCAAGATTTCCCTGCTGTTGCCTTTTGTTTTTAGTTGCACTTCAGTCTTGATTTAAAAAGCACTATCTGGTTTAATACCAAAGCACTTTGAGCTTTCGTCAGGTTACCTTGTAAGTAGCTAGAATATACCACATAATCTTTATGATCTACACATGCCTTATTCATGCTTTACAAGTAATAGACTTTGACCTGTCGGGGAGCAACAGACGAGAAGAACGGTGAGGAAATAAGTACAGTCATTTATTGTGGGATTGGAGTGACTCACACTCTTAATAGGCATACTGATATTGGGAATATACAAGTGACTATTCCCTCCCAGAGTATAAAGACAGAGCTGCTAATAAAACAAAACTTGAAATATTTGGATGTTTTCAAACAATTTATTACTACAAATGACTGCACTCACTGCATTGAGTTATATGAAAAGATTGGCTAGAGATTGCAGGCAAAATGAAGGCATCCGCATACAGTGGGGTGAAAAAGTGTTTGCCTCCTTCCTTATTTCCGTTTTTTTGTATGTTTATTACACTGAAATGGTTCAGACCATCACACAAACTTACATATGAATGCCACCAGACATACATTTAAACACAAAATGCTGTTTCGAAATGAAAGTGTTTATTATTAAGGGGGGAAAAATCCAAACCTACATGGCCCCTGTGTGAAAAAGTGATTGCACCCTACGCCTAAGAACTGGTTGGGCCACCCTTAGCAGCAACAACTGCAATCAAGTGTTTGTGATAACTGTCAATGAGTTACAGAGAGCAGAGAGCTGCTTTCTGGTATGCACCACAGTTCATGAACAAACTACAGTGTATAATAAACTTTGAAACTCATTACTCATCAATCAGTTTGGAAAATTGGGAAATTTTGCATATTTATTTATTTATGAATTCAGTAAATGAAAAAACAAGGGATCGTCTCCCAAAAAGGTGTTTTATGGCATTCACCAAAAACGGATTGTTGGTGTCGTAAATGACTTGTTAGCTCCTGATCTGGCAAACATACCGGAAACATATGTCTTAGTAGTGATAAGTCATTTTGAGCAGGAAATGCCCAGAAGACAGTGGAGATTATTGTGGACTTCAGGAAGCACACAGCCCCACTCCCCCCCATCATCCTGACTGAAACCCTCATCACCTCTGTGGACTCATTCCGCTTCCTGGGTACCACCATCACCCAGGACCTGAAGTGGAAGCCCACCATCACCTCCGTCATAAAGAAAGCCCAGCAGAGGATGTACTTCCTGAGGCAGCTGAAGAAATTCAACCTGCCAACACGGACGATGATGCAATTCTACACTGCAATCATTGAGTCCATCCTCACCTCCTCCATCACCGTGTGGTACGCTGGAGCGACTATCAGGGACAAACAGAGACTGCAGCATGTTGTGTGCTCTGCTGAGAAGGTGATTGGCTGCAGACTCCCATCTCTGCAGGACCTGTACACCTCCAGGACACTGGGGCGTGCAGCTCGGATCTCAGCTGACCCTTCTCACCCTGGACACAGTCTGTTTGACCTGCTCCCCTCAGGCAGGAGGCTCCGGTCCATTCGCACCAGAACCTCTCGCCATAAGAACAGTTTCTTTCCCTCTGCTGTTGGACTCATGAACAATAACCGTATGACTGTTCCCACCACTAACACATGACCCTACGCTGTGTTCACTGCATCATGCCATGTTTGGCACTGATCCCCACCTGCCCTCATGTACATATCTATCTACTTAGCACTTTTAATTCTTATTTTTATGTCTATATAAGCATTATATGACAGTATGTTTGCACTAAGTACCGCAGCAATTTCCTAATGTTGTAAACCTGCTCAACATTTGGCAATAAAACCCTTTCTGATTCTGATTCTGATTCTGAAAGAACATTCTTGTCACAAGGTAAAAGCTGCAATTTTTTAGTTTAGCTTTAATTAACTATAAAAACCTTGCATCACAGTTATGTACACATCATTTATGCCTAAAAAAGGACTTAATTTATTATAAAGTAGGACTAATAACGCAAAAACTGTTATTTGAAAAACAGGTTATTTCTTTATTTTATATACAACCCTTTCGTAAATCTAGTTTACTAAAGTCTATTAGAGCAAATATATTAGACATTGAAAAAAAGTGATCGTCTTCCAAAAAGTGACTGCCCGTGTTTAAACTGCTGTACATGACTTGCTGGCCTATAATATTTGAAATATATGTCAAAAGTAATCCTTATGAATGATATCAACTCATCTTGAGCTACAAACAACATTCCTGTCACAAGGTAGAATTTTAGAAGTGACTGTTATATATCCTTTAGGCTATGTATCCCGTTAAAAAAGTCTCACTGGCATTAAAAAATTATTTTTTAAGAGCGATCTGGCAAAGACGGCAGCAGCATAACAATAGTTCTTTAAAGATATTTTAACTGGCCAAAAAGGACCAGGTCATAAAGATACTTGCAAAACTGGTAATTATTTTATATATAGTCTAAAGTCTGTTTATCAGTATATGTAACAAAAAACACACATAGAAACTTGAAATCACTTTTTGGCAGACCAGCACTTTTTGGTACAACACCGGTCCTTTAATTCCCTTTAAAACCGGTCTGAGCGGGCACGCTCTGTTTTGTGTAACTACTTTTAAATCCCGGTAGCTCTGCAACCATGAGCTAGCGCAATAATTGTTTTTGCATATGAAACCGGAGGAGTTGTACTTACATCTTATGCCATCAGCTTGTCCTCGGTCACAGTTTCCTTCCACATATAGCTTTGCAAAAACTGCATAAAAAGCGCTTGCAGCAACAAAAACATAATATTCCAGAAACACGCTTTGCCGATCCGATCAGCTGTTCATAACACTTCCTACATTGGATTAGACGTCAGCGCGAACTATCGCATGTCCGCTATGACCTGGCCGAAACCGGAAGTGACGAAATGTAGTTTTTTACCGTCCGGGCCTCAATGAGCCTATACGGGTGTTTTTAAAAGTTATCTTTGACTTTATGACTTTCTGTGTCGTTTCTGGGATGCTTAGGTCTCATATTGCACTGCTGGAAATAGTTTATTTTGATGCATATGCTGCTTTTTTGCAAATTTGCATCATAATATTTATTTTTGTTTTTAATGCAGCATATAAAAATTGGTGTATTTCAAAAATAAAACTATGAAGACACTCAAAATAAATTTCCTGTGGTGGGAAACTATTTTGTGCAACTTTTTTGTATTTACAGTTTTGAGGGATAAGCCTCTTAAATTTCTCTAACTAGAAATATATGTTAAAAAAACAAAAACGATTTTCGATTTTTTTTGTAGTTTATTGCACTTTTTTTGCAATTTATGTAATCACTATGCACTTAATTCATACATATTATTAAAATCTAGGCTGTAATGGTTGTATTGATGTATAGCAACTTGAAATGCTCCCAAAAATGGCACTACAGCATGTAAAAATATAAAGTAAGCTCTGGCGGACTTGGTTCTATGGTAGGTCTTAAAGGGTTAAGGCTTGTATTAGGCATGCGCGGTAAGCGCACGCGAGTCCGGTCGCCATAACAACGGTTTGTTTCTATGTGATGTGATAGGACCTTATTAGAAGACAGAATGAAACTCAAGCGGTTTCTCCTCAGATATTATCCGCCAGGTAATACAAGTTATGTTTGTAGTCCTATCTAAAATGTTGCTTCTCATGGAGGTTATATGACTGTGCCTAACCTTCATATTAAATCGTTATGACCTAAAGTTTGTCTGACATTAGCTAGTTAGCTAACGCTTTTCAAACTCCAATCGGGAGAAGGGTTAGAGAGTTTGTCATTATAAGACATAACAGGTTAGGTTAACTAGAACCCAGGTGTTGTAATGTCAGCCTCTCTTTAATTGTTTTATTTTTTATTTTTTTATGCTGTCAGGTATAATCCTTGAATACGAGAAAGGAGGATTTCTGAGGACCAAATCAATAGATCTTTTGGATTTGACTCCAGAGTGCGTGAGTTGTACCTGTTAGGATCTCTCTCTCTCTCTCTCTCTCTCTCTCTCTCTCTCTCTCTCTCTCTCTCTCTCTCTCTCTGTGTGTGTGTGTGTGTGTGTCTGATTTCAGCACTGAAGATAATGTCAATAACCAAACTGTTACAACCTACGGTTACATTACCACTAAAAAACGACTTTCTGCAGATAGTTTGCCTGCCTATTTAAAAACACTCTGTAACCATGTTGCATTTATTATGAAGTTGGACTGTGGAGGAGTTGCAATTCCTTAATGTGGCATTACATTAGACTAGAGATTTCTTTTAAATGACCCAATTACTTTAGGAATACCAACATTACTCATTTCAGCTCTTACTGGCAGTCACAAGGGTGTAAATCTGACAACACGGGGAGTGATATTTTCACACACATTAAACATACTTTGGTGAAATTGTAGAGTAAATGTAATCTTTGTTAAGCTGTATTTGTTATCCTAAACCCATTTTCTGTTTCAATTTTCTTCCCCTTTTCTGTTCCTAATGTCTTGTTTTGTTTTGTTTTTGTTTTGTTTTTTGTTTTTTGTTTTTTGTTTTTTGTTTTTTAACTTTTTTTTCTCTCTTTTGCCATCAAGCTACCTAAAATTACAAAAAGACTTATCACATTTTATGTTTTAATATTGTAGAACAAATCCAGATGAGTTGGTGGAAGAAATCAGACAGTCAGAGCCTCTGGTCACAAAGGCTCAGGCTGATCAGGTCAAACAGCTGGTTATTCGACTTCAGAAGAAACAGACCCAGCAGGACCATCACAGGTTCTGTTTCTCCAAGGTCAGACACAAAACAGCAGTAAATAAATCAACACGTAGACATGACGCTTAGAAGGAATTCCTGCTGGTGAAGACATTTATCTATTTCCCTCACATTGTTGAAAGTTATTTGGTGCTCCTTGTAACCTTGATTTTAATGAAAGCATGGTTTTATGAACTAAAATTTATTTTGTCTGTGAAACATGGCACACGTGTTGCTTATTGAGTTATGATATTAATGCTTGTATTCCACACAGACTGTTGGAACAGTAACATTTTTTGCAGCATGAATAAACGGGCAAAATCCATTAGCTCAGCAATTAGCAGATGCTATTTACATATGTGGAATGTGATTTGTGAAATTAGTAATCACTGTTTTAGAGAGGCACTAGAAAGCAGCAGTGATCGGGTTACTAAGTCGCTAGTGCTTCATGTGCATGTATTAGGGGAGTTAAATGGCAGTCAGGGTCAGTTGCATTGCTGGAGATCAGAGGTTACTGAATTTATTTTGCCTGCATCTAAAAATTGGGAGATCTTTTTGTTCTTAATGAGAGCAGAAAGTTATTCCACCAGTGGTGGGCCAGGAGGAAGAAGCCTTCACATTACATTATAGTCAAATGAATTATACATACAGAAGTTACATGGGTAATTTTAAAGATGAATGTAGTCAATAACTAAATTGGATTTTTCAGACCAGTTTCAATTTCTTTTGCAGGAGCTCAAGGCACACATACTGCCACTGACAAATGTTGCCTTTGATAAATCTGGGTCAAGGTGAGTTTTTAACACTGAGTAACCTGCCACTTTGTTGTTTAGGAGAAATTACAGTTTGTGCAATTCCCCCTTTTCTCTCACACTGCAGGTTTATAACTGGGAGTTACGACAGGACATGTAGAGTCTGGGACACAGCCTCAGGCACAGAGCTGCACGTGCTAGAAGGTCACAGAAACGTGGTGTATGCAATTGCGTTCAACAACCCTTATGGGTAATGAGCTGTTTTAGGAAAACCTTTATAACATGGGAGGGCCGCATTGCTCAATTTAAGATTCACATGAGTGTTTCATCTTAAAAATGAATGTTTCCTTGCTTTATTTTCTCTCTATTAAACTTAGAGACAAGATTGCGACTGGCTCTTTTGATAAGACCTGCAAACTGTGGTGTGCTGAGACTGGCAAATGTTTTCATACTTATCGGGGACACATGGGAGAAATAGTATGTATAATGATTTGTTTTAAATGAATTTCATTTGTGTTAGTTTTTGGTTGATTGCTGATTCATATTCGAAACACAAGTCAGTATTTAAGCTACGTGAGCATTTAAACTACAAGGTTCTGCTATGGTATTGTGTTTAGTACTTTAACAGGACCTATTATTTTAATTACTGTCTACATTTTTATTCTTGGACTCATAGTAGCTTTGCATGATTTACAAGTAATATTCATTTATCTAAGACTGAGCCTTGGGCAGCTTGTTTCATCTTCTGTTTGAGGCAAGATATTTTACTCCCATTAAGTCCATCTGCGCTCTAAATGAGCTTTTTTTCCTGATTGGCTGTGATTGACTCACAAACAAGAGGTTGGGTTGGGCTTCTGTAAGCATATGGCTGAGATGACCATATTCAGTAAATTGCCATATAGAGCCAAGAATAGAAACAACTGTTTCAAATTGAGAGTTTAGAGCAGTTCGTATGCCACATGCTATTCAGCTTTGCTACGGAATACAATACAATACAATCTAATTAAAAAAGTTTTGTAGGTGTGTCTTGCATTCAACCCCCAGAGTACGCTGGTGGCCACAAGCAGTATGGACACCACTGCCAAGCTGTGGGATGTGGAGAGTGGGGAGGAAGTGGCCACACTGACTGTGAGATACCTTTTCCCCAAACTCTGTCCCATTGCTTTTCTTGCTCTTCTTATCCTGGTGTTGTGACCCACATTCATTCATTAATGATGATTCATTAACTTTTTGTCAAGTGCTCTTGATGACCAACATTTTTAGCCGTTCTTACATTCACAAATGATCTGATAGGAATGTGACTAACTCTTTAAGAAGGCGCTGATAGCCCTCTCTAAGGGGAGTAGTGAGACCTCTTTAATGTGCAGACTGCACGTGGGTTTATAGTGTGACTTGCTGAATCTGTCTCAGCAAGGAGCAACTCTCTGTCCCTCTCAATTCACTTAGCTTCTCACACCATGAAGAATCAGTAATGCAGTCAACTGAGTGCAGATTCTTTAATCTATGTTCTTTTTTTTTTTAGTTAACTTCAATTTTATAAATCTACCGGTAAGGCTAACCTGTGTATTTATGTTAACAAATTCAGGAGACTATAATGTGGGCGGCTCACACTAGCTATGACACCATTTAGTTGTCAGACTGCACACGCCTTTGAAAACATTAAACATTATGCACAAAATACCTCAAATGAGCCCTAAAAAGTAAAATAAATGAGGGACAGGTGATTTAAGTGGGCAAGAGCCACCACTTATGAATTGGACCACACTTACCTTCAAACTCATTCTGATCTTAAATACACACTTCTAAAGTTTGGAGGCTGTACTTTGCACTGTTGGGACAAATCCGTCCAAGGACAGTAAGACATAAACACCTGGAAAAGTACTTAAAGCTGCCTTTGATGTAGTTCCTTCTAGGACAACAGCCACATTTTTCTGCAGGGACACACACACACACACACAAGGCGAAAATAATCAGCTGTATAAGCCACACTGTTGTGGTTGGTAAATATTTGCATTTTATGATGCACTTTTTCATCCATAATGTGAGCGGCTGTGAGGGAGAAACGAAATAAGACAGTGAGAGATAATGCCATCTCCTTTCAGGGTCACACCGCAGAGGTCCTCTCGCTGTGCTTTAACACAGTGGGCAGTCAACTTGTCACCGGTTCCTTCGACCACACAGTCGCTATATGGGATGTTGCTTCAGGAAGGTCAGAAGTTATCAATATTATGCATCGATTTGTGCATGTGTCATCTTTTATACTTCACAGAGAATGTAACACTTATCGATTCTGCCTTACAAAGCTGTGAGACTGATTAATTGCTGTTCAATTCCTTGTTTTTTCCCCTAGACGGGTCCACACACTCATTGGTCACATGGGAGAAATAAGCAATACTCAGTTTAACTGGGATTGCTCCTTGATTGTTACTGGTTCCATGGATAAAACCTGCAAAGTAAGCTATCATTAAGCCCAAATATCTTTTTTGTTGTTGCCAAAATCTCTTGTCAGAGGTTGAAAACATGTCTGTTTGTATTTACCATCTCAGTTGTTTGAGCATTTGTATTTGCTCGCTTCAATTTCCCACTCTCTCGCAAACTCCTGTCTCTAAGGTCTATGGAGAAAAATTAAATCCTAATTCCTTAATTACACCAAGATGAGTCACGCTCACAAGTGAGAATTATCCACCTCGCTGCATTCCTCTGAGGGAGATGGCCATAATAAAGCCACTTTAGAGTTTAATGCTACATTCACACATGCATACTTCATGAGTTTGGTGTTTCCATGAATGCATGCTCCAGTTATGTAGTTCGCTCCTGTGTGCATGTATTATTCTGTTTTTTGAGATGTGTAAATGTGTTCGCAGGTTTGGGAGACTGTCAGTGGGAAGTGTGTTGCCACCCTCACTGGACACAAAGAAGAGGTGTTGGATGTGTGTTTTGATTTAAGTGGTCAACTCATTGCTACTGCCTCAGCTGATGGTGAGACAACACTTCAGTCAAAAGATTACATTCCGAGTAAAACTGTACTAGCACAGTATTACAAACGTACCCTAAATATACTACTTGTGCAGAATTTAAGATTCTGCATTTAAGATTTCTACAAATACCTAAGCTTTATTGGTTGTATAAATTTGGATTTTCCACAACAAAAGCAACATTTTTATAATTTTGTAAGCTGTACCCTTGTGCTGAGAACTCTCTCTCTTCCTGAAACTCTCAGGGACAGCAAGAGTGTTCAGTACAGCAACACATCAGTGTCTTGCAACCTTAGAAGGCCACGATGGCGATATCTCCAAGGTAAGTTGATGAAGCCAAACTGTCTGTTCTAAAAGAACAATTTAAGTTATGGCTATTTTTGTCATCTATTTATCTGTAATTAAATGAAAAAGCATAACTGTGTTGCTCAAGCTTTTTCAGCATTTTATCACTCTTCTCAACTTTGTGAGTATTAACTATTATTTTAACTTGTAAAGTGTAACCCTGCCCCTTGGTACACCTTACGTATATCAGGTTTTTGCTGTTGGCAAAGCTGGGTTAAGGTGAGTTTAGACATGTTTTGGCATTTTAAATAATGCTTAATCGTTACTAAGGATGTCGAAGTTTGCCATACCCCATACCATTATACCACCAGCAGCCTGAACCATTGGCTGTATCCCAATTCAGGGTCTGCAGCCTTAAAGGCCGCATTTTAACGGCGATTACCTCACAGTGACGCGACGAAGGCTGTCCCAATTCAAAGGCTGCTCGAAATGCGGCCCTCAAATGCGTCCTTCATTTCCCTGAATTTTAAGGACGTGGGGGTGTAGACTTCGTGGCCCAACATATCCCAGAATGCATAGTGCGGCGGTGGGTGTGGATAATTTTGCAGAAAAAAAAACGGCGGATGAGGGGCACCCGAAGAGTAAACTTTAAGTATGTACTGAATATTATGTCACTTATTTATGTGCACATGTTTAATAACAAAGAACATTAAAACTTTACTGTTGGCCACATGTCGGCAAAGTTATGTGACATTAGTGACGTTTGTGCTAACTTGGTTTTACAGCCTTTACTTTAAAATATACGCCGTTCAATAGCTGAGCTTAATCAGAGAAGGATCAAAGCTCATGTAGAAACAAACAAACAAATGAACAAAGGATTTTCTCCTTCATTTCTGTCAAACAAAGCTGTATGAAATGTTTCCAGCTGTTAGTATCATGGTTGCTAGGCAACCTGGGCAGCGCGACGGAGGCTAGACCGTCCCATTTCACAAGCCTAGCACTTCCGGCCTTAGCGGTCTTTAAGTACGCGGCCCTTGAGGATCGTTGAGGCTGCGTACTTTGAGGCTGCAGACCCTGAATTGGGATACAGCCTTTGATTCAGGGGTCAGGCTGCTTTCATGTTGTTTTCACCAAATTCTGATCGTACCATCTAAACCTTGCAGCAGAAATTGTGACTCATCAGACCATACAATATTTTTCCAATCTCCTGTTGTCCAATTTTACTGAGTGCCTTTGAATTGTAGCCTCAGTTTCCTGTTCCTAGCTGACAGGAGTGGCTCACAGTGTGGCCTTCTGCAGCTGTATTGACATCTTGTGTGTTCAGATATGCTCTTCTGCATATTTTGGTTGTAAGGAATGGTTGTTTGAGTTACTGTTGCCTTCTTGTCAGCTTGAAGGAGTCTGGTCATTCTCCTCTGACCTCTGACATCAACAAAGTATTTTCACCCAGAGAACTGTCGATCACTGGATATTTTCTCTTTTTTAGTCCACCCTATGGTTGTAGGTAAAATTCAGTAGACAGTAGTTACACTGGCCCATCTGACACCAACAAACATTCCATGCTCAGCGACACTAAAATCACCTTTCTTCCTAATTCCGATTCTCAATTTGAGGTCTTTTCAACCATGTCTATGTGCCTAATAGGTGCCTGAATGCACTGCTGTGATGCCGTGTGATTGGGCGATTACTTCTTTGTAGCTATTATAGTTAAAGAGCACAGATGTGAGACTGTTATGTTTTTTAAGTTACTGATTTCATAGCAAACTTTTACCCATTTGTGAGTCTTATGTTTGAAACCATTCCGAAAATGATCTCAGTATTCGTATGGCAAATGTAGTAATAAAAATAAGAACAAATTATTAAGTATTCTATAACCAGGGCCACAGCCACAACTTTGGGCATGCATCATGCAGCTAGCAGCTGTGAATAAACTTGTGATTTTTGTGTAATATTGACTCAGACCACAGTTTTCCTCGCCAGTGCTTTAAATAGGTCATTTTTTAAAATTACCTAGGTAACATGTGACAGAGTGTGATGCTGAAATGGAGGGACAGGACTCGAAGCTTCAGGATGTTTTGAGTTATCGCCAGAAATCTGTGGGCACAGTTCTAAACCTGATTAACATGGCCTGCTAGTAGTAATGCAAGCACATGCATGCGAATACTCTGGCATGAGGCACTGCTGTCTGACCCTGCACTGACCTTGTTCTTTATTTGGAGCGATATCACCCATTTAATATTTGTCAAGTGCGATGCTCTGCACGAGTGTGGGGTTTCCACAGGTCCTGGCTCAGAGGGCTTCTCTGTATGCATTTACTAAAACACATTAGACAGCCAGTAATAAACAGGCTGGATGGAAGATGATTCCAGGGGATTATGACACTAATCTCTCCCTAACAGGACACCAGCCATCCTCCTGTCCATGCTTCTTAACCATTTTCTTCCCCATGTTTTTCTCCTTCTATTTCAGTGTCTCACTCAGTAAGCTTTTAATTTTATTTTTATTACATCTCAGTCACTGTAGTAAATTCACTTTGCTACCCTTTTGTTTGTGAATAATAATATATTATAAATGATGGAATGCTAATTAAATGACTAGTTCTAAAGGTCTAAAGGTATTTTTTTCTTTGTGGAAGATTGTATAAATCAGCATTCCCCAACCTTTTTTGCGCCATGGACCGGTTTATGTCCAACAATGTTTTCACGGACCGGCCTTTAAAAATAAAACCAGTATCGGTAGCAAAAAAAAAAAAAAGATTTATCCACAACACACGGGAAAAGACCCAGGGAAACCGAGTTAATGAGAAAAACGATAAAAAAATAACGATAAAAATCCTGAAAACCATAACTTTCACACTCAAGCTTCAACTCTCGCGGCCTGGTACTAAACGACTCATGGACCCGAGGGGTTGGGGACCGCTGGTATAGATAGCTTCTTGTAACTGTGTTTTCAAACTAAGCATTAAGAGGACTCTTTCCTATTCTGGATGTTCCATTTGCTTTATTCTTGCCCTTAATTCAAATCAAAATGACAATCTAATGGAAAAAAATCAGTGTTTGATTAAATTTGTAGAGCCCATTTACAGCATGCTCCAAACTTTCATTGAAAAAATCCATATGGTGTAGGAAGTAGCATTTTTGCAGGTCCGTGTTGAAATGTGTTTTAAAATTAACTTTAACCTCTACAGCTAACCAACAAAAATGGTTCTCGTAGTTTTGAGTCATTCTTACGCTACAAACAAGATGTGATTGGTTAGGCCAATGTAACCTAGTGACCATGCAAGAGAGACGATATTGAGTAATGCCAGATTAAACAAATGCTTTAGCCTTGTTAATCCTTCCTCCATTTTATATATACAGTTATATAAAAAGGAAAGTTCACTTGCTTCCAGTCTGGTAAAAATAATCTCAGATTAACAAGAACACATGACGTGGTGTCATTATTTATTTAACACAGCGGTGTCCAAACCCAGGCCTTGAGGTTTTAGATGTGTCCTTGGTCCAACACAGCTGAGTTAAATGGCTAAATTACCTCCTCAACATGTCTTGAAGTTCTCCAGAGGCCTGGGAATGAACTAATCATTTCATTCAGGTGTGTAGACTCAGGGTGAGATCTAAAACCTGCAGGACACCGGCCCTCGAGGCCTGGAGTTGTCCAAGCCTGATTTAACATAAAACTAAGCCAAATGTAAAAGAAGTGTGTGAAAGGCTAAGAACACCCTTGTTGCTTCCATAGGGGTTAAGAGGACAAGTAACTGCTAACTGCTGCAAATCAAATGCATTTATTGATCATCACTATCAGTTACCATGCTAAATGTTAAAGTTCACAATGGCATAAAGAGAAACAGACTGAACAAGTTTGGCTTGTTTGTGAGGGTGCCTGGAGAAAGCGTGTTCTCTCTAAAAAGAACCACATGACACCTGCAGCAATATCCTTTTAACAGACAAGACCACAGTGGAGATGTTTGTCCACAATGCAGTGTTTATGAGGATATTTCCAAAACTGCAAAATAGAAAATGTATATCGACACAAACACCTCATACAAACTGTCAAGCACAGCGGTAGAGGGGTGATGGTTTAGTTTTAGTTTGAAGCTGCAGGTCCTTGGCAACTTGGAGTCACTGAGTTGTCTGTGACGTTTTCTGTATACCAAAATATTCTAGAGCCAAATACAAGGCTTGGACTAAGTTATGTAATGAAGCGGGACAGTGATTCTAAACAGACCAGCAAATCTACAACAGAATGGCTGAAAAGGTAAAGAGTCAGGGTGTTGCAATTGCCCGGTTTAAGTCGAGAACTCAAACTGATTAAAATGCTGTGACTGGAGCTTAAGAGAGCTGTACACATGAATGAATGCCCTCAAACCTAAGTGATCAGTCTAGCTACTTAGTATTTTTATCCTTGAGGTATTGGTTCTATCGCTAGTCAGCTAACATAAACTAATGTAAGGCAGCAACCAACAAAACAACCCTGTGACGTCTTGTTGTGTACTGACACAACATATGACCTTAAAAACACTTATTTCTTAAATCCAGCTTCTCAGACAGTGACATTAGACTAGTGCTCCATGATGTAATTTAGCCTTTCTACACATAGTGTTTCATGTCCACTTTAATATGCAGTATGCAACTGAGACACTCATCAGCTTTGTTTACTTTTTATCTCATTCCTTTACTCTTTTTGATCTTTTTCTCTTCGCTGTCCATTTTAAAACATCAACCTTCCATTTTGGCACCTGTCATAGCTTCCACCCACACACACACCCCACCCACACCTCAATCTTCTTTCCTTGCCAGCTTCTTCTCTAGACAGTTTCCATTTCCTGTCTGGGGGTCTCTCGTTGGCGCTGAGTTTAGAATTTTAATAAAAAAACATACTTTACTTTCATGGCCATCTAGGGCCAACTTCATTTAATCATCCCTTCCTTTACCTCACTGTTAGGATATAAAACCACTCAGGGAATGATAAACCCAGACTATAATACAATCAGTTTCAGCCATGATTTTCATAACGCTCCTCTATCATCTCAGAGTAGTTCCACTGGTGCCTTTATCCTCCTTAAGCATTTTAAGTTGAATGACCTCAATGGAGTAATGCTACTGATATGGTAAAATTGGTCTAGACTTACCCATTTCCACCCCTCATGTCATTTCTACTTTCTCTGGCATAATCTCTTATTCAGCAACTTTGTTGCAAATGTAGCACAACCCTCGAAAAAAGGCTAACTGTCCTGGCTCTGCCTCTCTTGGTAGATCTGTTTCAGCCCTCAGGGCACCAGAGTCCTGACTGCCAGCTCAGACAAGACAGCTCGGCTCTGGGATGCACACTCTGGAGTCTGCTTACAAGTCCTGGAGGGGCACACAGACGAGATCTTTTCCTGCGTCTTCAACTACGAGGGTGACACAATCATTACAGGTACATAGAACTGACACAGAAAACACACATAAACCCCATCTGACCACCGTACACTGTTAAAATGTAGCTGTAGGAGGCAAATGTACTCTTCATCACAAGCCGTCACAAATGCTTAATTGCAGTTTTTAGATGAAAAGCGTGCAGCTGTGTCCTTCTGTGCAGCTATCCATTTGTATTTGTGCTTCCCTGCAGGCAGCAAGGATAACACATGCCGGATCTGGTACTGAACATTACCTGAGGCTCAGGAGGGCATTTACATGAACACAAGAATCAAATTGTGTTTGCCAAATATCGCCCACTTTGTGTCTGCTCGATTGTGGACTACTGTAAAAGAAAAACACAAAAAAATCACAAACTCCTGCTCAGTTTATTCTTTGATTTCTGTTTGAAGTTAATGTGGTCCTAGAAATCAACAGCAGCTTGGAATCTCTGCTCAGAAGATGTCATCAAAAGGAGTCGAATTCTTCAACTTCAAAAGCTGTTTATGTTTTGTTCAAGCAATAATTGACGTTATAGGAAATAGATGGATTAACTGTACATCATATAGTACCATGCAAAAGTCTTGAGCCGCCACTTGTATTTTGCTAAATACTAAAATGATGATTTCTGGAAGCATGGAAATAAAGTACAGAAGCAAAAACAAAGTTTGTACAATTCTAATAATTTTGGAAGTCAATCTTTAAATTTGCTTTGTTGTCATTTCTTCAAGTAGTTGTCTTTAAATTGCGTCAGACTTTATGACACACTGCAGTCTATGCTGAGAAAGGACAAGTTGTCGGTTAATAGCTCTTTGGGAATGACGTTGTTGGTCCAAACATACTTTTATGTCTGTCAAACTGCAATTCTTGGCATCTTTGATAGATTCAACTAAAGAAATGGAAACAAACGAGTGTTTTTGCAAAAGGCTGCCACTAATAAAGTAGCAGCCTCTAAAGAAAGAGTTCTTTCCTGAGTTGTCTGTTATGTGTAGCCACAACACTCGTTCATCCATTAAATTAGATGCTGTTTAACTTATTATTTATAGGTCACTGTTAAGTGGCTTAATGTACAAAAACATCTGAAAATGTTCTGTTATAAGGACTGGACTGAAAATGAGTGAAAAAGCAGCCAATGTCCAAAGAAAAGCTTAAAAAGAAGTTCAGAAAGTCTTAAAAACTTTTTCTCAAGACCACTTGAAAAATGACAAATTAGTAAAGTCTGGGTTATTTGAAAATGAAGAAATGAGGGGTGGGTTTAGACTTCTGCTCAGTATTGTTGTTTTGAAACTAGCTACATAACTTGTGTCATACTCCAACAACAGCAATTGTAAACATTTTTGCATCTACCTCCTAAAACCATCGTGTTGGCGCATGCACAGAAATCTGCGACAAGCTTATTGGTGGTTTTCAGGTAACTTCACATCATTGTAGGAGTGCCCACCTGATGAGAAAACACAGGCTTTCCTTTGCTTCCCACCACTATTTTTTGCTATACAACATGCTGAATGAGTCTGTGACTTAGTTCACAGTGACAAACAAATCACACAGCAACGCTTGCAAAGTCCCTTCCATACAAGAGCAATGTAAAAATCACATAAATTCCTCCTTGTCCACACTAAGGTTGTTAGTCACGGGTAATTTAAACTGACATTGGAAAAAAGCTCTGATTAGATTTATGTCATGTTACATTGTGTACACCCAACTAACATATTACTAACCTGTCAACTACTGCCCCACAGTGTTGACTGTAGTGACCCTGAAACCTCTAAATACTGTTGGGTAGCTGCCTACCATTAGTTAATTAGCACTCACCTTTGCTTTGACAATAAAGAATTTCTTGTTCTTCATCACTCAAACTGCAGATTTATTGTCCAACCCAGACTGAAAATACATTGACTATCCTTTTGTAGTCTGTGACTGAAATTCTCTGTATTGACATATGGATTTTAAATCTCCCAAACATGATGTTCAATCAGATATCTTTATCTTCTTTCGAGAGCTCATCAAAAAGCTGGTGGTTTGAAACTGATGGAAAATTGGCAGGCAGCTCTATAAAGTGTCTGTCATAGCTGGCATGTTAGAACAGCGTTTTTCTCGCCAAGTCCCCGCATTATCACACAACTAAAAACTATGATGTTTGGGAATTCTCAAATTGCTACTTTAAAGCTCTGTGTTGAAATATGGTCTTATGGATTTTTTATGATAGGGAGATGTAGATTAAGATTATAAAACCTTTATACCTTCTTATAGATTTGTGCTAGACCCAGCTACACTACATGAACAGAGCTATAGGGCCACGGTATTAAATCTTTAAATTCAAGTGTCTTAAGTGTATAAAATCAAGCACCTAGCCACGCAGTCTGTCTTTGTGAGAAAATGTCTCTTTCTAAAGAGCTCATTCAATTAAAATGTGGGACTGTAATAGGACACCACCACTGCAAGTCAGCCATTATTTTTGTTCATACTACCTTCTCTTTCCCCGCACCCCCAACCAGTCACAGCAGATGGCTGCCACTCATTGAGCCTGGTTCTGTCTACCAAAGGTTTCTTCCTGTTAAAAGGGAGTTTCTCTTTCCCACTGTCACAGAGACCTTGCTCACAGGGGTTTGTGTGTTTCTTGGGGTTTCTAATATTGCAGGAGACTGCTGTTTTGAATTGGCGTTATACAGTTGTATACAACTGTGATGTATACAGCACTGTTCCTGAATGCAAACTACAATAAATAAACCTATCAGTATGGTTGTGTTTAGTAGTTTTAATTCTCTCTCTTTTTGGGGAAACAGTTCAATGGAGTGTAATAGTGTGCATAAATGTACCCCTGAATATTGAGATTTTATTTTCCCTGGTTTACAAATGACACAACACTTGCTCTTATTTCACATCACAGAAATTTATTGATGTCAAAAGATAAATACATTCATTTCTACTGTGACCAAGTTTACAGCTGTGTCATGTGCTTTTCCCCCCGCGATGGTGTTGTAACACAAGATTACCACTAAGTAGAGAAATATACTGACCAAATCCACATACAAATTCAACATTACAAACCTTACTCTGTCTTTTTAGACATAGCAAAAGCTAAAGGAGCGGTCCACTACTCCAAGGTGCAGCAGTTCAAAATCTACAGTATATACAGTACAGCTATCCAAAATAATCCCTTCTTAAGTAACATGAATAAAATATCATACGTACTGAGTTTCAAAGTCACAACAGAGGTGGTACGTTAGCCAATGGACACAACAAAAATCTGGACCTTTTACTTACATTAAGTAAATGTGTACTTCAATGTGACCATCAGAAGAAAGTGTCAGGGCTTTTTTGGGCTTAGATTTAAAGAGCCTCTTTTAAAAGTAGTTTTAATACAAAAGGTTTGACCATGTTGAGCTGCGGGAAGGCTACAACCTGATTTTCCTACAGTATGTCCTATAGGTGCCTTTCTCTGAGTGAATAAATAAATAAAATCATGATTCGACTGTGTGAATTTGTAAATATATATTTTCTATATAACCTGGAGCAGTTAGAACCTGCTGACTATGATCACTGGAGGGCTCATTCATTCCCATCAGGAACGTCCAACCCGTGTACCTACAGTTTGCCGTGTGTTTGCGTGCATGTCGCTAGAGAGGTAACTCTGGAAACAAGAACATGCTCTCGTTAAAGGGAGATCGGTCCAACTGGACAAGGGTGAGAGGTATGAATTTCTCAAGTATGCCGATTGCGTCGTGCTTTCAGCTCTCAGTAGGAGACACTTGGTGTGATGAGACAATACACGCGCAAACAGGAACATGTTACAAATGTGAGCGAATGAGTGAGCTTGTATTGTTACTGTTTGCGATTAGAGGTGGCAAGTGTCCTAAAGTGTCTCCAGAAGCCAATCGAACAGGCTTGACTGGAGAGACTTGCCCGCTTCTTCCGCTTTCTCGTGCAGCTTACAGAACTGAACCACAGCGCCAAACAAGTCTGCAATCCTCCACGCCTTCTGAGACATCAGGTGGACTACCCTCAGGAACTGGGACAAAAAAAAAAAAAAAAAAAAAAAAAAAAAAAAAAAGTACAGTCTCATGAGCTTTAGATTTATTTTTTTTCCCCCCCACAGTTAAATCAGGTAAGAAAATGACCAGAACAAAAAGCAAAAACAATACATCAGTAACATGATCTGCTTATAAATTTATTATTTGACAAGCCAGCAGCTTTGCCTACCTTTGCAACTCTCTTCTCTTTGGACTTCCTGAAGTAGAGAGCAGGAAGGCCCAGCTCCGAGGCAGCGATCCACTGTAGAGCCACTCTCAGCTCCAGGTCCATGCACTCTGGCTCGAGGTCACAGTTTACCACCAACAGCTCCCTGATGCTTCCGTCGCCTGCTGTTCTTGCTGAACTGCTCTCTAACAGATCAAATATAATATGGCATAACGTAGTACGAGTCAGCACTGAATAACACCTTGATGATAGCTATACTGTCCTCACTAACAAAGCAGTGTTGGGGTGCACAGACAATTCAGCCAGTTCTAAACTCACTGAAACATCAAAAGAAAATGCATGTAGTCACGCAGCATGTTCAGCTCTCCTGGGCTCAGTTTTGCTTCGTCTTTAAACAATGATAATCTTTGAGATGAAACACTTCTGGAACAATGGACCTTTAAGATTTTATGAAGATATGAATACACACACACGTGCGTGTGCGTGCGTAATTTTTGAGGCTTAATCACAGCACTCTGCCTTGAATCCCTCAAGAGTTCCTGATGAGTAATAAGATGTTTAAACTGAGGAAGGTGTATAATTCACAAGTGGATATAACACTTTAAGATTTTAAGAGCAATTATTTGGCGATTCAAAAATCCGACATTCCAATATATCGATCAGTGTTTTGTTTACACACACACACACACACACACACACACACACACACACACACACACACGATCCAACATTTGTTGCGTGTTTTTATTCATTTACTCACCCAAGTCTGCTCAGATCAGCTGGTTGTTGTACACCACTTTGCATTAAATTGTTTTTCATTATTAATCTCTGGCTGATCAACTAATAGGTTTCGACCTGTTAAAAGGACGTTTTTCCTTTCCACTGTCACCAACTGCTTGCTCATAATGGGTTATATGATTGTTGGGGTTTTCTCTCTATTATTGCAGGGTCTTTACATTTCAATATAAAGCACCTTGAGGTGACTGTTAATTGAACTGAATTGAGATTGTGCTGTGTTGCCAGTAGGGAAGTTGCAGATTGTCCTCTGGTGGACAAACTATGCGACATCAACACTCATAATTTCATTAAATGCCATTTCTCTACTTTTTGATTTTTTTTTAACAGTTAATAAATACCAATACCAGCAAATTGATAAATAGCTAATATCCACTAAATTAGCCAGTTTCTAAATAACACCATTGATGACTACAAATTTGAAACTGCACTCACCAAATACAGTCTCTTTGGCTCCTGCCAGGTGGCATCTCTCAGTCTCCTCGCTGTAAAGAAAGAAAATAATGGAGACTAAAAGTTTCACATATGTTTGACATACATTAATGAAGCAGTTTGAAATTTTGGGAAAAGCAGTACCATTAATGCTTAAGTGGGAAATAACCAACTTGCAATGCTATAGCAAGGAAAAGCATCAAGCCTGGCTCTCCAAAGGTAACAAAATCTGGATACAAGCACATCTTGAAAGCTCGCTAATTGCAAAGTTGCACATGTTCTGGTAACCTAAAAGCAATGCAACAGTATTTATTTTCATGTAATTAAAATATAATTACATATATTTGTGCACAAGGACCAAGGCTGAAGATCAATATTGGATGCCTGCGATCTTCAGGCCCTCTACATTAAAAACAGGATGCTGTGTGGAAATCAGATATCGCTGTCTGTGAGTTCACCGTGCCATCCGCAAATGCAGGTTAAAACTATCATGCGCAGAAGAAGACGTGTGACGTAATCTAGAAAGTGCTGAAAGGTATACACAGTCTAGAGCAACATCCAGATGACAACACTTTCAGAGAAGGCCTTGCATATTTCAGCAACAGGAGTCCAGTCCAGAGTTTTTGCCAGCTGACAACATCTGGTGCATGATGAAACAATA
Source organism: Neolamprologus brichardi (assembly GCF_056152115.1). Classification (NCBI taxonomy): domain Eukaryota; kingdom Metazoa; phylum Chordata; class Actinopteri; order Cichliformes; family Cichlidae; genus Neolamprologus; species Neolamprologus brichardi. Next base: position 13,677,085 of record NC_142117.1, on the reverse strand, counting down.
TGAAAAAAGACAACTCAGGACTGCTGAACAGCAGAGGAGAGGAGAGGCTGCACAGTGGCAAACATGACCATTTTTCTTGGGGGGGGGGGGGGGGGGGGGGGACATCTTCGACCATCAAAGTGACCCTTTTTCTTTTTTTAAAAAAAAAAAATGCAACATTTTCTCAGTTTAAACACTGGATATGTTTTCTATGTTCTGTTGTGAGCAAAATGTGGGTTTGTAACATTTGAAAAATCACAGAATTCTCTTATTTTATGAAGCCTGCAAACATTTGTGGAATCAGGGTTTTAAAATAAGATTTTTTTAATAGTTCACTAAATTACAAACCTTTTTGGATATTTTTTAAAAAAAATCTGCACTGTTAACCTGATTATTTACTGTTTAGACAAATGAAACAGAACAGAATAAATGCAGAAAATTCAAAAGGCTTTTGTCTGTTAAACAGAAAATTGTTATTTGTTCTGGAATGACGCTTAATATCCTTGTTGAGCATGTGTGAGAGAAAATAATACCTGCAAGGTTTGTGTGTATTAAAAATGTCACTGTTGACACACCAGAGACATAATGAGAAATACAGTGATAGCAGAAACATACTGGATTACTGTGCTTTGAGAGGGAACATCAGAAAAAGAATCCAGGTCTACCAGGCCTAAGCTAGACGTGCTGCTGGTCCCATTCCTAGGAAGGAAAAAACAAACAAACAAAAAAACAGCAAAAGTGTCATTTAAATGATGTCTCGAGACATCCAACACGATCGTTCACTTGTGAAGAAAACAATGTCCAAGCGCAGGGATGCGGGTCATGTTATTAGCTGGTGATTAACATATAAATAGCAGCTGCAGCAGAACTGGGCACTGAAGCTGGGAGAGCTGGTGATTTGTGTTTTTTGCCTGGCAGCTGGTCTGTCTGGAAATGGGGATGAGGCATATTTGGAGGCAGTTAGGTGGAGAGGGTGGACAGGCAAGGCCGGCAGCCGTGCCCTTGTGTCACAACATAGATCAGGGATGAGGCAGAGTTAAAGTAAGCAGGTAGATGGAGAGGTTGCAGTGTTATGGTGGTGCGCACAACTACTCTTGCTCTGAACACAGTACCTTGCTACTTCCTATTAACTCTCAGAACTGCCCAGGTCAGTGATTGTCCAGTTTGAGAAATTAAATGAATCATTATGGTATACATCTCTTCTTTTTGTTTTAAGGAAAAAGGGGACCTTACACCATAAACTTATTTTAATAGGTGATTAGTTGGGTAAATAAATGAGAATTTGATGAAGCAGAGAATGGTTTAGTGGATGTTATGAGCTGGCCTTTTGATCCATGGTATAAGAGCTCTTGCACCACTGCAGCCTACTGCTGCAGGAGGAGATCTGGCCCTGTATGGCTTTGCAGAGCGAGCTCTCTTGCCATACACTGCATTAGCAGGTGTGGATACTGGAGCGGCAGGGAGTAAATTGGCATTGGCACAGGAGAACACAGTTAGTAGCAATGGGCCAATGAGAGCAGGGTGAGGGTGTGAGCAGCAGCGTTTGGAGCGGTATCAAAAGAGCAGCAGTTACTGACCCCTCGCTCAGGTGGATAAAACTACTGGTCTCCTCGTGGGGGTCATCTTCAGGGGTTATGTGAGACCAGCTCCCCATGCTCTCTTCACTGCTAGCACTCATAGAACGCTTGTCCCTCTTCACTACTGCAGCCACAGCCACGGCTGTCCTGTCCCTGTCACTGCTGGAGAGAGCAAACCGCAAGATGTCCACAATGTCGGCGGCAATGCTTTGGTCACGTTGGCTACTGTTCCTGCTCTTCTATGCACTACTAATGTTACGCAGACACCCAGATTTGTTACTACTAACCTCCTTTCTATAAGCCCATATCGGGATCATGTCTTACTGTAAACAGTAACTTTCTACAAATGACAAATGCCTTTGGAGTGTGAAATGATTATTAAAAAGAAAGCTAATTCCTTTGAATATCTTTAATGCATCAGCACACTGCATTTCTCATGGGCACTGTTGGATTTTCAGCTCTTTTTTTTCCAGGACACTGATTAAATTAAGTCATAATCAGATGATTGAGAGCTGCCATCCTCAATTCTGCAGGGAAATCGGGTTTTATTGAATAGGCGAGTGACTGACTTGCACTCGCACACAAGGGACAAACACATGCACTCCACTTGTTTCTGGATTACACGTTTTATCAAGCGTTATCAAAAAACACAATAAAACTCTACGTTGAGCTTTCATACATTCCACTTATCGGCTTCTCTTGAACATTAGCGATGCTGCTCATACACTTTAGTGGTGTCATTTGGGTCCAAATGGAAACATGCAGTCTTTGTTACCCTAGAAATGTGAATTAAAAATGTTCTCCTTGACAGTCCTACAATCTGCTGTCTCCCGTGAAAGCCCCCTCAAGACATTTACAGCATTAGAATAAATCTCACCACCATGCCGAGTCCCTGTCTTACTAAAACGTCAGTCTGGTTTCAATTACTCGTGTATCTGACAATGCAGCCCTAAAATTCTTTGTCATTTTGGCTGTCTCGGTAGAATCTCAGTTCCGAATCTATCTATTTCAAAATCAGTGAGTGTTTTGTGATCTTAGTGTGAGTGCAGCTTGTACCGATAAAGGGGACTTCAGCGGCCACTCTGTGGATAAAGGATGAAGCTGCTAAAAGCTTTCTGCACACACAGTACATCACCCAGACAATGTGAGTCACAGCCTAGACAAACCTGCTAAAATAGATTAGTTCACCCAGTAAATAGATCCTCTGCGTGCCCGCTAAGCTTTGATCAAACTCTATAAATAGCACTGTACACCTGCATTTTATGTGTTTAGTCCAGATTTTCATACTTGATGTTTAAAAATAGTCGAGCACTTTTTTAAATTCTCTCCCTTACTCTTGTCAGAGAGATTGATCTCTACGTTTCACATCCAGTAGATGACTATTCTGCTGCAGGGTTATTAAAGAAAACTCTGCCTGAAGAAGGAGGGGTCAGACTCTCACACAAAAGCCTGTGAGCAGTGTAATACCTGCTGCTGTTGGTGGGAGCTCTCTCCGTATGCTTGGTAGCCGGCGTGTCTGAGGACGCTTCTTGATGTCCCCCTGTTCTTTCAGGGTTTGAGACAGTCTCTTCATCTCGCTGATCTCCTTCGATGTGGATCAGCGGCACATTTCTGGGGCCCCTTATGCAGGCTGAACCACTGTCACTTCCCCCGATGCTGCCAGCTTGCTCCTGGCTCAACCTACTTCGGCTACAGCGTAGATGGGATTGCTTGAACCCCCTCCTCCTTTCACCAACAGGCATGTGCGCCTGTGGATGTGACCCAGGTGTGCCTCCACCTACATCTTGCTGTCCCCCCAGCGCAGATTTGCCAATATCCACTATGTCAGCTGCCAGGCGATTGGCAAACTGCTGCACATGGGGCTGCAAGTCTCCTGCAGCTTCCAAATCAATACTGTCTTCAGGATCAGCGATGATCTTGTTCTTTCTCATCAAGGACTCGATAGAGCTTGACCAGGTCTCATGAATTAGCATATCAGTAATCTGGTCAGTCTTACCCCTCTGATAGAGGCATGAGTCTGACTTGCACAGTCCTGTGGCTGACACAGAGTTGGTGGGGAAGATATTTAATGTGTCCCCGTGCACATTCCGCGCAAATCCATCAAAAGAGTTTGCTTTTATGGGCGAGTTGACAGTCAGGCGCGAGTCTGAGGAGCGCCGGTCTGGCACCGAAGACTGACGTATACAGAAGGGTGTTCTTAGAGGAGGTGGGAACAGGCTGTTGCTCCACTCTTTAGTCTTTGCAATGCCATATTCTTTGTTTTCCTTATCCATATCCCGAAGCATAAACCTGTAGAACTCCTCTGTGATGCTCTCGGTGCTCGACTGTTTAGACAGGCACGATGACGCCCTGACATTAAGGTGGCCGTTTTTCTTTGATGCAGCCTGCTGTACAGCAGCAGCCAGGATGCTGCTGGCATTCTTCCCTGCATAGTAGTCCAACAGAAGGTCAAAGCCTCTGCCCTCTGTCTCCATCTGGTTAACCATGAACCGAGAGAACTCATCTGTGATGCTCTCGCAGCTGGACTGCTTAGAAATCGAGCTGCCGCGACTCAAGTTCTGACCTAACCGGCTGCCCGGGCCCAGAGTGTTGGGTGTGCCGGATGGGTCCGCGTCTTCTTCTGGAATGCTCTCATAACTGGATGCCTTCCCACGGCTCCACCTCTCACACTGCAGTCTGCTGCGCTGCTGGCCTGTTTTGGAGGTATCCACCACATTGAGTTCAGGGCAGTTCAGGATCCTAGCCGTGACCTCAGAGGCAAAGAGGGCAAATGGGTCCTGCGGTTCGTCAGGGTTTACCGACTCGTCTACCACCCGGTTGACCAGCCGCTCCATTAGCTCTGGCTGCTCCTCAGTTTTCCTTTTAATTTCACTTAGGCGGGGCGCCCGATGTTTTCTGGAAGCTGAATTGCTGTTCTGACCCTCTTTTCTCCTCAGTACTGTGCGGCAAGCAGGGATCAAATAGCCCTCGGGGACTTCAGCAGAGGACCCTTTAAGGGCACAGAACCAGGGCTGTTTCCCAGTGGAGTTTTCTAGACAGATTGCTGCAAGTTCTGTGGCCATAGACACCACCGTGGAAGCCAAATCATCAGCATAGCAAGTAATTGGTGTCCTGGACTCTGAGTCTATTCTGAAAGAGTTCAGGGAGGACTGAGGTGTCAGAGAGGCCTGTCTGCTGTCACTGCCTGTCCCCAGTCGTCCTCTCCTCTCTGTGACCTGAACTGGGATTTCACTTAAAGGCTCTCTGATTGCACCACTGCCCTGCTGGCTGTCAGAAAAGTCTTTGGCTGGCAAGGAAGTGGGTTTAGACTGAGTTTGTCTGCACAATGACTGCTGCTGTTGTTCTTTGATGTTTGCTGCTGAGGACGATGCAATGACATCACCTTCCTCAAGCGCATATTTCTCCTTCAGCCCTGCAACTGTGGATAACTTATCTGTGCAGTGCAGCACGCTGCTTAGATTCTCATTATGCCCAAATAAGCACTGTAATTGGCTTAATGGATCCTTGGCGTCCTCCTTGATGTTAGCAGGTTCCTTAACACAAGCATCACCCTCTCGTGTGTCGCGTGACCCTTGGTCACACGTGGCGATATGGCTGATCTTTTTCTGTGTCAGGCAGAGAATATCAAACAGCAGATTGTTGACACTGTCTTGCAGAAATACCTGAAAGCTTGGCGCCTCCTTCCCGGTACCCTCCAGTTCCTTTTTCTTTTTTGCCTTCTCTAAAGCATGCTTGAATAGACTGTCTGCCACTTCATTTATTAATTCATCCACCTCCCTTTCATCCGTGTAGCTTTTTTTCGAAAACGTAATGCCATCTACTATCCTGTTATGCGTGGTTTCCAGCAGATGGGCTACACTCCTGTAGCCTTGTGGCTGAGTCAGCACCTCAGCCGCTTCCCGATGCAGGACTTCAGCAATGTTGGCACGAAACGCTTCAACGCTGGTTCCCTCTGCCACGCTGCAGTGCAGCGTGAAGGCTGCGGAGGCCTCGGCAGCAGACAGCAGACCGCGGGACGCTGTGTAACTTTCAGCGGGATCTGTGTCCGAATCGCCGCCGTCTCCGGGCTCCTCCATTAAGTCCACAGCTGCGACAGCGCCGGCTACCTGAGCCATGCCACACATAGCTGAGGAGAAGGAGTACTCTTCTTTATCTTCTGGTTCCTGCAGCTCCTCATCGACGTCCTCTTCCGAAGCAGATTCCATGGCGAGCTGTTCTGTTAGCTGCGGGGTAGTAATAGTGCCAATAACATTGGCAGCACAGGCCAAAGCCACCTCTACATGTTTGGATACGTGTCCGCCATTGTCATGGGGATTGTGAGCCTGCGTCTCAATCTGTTGCTTTTCTCCAGTTTTGGTAGCGTGGTCGGGCACGTGAGGCACCTGGTTCTCCGGCCATTCTGCAGCCCCGTCAGCGCTGTCTGGGCTCTGAACAATGACAATTTTAGGGAGTTCAAAAGAGCAAGTGTGCTGTTGGGAAGGCTGTTTAGTCTTTGAAGGGCTCTTGAAGTTGGGAGGGCAACTAGAGAGGGACACACTGATGGCTGCCTCTGAGGCAAAGGAGGTTTCATCTTGAGAGAGCCGTATGAAGGCATCCTGCAGTACCGACTCAGCCAGATTGGTGGCGTAGTACCCCGCTGACTCTTTAGTCTGGATGCTTGCTCGCTGATGCCCTTCCTTTTTCACCTCGGCATCCTCCCTTTGCTGATGACGTGCCAGCTGTCCCCGATGACTTGCAAGTCTGACACAGTGTTTCTGTGCAGCTTCTGGCACGCTCTCTCCCAGGTCACCGCTCTCTGGCTCTGTGAACAGACAGGGGAAAAAATAAAAGCCGTGGAAAGAGAGAATGACAAACGTCTACACCGATTAGGAAGCAGCACCACCGGTTTCCAAAATGTCACATCAACAGTAGAATATTATCCCGATTTGCCCTCCACTGACTCTGTGTCAAATTAAAATTTCCCTTAGAGAAAATACATTTCTGAGTGCAACAATAATTATAATTTTTACCCAGCTGAAAACAAACCCTGCTGTACTCACCATTTCTGAAGCCGTCGTCCTCGCTGTCATCTCCCAAGTGTTCTGAGGCCGTCAGGAAGTCTTCCTCTATGGATGAGATAGAGCGATTGGTGTCATCATCGAGGCGCTGTCCAGCCGCTTTGCCCTGCTGACACTGCCGCTCTTTTCCCCACTGGAGGCCGATCAGGAACTTGTTGATCTCAAAGATGATGCTACCAGGCTGTGTGGAGCGTCTCTTCCCTGAACACTGAAGCAGGCACACACCTGTGCATCTCTGCCCACCCTGAACGGAGCACAGACAACTTTTATGTACGCTCACACATACTCAGTATATAATGTATCCAAAGGTCTAAAAGTATTAAAAAAACCTACTACAGACAACACATAGGTAAGCACAGTTAACACATATAGTCACAAACTTTACTATAAATCTCTTAAAACATTATACAGCTCTATTGCCATTGTTTTTCTTCCTTATATTTGATATACTATGAATTGCTTCGGACCTGCTAATGAAAGTTTAATAGGCTGTGTAGGCTCCTAGGGCTGTTTATTGATTCTCACAGCAGTTTTAAACATTTATTTATTGGATGAGCTTCAAAAAAGCAACTGCAACAGGGGAATTTTTTTATTTAAAGACAAATACACCAACAGAAAGGCTTACTAGTTAGCTACGTGTCTGCATGTATTTTTAATGCTGTTTAAAAATTCAGAGTATGGAATTAAAAAGCCACTTTTTGCTCGGTACCTGCAGGTGTGTTTTCTTTACACGCACCTGCTGAAAAAAAATCTGACTCGAACAAAGTCGTATTTGCGGTAGCATCTGGATGAATTAAGTGTGAACGCATCCTTTGCGTTGAAAAAGTTCAAACCAAATGTCTTTTTTTTTATGGAAATGTTTTACTCTTGATGTTTGCTGCTTTGTATTCAGACATACTTTGAAACCAGTTATCTGTTACCGGCCCAGTTTTCACATGACTATATTTGGAACACGTATCGCTTTTTTTGCACAAAAATAAAAGTCAAACCTGAAGTTCGTGTTTGCCAAGATAGCCGTGTGCCTCAAAAGATGAGGACATGCTTTTACTAGACTAAAAATGGAAGAATTGCTTGAAAAACGAATGGACTCCTCATGTGGGGTCTTTTTCCCAGGACAAAAGGTTCACATCTAATCGCACAGCGCTGCTGTACGAGAACAGCTTGTGCTCTCGGCCAGTCAAGCCAAAGGCTGGAAATACTTGTAACGAATAGAAAACCACTACAAACTTACCTGAGCTGAGGGGTGTGGGTGTGCTTGGCAAGCTTCTGTGGCTTCTAATCCACCCAGCAGTAAGATCTCATTTTCTTTCGGCTGGTGGACGGTCAGTAACTCAACAAGCTTTGGCAGATCTGGAGACACAGATGCCAATTTCTGCAAGACACAATCCAAGCACAGAGACAATACTAGATGATAACAACACCACGTTTAGTCAAGTCACTTCAAAGCTGAACATAATGTGCTCTCTGCGGTTCCAAGTCAGAGACACATAATTATAAAATCCTTCCTGTGAGAGGACTTGAACCATGTGGAATGATCATTGATCGCCCACCACCGCCACCACCAGCTGCAAAAGACTGCAAAATCTGCATATTTTCTACATCATCCCTCTAATTTTGGGTAATGATCTTGAATCCATGGCAACTGAGCCAATGCATGTATTGTATGTGAAATACAAGGACCAGAGTTCCTGAGAGATGAAAAGTGGGAAGGAAGGAGGAAAAAAAAAAAAAAGGGGTGCAAGGAGAGAACAAATGAGCGTGGAGGAGAAATCTGCTTACCTTGACGCTTTTGTCATCACGACAGTCAGTTTTCTGTGGGTCCAGATTTACAAAACAGACCTGAGAGTGAAGAAAAAGAAGGCGTCAGGATGACGGGATTTTACAGTAATTTTGAAGTTTCTGCACGACTTGTCCATCAGCTACACTACAGAAGCCGTCTGTTCAGTCCACCACATTGTCATATTGACAGAGGCCTTTCTAAGGAGATGCTCTTGTCTCAGAGGGGCTGGTAGGAGCAGGTGTAAACCAGAAATGATTTTCTTTCCCCATGTCTCTCCTCTTTTGCTTTTCCTCTTCAGCTGTCTCCACGCTTTCACAGTGTGCCTGTCACAGTCCCCGTCTTTCATTCCCTGCCGGTCTCGCGTTCCCTCGTTCCCTCGGCTCTGACTGCAGGTTTAATGGTCTGTGATGGAGTTCTCATGTCAGTGCTGGGACCCCGGGACTGTCCAATACCTGCTGTTTGATTCTGCAGCACACAACCTCTGCCCTAAGTTGGTGTAGCCAAGTTTGTCCTGTGTGGCTAAATGAATACAGCTCAGCCGCAACAGCATTGGAAGGGGAGTGCAGTTCACCTTGAGTAGTACCCCTACTCAATATGAATGTGCAGGGTGCTTCGAAGTGCCTTGGGCAGAGCGATATGTTTGCAATGCAATCACGATTTCATAATTTAAGAGAAGGAAATTTTAGATACTCAGAAAGCGAGTATTATATATCTGTCATTGTTAATGGAAAGTATGAAAACATTCAGGATTAGCAAGGTAAAATCAGAACCAGTATTTTTCAGTTATTGGCCTGATCTGTTCTGTTTCTGTTTAACAGATGGGTATATATGAGTGCATTACTGTAATAACTATAATACAAAGGCAATTTCAGAGAAATACAATGAAGGAAATTCAAGAGGAGGGTGACCCCGCGCTTGATCGACAAAAGCCACTTGAAGAGAAAGGTGTGTAATAGTTTGGGAGGTCAAAGGAATCCAGGGAAGCAACTCTTGTTGACTCCTGCCCTGTATGTCCTCCTTGCAGCCCTGCATGGAGAACATAATGCTCTCCAGACAGAATCGTCCAGCCTGTCTGCAGTTTGCATTTAAAGGTCATAGTGGCAAACCAGAGGGTTGTTAAAAAATGTCTTGTGGATGGATGTGACAAAAAAATAAATAAATAAATAAAAATCCTCCAAACAGTTTGTTTGGAGAAGGGGAAACCTGGTTATGTCCGTGCCATGCGTTGGGCTGACTGCGCTACATCTCGGTCAGGGCTGCTCGCCACGATTGATGGAACAATGAATTCTGAATCGTAGCAGCAAACTCTAAATGAAAATGTCAGGATATGAATTGAAGCAATAGAGAAAGTGGGTCATGCGGCAAACAGTCACCCTGAGGATGCGAGTGGTTTTATAGAAGATGGATAAGGGGGATAAAGTTAACGTTTTGTAACGTGACCGTAATCAAACAGAAATTACATAAAAGGACCTGAGGGAAGCAGTTCGAGTGAGGAAATCTACCAACATCCTAGAGCTGAAGCTGTACAGTGAGCTGTTTTATACAGAGAACAAGCCAAAAACTCCAACAAAGGACTGATCCACAGTTACTGGACATATTCAGTTGCACCTATTGTTGGATTAGGTGGTGGAACCAAATACTGAACATAAGGTTTGCATATTTTGTGTCCTCACAAAGTCTAGTTTGTTTTCATTTTTAAAAAAATTTGGCTCTTGTTGTTGATTTTTTTTTAGGATCATGAAAGGTCACAGTGTCTAACATCTAACCATCTGTTGGTTGCTCGTTAAATTTAGTCATTCTTAGTTACTGTGGTATCTTCTCTTCTCTCAGTGAACTTGGGGGGTGGGGGGGAGAGAATACCGCTAGCTCTCCCTTTCACTGCCGCCACCTCCACGTCCGCTCTACCTGCTAACCCCATTCTTTCCTCTACAGACCTGCAAAAACAATATAGATTCAAATAACCAAATTTTGACGCCCATCACCGTTTGAAATAATTTCCTTTGAACCTCCTGAGGTGTGCCTGGCATTTGCTGCTAGGCGTTTAAACAGCAGTTGTGAGACGGCACACACACCTCACGACTTTCATCTTTTCCTCATTTATCGGTGTTTGCTTAAAGAAGATCTAGACCCAGAAAGTCATGTCAAAGTATAGAAGCCACAACAGATCCACATGTATTTTTTGGGTATTTTTGGTGGGAAATCATGTCACATTTTCTAGCTGCAGATGTTAAAGTGAAGCAACAACTGCTGCGATAAATAGGCCATTGTACTCATGAGTTTATATTCCAACAGGAAAAAGAGCAGAAGCAAATCCTCACATCTCTAAAACACAGTCAGGGCTTCTTCATCAAAGAAAATGGTAGGGTTAAAAGAAACAAAAGACTGGTAACTTTCAAAGAAAGGGCAGTGACAAAAAAAAAACAAAAAAAAAACCTGTCTGCAAAGTCAGATGGAAGCAGTCAAAATATCCTTCAGCCAAAAGCATAATGTGACACATTCAGAAAGGCCAATTTCCCCCCTCACCTTCAATCTGCTATCCTCCAGTCAAACAATGATTTGTAAACTATGAAGGCTAATAGGATGAAAAATGCTGCTCGAAAACAGATTCAGCCAAACAGAAAAGATGTGAAGTCAATGGCAGCTGACAATGACAGAATCTATGAAAAGTCTCTCCAGTCGCACCCTGATGAGGATGGTGGATTTTTATTTAATTATGGATGGATGGATATTTAGTCATTCATTTATGTTCGTCTGGTGCCCTTCATGGGCCGCATGTGTCACCTATAACATTCTCCTTTGCTGGCTCGCTATCAAAATAATCAGAGCAATCTACTCAGCGAGGAATGAAAGCAGTTTGCCGAGTTGCTCGTCTTTTCAGATCAGTTTACAGGGCGTGATGACGACCTTTTCTGTTGTCACAATTGCTGTTAAATGCCAGTGAGATACACATTAGGCATTAGATTACACACCAGTACAAAAATATTTCCACATGCTGGACCTAATCTGATCCAAAAATGAGGCTGATAATTGATTTTTTAACTTCTTTCACTTTGTTTGGTTTTGTGTCTGCAGTTTTTCACTTCCTGTCCACTTGCTCATCACGGGATGAACAGCCGGTTCCGTTCCCTAGCTTATGAACGTCTCAGCAGTATTCGCTTGTGCTGATTATTTGGAAATGTTCCCAGAGAAAGCCACCACGACATCTCCCACCCGTCTACCAACACGTCGCCTGCGCACAACCCACAGGCAGAACAAAACGAGCGATCCAGACTCGTGACCTTGAGAGGGGACTGAAGCAATTTAACACTATCTGACGGCGAGAGTCGAGAGGAGGTTGTTCTACATTTGGGAAAGGAGAGGACCATTCAGCCGTCTCATGGTGACACAAGCGCAGGGACATGCTCTGATTCTATCAGACATAGTGGACAACACGCAGGTGCGTCAGCCCGTCTCTGAAGGACTGACCAGGTGGGTGAGATAAAGAGGAATAAGAAATGGTTTGATGTTAGAACGTGATGAAGAATAATGGGCTCCAGTTTTAAGCAACAGCCAGTAGTAAGAGGTTATAAGCTTTGACTTATATTTTATATCAGTAGTTACATTATGGCTTCATAGTGTAGTGGTTTACACGGTTGCTTAGAAAGTCAAAGATCCTCAGCTTGAACCTGGGAGGAGATACAAACCTATTTGGGGTTGCATCAGGAATGACATGTGTACAAATCTCTTAACTCAAATATGCAGTGAGGCTGATTAACAGATAAAAGTAGCTTATCACTAATTATATTCATTTTCTAAGGGAAGTTCATGGTTAAAGTTCCACTAACTGATGGAGTAACAAACCTTGGACATGCTGACATTTACAATAATCACCTTCGAAGTGGTTTATTGAGCCCGCCGAGCAGCCGCAGAGCATATTAACACTCATTTGGAGTGTCTGACCACCTCATGAGTCTTAGATCAATACTTACTCCCTCTCCGTCTGAGATTTGACTGCTGCTTTCACCAGCTGATTGCCACCTACCAAACTGAACCAGGAGCAACACAGTGAAAGCAACGAGAGCGTTCAGAAAACAAAAAGCCAAAGGGGCTCATTTCTATCAAACAGCTGTTTCGCAGAAAGTAACGGTGTGGTTTAAGAGTATTGTGAAAATAAATTGTACATTTTTTTTTAAGGGTGTGCACGTCTACACGCAGGCTCGTGTTTGTGTCAGAACTCTGGCTAAGACCTGCCGTTGAGCGTCTCCCCACGCTTTCTTGCTTCACTAGGTGCTCAACCCGTGAAAATTTACAGCTGTGCTCGGCTTCAGCCCAGACAGTCAGCGTGGGAACTCAGGGTGACTCTGACCACCTGTGCTGACAGACCACCAAAACGGTCAGAGATGACCTTTACTAGAGAAGGAAAACAAATTTCAGTTTTACCATCAAGCTTGGGTGCTAGATGTCCTCGCCCTTGTTTTAACAGACTTGAAGGAAAAACAAGTCACATACTGAACTTTGAAGCCAAACATGTGTTAAATTGTGCATTTATTTTTGGAATTAACCTTGTGAAATGTTTGATACTGCTTAACAAACAGGCAAGCAGACCATTGGCTTTTTTGGGGGCTTTTTTATGATGTAGCTGATCAAAGATTACATTTTTCTTTGATTTAACCTTTATACAGGTACATGTAGGGATGGGTATTGATAAGATTTTCACGATTCCGATTCCATTTTCAATTCTGTTTAACGATTCGATTCTTTTTTTAAAAAAGGAGAACACTAAGGTCGATTAGCTTAGAACTTTGTTTTATATCTTCTCTTTGAACAAGATAGAAATTTAGGAGTAACATGGCCTTACAAACCCAACAGTGAGATCTTAAGAGATCCACAGCCTACGGCTCTTCAATGGGGTGTCACAGGGTCCCCAGGAAAAAAAAAAAAAAATTGTAAATGTAAAATAATAAAATAAATATTCTTCAGTAGCAATAACAAAGTATAACATAAATTATTCTGTAGCAATTACACAAGAATATCCAGTAATGTCCCTGCCTACAATTAAACACATTCACTTACCGAAAATTGGGGGCATCTGCTGTGGCAAATGGGTGCAAGCCTTTTACCACAAACTTAGTCACTGCTCGGTGACATTCGTCTATCCTGGTCTGAAAGGAGACGCTACCGGTAGACTGCAGCGACAACTGCCAGCATCTGAGCCAGCCAGACTCTGTCTCTCTCATCATGGTCACCTAAATGCACAGTAATGGCAGGTTTTGTAATGAGGCAGATCGCGCTAACTAACGCTAATAATATGCACTGTTAGTTGATTATTTACCTGCCGCATTAACGGGAGAGGACGTGCAAACGTTACCACTGATGCTGGGTTGAGATTCACGAGTCCGGAGCGGAATTAAAATCACGACATTCATTTAAGGTTATCTTGTGTTTTGTGAGCAAATGCTTTTGCATATTCATAGTGTTTTCTCCCTTAAATGAAATATCTACTTTGCAAGTATTGCAAGTTGCCCTGTTGTCATCTGTTCTCGTAAAGTATAACCAAACTTTTGAGTGTTTGTGCCGCTTAGTTGCTGTGTTCCCTGCCAGGTAAATGACGCTCCGCAACGTGGTGATGTCATTCGGGGCGACTGGAATCGATAAGGGAATCGTTTGCAAAAATGGCAAACAATACCAAGGAATTGAAACAGTGGGAACTGGTTCTCAACAAGAACCGGTTTTCGATACCCATCCCTAGGTACATGTCTCATTTACAGAGAACTGTTTGATGACCACTAGCATAACATATCACCCCTCCATTTTGAGCCTATTGGAATATATAGTGTGTGAATGAGCGGAGGATTGCCTGATACAGACTAAATAAATGTTAAACACAGAATACTTGTCAACATGCTGAAACTGTCCACAGGGCAGTTGTACAGTTTCAGCTTCTGTATGATACAGTTAGATTTATAGTGAGTGTCCATCTATGACCCCAACTCTGCAGGCATGCACACATCCTGCACAGGGGTACAATTGTCCTGACTTATTTAAGCATAAAATCCTATTTAGCCAAACTGTCAAGCAAGCACATTTCTTCCTTTGTACTAGTGCGCACACACACACACAAACACAAACAAACAGAGCCTTTACAGAGAGAGTTTCAATACAACATTATGTGCACAGACATGGACAATATAAGACATCATTACAAACATTCTGCGTCCTTTGTCCATCAAAGCCTCGTTCCTCCAAAGCAGCCCCCCTCTCTACTCTGATCCTCCTACACACAGCTGCTGCTCTTGGTTCTGCTGTCTCCTCTTTTTCCTTTAAGAGTGGCTCTTTTTTTCCTCGTGCCTTAAAATACATATATCCTGAACATTTAACCCTATTTACGCTTTCTCCTCATCTTCCCTCCCCCCAAAAAATAACAATAAATTCCACAAACGTGAACTAATTACTGAAATAATACTACATAAATAGTAGTACTTGTCAGACATTTACTTTGGTCTTTTTATGCAGTTGTCCTGCAGGTATATTTTGCATGTCCTGTGTTTCCACTGGTGGTGTAATTTTTTTTTTTTTTTTTTAAAAAAGGAAACACATGGACATGGTCCCAAGCTTCCTTTCTTTCTTTCTTGTAATGTGTTTTGACTTATCTCGGTAGCTGGCAACTTTAATTATAATCCATTTTAAGTGTAAGTGAATGCAAACTACGTTTTTGAGGGAGGGGGGGAGAACATCAAGGCTCAGTGGCTCTGCCATATTAATTTTGCAAGCTACACTGTGCTAGTGTTGAGACCAGACAGGCATGCTGTTCACACAGACTGATGATTATAAACAGCCTGAAATTGTGGTCGTACATTTAAGTACCTGTTTATAAAATGCATAACATCAGCTGTCCACGAGGCCATAAAGGAAAAGAACACATGCTGCACACCGAGACTGGCCAGGCTTAGTCGCTTCCTATTTGATATGCGTGATCAGATATAGCTTTAAAATAGAAAAACCAAACAAAGCAACAACATGTACTATTCTCAAATCCAGATGTGAAAAAGAGGTTAATTTTAAACAGCTGTGCCTTTCTATTGCTGAATCACACCGTGTTATACGGTCACTGCTTGGCAGTGAGCTGCTGAATTTAGCGCCCCAGGCTAAAAGAATGCTACATACAATGTTGTGAAAAAGTATTTGTTCGCTTGCCACTTACATGTTTCAGCTCAAACAAATTTACTTCAGTAATAACTTGAGTAAATAGAAAATTCAGTTTTTAAATTATGATTTCATTTATTGAGAGGAAAAACCAAAAACAAACACTGTATGAAAAGGTAGCTGCTAGCTTTCCACACCCAGGCCTGATTACTGCCAGACCTGTTGAATCATGAAATTCTTTAAATAGAACCTGACAAAGTGAATAGACTCAAAAAAAAAAAAAAAAAAAAAAAAAAAGGCATGATCTAAAGAAACAGATGGAAAAACAAAGCTGACATCTATCAGTCTGTTATCTGGAGGCTTTGGGACTCCAGTGAACTATAGTGAGAGCCATTATCCTTAAATGGAGAAAACTTGGAAAGGTGGTGAACTTTCGCAGGAGTGGGCGGTCCACCAAAATTACTCCAGGAGTGCATCGATAATTCATCCAGGAGGTCACAAAAGCCAGAACATTAAAGAACTGCAGGACTCACGTGTCACAGTTAAGGTCAAAGTGCGTGCTTCAACAATTAAAAAAGGACACTGAGCAAAAATGGCTTCCAACGGAGAGTCCCAATGAGAAAAACAAAGACCCGTCTCACATTTGCCAATGATGATCCTAAGACTGACAAGGCAACCCCTAAAATTTTTGAAACGCCTGAGTCCTGTTACATCTGCTGTAAAACTAACACGGCATTTCATAAACAGATCATCACACCAACATGCAAACATGGTTCTGGGGTTGCTTTGCTGCTTTAAGACCTGGGCTGTAATTCATGGAACCATGAATTCTGCTCGCTACCAGAAAATGCGGAAACACTCCAATGTGGCTGAATTAAAACCATTGCCAGGTGACACAAAATGTCTTGACTGCAGTTCTTGCTGCCAAGATTGGCAGAACCAGTCATTAGGTTTAGAGGACAAGGGCAGGACAATGCTCTTTTACACAGGGCAGGTAGGTTTGAGTAGCTTTGTCAAAATCTGTTTGATGATCTGAAACATTTAAGTGTGACGCAAAAAACTAAGAAATCAGAAAGGCGACAAATACAGCAGTTTTCTTCTGATTCTTCTTACTATATACGTCAGTTGGGTTGACAGATACATACATTCACCAAAGGGTCATATTTTTCAGTAAATACAGGTGGAAACATGTCAGTAGGATCTTTTAAGTGATCTCAAACCTTAAAGGACTGAGGTGAAAATGACTAAGAGTAGGTTATAGGTCTCTGAAGGCCCCGGGTAGGTGATGCTTCCGTTTTTGAAACGCATACATTCAATTGTGTCTACACATTTGGAGAAGTGCTGAGATGAGCTAACAATACAGTTTATCACAAAGTTTGCAATGCAAAGAGTGATTTGGCTTTATCACTGGATGAGAGTGCGTAGGACGTTAATCAATGCTATTTCTATTTACATCTGTTGTACAGTTACACTCCCATTTCCTCTCTCCAGAAATGTAATCCTATTATCACCAACCCCAAATCCATTCTGGTACGCAGCCACAGAAACACAGTCATACTAATATTAAATCTGTTAAATAAGACATTACAGTAAATGTAAGTGCTTTGAAGCAATTTCATTATTAGCCATTATTTTCATATTTTTTTCCCTCCTCCACTGCTTTTACTATCTCTATTGTCACCTTGCTAAGCTAAGAGAAACGCGTGTGTCCACGTTCAAAATGCATTGTTTTAAATTTGCAAAGTCAGTGTGCTAAAGCCAACGCACGGTATTAAGCCAGTGCATAAAATTACACACCTCCCAAATGTGTTACTGCACATTAGACTGGCTTCCAGCTCCAGAGACAGCTACACATCACTTAAACAAGACCACGTCCAAGCTACACGTTGAACTAAGACTATACGATCAATATTAAATAAACATGCACTAAAAACTAGATTTCCAACACACTATGGATTAAGAATGGTATGTCGCTCTAGTTTATGTGCGTTTGAAGGCAGGTGAGCAGATACTTTTGGAAATACAGTGTCTCTCAAAACAATTGCCTCTGCACTGTGGCCCCTGAGCAGACAAATTAATCTTCGCATCAACTATAAATATTCAGACTTAGTGACACACAATGCAATATAAAGACAAAAAAATAGGACTTTAGACCACAGCTTTGCAGCACAGGCAAAAATCTCTCAAAAAGAGGGACAGTCTAAAGAAGAAACTGCGAGAAGTGGTTTAAGTCTTGGATGAAGGAGGTTTTGTTTCCTGCTCCAATCCTGCTCTAAGTCAGCGCTGCTGCCGTGGCCGATGGCATATTTATTCTGTTCCCCCCCTTCTCTCTCTGCCAGGAAGAGAAAGGTCAGGACACGACACACTACCCAAGTGAGAAGTGTTTGAGTCTTGTGATGAATAGGTCATTTTCCTACATGGACTGCAGTTCAAAGGGGAAGATGGATGGTGAGAGGAATGGAAAGTGTTCGGCAGAGGCTCTGAAGGCTAACCTAAACTTCTCGTGTCAGTTTGGGAAACATTTCCTGCATGTGAAAAGTGCCGACAATAGTTTAAATATAAGGACTTCTGTTCTTTCTAATTCTTCTTTTATTGCTGGAGTTTTATGAACAGCTTAGTTTTAAATTATGTAGGTAAATAAATGTAAGTAGCAGATAGAACAATAGAAATTCGCAGAGGTTAAGCAACAATTTGCCTCGCAAATGAGAAAAAAATTAGGTGCTGCATTTCTCTTCAAAATGCTCATCTTGTCAGAGCACTCAGGGGTGTGATGAAATTCAGTGTGACTATTGCAGCAACATGACACTTCTCTGTGACTTCATGCATTAAAACATGAGTGAATGATCAAAGGTGACAACGCGATGCAGCCAGAGGTGGATTATGAAGCGAAACACAGAAAATCCAGAGCTTTTATCTTTTATTTAGCGCACAGTTTTTGGCCTTCCACACTCATTATTTTAGACTACTCCTGTTCCTAAACACGCAAACACTGATGCTTTTCCCCCTTTCCCTCACTCAAGCGATCATTCCTCAGAAAACTTAACCTAATAGACTTGTTGGCCTTTGGATATCAAGGTTTAAACTGTACATATATTTGTATATAAAAGTACATTTTCATCCGTGTGGTTCTTTCGTGGTGGCATTAACTGTAAATTCCAGTTTGACTGATTCTCTGTGCAAGCTGCAGAAAAGCTGAACAGCGAATTGAGAGTCACGAGAGCGATTTGTCATGTTGTCGTCCGAGAGCGTTGCTCCAAGGGGATGGGTCTCATCTGTTTGCAGTCGTATTAACGTTTTCCTCTGATTCATAGAAAACAGTAGAGTAAAGAAAACAAATGGCCGTCGTCTTATTTATACAAAACCTGAAGATTAAGATGCTAGGGCTTACGTTATATGGAAGAAAAATTAACACTGTTTGCATAATTCTTAGGTAGAAACTATAAACTCAGGTAGGAGCTGGAGAATAGTCTTCTGCAGAGTCGTCTTTATTTTAATGTTGGCGCTGGTCACACACAGCTTTTCATGGAAAGCAAAAAAAGTCCCTCCGTCCCTCACATCATTTGCTTCAATTCATTGATGTTTACAGGCATTTATGCATATATAAGCTTTCTTCACATTTCAATCAGGTTGAGGTTTGGACTTTGACTGGGCCACTGCAGCAACTTGATTCTTGTTTTTCTCCATTTGCTGGTGTGCTTGGATTCATTGTCCTGTTGCACGATTCAGTTATGGCCAGGTTTTCGCTGTCAGAAAGACAGCCTCACATTTGAATACTTTGCTCTGCAAAGTCTAAGGAGCTTGGAAAGAAATGCATCTGGACTTCCCAGATGCTCCCAGACTCCTCTTTCAAATCATCTGAGAAGAGTGAAAGAAGCCATCTATGTCCACTGTGAACAGAGGCCTGTGGCTTACGACACCAACTGTCTGCCATCTATAATCCAGTTTTGAGATCCCTTCCCAGAAGCCTCAGCACCCACTCACAACCTGGGCCATTTGACCTCAGAAAAATCACATGATAGTGTGGGGCTAGGTTTCACCTGAAACCTTGGCTGATTGTGACCCACACCCATTTTCACACCTTGGCTCGTGTAACTAGGTAGAGGATCATTAGGGGTCCTCTTGGGACCCACTTGGGGACACTCCCATAGGGCTTAAAATCTGGGACTCTCCACCAATCGCTCTTAGAACTGAAGAAGCTTCTTGGATAAGAGCCGAAAGGTCTTCAAGGAAACTTGAATGGATGACTCAGAACCTTAGCAGAGACATATCTGCTGTACAAAGTTTATGGTTGGGTCAGTAATTTTGCGATACCCAGATCCTTTGGCAGCAAAATATAATCAGCCCTCCACCTTAACAGTTGGTATGAGATGTTTGTGATGATATGCTGTGGTTGGTTTTTGCCAAGCATGGCGCTATGCATTATGGTCAAACATTTTCACTTTGATCTTATTTGTCCAATAGACACTGTTCCTGAGGTCTTATAGTTTACATGTGACTTTGCCAACCGAAGCTGTGCTGCCATCTTCTTTTAAGAGAGGAAGAGACTTTCTCCTGGCAACCCTCCCGCACAAGCTGTTCTTGTTCAGTCTTTTTCTAATTGTACTGTCTTGAACTTTAATATTTAACACATTTGGGGTTTTTTACGTTTGCTCTGAGCATTACACCGTCTGACCTTAAGGTGAATTTGCTGCGACATCCACCCCTGGATTGTCTTGTGTTGCAGTTTGTGTCTGGATTGATGCTACAGACCCAGAAACTGCCAAAACTTTCTCATTTGATAGAGGCGCGCACACTTGCTGATGATTCAAGTGCATCTGATTAGCAGAAAGTGGCTGCCACTTGTCCTTTTAACTCCTATGAAAGCTGTATGTGTGTACTTATTTTTTCACGATTGCGCAACCAGTGGATAACAGGTGCATTTTGAGCGATGTACAGATCATCAGCCCTCTATAAATCTATTAAACTTAAAGTAGACATTTTTTCATCTTGTCCTTTTTTTCCCCCTACGTAATCTTGCAACTCTGTTACTTTGGATTATTTTTTATTATTAAACATGCTCAAAGATAATAATAATTAAATAAAACGGGTCAGTGTATGTCTAAGTAATTCCTATAAGGCAAAAGCTCAAAAACCCCAGTAGATAATAGGATCATCTCAGACACACAGCTCTGAAACCCTAACCAACTGCTGTTCAAATGTTTTGTTTGTGAAAGACAACCAAACTGAAGCAAGTTGGTTTAAATTGATGGTGACCTTAAACGGCTTTTTGATGAAAAATGCAGGATCAGTATGTGAAACAGGAATGTCGGGATCTCAGTGAAATAGAAAACTGACAAAACAGTTGTTCGAAGCTTGTGCACATCATCTACAAGAATGCAGCTCATGTCGGGTGGTTGCAGGAACATTCAATTCAGCATGCAGCTGCTCACACTTACGAAGTGTGACATGAGTGTGAGAACGGTGCTCTTTGCTAAATTACTGCTATTCCTGTTACCTTGGTAATGATTACTAAGCACTCGAGGCATCTTTTATGGATGGGGGAAAACAATGTGCAAGCACTTTATTGCTTATTAAGTGGTGTTTTACTGCCACTTACATTAGCGACATAAAACTGACCATCTTAGCCTGTGACAGAGATAATTATAGAAATTAAAAGTAACTCTTGCTCGTGTATTGATTCAGTAGCGGGGATGAACTGCAGTAAGTTCAATGGCACTGGTTAGCTAAGGCTTAAAACCCTGTTACTGTTGTCAGTTGTGTTTCACTGCAGACACACCTGTCAAATCCCACTTTTACCCCCAACGCTAACCTCAAAAATGTGCTGTGAACTGAGAGCAACAGAAGTAGCAATAAAACGATAAAAATCCACAGCAGGTCTGTGACACTGCAGTTTAGCATGGCGATAATAAAATAATAGTAATTATCAGTGATTCTAACATGCTGATGTAGCACTTATCATGTTAACCATTAAGAACATTTACACCTACAATCTGGATGATTTGGGGAGAATCAGTTTGGGATACTTTCTACGACTGCCCTTCCTCACATCAGAAAATGCACATCAGGAAATTAAATTCCACTTCAAAAACTACTGGAAATATTCAGTGGACAGAGCATGTTGGACAGTCAATCCCGTAAATATTGGCTTTGTTATTCACAAATCTGTGCAATCCAACATCAACTTTGCACAAGGGAACTGTCCGTTTATGTGATTGTGGGATGCAGCACCATTCAGACGGAATATGACATTGAATGTGTACATCATGTATAAAAACTTGATGACAACTCGCTGCAGATGACCTGCGTGCTATAAACTGACAGAATCATTAGAACTTGTAGACGTGGAAAGCAAAGCAGCTTTTGGTCCATAGAGCTGGTCCTGCAGTCAATGAGACGAGGCTGCAAGATGTGACCGGTGATTTAGAAGTGTTGCTTGGATTCTCCTGGTAAATATGTGTAGATTACATATAAATGGGATTTTTTTTTTTTAAAAAAAAGTCAAGAAGCAGGGAGTTGAGAGATAATCTGCAGCTGAAGGTAAGAAATTTGATTTTATCCCTGAGGGGCTTGAATGTAGACTTATTATTAGGCTGTGACAGCGTGAAAGAATATGCCATTCTTATTGAGAAACAGCTGGTGTTATTAGAGAGAACAGATTGTGTACTTCAGCTACTTTCCTTAATGAGTCCCACCTACATTAAAGATTGTGAGACTCCGGGGTAAAGCATTTTATTAAGAGCGTTGATCTAGTTTATATCACATTTCAACGATGGTGTAAAATTGAACTGATATGCTTGAAGGATCAAACACCGGTCATTCCCGAACAAGAACTAAGTGCCTTTTAGCCCCTGACAGATGCAAATCCTGAATGTACTTCATACTCGATTTGCAATTCATAAGACAGAGTGACGCTAAGGAAAATAAAAGGCTTCCACTCAGTGTTTTCACTCTGTTAATTTACAATTTCACAAAGTGAACAAAACAGTAAATTGAAATGACGTGCGAAAAGTGTTCACGCGACAGACGTAATGTCACTGAAAGTGATGAATGATTATCAAAGACCCTGCTCGTTAAAGTGAGCTTTCAAAAGCAGAAAGCAGAATAGAGTTGCACAGTTTGCATCTACTCAAAGTTTTTGAGTAGATTATGAGCAAAACCTTTCAGTTCAATAGCAACAAGAAGCTACCACGAGCCTGCTGTAAAATATCTGTTTTTAAAGACAAGCTCAGTGGAAGCAGACTGAAGATGGGCCTTCACATCGTTCCTGCCTTAAATTTCAAACAGTTTCCTTTCCATCTCTGAACATAAAGACTGAACACTAGAGCCGATGTGGTCAGACTTTGTTGCCAACACGTATGCTACTCACCATGGTGCAGCCGCCCTCCATGTCGTCATCCAGCAGGCCCAGTCTGCACAAAGCCTTTTCATTCCTCAGCCAGTACTCCGATGAGTCCAGCACACTGTTACTGCACAGAACCTGAAGCACACAGATGAACTCTACTCAGATGCACCAATGCACACAGTGAATGACACCCCACCACCACCACCACACACACTTTGAGTCACCCATCCACTTTCATCTGCCACTCTGTGTTTTCCCTTTAAGAGGATGGGATCAATTGACCTTTCTCTAGGACATTTATTTCAGTTTAAGTGTCCGCAGCTAGGCATCAGAAATCTGTCAGCTAAGCAGTCACAGATATTGTGTCCTCCCTTAGGTGATATTTTCATGAAACGTCACAGCTGGTTATTTATAATGTTCTTCTCTGTAATAACCTGGTGTGTTGTAACTGCTGGCCAAGCTGTTTTAATAACCTCTCAGTTATTACTTATGACAGTAATTGGTATCGACCTCATTAAATGCATCTGTGATCTTTCATTTGTAAAAGAAGATTGTTTTGTACTGCTCAAGTGCAGCAGATAAAAGGTTAAAAATCACATTTTATACATTAATAGCATTCTTGTGCAATTATTTTGACACGTGACTGTGTTGTTCATTCTCACTATTTTTAGTGACAAACCATGTCCCCCCATGCTTGCACCCTCTGGAACAGGCCATCTGTGCAGGCCTTCAGCCAGGTAAAAGTGACGCAGGGTCAGCTGATCTCGCCGAGAGCGATAATATCAAAGGCTGCTGCCACAGGTCAGCGGAGCCAGAGGCCCAATTATAAGATAGATATCACCTTCTGTCTGTACAGGACACTTTGGTGGAAGTCAGTTAAGAACATGAGCAGTAGGCTAATTAGACTCCACCAGCACACATACATAATGTACAGTCAGGCACACACACACAAAAGATCTACGGTACACTTTGAAAGGAAATTCAATCTAAGCCACCACCTCAGCCCACTGATCTGTATTATTTCTCGTCCTGTCTCTGTGGCACTGGGATGTGATAAATGTACTGGGCTGACCCAGGGGGGCCTGACTGTTCCTCTTATTACACAACCCCTGAGCGTCACTGGCACCCAGGAGGAGGAAATGAAAATTTCTGGCACTGCTAGAAACATATAGACTGATGGAAAGGCAAATATGACAGACAGGTGCACAGAAACATGAGCTGAGAAACAGGCAACCCCCCATCCTGTTATACCCAAGATGCTATGATCAAGACAGGTTTTGAACACCCAGTCTTACCTTCTTACAGGCGCTGATGGACGATGGCACTGCGCTCTCTGTGCTGCCTCCCTCCACCTCGATAGACTCTGAGCCTTCAAACATGGCAGACGACTGGAAGTTACTGTAAGGCAAAAGGGCACAGAGTTGACTTTGTCAGAGCGAGTTCTCGTCAAAGACTTCCCTTTTTAAAAAAATCTGGAATCGGTAAAGAGCGGTTATCTGGGCTTACTGGAGCGGCCCATTGACTGTCACATTTGCTCAAACTGTAAAGCTGGGACACTCATCTATTGAAGCAAACAGTTATTGTCAGATGGGAGATGCATTTCAATATTCTGCACCGAATACTTCATTCACTTCAGCTCGACCCTTCATAACCCAACGAGACAGGATCAAAGCCATTACCCATGCCTGAGCCCTGATCCTACAGTCAAGAAAATGTAACAGTTTATATCCAACCAAAGTGACATTTCTCATGAATAACTGAAGTTGATTTATTATTTATTTATTGTCTGTGAATGTCAAGACCCTTTTATTGCATCATTTGTTAAAAAAGAAAAAAGAAAAAAAGTGGTCTTCTCCCCCAGAATGAGATGTACAAATACATTCTGCATAAATGTAAAGCCAAACCTTTGTTGCTTTTAGCAGGAGGCTTTCATGGTATTCATGAGCCTCTAAAGTGGTTTCCATTATCTGAAATAAACTGATATCAAACAAGCATGGAGCAATGGCAGTGCACCGTCCAAACATCAGAGCTTCTGTGCCAGATCCAAAAATGTGACTTGGAAAGCAGCAGCAGGAAAGGATCACAACATGTCACCTTTATTTGGAGCGCAGGACTAAACTATTCGACAAACTGTAGTGATGGGCGTGCCTGTCAGAGTGCACAACATGACGAAACAACACAGCAAACTCCAAAATCTCAGAAAGGCGTCATTATCCACTATGCATGCTTTCACTGAGATAAGCCAAATCGAAGCTTATCCGGAATGGCATCTATGAGGATCAATTTAGAAAATGAAGAGGCTGGGGATGCATATTTAAATAGGAACAGCTGTTTTTTTCTATAATCCACATATTTCAAAGCAAATTAAAAGCATTCTGATTCCAAAGTCCTCCCCCCCCTTCCCGGGGGAATCACACAACTGTATCCTGTATATGCAGTTAATGAAAATGTCTGATGTAAATAAACTGTCACCAGAAAAATGGGTTAGCTGTCAATGTCCTGAACCACTAGGAAAAAATAAAAGATAAAATAATGTACTGGAGATAAGTGGATATGATGTGCTTTAAATAGGCTGCTGTGTCTGCAAGGCGCACATCAAAACACCCATTCCACACACACACACACACACACACAGGCAATGATTCTGCGGTGAATTTGTTGGATGCTTGCACAAAACTAGATGGATGCAGGGTGAAAAATGGACGCGGGAAAACGCTTTTAAAGGGAAAGAAACGAAAATGGAAAAACGCCATGGTTTTCATGCACACGATGAGCGTTTCTCACAGAAAACTGAAGACGACGGGGGAAAATTATTTGTCACGCGCGACCTGCTTTCTAATCTTTGCACCTAACGACCTCTCCATCACGACACGGTGATGACTGACAGTTTGGTGCTCCCGGGCCCGAGGTAACCAACAGGCATCAGCCTGAAGTGAGGACACAATTAACCCCCTGCAATGTCTGGTTTTAAGACACGTCACCCTCCCCGGGTCTGCTGCTGTAATTCACTATGAAAGCTTGTACGATTGAGGATTTCATGCTCAGGGACGAGCGGGCCAGTTTACTGGTCCACAAGCTGATAACTTTTGACGTTATCTTTGAGATTCCACAACTAAAAATAACCAGCGTGGCAAATTAAGGTCTATAGACTGCACGAGCCTTCAATTTCAGCATAGATCTACATAAAGCAGAAGATTAAAACTTACCAAGAAGGGGCAAAAAAACAAAAATAAATACATTTGGAAACGTGACTGCTGCCACTGTCAGACATTTCTATCAACTAAGCCAGGCTGGGTAAAACACCTTATTAACGGCAGAGCACTGGCAATAGCCAATCGCCTTCTCTGAAAGCAGCTCTGGTGTCACACTGCATGGATTTAGTGCGTTTTTTCCCCCTCACAGTAAACAAGCACTCTGCACAGCACTGAAATCCTCACGTTGTACATCTGTAGCCTATACAACAAATTACACGCCGCACTGGCACATGTTGTAGGTAGACTTAAACTACCTAAAACCCCATATCCGAAAATATCACATTAAAATTCTGTGCGAACCCCCCCAAAAAACATTAAAGTTCCACTCGAGTGAAAGAAAAACACCACAAAGTCTGAACAACATTCTCTCAAATCAGTTGCTGCACAGACAGGATTTCGTTTTGGAATATGCGCTCGTCGACGTGTTATTTTTCTTTAAAGCTACTATAATTAAGACGTCTTACCTCGGCGTCTTCAGAAGGCACTTTGCGCCTGCCATTGTGTTAAAAAAAAAAACAAAATAGCCAAACTGTCCTCAGCCGACGTGTTTATTTCCTCTGCGGGGGCAGGACGACAAGAAGAGGTACAGTGGAGCGCTTTGACGCGTAATTGTCCCCTGGACACTCTCCGGTCCAGATGCGCATCCCTGATCGAGGAGTGAAGGAATCCCACACCGTGTCAGCGTGACTGGATGGGGACTGTGACGAGTCGAGTCCCCCCTCCCCCCGTGGAATCAGCAGCAGCATGAGCAGCAGCAGCGCTTGCCTGTCCGCTCTGCGCGTCTGTGCCGTGTGGAAGCGCAGGAGCCCCGCGTGGATCAAACGTAACGAGCTGCACGACGCAGGCAAGGGCATTTGACACGGATAGAGCGCGCGCGCGTCCATGCACGAGCACATCAAGCTTGTTAAACTTAAAGCGTGTAATTGTTTTGTCTGCTTTTGATTACTGGCGGTAATTATTTTTGACACTTGCGAGCATCCCAGCCAACAGAAGGCACAATTTTTGACTTATTATCCTGAAATGTCAAAATGGCGAGCCAGGAGCCCAGACAGTTTACACATTCAGCAGGCAAGGGGCAACAAGCATTCCTCTAGGAGCTCTGGTTAAATGGAAAATTCCGCACTTTTAGCTTTATCTCAATTAACCCCAGAGAGAAGTTGTCTCCTTTTAACCGGATGCTTCACTGTGTAGCTGTTTGTTACTGTGCAGGTAGTGTGTCGTTTGCCAGAGCTTGTTTGTTGGAAGACAGCTGCCAGTGCATCTGGGAATTATGCTGATGAGCACCAGGAGAGTGAACCAAAATAGTAGCCTAAAGCTGCTGACAGCAAATCCAAAACAGTGGAAAATGTTAAATGAATCTGCAGAGCCGGAAGAAACTGCAGAGCTGGCTATAATTCTTAGTGGGCTTGTCATTAGGAGTACTTTAAACAGGCATTTGATCCTTTACACGTGTCAAAAAGGTTGTAGCTTTAAGCCTGTTATGACACACGGGGCAGAATCTATACCACAAACACACATCACATGGTAGTTGCCAACTGAGAGAACCAGAGTATTGAATACATATATATCTGTATCTGACATCAACTAATGTTCCACCCTTTGATCCAAGGACATCACCAAAAGCCAGACTAGGGAGTGAAAGAACCATGACCTTCAGTTCTGTTATTGCAGTGAGAATAATGTTGCTGGAAAGGAGAGAAAAAGTGAAGAAAGTGGTGGATATGAAAGATCTGAGACAGCAGGTGTCCTGATGAGATGCAAAGGAGTGACAAGTTCTAGGAAAATCCAGCATTAAGAGTTTCAGTAAGGTTCTGGGCCACTGGGTGCCGTCATAAATGCTTAAATCTACCTTGACACCAATTCTGCAAGTCTTTCGAACTGGAAGGAAGGAACACCACACTTCCAAAGGATTCCCTCATCCAGTTTATTTTTTAAATCACTGGTGGCAGAGAAGGCTTCCTCACAGCTCTCATGTGTGTTGATACATGATGACTTTTACTAGTCAGCAAACCACTCTGTTACCCTTCATGCCCTTTAGGTGGGGAGCACCATCATCCCGGAAGAAAACATCGAAATAGAAATGTTTCATCGTAGGGTAAAGGTGATCACTCACAACTATTTTGCATTGATTTGCAAGTGATCCTGATCTCTGAAGGGGCATATGCAAACCCAGCAAAATGCTCCCTTAGAGTAGATCTCATCACTGTAGAGGTCAAGGGTTGGTCCTTTAATTTGACACTATACCATTTGTTTGTCTGCGTGTTAGAGCAAGAAAGGGGAAGAAAAGACGATTCTGTTGTAGATATGTATGGTGACTAAAGAGTTGGGCTCCTTCACTCTGCTCAAAGGAGCATTTTTACCAAAGGGAATGCTTTTTGTGCTCAAAGAAAATACATCTTCTTATGCTGTTATCAGCATCCCGCAATTCGTCTGCATCTCTACCATTTGCTTTCATTCAGCTCTAACAATATCAAAGCCTAATTTCTGTAGTAGCAGTCTTGGCCCCCTAAAAAAAGGGGGAAAAACCCACATGATAAAGTATTCAGTGTTTCAAATGAATCTTTTTCCATCCATACTTTTCTGCATTCAAAATTGAAGACATATAGATAGTGCCTATAAATTTGTCTTGCTCAGCCAGCTTCCATCCAAAGCTTCTTCCACATTCTGATATAAATAGCAACAGTCCTGCATTAGCCAGCACTTCTCACCAACTGTTAATGCCCTCCCTGGTTATGTACGGTACCAGCTAATTTCATGCTTCTCTTCTGTGGAAAAGCAGTTTTTCCTACCTGAATCTTTTCAAATAAACAAACAATTCTGCAAAGAGACAGGCAAAGCAAAACACATAAGGGAAACCCATGCAGCTCACAGGTCAACACAGAATAACTGCAAATAATGTAAATTTAAAAAAAAAAAAAATCCCATCATCAGTCGGGCTTTAGAGTTTCATTATTCTGTGTGTAGTAAAACAAAGCATGCAGCATATTTTCATGCATTTCCAATGCAGCTCTGTGTTATCAAGTATGGAGGATAGTGTCGAAGAGTATCTTGGTTTTCAGCAGAACAGAAACTCCCACGTCATCTAAGACTTTGCTGTTGGGCGGTGTGCATGAGTGACCTTAAAAGGTGACCCACATAGAATATCACTACACTACTCCCCGCCATCACCTGCACTTTCTAAATATAGATTTAATATCAGATTTAAGGAGAAAGAAGCATTCTGGAGTCACAGCAAAGCATGCGATTTTTATGAAATGCTGTGTTTACTGTCATGTAGATTAGAACCTTTCTGTCTGCTATCTTCGATGACAGGTTTTAAGCCTCAGCTTAGAGTGTCTAACATTGTGTTCTCAATAGATGTAGTAGAACCATAGAACACCTCAGGGAGTCACGCATTAACACCTAAAATAATTTAATAAGAGTTAGATCGTTTAAAAACTATACGTTTGGCAAACAACGCGTTAGATTCAATAGTTCTGTTTTAGTAAATGAACTGGTTCTTAGATTAAGTGCTTAGAGTATGAAAAAAGCTAAAGTGTTTTATACAACATGCATCATTCACCCATTCATACTCTGATCAATGCACTGGAGGACTACTTGGGTATCACTATCTTTCCCAAGGATACTTATGCATCCAAACTGGAGACTGGAGCAGGCAGGGATCAAACCTCCAACCTCCTGATTAGCAGATGACCTGTACTACTTCCCTAGCTACAGCCACCACTACTTGCCGATCTCACCCAGAATAAGTTCAATGCAGCGACTTTGACTACGAATGTGAAAAGAAGCCTCCACAGTAATAAAAACACCAGTCAGCACTGCAATTCAACGACACCACACACTGCAGCCACTAAAATCATCATACTGTTGAATCCAGACTCGCTAACACACATGCAAGCAAACACGCGCACACACTCTCCTTGTGAAGACTTCTTCCTTCTCAGGACTTCCTTTAATATCCGAAAACTTTCTCCATCCCTTCAATGCACCAGTGGGCCTTGTGTGCTGCGATGTGAAGGGTCGGAACTTTTCTTCAGAGCTCTCTTTTCTCATTCTGCGCACACCAGCTTTGATCATATTTTGTTAGAACTACTGACTGCAACATAAATAGCTTCGTGAAGAGCTTGCCTAAACATGTGCACCATTTGTACAATTCAATCACACTGCTCCCTGTGATCCCGGACTTTTTGCTCCATCTTAAAGAGTAACCACTGTGAGAAAGTATGAACACTTATCTCTAGAAGTGGTTGGACAGCACATGATACACACTAGCTCATCTGAGCTTACCCAGGCCTTTTGCCTGAGATTTTCTTCATCTCTCTAAAACTAACACAACAGTAGTAGGTGATCAAAGGGCAGCAAATCTTTCTATAGTCAAGGGTGTAATTCTGAGATTTGTGGAACCTTGTTTAGAAGTATAAACCTTGTTTTGGCAGAGGCAGCAGCATCTAACAGTTCAACAACTGAATTTAAGACAGTTGCAGCGAAACTGAAAACATCAAATCTTCACAAATGCTTTTGTTATCTTCGGTCAGTATGCTTCCCCTCCCATAAACCCTCAGCAAAGATGATATTTTGCAATTTTTTTGATACCCTAATAAAGTTCTAAAAGACAGGAAATATTCACATTACTACTACCGCAAGTGCCACAATGGCATGATCATTATGGAATAGATACCACCAAGTTAATGTCTGTGAGTAACAAAGAAAGTCTAGTACCCCAGATATTTTGTTTTCTGAAGATTCACTGACGGAAACTTTTTTAAAAAGTGCATTTGGAGTAAACTTCCAAGGGTCATATCACCATGGAAAGCATGTAACAGCTAGAGGCCCCATGTCGGTGTTGGGTTCCCCAAGGGCTGTGAAACTTTAAGCTACAGGAGCTTAAAGTATGAGCTCCATAAGAGGGCCCCGGCTGACTTGACTTACTCCTTTTGAAATTGGGATGCATGACTCATGGATAAACAAACAAGAATAAAAGCCGTGCCACAGAAATGAAGAGGAATCATCCTTCTGGGACAGAAAAAAGAAGAACAAAAAAGATAGTGGTGAGTGGGACAGAGAATCATTATTAAATTTAACACTAAATAGATCAGTGCTCTTAGTTTGGCCTTAATTGGGAGAGACTGTGATGGCTGCAGTTACAGCCACACATATTGGGTAATATCTATCAAACATCTCAGTGCTACTTACACATAACACTACACTTGTTATGTGTAACTTTTTCAGTTACCTCAGTGGCAGCTGCTCCGGGTCCTTTGGTTGATGAGCTAAGAAGTGGGAAAAAGGGCGGAGCAAGCCTATATGGAGACCTGCTAATTGGGTCATACCACAACTCTGGATCATGGGGGGGAATGTAATTTGTTATGTTAGTTTCAGTCCGGTTTTTGTGTGTTCTATCCATTTTTACGACTTTGTGGACTAATCAGCTACTATTTAAACTTCCCCTTTGTCCTATTTAGATACATCAGTTTGTTAGAGTTAGTAGTAGTAGTATTGTTTTGTGCTAGCTTTTAACTAGAGTTTGGTTGCTTTGACCTTTTTTATGGGCCCAAGGTTGAGATTTTTTTGTATAATTTAACCAAGTTTGTTTTTGGGTGAAATAAAAAACCTTTTTTTTGGACTTTAACCTGTGCCTGACCTTCTTTTATTGCTTGGTCTATCACAAAGACACTTAAATTACGTAACTTCTACTGGAATCATATTTCATAGAGTTTATTGTAATATTTAAAAGTAGTTAACTTAGTTGTCCTAGCTTGTCCAGTTGTGTTTGCTGTCAGGTGATCGAACCTGAAGTCAGAGTTGGGGCAGTCGTCTTGTTAGCATAGCTAGCAGGATCGAGGAATGTCGAAACCAGCAGTTGTAGCGTTAACCAGTGACTGTAAAACCATATTTTAAATAGTTATAGGGATTAATATATCAGAACCAGCCAGCAGCATTGTCACTGAAATCAACCTGTTGTCATTTTATAGCATACCAGTAATGGAGAGATTTGTAGCTAACTGTAGCAATACCTTTTTCCAGTTAACTGATGAACACTAGCTGTGTCCCAATTCTGAGGCCGCATTTGAAGGCCGATTACGTCACAGCCAGGCGACGAAGGCTATCCCACTTCGAAGGCTGCTCCAAAGGCAGCTGACAAATGCATCCTTCATTACCCCAAATTTGAAGGATGGGTCAGGTATATTTTACATGGAAGCGATACCTGCAGCAAACAGGGGTGAGTCTAAAGGCACAGGATGTGCTAGACCACATTAATTTCAAAAGCCAACAAGAATGTACATGGGCCATCAAACTATTAGCCACTAACCTGAAGGTTGTGAAGTTGGACACTGAATTATTATTAATATTAACATCAATGTCTACGCCAAAAACTTGTCTCATATTAAATCACAAAGCCTCCCATAAAGACAGAGTAAAGATACATTTTTTATGCCTTATTTAGATTATATGTATATCTTATCTAATCTGATTTGACCTTTTACTGTACTTGAAATTATTGATATATTTTTGCATTTGAGAAAGTGTTTTCTTTAAAAAAAAATAATTATTTCAATATACATACAATCAAAGGGTTTAGGTTTATTTTGACAGATTTGAAGTTAAACTTTAAAATGTTGCAAGAGTCAAAACTTAGAAGCAGTTCATTCTTCATTCATTAATAAGAAAAAGTATTTCCTATCTGAATATTTAAACAATTGATGGAATAATCAATAGCTTACTCAGTTACTAAAATAATCAATAGCTGCAGCCCTAGTGTAAATTATTGAACCAATCCAGTATTGTGTGTGTATTTTGTTTTAACATAGTCTAGGCCTAAAAATGATACTACAAACCTGATTCTCTGTACTGGAAATATTACATTGCCCCTGTAAAATTAAATGGAAATATCATTGAATTGTGAAAGGTCTGGTGATGAATGTTTGGAGAGGTTGTGTGGTTTTCTCTGTCATGCTGCATTTAATGTAGCTTATGGAAGGGAAATTCGGGTTCACAAGTTCTGCATTTTATGTTTGCATTTGAAACCATTTTTTCATTCGTTATATGAAAGTAAATTTCACATGGCTTCATTAAATGTCCAAAAGTTATTGTACCAAAACCCCAGCTGACTTTGAAGATGTGGGAACTTTTTCTAGATTGGATTGACTGTATATGAAATGACCCTGCACCAATTTTCTTTCTTCTTTGTTTGTAATAGAAAGTCAAAGTATCTTGACAGCACTATTTGGTATTCACACATTTAACATTCAGCCTCAGCATGCAGGGTACTGATGGTTTTGAAGATTTCAGCATTGCATTTTTCCAGCAAGGATTGCTGGGGTTCAAAACTGGCTTGAAACAGTTTTAAACAGTCGCATAGCAACAGCGAGTCAGTTTTAGCGTTTTCCAGAGGAGTCAGCAGAAATATGACAAACAACACGTAACAGCACACAACACAAACTGTTGCACCTGAAGCTTCACAGATGTTGACTACCCAACACCAACAGGAAAGATGGCTTTGCGCTGTTAATTTTTTCCCTTTTTCTTTACACCACTTCCTCTTTCTCATTCCCCTTCTGACTCTCCACCCTTCATCCTCTTCTCCATCATCCTCCACACCTCTTAATCCAAAGGCTTTTCAGGGGGGTGAACTAATCCATTGCACACTTTCTTAAAATAACAGACAGAAGAACAACTAAAGTGGAGATGAAAGTGCAGGCTGCTCTCATCTGCAGAGGGCAGACATCTGACAAAGGCCCAAAGTAAAAACCAAATTAGATAAGAATCAGCTGGAGTACATGCCCTCTGTCAAAAGCCTGTCACAGCAGGGGTATTTTTAATTTAGTGACAGAAATATCTCACGTGAGAGGAGAAGATGTGATGATGAATCTGAGCAGTTGTGACGTAAAAAGGTATTTTTAGAACATCAGGAGTGCGAAGAATTCAACCGTGAACTTGTGAGGGGGGTGCCTGTGGGTTCACAGTGAACGTTCAGTCAGTAAATACGTAAACAAGCCTTATCAGAATAGAAATGAGCTTGGAAGTGGCATTGAATTCTACCCACAGTTCATGCATGGACTTTTTGTACCTCTGCTTTGAAGTCTGAATCACAGATTATTGCAGAACATGCAAGAAAAAAAACAGCAGTCATGCTTTCTATGTCAGGCAAAATTGGGCAGGACTGGCTGCTAATCCTCAGTTAATAAACACTGAAACAGAACCTGTTAAAATCCAAATAACGGCACCTTCTGAAAATTAAATATCTGTACATTTTTCTGTAAAACTAAATAAACCGCTCCATTTCATCTTAAAACTGAGCAGCTATTTGCTCATACAATCAAATCAATAAATCCATGTTTTCACTTTTATTATTATTCCACATGAGCAGCAGGGTTTTGCTGATGGACAGTGATGTCAGGGATTGATGACGGTCAAAGTTAATGGCTGTAGCTGGCCAACTGAAGCAAATTTGATCCCACTTCCCCAGTGATGCATTAAGTTATTTTCATATTGAGATTCATAATAAGGGATATATAGTTTCATTTTGCACCTTCCACATAAAACTGACATATAACCATGTATGTGTGGAGCAACTACAGTGATGCATCATTACTATCATCAAATGAGAGAATAAACAGGAAGACATTAATGACCGCTGAACTGACTGATGTGACCACCTTTGTGCATCTCCTTGACATTTATCCCCACCGGGAAAGTATGTTGGTGAAAAATGTACCTTTGTGTAAGGAGGGACAGTTACACAGGTGTGATATTTTAAATAAGAAAGAATAAAACACAGTGGACGAGTTAGTATATTTGTATGCCTTTATGATTTATGCTTCAGGGGGAAATCTACACAGTAGTAATTACACTAATGCCAGCACAAGCATAAATACAGGCAACGACGTCGGCCACTTACATGAGTTTTGTCGTAGAGTTTACAAAGATTGTCCTCAGAAGTCTGAATCGGGAGTATATTAAAAAAATATAAGTGCTTACGCTCACTTACGATGTTGACTAAGGCTACATTCACACTGCAGGCGAAAGCGCATCAAATCTGACTTTTTTGACCCTATGCGACTCATATCCGATCATGGTATGACAGTGTGAACAGCACAAATCTGATATTTTCAAATCCGACCTGGGTCACTTTCGTATGTGGTACTGAATCCGATACATATCTGATGTTTTAGAAAGCGACTGCTGTTTGAACAGTCATGTCGCATTAAATCCGTCTTTTACGTCACTGACACAAGACAGACGCCAATTAACAGTGCCAGAGAAGACAAACGAGTAAGCATGGTGGTGGAAACTGGAGACGGAGCCAGTCAACCCAAAAGAAAAGAAATAGAAAAAACTTATAAAAGACTTGCATAAGATTTGGCTTACTTCATATAGTAAATCATACGGGCTTATATGATTTACTCATGAAAGTGGCCACTTTCTCATTACTTTCATATATTGTTTTAGAAAGTATCCAAAACATACAAGTTTCATTTATATAATTTTTCAAGGGATCTCATCAATCCCTCTATGTGCTACTAACACTACAGCTTCTAGTTTCCATGTATTAGCTTCTGCATCCCCACTACCTTCTACATTTCTAAGGTCCCACACTCCCAGGGCTCATATCCTACTGCAGATTCATCAGAGAAAAAAACTACTTTAATTTTCAGCATCTTTTGGATTTAAAGTTCATTCTTTTTTTCGACAGGGTTACTTGATACATATTCAGGTATTGTGGCTTTCTTTAGCTAAATAAAGAGGCACAGGGCAAAATCTGTTGACGAGTGAGCTTCCTTCCCTGCCCTGATCATCTACTCACAAAAGGAAAATCATTAGAGTGTTTTTGAATGAAAAAATCAAATTACAGTTGAAGCAATGAATCAATTTGCCGAAAAAATTGACAGAAAACGGGCTAAGCAGTTGTTAGCTCCTCCTTTCCTGTTGGCTGAACAAAGCATCTGTAGACATCACCTTAAACAGGAGGGAGACAAACTATTTTTCAACATTTAATATATCAAATGATACACTTTCATAAAATTCAACTGTTAGACTAATCAATAATGCTTATTTGGTTTCCTAGAACTGTTCTCCATTGATAAGATATTTAAACTAACTTGTCTATGACCAAGCAGTATCTGCAGCAATACTGGAATAGAGACTTAAGGGAGTCTTTAAATAGCATGATGATGGTGATGGTGTGGGTGATGACAGTGGTATCCTTGCAGGGCTTCTGTTCCCTGATAGGTCATGACCACAAAAGGAGAAAAGCTGCTCAGTTTTTCCCTTTCAGCAACTCAACAGGAAGTTTTGACCCAGGGGTGATTTCTTTAGGTTCCCTCCTGCATCAAGGTTATGCTTAGACCAGGAAACTGAACATGGGCTCTTTCTTGCTAAGTGGGCTAGGTCAGTCAGCCGTACAGCACTCCATCCCCATCACAGCCACTCACAGCTGCTGAATACATCTGGACGTGTCTTTGAGTAAGTTCTTCCTTTAAAACACAAACATGCAGGTAGACAGAACAAGAAACAGAATTCACTGACAATCAGTTCTTGGAAGCAATTGAAGATAATGACCTTGCTAATAGGAGTAATCGCAGTACCCACTCACTTCAGCTACTCCATATTTAATTATGTTCAACCTTTCCATCCATCTTTCTTTCCACCTGTGTTCTCATCACAAAATGAAATTATGATTATGGAACCTGATCATAATAATCGCATGAAAAGGTCAACGATGGGGAGGGTCGCTGCATCTGCTTTTCAGTGTCAACGGTGAGTGGTCATGTCAACGTACATGCAGTATCATTCAAAATACGTTAAAAAATAATGAAATACAATAAAAAAATATTTTTAGTACACTTTTATGGACTGAAAATAAATGTTCAATTAGTGCCACATGGGCTGCACACTAAAACACTTTGTTTGACGGTGAAAATGTTATCTGTCATGTTAATGGCTTGACAAAGAAATTGAGAGGCTGTAATATTTTAGTGAACCATATTATGTATGCAGATGATGGTGTGGTCTCCAGCAGCTCCTTCACATGTATGTTCTACTTATGTGTAGCATGATGTCAGATATGCCTGTAAGAGCGCTGTAATATTTTGTAGAACCAAGAAGGACAAACATCAACGCTTTTCAGAGTTGAAACTGTCAGATAATAATCTTACTGTCTGTAATAAGGTCAGTAGACAGATATTACTCAGTGGAAGTGAAATGTTAAATGTATACATTTTTTTGGAGGCCAAACACGTTTGAGAACGAGATCTTAATGGACGGAAATTTTCTTCGTTTCTATGAACTATGAGCCTGGAAAAAATAAAGACTAATTGATTGAAATGTTTATTATTTGCTGGTCAATTCCAGCATTCAAGCCATTCACCAAGTTTCAAACTATTCTGCATTAAACTCATGGATGGTATTGTGCCTCAGGGCTTTTTGGATCACTGTTATCAATCTCAGACACCGGTCATAATTAGTTTGCCAGGTGAGCCCAATGAAAGCAAAACTACTTAAGAAGCTTGCCACGGGTTTCAAACAATATGGAAAAGAAAGATTACTTCTCTGCTGCATAAAAGTGTCAAATAGTGCAATGGCTTGCTATGAAAACAGATATTTCACAAAAACTTAAACGTGATCATCATACTGTGAAGAAATTTGTGGCTGATTCAGAGCACAGACAGGTTTGCGCAGATAAAGGCATAATGAGGAAGGTTTCTGCCAGACAAATTCATTGGATTAAGACAGCAGCTGCTAAAATGCCATTACAAAGCAGCAAACAGGTATTTGAAGCTGCTAGTGCCTCTGGAGTCCCACGAGCCTCAAAGGGTAGGAACCTCAAAAGGCTTGCATTTGTGTATAAACCTGCCATTCAGCCACCTCTAACCAATACTTACAAGCAGAAACAGTTGCAGTGGGCCCAGGAATACATGAAGATTAATTTTCAAACAGCCTTGTTTACTGGTGAGTGGATGGTCCTCATGGAAGGAGTAGTGGATGGTCCCCATGTCCCACAAGGCTGCGATGTCAGTAAGGAGGTGGTGGAGTCATGTTTTGGGCCAGAATAATGAGAGCTGGTAGACCCCTTCCGTAGCAAAATTATCGTTCATACATGACTATGCACCATGCTGCAAAGAATACGTCTGTGGTGGCTGCTATGGGCATAAACGGAGAGAAGCTCACGGTGTGGCTACGATAGGGGCCATACCATACCAATGAGAACCTTGGGAGCATCCTCAAGCAAAAGATCTATGCGGGTGGAAGGAAGTTCAGCTCTGACAGGCAATTCTGACATCTTGCAAAGAAATTCAAGCAGAAATTCTCCAAAACTTAACAAGTTTAATGGATGCAAGACCGGGGAAGGTTATATCAAAGAAAGGGTCCTATTTAACACGTAACGTGGCCTGTTAAAATAGTTTTGATTGAAATAGTCAGTAAATATGACTTCCTAATGCTGCAAATTCAACAAATGACCATTTTCAGCTCTTCACAACTAATAAAATGAAGCTTTGTTGTGCATACATTTGGAACAGTGCATTTTGAGTTTTTTTATATTTAAAAAAACATAAAAAGTTATCATTAAAAAATGTAAATTGTGCTCTAACTCAGTATACTAAGTGACATTTGCATTGACTGTGTGGGACAGTCAGATCATCTGCTTAATAAATAATTTGGAATGCAGTTTAGAGACAGCTCCTGCAACCCTGGTCAATCAGCACAATAAACTCCTTCTCACTGTTTTATTACATGTTGCCATACATTTGCATCCATGAAATAGTTGACCATTTGCTTTTCTATATAAGAAAAATAGCTATTTGACCATTTCTGGATTTTTTCCCCAATAATTTTACGCCCACAAATGTTGTACTGTCAGTCGTGGCTACTATAGCATTAGTTTGCCTCTGACTTCCCACTATTCTTTTTACATTTTCCATCATGTTCTTTCACATAAACTTGAGTTACTGCTGCTCCAAAGCTACATATCGGATTGAAAGTGGCCCTTTCTGAGGATTTTTATGAAACGCGGTACACACCTTCAGTGGTGTCCAGTGAGTGTCACAGTCACGTCATCGATCTTATTTATAGAACTGAGACCACACATTTTGGGACTTTCATTATAAACTTAAAATTCAGTCAAAATATTGTATGCAAGTATTTTAAAGCTCTTACTTACTACATACAGAGGAATGTGGCAGAAGCCATCAAAAGAATTGGAAGTCGATGTCAATGCTGAACAGTTTCAGGGAAAACCTGTGGAAATGGTGCACTAAAGGTTGTATGAGGTATTAATGAAGGATGGGGAGACATGAAAGATGCCAGGGGAGGCTGTGTGCTGCACAGGGCTGCACTGTACTACAGTAAGTGCAGGTGGAGGTGACAGATTGTGGTTCCGGTCTACTGCTGGGAGGATGCCGGCAGGTTTGGGCTAGCTGCAGCTTTGTTTGAGCCAAGTCAGTGACAGGCCAGCTGGTGAATAATATAGTAAGTTGTATTTAATGCATAATAATTTAAATAGCATACATTAAGATTAAGATGATGGAATATCAGCAGTTTTTTAAATGCAGTCCAATCTAGGCGTGACAAATCCCAAAGCAGCAAAAAATTAAAAACAAAATCATTGAAAATATAAGAGACAAATTGAACCAAAGACTCAATTTATATTTCCTCCTCTCTCTCTCTCTCTCTCTCTCTCTCTCTTTCCCCATCTGCTTCTCTGTCCACGATCTTGCTACCACCTCCTACTCTGAATGTAAACCTCTCTCTGTCCGTCACTTTGGTCTCTCTTGGCAGTTGATTAGCGTCTGTCCACCCTAATCTTCTTCACGGAGCAGAGAAGTGGCTTTTTAACATTTATAACATTCACACGCAAGCAATCAGTTCACACCACTGGTAGGCATGTGGTGTGCAGTTTGAGCATAAAGTCAGTATTTAGAAAATCATGGTGGTGATTGCGATCATCATGTTGTAAAGCAGCAACCAATAATTTTCACCATCTAGTTTTTGTCAGCAAACTTTTTTCTGACAAAAACAAGACGATAACTAACAAGTTTTTCTCGGATGCTCCGTGTTCCTCACGAAAAAGGGACAAAATGACAAAAAGCGTGAGAGGACACATTTGGCATTTCACGTTAAAGAAAATTAAGACGCTCTGTAAACTGTGTGGAGCAGCTCTCGCCGGTAAAAACACTGACTCGACTTTAGATTTAGTCCAATAACTATGATACTGTAATTAGTTGACTAAACTAAAACTAGTTAAAACTAAAAGATCCTCTAATTCTAAATTAACAAAATGATGTTTTAGTGAAAAGACTAAAACTATCACACCATAGTTTAGTGCCTCCCTGGTCACCAGGAAACCCCCCTGATACCCTGGTGGTGCCTCTCTGTGAATAAGCTAGCACCTGTAACTATATTGTATAGTTACAGTACACTCTCGTGCCGAGTTTATAGAAAGTCTATGCATGTGGCAGTGAGCCATGATATAAGCTGTACTTTTTTCAAGAACACTGACAGCTCAAGCATGTCACTGTTCAATCCAAGTGTTCGCTGGTTCCTCAAAAACAAACAGTTGTTTGATGATGAATGAAACACCCAAATACAGTATGACATATTGCATTGTAACATTGTAACATTGTTCCAAACTAACTAAACAACTACAGCGTGAAAAACATTGATCTAAATCAACACCAGTCTGAAATACTCAACTGTGAAAAAAACAAAGAAATGGGATTTTTTAAAATTAATTTTTAATATGTCATTTAACAAGCGTGCAGGGGTCACAGAGGGATGCCGATCTGTTTAGTCAACACTGCTGTTAGGCATGTGCATCAGCAGCCACGAAGAAACCCTGCCAACACCAAAACAGACCTCAGTTAACATTTACAATTACCACCGAGTACAAATGGACTACCAGATGCTTTGACTCAACAATTCAATTACTGTTTCTTACTGGTAACAGAGTCATTAAAGGTCAAGATAGTGCCATAATTATGGGAGAGTTTAGTAAAAGGAGCCAAAGAAACATATCTTTCAAAGGTTAACTATGCTGTCTGTGTCATTTGTCATGTTTAATAAGGCCAGTAAAAGAAGGCAGGGTTTGTTTAATTAAGGGACTGTAAATCATCAGCTGCTAAACCGATGGAGATCATTACTGTCCAGTACCGGAGTGCTGGATCATTAGGACTTAACAGAGGTTTAAAAAACCAAAACACCAAATTGTTGTTGAGTTGTTATGTGTAAAGTCAGGATACTGCATTGCGTAAATGAAGCTTCCCAAAAAAATCTTGTCTAAAGATGTGCTAGGAGTCGATTGATGCCATACTTCCAGTGCCGTACAGATACTGGCACTGAAAATGTACGTTTGATTGATGCTGATGCCTTCACCGTGGTTGTTAACGGTTTAATTTCTCTACACTGAAAGATTTAAATGCGGCTTCAGGTGGCACAAAACAAAAAGATTTGTCGTGTGTGAGAAAAGGGTCTGGATTCAGATATAATTATCAGATGCATTTATGTCTGAGGATTTAAAGGTCCGGTCTCAAATAATAAGAGGTAATGACTTGCACACATCTTCCACATGCTGATCCTCACATATTCTTAAGCATGTAACACAAGACGCACACACAGCCACAACTCTGACATTTGATCAACCATGCGTATGCCATGAAATTACCTCCCACAGATTAATATCTTGGACTGTCTAAAGTCCATTCAACTACCTGTGGACTGAGAAAAAAGGACACCACACGCCTCTGTGAGACATCAGTGGAATCAGTCATTTATAATTCATTGCCACCTATTAAATCTGTGATCAATTAAGGTCACAGTGAACGGAGCTGGCTGTAATGACCGCCGGTGCCTTTAATACAGAATAAGGTGCCCACAACTGGCCACGAGTTAATTATGACTGATCTGAAAAAGGCATTCATTGTAAAGATTTCTGAAGCTTAATAATTGATGAAGAAACGCTGTGAATGGCAAGGGGGTGTGCGTAAACAGTCAGATCAATGCTCGCTCCTCGACGGGCTAAGTTTAGACTCCCGTTACACTCGGCGCCACAAGAGCGGTTTATCAATATCATTTATTAAAATCGGTGACAGGCTGGACTCCCGGCTGCAGAGAAAAGGGGGCTTTCTGGATGCTCACGAAGCGTGAAATCACCTGGTGAGTGTGGGGATAACACAGACGAATAAACCCTGAGTGGGAATATTAATCTTAGCAAAACATCTGTCCTTAGAGAGGAAGAGTGCGGGCAAGCTGCTGCTGACTCATTCTCTCTTTCTCACCCTCTCATCAATGCTTCATCAAACATCCAGCGTCTTTCCTTTGGTTGTTGGTTTTTTTCCTCTTCATTTTTTCCCCATCTGATACGACCCAGTAATGTGCTTTCATGTTTCAGTAAACATTTGCTGGGTACACAATATTCTTTATCCACAGAAGTGGAACTTAAAACCCTAGAGGTCTTTTTCTTTCCCCCATTATGAAAACATAGCCTTTGCTTTGTTTGGGAGTGATATTTTGGAAATGAAAGTAATCATTAGTTAACATTACAAAAAAAGAGAGAGATGAACTCTTTCAGACTCGCAACACTAAAAGACACGGAGGTCAAGATGTGTCAAGTGTTGTGGCTAAAAACTCTGCTTTAAGCAAGGGAGAAAATAACCAGGATTAAAACATAAGAAGCTTTATATCTTCTTAAAAAAACAAAGTTGGAGTGGAAATATAACACACCGTGGAGCAAGTCAACATCTACTGAAGCAGAGTGTCACGAGTTTTTCCATTAGGCAGTGACACCTGAATGACTGAAGTAGAAAAATACTAAAAGCCTCGAATCTT
Organism: Neolamprologus brichardi; assembly: GCF_056152115.1. Classification (NCBI taxonomy): domain Eukaryota; kingdom Metazoa; phylum Chordata; class Actinopteri; order Cichliformes; family Cichlidae; genus Neolamprologus; species Neolamprologus brichardi. Next base: position 13,634,153 of record NC_142117.1, on the reverse strand, counting down.
AAATAAAACCCTGTTTTCAATCATGTTATAGCAGTTTTTTCCTATGTAGAGCAAATGCGATGTCAGTTAAACCCAAGATCAGAGTGCTCTGTACGATTATGGGGATTAATGATGATGCTTTGACATTGTCAGGTGGCCAGAATTAAGCACCACATGATCAATAATTTCTGAAGATAATAGACAGCAGCTGTAATATGTTTCCACTGAGCAGCTCACCCTAACAAGGACAAGCAGAGGTGAATGGACGGATGAATGGATCTCACCCTAACATCAACTGACAAGTTAATTCATTTGTCATATGTTTAGGCCATTTTCCATTTTAATCAAAATGTATTCACATTGCAATTGACTATAATCCATACAATAATTATGCATAATTTATCTATTAAAAGTAATTAAAACAAATACAGTGTATGTAAAGATGGTCAGTGTTACGGCTCTATCAGGGCCTGTTGTGATTTTGTCTTTCCAGCTTTGGGTGCCAGGCGTCTGTGAAGCTGACTCTGCTCGGCAATTAAGCGAGAGTACCCGAGGCCAGAGAGAGAAGGGCTCCAGGGCCAGAGAGGCTCTGTGTTGGAGCTTGTGAGGAGGGTGTTGATCATTTAACTATTCATGACTTGCTCTTTCTGTTTAAAAGAGCAGCGTCTAGCTTTTGTTGTGTTTCTTTCTTTTGATGGGAAAAGCAGCCAGACCACCTAGTTTAATTATTTAATGAAAAGAATACAGTGTAATTTCCAGGTTGCCTTACTGTCTTTGCCTTTTTCAACTACGACACTTTTTTGTTACTGCCCCACATCCCCTGGACTTCTTGTAACAGCTAGCGCTACTGCTTGGACTATCTTTTTTTACATTGTTTAATAGTTTTAATAATTTATCCAGTTACCACAAGGGTCACAGAGTGGAATTATCAGGCAATACTAGTTATCTTGTTTAGCAACGAAGGAAAAGAAAACAGAGCACAAGCGTCCTGGAAGTTCTGTTAAATAGATTCAACATCAGCACAACTCTTCAGCCTTAAAACAGATCTGACCAATCACACCACTGCATTTGGCAACACGTGTGCTTGTAGCTCAAAACGTGCACTGGTACTGAATCCACAATGAGATGGAAATAGTGAAACACCATTTTCATTCAGACACACAGATAGATGCTACTCCAGGTAGATCGTCTCTCTGAAATGATTTCTCTGCCTCCGCGGATGTGACACAGCTTCAACTCCTGGATCAAACCATTCGATTCTCCCTGCTGCTGCCTTCTCCTGAGAATTTAATGAACCCCAAATTTTCCTTTCTTTCTTTTCTTGTTTAAAAACATCAGGACCAGCTCAACGTGACTTTTTTTCACAGTAGACCTACAAATTTTGAGGATGACTTTTCTGGAAAAACGCAACAACTCGGTGTGTATAAAGGTTACACGACAAGTTCGCTTGGGAAAAATTCTGAATTTTGTGTCATTCTTTCACAACATGTTTGAGCTACTAACCCGAAAGTGACTTATGGATGGCTGGGTACGATGCCATGATGCTTTAATAATCTGTACCAATAAGGTGAATGCTGCACTATTTGAGTCAGTTTTGATTATGCGGCAATGAAAAATTCCTGACTGTGAAAACTGCGTGTTTACTGAAAAAACACTTCAACTGGCAGACTGATAACTTTCTATCTCAGCAGTGTGTGTGTGTGTGTGTTTGTGTGTTCAGCTGATAGAAAAGACTGTAAACACTGAATGAAAATCTCACTACACACAGTTGTTTAGATAGGGCAGCCCTCCTCCACCTCTCCTCTGCTCTCCTCGCTTCACTCATCTCCCCCATTGGAGGCGGCTGAGTGCTCCTAATCAGCAATCATTTGAAAGGTCATGAACAAGATGCCTGCAGGAGAGGCTGCTGGCTGCAAGCTGAATTTTGTCTCAGTCAAATGGTGCAAAGAGCTGGCTCTTCCTGATTTGTAGTTTAAATAAATTAGCCTGAGATCCCCTGCACTGGACGTTGCAGTTTCTTCCCTGAGACTCTTCTCATGAGCGCTTTTTAAGCTTTTACAAAGAAACAACATTACATGAAACTAATTGTGGTTGTCTGCTAGTTTTTCAAATTAGTTGTGATTTTGGTATTTAACTCCTTGCAAGAAGTCTGTGGGTGTTGTGAAAGGTGCCCACAAATAAAATATATTTTTATTATTATAGTAATTCTCTCATCACAGAAGGTCTGCTCCTCTACACTGTTAGGAAAAAAGATCCCCTGGTTTCAGTGTTCAGCTTTTCACGCTGTTTCACCATCACTATTAACAACAATACCATAGAGAACCATTATTATTATAAAAAAACCCCTGATTTTGTTGCTCTGACAAGGTAAAATTTGAAAAAAAGCTTTTTCTTACACATATTTCATCAGCTGTAATTGTAATCAGCTGCCCCAATACTCTGAATCTTTAAATTTTGTTGTTTTCTATACATTTTCTACATGATTACAGGTGTGTAAAATCAAGCACCCAGCCCTGCAGTCTTCCTTCCTTGTGATAGAATGGATCGTTCTAAAGAGCTCACTAAATTCGAGTGTAGTACTGTAAAAGGCTGCCGCTGCTGCAAGTTCGTCATATTTAATATTTTAAATATTTCTTTCCCCCCACATATCCCACCATCGGCTGTAAGCAGTATTATTGCAAAGTGGACGAGTTTAGGAACCCTTGCATCTCAGCCATGCAGTGGAAGACTACATGAAGTCATAGAGGAGGGTCGCCGAGTGCTGAGGCATAAAACCAACAGTCTGCAGACTCAGAGTTCAGACGTCCTCTGGCATTAACATCAGCACAAAAACTGTGCACCAGATGCTTCGGGGTATGGGTTTCTGTGGCCCAGCAGCTCGTGTAGGTGTAATGTGTAACTGGACCCGCAATTTTTTTCTACAGAGTTTAGTTTATAGGCCTTTAAAGAACGGTTAAGAAAAGGAAACGGTAAAAAAGGATACATCTTTCTCATTCAATCTGGCAAAAACATTCTTAAAAATGTAAGTGGAAACAACACAACTACTGTTTTGGGTTTTTTACCACTACTTGGAGAAATTACTTCCTGAGGCCTCCACTAGCTAATTGGGATTCATGAGAAGAGTCACTGACAAATGCAAACAAAAACATATAAGAAAGTAATTTAAAATCAAAACTAGACTAGTCGTTAATCCATGTTTTCAGCGTTTCTGCTGAGTTGAACTGTAGCTTGATCTTTAACCTCTTAAGCCCCAAGCCTACCTGATCTCCTGCTTTTTGCCCCCGTATCAGGGGGCGTTGGGGCTTAAGAGGTTAAGTAAGTTTCATAAGAGTGGTAGGAATGATTTCAGATAGCACTGAAATTTGTTCTTTCTTACTCTAACAACCTGGAACATTCTCAGTCTTTGCTGACATGGCACTTTCACAAAGATTTCGTCCTGTCAAAGGGCCCTTCTGATTGTTTGCATCGTGTTGTGAGATCCAGTCTGTGTACAGGGAGTCACTGGGACAGATGGCAGAAGCCAGATTTACTCAAGCATCCTACAACCGTTCTGCTGTCTCCAGGACAGATACAACAGTGTCCATCTGATCACTACAACCACAGAACATCTGCTCAAAGATCCTGGTCTGTGTTTTTGTCTACGACATACTTTATATACATGTTTATGCGCTGTGGCTGTATCTGCTTTTCAGTATTTGTGTCATACGAGCAGCTATATGCAGCTATATATATGCAAATTTTACATAGGCTCATCTATATATATATATATACTGTTTGCTGCGTATCAGCCACAATTGTGCAACAAACAAATCTGTGTGCCCTTAATGACCTTCAATCTCACTTCTTATTATTCCTGCTCCTCCATGTGGCAAGCCAGGCCTAGCCTGCAGCTCAGCAGACACTCCTTTATATGCTGCAATGGAATGGGTTCGTCTACTATACCCGACAGTATACAAATACCACTGATCACGATTCATGACTTTCACTCTCTCCACGGTAAACACAGTATAATGGACCAGAATGCATGGCTGTTTCTTGTGTTTATTATATCGTAGCGCTCTTATACTTACTGTACTTAACTCGGTATTTTGTCATGATCATGACTTTTTTTTTTCTAAAAACAAGAAAATTTACAAGCAGTTAGTATAAACCTTTATGCTCCCTTTTGCATAATTAATTTCAATATTGATATCAGGGATGTAAAACTGATCCTACATTGTGGGCCAAATACAGGCCTTCGATCTCAAGGTGGCCACATCAGTTCCAAAAAAACCATCACCTCATTCTTCTTCTTCTTCAAGCCCTCTCATGAAAAGGTTGTCAACCCTTTTTTTTTTTTTCTCAGCATGACATCACAGCTTCTCTACAGACATACAAATCATGGTGAGAGAGTTTAATCTGTTGCTCCAGTTTCCAAACAGTTTCCTTGACCTTGGTGGCAAACTGAGAGGCGTGATGTTGGAACAACACTCATAACTGAGCCTTTCACACCTCCCACCATTGGCTTGAAAAGTCAAAGTTACTCTTTGTGTCCTTCTGCAGAAAAATCAATGTTTTCTTTTTCTGTTACAGAAAACATTTTTGCACTAGAGGGTAGACATGAGCGCAGCATGACTGTCCTTCTGTCGGTCTGTTAAACTAAGAGAAACACAGCCTGTATGGCAGTCTTGCAGTGATCCTGAGATTGGACACTAACCAAGCTATGATGAGACTTCTTGACCTTCAAGAAGTCTCATCATTGTCATTGTCCTTCTTTCATCAACAGAAAGAAGGACAATCTATATGGATAGGAAATTGGATATGAAGGACATGGAAGCTAAAATCCATAGAGAAGGAGCCCAGGTAGGGCAGCACAGAAGCCACAGACCATTATCCATTAGCATTGTTTCGCTTAATGGTGAGCTCATTCATGCGCAGAGAGAAACTGAGAGGCTGAGAAAAAAATAAAAAATACAAAGAAAAATCATTGCTGATTTACACCTGCTGTTAAAGTCCCATCTTCTCTCTGATTAGTCTACTTCAGACATGGCCCCCTGAGCACAGATTACATGTTTACAGCACCACACACCTGCACACCACGCAAGAAATGCAGCCCCGCTCGCCACGCTTGCATGAGAAAGCTCTTGATTTGACACTATTTTATGTTTACAACAAAGTAAAGCAGGCTCGCTGCCTTTAATACTGGTAGCAATTTTACCAGACAATTTGGACAGCTCCTAGAATGTGGAGCTGGAGTGCCGTGTAATATAGGATCCCAGCTGAGCTCAACCGGCTCCCTGTTCAGCTAGATCGCTATGAAAGCGCACAAAGGTTGCGAACCCAGCAGCTGACCCAAGATGACAAGATGCATCTTGCATCAAATACATGTGTCTAATAGCTGTTTAGGCTTTTACAGGTTAGACATTTTGGCAGTTTGTCAGCAAATTTAAAATGATATTTGAGCTGCTTTAAGAATGGTGCTCTATAATTGAGCCTGGGGGCTGCTGTCCGACTATCTTGAACACAAAAAATTTGTGTCATTGTGGGTGCATTATGGGAAATAAATAACACTGGATGGTGCCCACTCACCTGAATGAAAAACCACATGGCGCATGAGCCAAAACAGTTTAGTTTTCCAACCAGCCTTCAGGTCAATTTTCTGTGGCCCCCAACGCATGCCCACAAAGACTAGCAGTGACAAATGAATCCCATTCATGCACCTGTATGTATCCCACACATTCAAGTTGTTCTTTTCCCAAAGTGTAGTTTGACCTGCAATTATCTTCTGCTCTACTTCAGCGTGTCCCAGTTGATTGAACCAGAATAATCGGAGCATCTGAGCCAGGTGCTTCTGATGCCTTTTACCATTTGTCTTCTCTGCCCTACAGCACACGTTCACGCAGCCCAATATTATCATCCTTATTCATCTATTCTTATTTATAGACACATTAAACTCTAGATGACTATGTGATTCCAGGGAAATCTGTTCCATGCACATTGTCCTTTTGTTCATTAATATTACATGTAGTTTAGTCTACCGACAGCTTATTCTATCTACTAGCTAACAAAGATACCACTAATAGCTGGAAAAAATGGACAATCACATTTTCCCCTGACTGAGAGCAGCACAACCACCATCAGGTCATTTCAGCCTCAGCCTGTCACTGGTGTTAAGTTACCACAAAAAAACCCACATCCCTCTGATATTACATGAAACAAACCCCCTCTCCTAGCACCATCTGTCCCATTTATTTTTCTGTCTGACGAGGGACTGGTGGCACCTGTTATGCAAGTCGCACTGGTGAGACGCCGCTGCTGCAGCCGTTGATGAGGTGTATCTCAGAGTACCATGCTCTCTCAGCAGCTTGGTGTCCATTAGTGCTTTATGACCAGCGATGTGCCTCGGCCCTCCCAGTGCATGTAAGTGCTTGGCTTTTCATTTTTCTCTCTCTCTGTCTCCCTAACCAAAGTCTCTGGGGAAACACCGGCTCGGGCCCGGGTGATAAACTGAAGCAATTAAGTGTTGTAATCACACGCAGAATGAAGAAAGATGTCAATGAGGTGGAGCAAACAAAAAAAAAGCGTGCCCCCGCGTGGAAGAGAGGCAAAATGCCTGAGTTATTGTAGGAGCCTTTTACTGCTTGAGTTTAAACAAAAAACGTATATATGGATACCTAACAGCAGCAAAGCAACTACCTCTCTGCAGAACCACAGACAAGCTGCATAAATCACATTTATTTCTGTGCTTTTGACACTGCACACCACCACGGTAGACCGTAGATCACAAATCCAGATGTGACAGACTTGCAGCTGTAATTTAAAAAGTTTAGCAAAACCTTTTCATTAACTGTTTGGGAATTACAGCCATGTTTATACATGGTCCCTATTTTCAGAGGTTCAAAAGTAATTTGACGATGACTGCCAAGTGAGGGATGTTCCCTCATTATTTCACAACAAAAACAGCAAACTGACGCCAAGTTTAAAACTGAGCCAGCTGTTTAGTGCCAGAGAACCCATCTCTAAATGTGAGGTCTAAAAAAAATGCCAATGCAAGTGAAGGAGGCTGTCATTAGGCTGGAAAAAATAATAATAATAAAAAATAAACCTTTCAGAGAGACAGAGAAAAAGTTTTAGGAGTGAACAATCAGGTCAGCAACACCAAAAAGACCTTAAAGACCACAGAAGACGACTTAAATGGATGATGACAGAAAAACAGCTTAAGAAGACTTCAGGAGGCAGTTGTGTCATTTTCATAGTCTACAGTTATGAGATGGCTTCATAAATGGAAACACAGAAGGTTTACAATATGGTGGGAACCACAAGTTACACTCAAGACTAAGAAGTCCAGGTTAGACTTTGCCAGAAATCATAACGAAGAACCTTCACAACAATTTTTAGACAGATGAAGCCAAGGTTAACTTGATAGGAAGAGAAATGCAGGAAGAAGAAGAAACCACATCATCTGTCAAACATCGTGGCGGCTACATCATGGCATGGGCGTGTATGGCTGCCAGTGGATATGACTGATGACTCAAAGCATACTCTAACTGCAACCTAAGAGTTTTTCAAGGTGAAGAGATGGAATATTCTTCAATAGCTAGGTCTGTCACCTGATCTCAGGCCAATAGATCATGGTTTTCAGTTACTGAAGTTCAACAAACAAGCAGCAAATTAAGGTAGTTTTTTTGGCCACTACAAACGGTGACATATGGGTACCAGGTGGTGGGTACCCTTTGCTGCCTATGTTACTGAAAATTGTCACTTTGATACTGACAATAAATACTAAAACTACTGTTGGATTAGATTGCTACTCATTTATAACTGCATCAACAACAATTCTTCATAGCTGCAAACAGCAGGCACATAGCCCCTCCCCTCATTAGCAGCTTAACATGTGAAAAATTGACGGGTAACAAGTTAATGATAGAAGTTTAAGTATTTCTAATTACCTGCATTAGCCATCTATTAAGTTAGAGGCTGGAAACGTCATTTTCCTGGGTATCAGTATCAAGTTTATATTATTGTAGAGTATTTAGCTCACTTTGCAAAGCGCTTTAAGGCAATTGTTGTGATTAAATGCTATATTAATAAAACTGAAATGAACTGTATTGAATTGAAGCCCCTCATGGCAAAGTTTATCAAGGGACAGATCATAGCATTTGGTGACATCCATTTGGTTCTAGATTTCAGGCTGTTATTGTTTGAGAAAGATTTCCACACAAGTATTAAAAGTAGTATATTTAAAATTATGTCTGTTTGTCCAATTACTTTTAAGCCTATGAAAATGGGGGGGCTTTCTGGATTTGTTTAATTCCTGAATATTCAAACTCTCAGATTAAAGCTAAGAAGGTGCTGCACAGAGACAAAACTATAAAAATGGATACTGTTCAAACACTTAAAAGACTGAACTGTAACTGGACCGTATGGTTCATGCAGGAAACCAAGAAAAGCAGAAAGTCATGGTCTTACAGCTCAGTGAAGGTCCGAAGCACAGCAACGAAAGCTGACAACATCTTCAGTCTTATTCTTGTTTTTCTTTTCCAAATTTCTTAATTTCCAGGTTTTGCACCTGAAACACACAAAAACACTTGAATGGTTAGACGAGTTTATACAAGCACATATACAACCACGCAATTGGTGTCAGAAGGTATGAACAGATGGCTGCCTTTCTTTGATGCCACGTTTGTCCTGCAGGCCCACATAGCCACTGTTCATGCCCACATGCGATTAAGGAAAGACTAAAAACAAAGCTGCAGGAATACATGTGAAATCAAATCACTCAATATCAGCTAAAAATATAAGCAATTTAATGCCGTAATCCAAGCAAGCAAGACAAAGTAAAACTAAAATATTGTAGAGTTACATCATTCTATAATTACAATTAAACATTGGAAAAAATATCAAAACTATACAGCCAAAGGATCAAATGTTTTACTTTTAATGTAAAAGTTCTTGTTTCAGGCTAGTTTATTTATTGTGTCTCAACACATATTAAGGTATTAAGTAATAAAGCATTGTTTTTGCTAATTTTTCACCTTTGTTTTAGCAGTGTTCCAACATTTTAATTAGTTGACGATGTTTAAAATTGAGAGCCTATTTGTGAGAATTGTTAAACAAAATTTGCACATTGTTGTCAAAAGGAAGGTAATGACCTCACAAGTTTTAGCATTGCTGATAATGATGAAAGTGATAAAGTAACAGGGATACGTTTCCTGATATTAAAACTGGCTTATCAACTTTTGTTGCAACTACTTTTTTTCCGTGTTTATGTTTAACCCACTGTAATCTATAGACAAGAAGGTACAGTAACTTCTGATTGTGTTATTAATTTGAAATGATAGTCACATAGCACTGTTGTCCTAGTGCTATGATGAGGTCTTGGAGGATTGTAATGAGGTTTTGGCACCAATTAATGAAGTTATTGGGCATTTTAATGAGGTCTGAGTAGAAAAGAAATGAAGTCATTAAGCTCGTGTTGATGTTTATTTTAATCTCACACACACAAACACACATTAATTGCTTATCCTATTACGATAAGGCTACATCCTCTTGATTAATAAAGATATCAAACCAGCTTGGTTCAAAAAGCCAGTGAGTGGGAAAAAAACAGTTTGGTCAAAAATACTAATTGAGTCAAAAAGACTGTTTGCAGCATTTTGCTGCTTTCTGGAAGTTATTTATTTATTCATTCATTTATTTAATAGAATTAGCCAACAAAAATGTAACCTCTTGGTTTAACCTAATCTAATCTACTGCGTTAAATTAGATGCATAAAAACAGATTTATTTTGGATGCATTCATTGGAACAGGAAAAAAAGCACAGACAAATTACATTCAGATTATGTTAAAATTACATGCACTCACATGCAACCTTGCAATACTAAAGATATCTTAAAGTTGCTCTATTCTCAAACTTGATTTACACGTTTGTGGCTTTTAATGATTTCTTTGAACTGCTTTTTCTATGTATACAACGTGTACGTTTGAGTCTGCATGTATAGTTTTGTAAACTTGTGCCCTATTATGTGCCCATATACAATATGGTGTACAATCATTCCACGCTGGAAAAAGAACAGTTCAAAGAAATAATTTAAAGCTCAAAATTCATCCCATGCCTTGATGAGTGTAAATCTCTGAGCAAATTAAAGGCTTTTTTACTCAAAGTGTGCTTTAATATACAGTATTTTTTGTAGGCTAGGAATCGTGTACTGTATCTAGCTTTGAAGTACAATAGTAATTGGCATGATTAAGTCATATCTTAAAGAATGAACAGTAACAAAATCTTATTTTAAGACCTGTAGTCTTTTAGTCTTGAGCTTAGATGTTCCATATTCCAAGATAAAATTATTTTCAATTTACCGCACAGAGATTTGGGGGGCAGGTACTCCAACAACATGCTGTAAAGTTTTGAACACAAAAAGCAGACATTTGATCCTTCAAATGACTCAGTACTGAATTCTGTAGTCTAATCATCAGAGAATCACATTCTTCCTTTCTAAAGACTACATATACTTTTATTTTTGTTAGTTAAACTACAGGATGGCTTCATATTACATGACAGTAAAGCCCTTCTGCTGAAACACACCATGCTTATAACAAACATCTCTGGCTCATCAGACAAGACAATCAGTGGCCAGACAGGTGGGCCCTGATTGGCATCTTCAGTCTCTGCAAGCACAGAGAAAAGAAACACATTCGACTGGTACTGTACGGTCTATGCACAGCTAGAGAGGAAATAAAGGATCTGCACGCCATGTCCTCTTTAATTTCACTTTTTCCATCAACCTCTGTGCATCTATACAAGACAATAATGCTTCTTTAACAGAAGAAAACATGGTGGGGGTTAATCCAGGAGACAGCTTTGATGTCTTATTGATTTGAAAGACTTTGCATTAGGCTACCAGAAATTCTCAGGCTGACATAACCTTTTTGACGGTAGTCTTTCTTCCTCCTTTGATCGAAATGAAGAGGCAAGCTCCAAGCAACGCTATCGCACAGAAAGAGACTTTTTTTTCCCTAAGAGGTGGTAAGGTCCCAAAGGCAGAGAGTGATGGCTAATTCAAAATGCTTCTTCTAAGTGTGGAGATAAACATCAAGTGAAGCAATCTTGCTTTGATGGCTACTCTTTTGATCTCGTCCAGTGTCCACAAGCACTTATAAGGTTTGGGGAAGGAATATAGAAGAACATAAAAAAGAAAATAAATTGCAAAGGAACATTTTATTACCCCGTGTTCTCTCTTTCCCCATCAGTCTGTCTGGAGATGACTCTGGAAAGCCATTGCACGGCAACAACAAAACGGAATAAACAAACGGGTGAACAGAGGTGAATAGAGTCCAAGTCCAAGCAAAAACAGTACAAGAGCGCAGGGAAAGTGCAGTGTTACCGTCTGATCACCTTCCATATCTGCAGAGTTCTAAGGTGGGTTTATATGAAGTTTGTGAAGATACAAATCAACTATGGAATGAGTATGGTTTAAGTTACTAACAAGAAATACACTACATGGAGAATAATTTTGACCCACAGCTCTTAATCTTTGAATTCAGATGTTTTTTATCCAGTTATCTTCCAGTTACCACACATGTATACAAATTAAGCACCTAGCCACCCAGCCTGCCTTTACAAAAATATATGATATAATGCTGTAAATTCAAAAGTGTTTAGCAACCACAGCAACTCAGCCACAGAGTTTCCAAAGCTCTGCTTTCTCAATAACTGCAGTACCAAACTTCCCCTGGCATTAACATCAGCACAAAAACTGTACACCAGGAGCTTCGTGGTTTGGGTTCTCATGGCTGACCAGCTCCTCTATATGTAATGTGTAGGTGGTTCAGACTTTAGTCCATATATGGTTTATTTATCAACATACCTGTCACTGAATATGATTGATAGCTTGCCTAATGACTTGATTACCTAAACAAATGGAGTCTAATGTTATATTGCAATAATCAATGATCTAGCATTCGGGACCTGTTTTGCCTGGCAGGTCACCTCTTTCTGCTACTGAAGACTTTAAACTTTAAACTTTCTCAAAACAACAACAACTGGTTCTAAATATAAAGTTTACATACTGGACTACTACTACTATTACTATTGTTAACACTGTTACTAAATGCTAATAAATTTCAAAGCATGCTGTATGTGTTCAGTTGATTGTATGTCTACATTTCCGTTGCGTGCTAATTGAGAACACCTTTTGAGAATCACACTTTTTTACCTTCCTTTTCCTTCTTTTTTCTGGAGGCATCTGGAGCCTGGAATCCCGACAAACAATCAACCATCAGCAACAATCTTCAAACCACCGCCTAAAGCAATTTTAACACTGATAATTTCATACTGTAGGAAAACGGCACTTTTTGACAACTATGGGGTCAAATTGGCAAATATTCACTTTTTACCTTTATTGTTCTTCCAAATAACCTCTCATAACCTGGGGATTTGTTTAAAACCTGGAGGTCTGCCTGATGCATATTTGGTATGGTATGGTGCAGTGCTTCATAACCACTGTGCCGCGGCACATAGCTGTGGGGTGAGAAAAGATCAGGTGTGCCGTGGAAGATTATCTGGTTCCACCTGATTAGTACTCTCAGCAATCGGCATGAGTTACGGGCAGAACAATGACATCCTCTTCCACTAGAGGGCAGTACAACTACCTGCTCTAATTAAATGGGTGGCCAACTGCCAGTAAAACAGAAGAAGACAAAGAATAATAATAAATATTCTTTGTCTTAAACAATAGCAATAAATAGAGCTGGGCGATAGAACGATAACGATATGTATTGCGAAATAACTTTTTCTCGATAGAAAAATTAAACTATTGCGATAGACCTCACCGCTCTTGTCCTTTTAAAAAAAAAAAAGAACAGCCAATCCAAATTAAGTAGCGCAGAGCCGAACCAATCACAGCCGCCAGGAAGCAGCCAGCCGCCGTGCTGCCCGGGTGATGGAGGAAATGAGTGCCGACTAGAGAAAACGAGAGATTGTTGAACGGAAGAGCCATAGAAGTTCCGTAGTGTGAAGGTATTTCGGCTATTTCAAGTCTGACAAAAAACAGAGTAGCACGCACTGTAAATTGTGCCGAAAGCAAGTCTGGAAATACAATAAACCGGTACATGCTCAATCTCTGACTAAAAGCGCTAATTCGTCATTCGGCTTTTGTCAGACTAAAGTAACTGTTAAAACTGTTTGAAAAGCTAAGCTATACAACAAGGAGAGATTGAGAATTTCCTTTTAGTTCTCAGCTTATTTGATATTGACAAAAGTTAGTCAATTTTGTCTGTTCTTCTGTAAAACAAACTAAGATTTATTTTTAGAATTAATATTTTGTTTCTAAGTGGAATTGACAATTTAGTAGGCTGTTTTTTTTGTTCTATTTTGAAACTTAAACGCTTTAGTGGCTGCCTTTTGTGTAGGTTGCAATATTTGCTTTTATTTATCTGAAAAAGTCTCATTATCCTTAAGTACATCTACCATGTTGAACTTATTATGGGAAATAAATATTTAAATCAAAACAAGCTGCTGATTATTTCACATTTTACTTGTGAGCAACGGCACATTTAAATCTTACAAATATAGTTATTTGGCTTATATCGTGATATATATCGTTATCGCCTGAAATGAAAAAAACATATCGTGATATGAAAAAATCTTATATCGCCCAGCTCTAGCAATAAATAAATATTTGAAAAGAAAAAGTAGTCAATCTGAACTGGTCCTGGAGAAAATCCCGACCTAGATGAGGCCCTAGCATGAGTAGTGGTCAGAAGAAAGCAAAAAGGGTGTACTGGGGACAAACTGAACCAATTCTGCTACACCTGGTGAAAGGGGAAAAATTGTCAATATGCTTTTGTGACATTTTTGTTTGGTGGTGGGCCGTGTGATTTTTCTAATGAAACACTGGTATGAAGAACCTGCCCTTGGTCTCCACTGCATCGACATTACCAACACAAATAGCAGGGCCTACTCTGGAGATAACATTAGTGGACCTCATTTGATATCCAGTTACATAAAGTTGATGCTCAGATTACACTGTTGTTGTTATTATATAAGATTTAAGGCCTAGATAATGAAAGCTACAAGTTGCATAAAATAGATGGTTAAAATGTTCCAATAGAATAATATACAAAAGATTTAAAAATACAAATAAAAATAGAAATATTATACAGGTTAAGGATTAATATGATATAATATTCCTGTCTCATAGAAAATGCACATTATTATATAACAAAGCCTCTTTTTAACCTTTTTTTAACTTTAAGGTAAATGTCATGGGGTGCCCAGGTTATTGAGTCATTTTACTGTCAAAGCTTTTCCCACAGTACAGACACATGTTTTTATAATTTCATGTGTTTTCACACATCAGAGCTGTGACACCCTCACTCTGTCTCAGGTGTTATATCGCAGTGGTGCAACAACACATCTAATTCATGCTGAGAAAAACAAAGCAATTGCAAACAGCATAATAGCATTTGCTTAAACATGGTAAGGGAACAATCGCTGGGACTTTCCACGTGGGACATCATCACTAAATGTTAACCGCAAAGTCATAGCGGACTTTGTTATGATCATTTATTACACACTGTGAGGATTATTCTAGTGTGGGGAACAGACACAATATTAAGAATGATGTCAGAGTGATCTTTCAGAGCCGGTCTGGAGAGGAGGAAGAAGGAGACTTGGAGTGAGTGGGACCAGGGGAGCACTGTGACTTTGATGAGCATCTCTTGCTCTGCTTTCTCAACATGCACTGAGAAATCAGGATGGCAGCTCAGCGTCACTGAATCCACCACGCAATCCTTCTGGCAGTTTTTGTCCTAGTTGGGCTTCAGTGTGGTGCCAGGTCTGCCGGTAGCACCTGCGAGATAGAGTACCCTGTTTTTTTCCAGCCCTTTCATTAAAGTTCTGGATTAGTGACTCTCCTGTTTGTGACTTGATGGGAGCAGAAAAAAGCAGAGGCTGTGGAAATAGACAACTGAGCTTTCAAGTAGTTTGACATGGAAGCCCCTGACATATCAGCAGCAGCACCACTTGCAGGAACCCAAAACATGGTAGGCGTGTTTTATCATGATTCATATAATACTGGTGACAGATTTTTAGGCTAATAGTTAGACTAACACACTCACCTCTCATCTTTTCTTTCCTCACAAAACTGATAGATCCTCCACTTCTTTAAGCGTCTCCCAGCACAATTCTTAGCATATTTTGGTTCCTGTAACTGGTCCGTCAGGTTATTGTCTCCCCAGAAACACTTCCCTTGTGCTTTTGGAAATCTGTTTTTTCCTATTTCTGTTTTGTTTTTAACTATTTCCGTTGTCGTGTTTTCCTATTTCCATTGTGTTTTGTGTGCTTTTTTCTTATTGGTGGTGTTTTCTTAAGTTGCTGTCCGTTTGGCCTCTCAGGGCCACTGTAGAGAAGACTCAAAAGCTGGGAGAAAGACTAAAGACTGCTTTCTAAATATGCATATGCTTCAGTGTAACTAATATTCAAATGCTATGCCCCCCTATGACAGTCTCACCTGCACTTCCTCTCCATCATCACTGCAGACTTGGTCCAAACAGGAAAGGCTGGCACAGCGGTAATTTAAACTTTTGAAAGAACCTCAAAGCAAATTTAAATTCAAACTGTATGAGCATAAACTAACATATCATTCAAAAGCAACTATTGAGGCAAACCGCTATAAACTTGTAATTTCGCTTAGACAGAAACAGTCGTGACTTTCATTTCATGCTTTGATTTACAGATTATTAAAACGGAGGCAAAATCAGGCTACAGTAGTTTGAATATTTCAAAAGATTGGAACAGAAAATCATATGTGCCGCCTTGCTCAAATTTGTAAAAATCCATATTAAAATGGCTGAATTCAATTCCACTGAGCAAACTCAGATTCTGGAGAAGCCCTTTGATAACACCAAAAAAACCAGAAGAAATTGAGTAAACGTTTAACAAAGGATGCTGGCAAGGCAACCAGCGCAGACAGAAAGGCAAAAACCTGAAGAAAATCAAAAAACAGGTCACAGGCAAAGATCTTACACAAGGAATCACAGGTGAGTCATAAAACAGCTCAAGTACAAAGTTTGCAAAGGTAATTTGGCAGCTGAGTCATTGTTGTGATTGGCAGAAAAACAGGAATTACTAAACAACAGGAAATGACTCAGCTGGAGTTTAGTAAAAAAAATGTGAATTTAACTGTGCAGAAATCACACGCACTACAATTTTTCCAAAGTGCTTATTTGGCTGAAGCTTTTAAATCAGTGACCGTTCATGTTTCTCATACTTGAATTCTGTGGCAGCCATTCTTTCCTTAACTACTCGTTGAGCAGCTTCCTGTGGATCACAGGCTGAAATCAGGCCTCTCGCTTCACAGGTTGTCAGTAAGTGAAAAAGGAGCTCCGGCATGAAGGCATGGGGGTGGAGAGGTGGTGACACTTGCGTGTCACCACCTCTCCACCCCCACCCCCCCTACACGGCATGTAGGTGGAATAACCTACATGCCGTATAGCCTGCCGGTGTATGTGTCCGCATGTTGTCATGGTCTGCTGTCCAAATGCGTGAGCGACAGAAAGAATTTGTTGGGAAATCCTCAGTCTCCCATCAATGCTTTGTCAAAGACTCACTATTGGCCTCGGAGCTGCAGAGCGACTGAAAAATAGGACACTGCCATAAGTGACAAAATTGAAAATAAACCAATAAAGTATACACTAAATGAAGGATATAGATAAGTAGCGAGCCTGCCAGACAGAATGATAAATGAACCTATCATGGCCAAGAAAAGAAAAAACAAGAAATGTGACAACTCAGGTCAAGGAATGGTGAGTTTAGAGCTGCGGTACACTTTCTGCCTTCAACAGCACCCGATGGAAAAGCAAAAAGGAAAGTAGAAGGATGGAAGACGCTTGAGGGAAGGATAGGTAGAGGGCACGGACAGATGCACTGACATTTTCAACCCATTACCATGGTCCACAGAGTGTGTGCTTGCTTTGCCCACAGACACTGCTGCTTCTGGCGGGCATGTGCATTGGTGTGGAATATAGACTATTTGTAAATGGCCAGATATTTACAGAGTTACTTGAGGTAACAAGACCCAGAAAAAGTTTCAAAGAAACAGAAGAATTCCCTGAAGCTAGTTTTGGTTCCCACAAATGGCACCATTTTATAGATGATGCAGTTCATGCTTCATTACATTAAAAACAGGTTGATGTACATGTATAGAGAGTACTGTGCACAGGTCTTGAGCCACCCCTCATGTCTTTATGTTTTGCGCCAAGGAGCCAGAGTTTCAGACTTTGCAGTAAATAAATGCACAATAAAGAACTATCAGTAATGGATGGGCCTCCCCAGAGCCTGGACCGCAACATTACTGAAGCAGAGTTGGATCGTCATGACAGAGAACAGAACAAAAGGCAGCCAACATCCAAAGAGGAGCTTCAATTTTATTTATATAGTGTCAAATCACAGCTTTCACCTTGAGGCTCTTTATATTGTAAAGCAGAAGAAGGCTTGCCTTGGACAGTTCAGGATGTGTTGAAGAATAAAGATGGTCACACCAAATCTTGACTTTCAGGCTCATTAGAAATGTACAAGCTCTGGTTACCTCATATACTGTATTTCCATGTACGTTTGCTCATGTTTCAATACATCAATAGACACTTTGCAAGCTAGATATAAAGAAATAGCAGCTCAAAACTTTTACACAGGACTGCACATATCCAAAAAAGGCTTTTGGGATAGAAGATTAGTTCTCAAACTGTGCAGCAGGGCCCACTGGTGGGGTGAGGAACCACTTCAGTGAATGCAACCAGAGGAAAAAATATCAAGTGAAACTAGCTGAACTTAAACACATAAATCTGTTGTCTTCGTATTAGTATAGGGTCTTTAACTTACAATATAAAACTCTTTCAGGCAACTTTTGTGATTTGGCACTACGTAAATAAAACTGAATTGAATTGATTTGGATTGAATTGCTGGTGATATCAGGCTGATGTTTGTTCAGTTCACTTTGGATACTTATTATTTTTATTGTTAGTGAATGATGAAAAAAATGTAGGCTGCAGGGCATAACGTTTTTCCCAGATTCACCGGGACACAGTAAATATCACACTTCTGGTGTAGAAATCTTCTTGCAGTAACCTCTTGAATATGCCACAAAGTACAAATCACGTAAAAACATTTTACTTATTCTTTCGTCTGGGGATTCCTATTTCAAATCCCAGAACTAGCAGAAGATGCATACAGAATTGTAATGAATAAATAACCTTTTACGCTCTTTCAAGAACAAACCCAGATCTATTGGTGAGTTGGCAGACTGAACTGCTAACACTCTCGTCCTTTGTTATTTGTCAGTTTCTGTCTCTGGAAGAAAGCCTACATATCTACGCATGACAACGACAGGTTTGCTGTATGTGAGACGCTTTGTGTTTTAACAGCTTTAACATGTGGCTGGCATATGAAGGGTGCACTCCTCTGTAGCGAGCTGAGAAATAATTCTTTTTAATACTGACTGACTGACTCACTGGTTGAGATAAGGAGAAGCTGAGTTTTAGGAGGAAATACAAGCACAGTCTTTTTATCACACTCTTCAATGCCATGCCTCCTCTCATTTTTCTAACCCCTGCTGTATGCATACTGCATATTTGATAACCTAGAGTGTGTTTGATTCCATGTGCTGAGCCTTCCAGTCAGGCAGTGAATGTACTGTGTGGAATAAAAAGGTTTCTGTATTGGGCCATTGATTTTGTGTCTCCCTTGAAGGTTTCTGTGTATGTTTTCAGTTTTTCTCAGTGAGGAAATACACACAAAATATTAGTTTTCCTCCATGACATGCAGATGTCTTCTGTGTTCTTTTATTTCTAAAAGCAGAAGTCAACATGCTGGCATTTTTATATGGATGTATGCACAACTGCATTGTATGAGTGAGCAGGCAGAAGAACTGAATCAAAACTTGGGGAAAAAACAGACTACACATATTGCCAGGATTATATTTCACTGAGGATAACCGAGACACCAGAGGGACATATCATTTATTATCATACACTCCAGTCTTCTCTGAGGAAACATACAAATTAGGTACTTTGTGATGTAATGGCTAAACAAACTGTTGAGAAAAAAAATCAATACTCAAATGGAAAGTAGCAGCACAGTGGCCTGGTGCCCACCACTGTTTCCTCACAGCAAGAAGGTTTTAGTTTGAATCAAATCCAAAGAGATGCACTTAGCCGGGTTAGGTTAATTGATTATTCTAAATTACTCGTGAGTGTGAGTGCGACTGGTTGTCTGTATCTCTGTGTTAGCCCTGCGATAGACTGGTCACCTGTCCAGGGTGTACCCTGCCCCTCGCCCTATGATAAGGATAAGAGGATGGATACTCAAATATTAATCAGTACTAATTTACAATCAAGATACTAATTTGCAACAGTATCAATAAAAACAATACTATCTTGGCCTCGTGTAGCTGACGCACAACTTCACACAGCACCACTGGACCGAGACAGTCCGGCACACAGCTCCAACCTCACTAACAGCTAAAGCAGTTAACATTCATAACACTGAACAATACTTTAGGTATTTTTAGAGGTCATTAAAGCTCCAGTTTCAAAATAATTTCATTATTAATAGAATAGAATTCAACTTTATTGTCATTGCTCATGTCACAGGTACAAGGCAATGAAAACAGTTATCATGAATGTTAAACTGGTCAGCTAACATATTAACGTTAGCTGTTTAACTTTTAGCAATTACGCGAAATCCATCTGCTGTCATTAACATAGCAGCTAGCGGACTGTAGTTAGAGAAAAGATTAATATGTATAGTGAGCCATGGCAAAGCAGGTTATGGACATGCACAACTGGGTGGGCTGCTGGCTGTGCAGAGTATGACTCATCCATCCATCTATCTTCTTAAACACTTCAGGGTAGTGGGAGGCTGGAACTTTTCCCAGGTGATATTAGGTGAAAGTACCTGAACAGGAGGAGGAAAACCACACAGGCACAGAGAAAGGCCATAACTGACCAGGGAGGTTGAGCCCAAATACTCTTCCTGCACCTAATGTAAATGCAGTAATTAAGAGTTAAGGACAAAATTATATAACAGTTATAACCAGTGAAAATTTCTGGATTTAAAAGGCAAGAACACAGTCTAAAGACATAATTCAACTATTAATGTATCATTGTTTTCTTTTGGAAGGGGTTAGTAGATGAAGGAGCTTGAATGATAGTGAGATAAAAAGCAGGCAAGTTTGCAAAGGGCTGGGAAGCGTAGGGTCATTCCTGGGCTTGAGAAGAATATTTTCAAGGTCACTGTCTTTATAGATATCAAAAATATTCATAGTATTTGCTCTGCACGTGTTTCGATAAGTCAAGGATCTAATAATGAAAATGGTCTTTTAGTAGAAATTGAAGGAACACATTCTAAAACTGCACATGTGAGGTCCAAATAGCTAGATGGATATGGTGCAAGTTTTCCCTTTGGTTTAGTCTGTTCATATAACAAAGCTAGCTCTGGGAAAACACACGTGCCTGAGGGCATGAGGTGGGGTATACCATGGTCCAGTTGCTGGCCCATCAGAGGGCTTTTGATAGCTAGGTCTAGAAAAAAGTATTTCATCAACAAAAGTAGCTCAAATGCTAAATTACTGATAGAGTGGACACACTTTTAATGGTCCCTTTGTACTTGCTCAGAGTGTAAAATGTCTTAAAAAGAGGATCAACCAGCATAACAGTACAGTCAGTGCTACTTTTGCATTTTTACCTCTAAACACAGCGAAGTCTCGTCTGATATGGGGATGGCAATAGATGGTATCAAGAGGAAGCTAATGAAAATCTAGGAGGGAGTGAATTCATTGCAGTCATTCATTGGTGACACGTTCAGTATTACAGTGGAAAATGATGGGCAATTACAGTGTGCATCCTGGTGCTGCGTAGTGCAAATTTGAAAAAATGGTGGAGGAGCTGAGAGAGAGGGACAAAGGTTCAGATGAAGCCAATGTGATGACAGGGAAACATTTTGGTTTGATGAGAGTGAATGCTTTATTCATTTAGGTGCACAACATTGCTGACCGAGCTGCACTGACAGCAAATGGTAAATGGCCTGTATTTGTATAGCGCTTTACTAGTCTCTGAGGACCCCAAAGCACTTCACACAACCCGTCATCCACCCGTTCACATAATGGTGATGGCAAGCTACATTGTAGCCACAGCTGCCCTGGGGCGCACTGACAGAGGCGAGGCTGCCGTACACTGGCGCCACCGGGCCCTCTGACCACCACCAGTAGGCAACGGGTAAGGTGTCTTGCCCAAGGACACAATGACCGAGACCGGGGCTCGAACCGGCAACCTTCAGATAACAAGGCGAACTCCCAACTCTTGAGCCACGATCGCCCCACAAATGCAATTCACACAAATGCATAAAAACGCAATGTGAACACTGACTATTCATTTTAGAAGCATTCTTTGATAAAGATAAATCACCTCTGTGAGCTAACACCAACCCTAACCGATGAAGACAAGCCCAATCCACTGGCTGTCCCTGCACAGCGCAAAGCATAAAAAGCACTTCAGAACTTCATCACTAGACCCAATGTTATATCATCAACACAAACTCATATAGAATTATATTATTAACCAAAAATAATATTTCTTGATGCATTCTCAATCATCCAGGAAAATAAATCTCCAAAAGTTGATTCTGTTCATCTGGACGTAGCGTTTTCTGGGAGAAACGTTTCGTCACTCATCCAAGTGACTTCTTCAGTCTCAGCTGACTGCAGGCCGATCTCCAGCCGATCCAGGAGAGAAGGACAACCGCTGCCCAAGCGAAAACCTGTAGTGATCCCTTATGTGTCAGGAGTATCGGAACAGTTGAGACGCATTTTTTCGAAACACCGGGTCTCTGTGGCTTTTAAACCCCAAAACACACTGCGCCAAAAATTGGTCCACCCCAAGGATCGGGTCCTCCGACACAAACAGAGTAACATAGTGTACGCTGTTAAGTGCCAGGAGGATTGCCAGGATTTATACATCGGGGAAACCAAACAACCTCTGGCGAAGCGGATGGCACAACACAGAAGAGCTACCTCGTCAGGGCAGGACTCTGCAGTCTATTTACACCTACAGGCTAGTGGACACTCTTTCAAGGATGAGGATGTACACATCCTGGACAGGGAGAAACGCTGGTTTGAGCGTGGAGTCAAGGAGGCCATTTACACAAAAAGGGAAAGACCATCTCTGAATCGAGGAGGGGGCCTAAGGGTACATCTTTCGCCATCTTACAATGCTGTGATTGCAGCCATTCCCCAACTCTCTGTGAATCATACTCATGGCCACTGATCAGTCGTCTTTGATCAGTGGGTTTTGGTCAGTGGTTGTTGATCAATGGTCATGAGAATTTGCATAATTATGATTAAGGAACTGACCTCACAGCCCATTGTTCCTTCAGTGGGCTGGTTTCAGTCATTATGCAAATGTACTGTTTATAAGATTGGGGAAACCTGCAGTCAGCTGAGACTGAAGAAGTCACTTGGATGAGTGACGAAACGTTTCTCCCAGAAAACGCTACATCCAGATGAACAGAATCAACTTTTGGAGACAAAAATAATATTGTGTTACAAAGGCAGTCTTTCCATTTGATTGTGGCTGACTTGAAAGCAAATATAAATAATTACAAGTTCCAAATGTTTCATGAAAGGCTATATTAGTGCCTAATGTAGTGGTTTTGCTCCATTTCTACTGCTCAGTTTTCTCAATCATTAGCAATGATTCAGTAGTCAAACTGATATGGCTTTTTGGGATCCTGTTTATGGTTGGAGCATGCTGCAAAATGAAAAGTGGAAATACCTGCCCAGGTGTAAATGTTGTTCTTAATAACAGATAGCCAAGAAGACAAAATCCTAGGAGAACCCTATTCTCTGTATTTATTATTGTATATCGTAACCATTCCTCATCATTTATATTAACAGTTATTTATTTTACATTATCAGTAAAATAAAAAAGTAAGAAAAAGCATCAAACAGAAGCAGGCCTACATTCACTCTGGAATGCTCAGGTTAAAGGACTGCTGTGCACTCGGATGTGTTTTGACAGCATTCACAAACTCACGTACACGCTGTCAAATTCAGATAAGAGATTTGAAAAGCTGGCTTTGGCAGCGTAAACAGCTGCACTGATCAAATAATAACAATCAAACAAAAGCACCAAGACAGACGATAAATTTGGAGAGGCTGCGTGGCATTCAAATGTGTGGCAGTGCTCTATGTCTGCTCTGGTTTTATTAGGCACTAGAAGCATTTTGCATGTAGAGCCTGTGGCTGCAGCCACATTTTTGTATGGGCTTCAGTTTGTCATGTCTTTTACTGCAGCATCTCTCTCCTGCTTTCATATAGATAACCCTTTGAAAACAGCTTATCAGTGTTTGCATAGAAATAAAATATTTTTCTTTTATTCCCTTTACATCAAAAGATGACCAGGAATAGCTTTAAAAAAAAAACTTCTGAATTGTGCTGGCACATAGAGCCACACACATCGAGTCCAGCTGGTAGTGTCTCTAAAGCAAGAACAGTACTTAAAATTGCATGAATACTGTGGCGCTGATGCATCATCGGTGAAGGCTGGTGGTCTTTTAGCTTGTGTCTGACAGCTAGGTTTCAGGGGCAGTTGTTAACCGAATGTATTGACAAATCACTTTTTCAGTGCTCTGACTCACACGAGCCCAGTGTTTGTCTGTTTTTCTGTGTTCCTCCACTTCTTCTTAATCTCCTCTCCCACTTGTGTTTCACTCCTTAGCCCACTCTCTCAGTGGGGAGGAGGGACAGACGCTACTTTGCAAATGCTCCTGCTGGCGTGGTGTTAGTTTTAGTGTCAATTTTCACTTGTAACTGCAAGTTGACTATCAAATGGCCATTATTCAAGATGTAGCTAAAACTCAGCACACCTCTGGTTCACAGTGGGACGTCTGGAGAACTTGACAGGTTGCAACTAAACAGTCGGTCTGGAGAGAAGAATGATGCGCCAGGATTTTTCATATATTTTCTCTTGAAAGGAGACTTGCCCTTTTTTCCTTTCATGCAAAAAATTCTGATTTTAATAAGTGTAACCCAATATGGTTCAATCAGAGACTGAAACTTTTTCCAGGGACAGAAATTTACCAAGTGCCAGGGGAACGTTAAAAAAGAGAAGTTCTTGAAAACAGGAAGCCAATTAACTCTCACCCCAACTTCTCCAACATGACATGAGCCAGATGTATCTCAGGCATGCTTGTGAGAGACAGACGTCACAGATATGGTAGAAAGAGAAAATATACGCACTTACACATTATATTGTACAAATAATGTCTAAAGGAGGCCTTTGCCCTGCAGTCTCACTGTTGCAGCACTACTTCTGATGGCACACTATGGGTAAAAAGTATGATATGGATGACTGCGTTCTGAAGCAAGCACATGCATATACTCATGTCCTTATGATGCATGTGTCCTTGTGCACATTTTTGAGAAGAGCTGGCAAGGTAAAGGTAATTTAAATTCAATAGTACATATATATATGACTTATATAGGTCTTCTAGGACATACTAATGACTGTACTGACAGTGTATAATGTAATGTACTTTTCTACAGTCATTGGGACATACTCACGACTAAATCATAGAAAGAGATCTGTATTGCATATATAAAAATAATAACAAAAAATCCTATCAGTTTTGTCTATTTCATTTTCATAATGCAGACATGTATGCATGCATTCAACAAAAAAACTATACGGTTGTTTGCAAAGGTATGGTCTGCTGTGTGAGCTTGGGGATAGACGGGTGTGTTGAGTGTCTCTTTGTCTGATGTGGTCTGTCAGATGCGACCATGCAGTGCCTAGTGGGAGAGGACTGAGGTGACTCAGACAGACTCAGTTGTCTTGTTTCTACTGCAGGAAGTGGCGGGTTGTGGAGAAAAAGAGAACGGTAGAGACAGATGATCAAAATGCCGTGTGTGTGTACATGTGCACAGTTTTGTGTGAGGACAACTGAAGGGCCTCTATCATGACATGCACTTAAAGAACTCCTCTGGTCACCGAGTGTCCGCACTAATACAATGTACTTGACACTTGGCTGGGTCGTATACTGTCAGGGGAAAAGGGAAAAAGTAGCTCTACATTTTGCTTTTCAGCCCCCTGAAGGTGGGACTGTAATTAGGTGTTTCCTTCCAGCTTCTAAGGCTCTACATTTGTGTGCATACAGTGTGCTTGCAGTTTCTAGTTTGTGGGTGTGCAGGAAACTGTTGTGTGTGAGCATGCACAGTTTTGTGTTTTTTGTAAGTGTGCTGCAAAACAGCAGTGGGCCTATTTTTAGCGCAACATGGTGATGTATTTATCTGCCGGTTGTGGTCATGGGGCTCAGGCATCACAGTTGAACAAATAAATAAACCCTCAGCACAATCCTCCAATAAAACAATAAAAATAGAGGAATATTTCTCTACCTGTCAATTTAACCTCCAGTTATGCAGGTTGTGCTTCTGTTCACATCCATTTGACACTAAAGATATGATTTTATTTTAACAAATATAAGTGTCTGCACTGAGTTTAAAATAGCAGGTACTCCAAGTGCAACCATGACTCAAAGGATATATGTGGACTGAAGGCAAATTTCTTCAGACTGTGCTGCTAAATGCTTCTGATAGTGTTGTAGATCAAAGAAAAGACATTCTGATGTACACAAAGCAAAGTGACCTTCAACTCCAGAATAATCATTTAGCTCTAATCATTTAGCTAGTGTAGTCCAGTTTAGGTTAGTTATGTCAAATATTTAAATCGAACACGATCAAATCTCAGAGGTATAACAGTGGAGAACAACTGCTGGCAGTGAGGGCTTCACATTGGCTGCTAGAAACTTGTGTGCTTAACAGATACTAACAATACCAAAATTTTACCCATTTCATATAAGAGACAAATAAGTAAAATCACTAATAAAGACTTACTTTAAAGTCTGGAACTGAATATTTTCCATCTGGATGTTTTTAAATCATCAGATTAAGAAACCAAAATCATTTAGCCTGGAAAGCCAGTTTGCTGCTTTATGACAAAGCCCTCCGTAAAGCTAGAACATCTTACTATTCATCACTGAAGAAGAAAATAAAAACAATCTTAGGTTTCTCTTCAGTACTGTAGCCAGGCTGACAAAGAGTTAGAGCTCTGCTGAGCCAACCATTCCTTTAACGTTAATTAGTAAAGACTTCATGAATTTCTTTACAAAAAAATGTAGTGATCAAAAATAAAAAAAACTTGTAACCATTTTACAGAAGTAACATTATGCACAGCTGCTTTCAGTACCATTGATTCTTCTAATTTATTTAGTCTTTTTGTCTAATTTATCTTTCTGAGCTAACTTCAGTAATTACTTCCTCCAAACCATTAACATTCCTAAAGACTCAAAGAAGTCCTGCCATTAATTAATGCTTCAATCTTAAATATGATCAACCTATCTCTAATAATCGGCTATGTACCACAGGCCTTCAAGCTGGCAGTAGTTAAACCTTTACTTAAAAAGCATCTCTAGACCCAGCAGTCTTAGCTAATTATAGGCCAATCTCCAACCTTCCTTTCATATCAAAAATTCTTGAAAAAGTAGTTGTCAAACAGCTAATAGAGCCCATCACAGCACCGAAACAGCTTTAGTGAAGGTTACAAATGATCTTCTTATGGCCTCTGACAGTGGACTCATCTCTGTGTTTGTCCTGTTAGACATCAGTGCAGCGTTCGATACTGTTGACCATAATATTCTATTAGAATGATTAGAGCATGCTGTAGGTATTACAGGTACTGTGGTAAAGTATTTTAACGTATATCTATCTGCTAGACTCCAATTTGTTTATGTAAATGAAGAGTCCTCTTCACACCCCAAGGTTAATTATGGACTTCCACAGGGTTCAGGCCAATTCTGTTTACATTATACATGCTGTCCTTAAACAGAATCATTAGAAGACATAGCATACATTTTCACTGCTATGCTGATGACACCCAACTTTATCTATACATGAAGCTAGATAACACACACCAATTAATTAAACTGCAGGAATGTCTTAAAGACATAAAGACCTACTTCTAAATTCAGATAAAACTGAGGTCATTGTACTCAGCCTTAAAAATCATAAAAATACACTTAAGTATATTTTTATACCAATATAAAAATATACTTTTATATTGGCTTCCCTTCATTGGCTCCCTGTTAAATCCAGAATAGAATTTAAAATCCTGCTCCTCACATACAAGGTCTTGAATAATCAGGCCCCATCTTATCTTAATGACTTATAGTATTGTATCACCCCATTACAGCACTTCACTCTCAGACAGTGGGCTTAATTGTGGTTCCCAGAGAATTTAAAAGTAAAATGGGAGGCAGAGCCTTCAGATTTCAGTCCCCACTTCTATGAAACCAGCTTCCTGTTTGGATTCAGGAGACAGACACCCTCTTCACTATTAAGAATAGGCTTAAAACTTTTCTTTTTGATAAAGCATATATTTACGGTTGGATAAGGTGACCCTGAAACCTCCCTTAGTTATTCTTTAATAGGTTTAGGGTGCTGGGGTGATTCCTACGATGCACTGAGTGTTTCTTCTTTAGTCACCTTTTTCATTAACCATGTGTTTTTATGACTCTCTGCATTTAATAATTTGTTATTATTACTCTCTAGCTCTCTTCAATAGCATGTCTTTTTCCTGTCCTTATCCACTCACCCCCAACCGGTCACGGCAGATGGCCGTCCCTCCCTGAGCCTGGTTCTCCTAGTTTCTTCCTGTTGAAAGTGAGTTTTTCCTTCCCACTGTCGCCAAAGCACTTACTTATAGGGGGTCATGGGATTGTTGGGGTATTTGTTAACACTATGACCACACTATCCACATATTTACATTGAATGCATGTAGAATCACAGCTACTTGTTTGAACAACTAAGTATGCAATCTAAGTTAAAAAAAAACTAGTCTACTACATGCATTATAAGTCGCAGTCTGTATTACTAGGCTAGCGAGTGTTTAC
Source organism: Neolamprologus brichardi (assembly GCF_056152115.1). Taxonomy (NCBI): domain Eukaryota; kingdom Metazoa; phylum Chordata; class Actinopteri; order Cichliformes; family Cichlidae; genus Neolamprologus; species Neolamprologus brichardi. The sequence continues at coordinate 13,606,198 of NC_142117.1, read as the reverse complement.
AGTAAAACTTTTAGAGTTAAGGCCATTAACTCACAGACTGACATGAAATTCTGAATTTTTCATATGTGAACTTGTTGTGTAACATTTAAACATGTTGCATTTTTTTCAGAAATGCAGTCTGAAGTTGACATCAAGCAATGATGAGCTGGTCCTGATGTTACAAGAAAAGGAAGAAACTGAGATTCTGGGTTCATCTAGTTCTCAGGAGAAGTCAGCAGCAGGGAGAATTTCATGTTTTGATCCATGAGTTGAAGCTGTATCACGACTGCTTTCATCGATATTTCAGCTTGTCAGTGGAGCAGTTTGAGCTCTTGTTAGCAGAGTTGGGACCACATCTGAGGAGGTAGAGAAATAATTTCAGGGAGCCAACTGACCCAGAGCTGCGTGTCTGGCACACTATTTCCATACTAAAATAATAATATAAAAATATTGCACTCGCACTTGCTGTGAGTGCACTTGTTGCCAAATGTAGTGGTGTGATTCAGATCCAAAAAAATCATCTAAATAAATACATTCAGAAAATTTGTCCACCAAAGTTATGCGGTCTGTGTGAACAACTGCAGTAAGAAGAAGCAAATATTGTTAATGCACAAAATATTAACACAGATTTTACGCATCCAGTGTGTAAGCACCTTTAGTCAAGCCTCTTACATATTTTCTACATGTTTCATTATCCCAGTCGCATTTCTTAAGGTCTGTCAGCTAATGCAGCTCACCTTATCAGGCTAGAAAAGCAAGTCCATTCCTTTTACCTATTGTCTTCCGCGGAGCATCGTCTGATTGGGCATAATGCTGAGACAAACAAACTACTCCCACTAACAGATCCTCTAACTTTCATTCATTCTTCTACAGCCTTCACATCCATTCTTCCTCTCTGCTTTCTTCCCTCCACGTGTTTGTTTTTGCCTTCTTTAATGGCCCCTCTGCATTATTTACATCAGAGGTCTATTTTCAGACACCGTGAATTATGTACATACAGTGTTTAAATGAAGCCTGTGAGCAGCCAGGAAGTGTTTGATAGCATTACTGATTTCGTTGCATGTCTGTTCAATTTCAGAGAGCACGTACTGACAGCACTGTGCGTTTTCCTCTGGACAGATGTGTGGGGGTGGTGCATGAGTAAATCGTGTGTTGAGTGAATGAGTGTGTGTGCCTTTTCAGTGTAAATTTCTCTACAGTCTAAATATCTTTACATCTATGAGTAAGGGTGTCTGGCAGCCTCATACCATCCATTCCAGTAATGCTGTAGGGATCAATCCACTCAGTATCCATTAGTGAAACGTTATGACCCTTTGGGATAAGCATTGAACTGAATGCCAGCACTATAAGAGCACAGCATAGAATGGATTCTCATCCATTTAATCCCCGTCTGTCCTGCCTCTCACGCTCTCCTTCCCTTCCAACCTTTCCTTACCCTGCTACATTTTGTATCACAGCACATTTATTCTCACTTGCACTGATGAAATGCCCTCTCCCTGCTGCTGTTCAATTTAGGCTTTGTGGTTACCCATGAATATAACGCAATGCACAGTCAGCCAGCAGAGAAGAATGTGGTCTTGCTCATCACTCCTTAACAGGATGCAGAAAACATGAATCGCATCCCTGGAACATCTGCTCCAGGTTGATAAACTGAAATGAAATGCACTCTGACACAGTGCAGCTCAAGAGGGCTATTTTTAAAAACACGTAGTACACGTGTGATGGATTTTTCTTATACAAATTGTGTTACTAGATACCCCAAAAGCAAACCTCAACAAAAACAAAACATTTTGTAGTCTTGTGTATTTGATTTAGTGGCATGTATCCTACAGAAAAAAAAGTGATGTGGCCGACTTTAACTTAGAGAAATGTCAGACCATTAAGCAGCTGAAGTTTACACCAAATAAATTTCCATAAATGTATTAAACAATAGGCAACATGTGTGCGAGTTACAATTAATTTATTATAAGATGTGCTTTATGCAACACACAGCTCAGGATCAGGACACTTTAATTTGTATTAATTTATAGAACAGGATTGTAGGATTGTATAATACTGCAGAGCTGGTTAGGAGTGTATTAACTTGTATGCAGTTGAATGTACTCAATGGTCACTTCATTAGGTACACCAGTTTAACTGCTCATTAACTTCAGTTTTATTTATACAGTCGCCTCGAAGCACGTTATAGTGTAAGGTAGACCCTACAGTAATACATACAGAGAAAAATTCAACAATCATATGACCCCCTATGAGCAAGCACCTTGGCAACAGTGGGAAGGAAAAAATCACTTTTAACAGGAAGAAACCTCTGGCAGAACCAGGCTCAGGGAGGGCGGCCGTCTGCTATGACCGATTGAGAGAAGCAGATGAGAGAAGGAAACTTAAATGAGCTAATCACATGGCAGCAACTCAACTCAACTTGGGCATGTAGATGCGGTCAAATAAATGGTAAATGGACTGTTTCTTATATAGCGCTTTTCTACTCTGTCTGAGCACTCAAAGCGCAAAACTAATTCCTTCACCCAATCACTTCTTCTAAGCTCTTAAGTGCTCTATCTAACATTCATACACATTCACACTCCAATGGATGCATCGGAGAGCAACGTGGGGTTAGTATCTTGCCCAAGGATATTTAACATGCAGACTGGGATCGAACCACCGACCTTCTGGTTAGTGGCTGACCTGCTCTGCCACCTGAGCTACAGCCAAGTAAACCATCAGAATTTGGCAAGATTGTTTGTACCAGAATGTCTGTTCTGAGTATTTCAGAAACTACTAATCTACTGGAATTTTCCCGCAAAACCATGTTTAGAGTCTGAAATAAAGAAAATATCCAACGAGCAGTGGCTCTCTGAATGAAAATCCTTTGTTGGTGAGAGGTCAAATGACCAGATTCCTATAAGCTGACAGAAAGGCAACAGCAACTCAAGTAACCACTCGTAGCAACCAAGGTATGCAGAAGAGCATCTCTGAACAGTAAACACATCAAACCTTAAAGCAGATGGGCTACAGCAGCAGAAGACCACACCAGGTACCTCTCCTGTCAACTAGAACAAGAAACCGACAGTTTATAAAGGAAAGCATTGTGCCTTGTATCAAAGCTTCTTGGCACATTTGGGAACTCTTGGTACCAACTGAGCATTATTTACATGCCACAGCCCACTTGAATCTTATTTCTGACCATGTCCATCTATTAACTATCACACTGTACCCATCTTCTGATGGCTGCTTCCAGCAGGAAAACACAAAACTCAGATAACCTCACACTAGTTTCATAAGCACGGCAGTGAGTTCACTGTACTCAAATAACTTCGACAGTCACCAGATCTCAACAGAGCACCTTTGGGATGTGGTGAAATGGGAGATTCTTCATGAACGTGCAGCTGACAAATCTGCAGCAACTGTGCTACAACGCCATCATGGGAAATGGGCCGAAATCTCTGAGGAATGTTTCCAGCACATTGTTTAATCTGTGCCATGAACCATTAAAGCAACTCTGAGAGAACAAATGGGTACAATTCAGTATTAGCAAGGTGTACCAAATAAACTGTGTGAGTAAGTAACAGATATTATCAAAGTATTATGTTGCACAGTGACCCAAATTCTGTATTATGACATTATTTTGGTTCATTTTTTTCTGTATGAGTTTGTTTATTACTGTATGAGTAAAAAACAGTACCAAGTTAGATTTATTGAAGTGGCTGAAGTAAAATTAGTCTGACCAAAGTAACTGCAAGCTGCACATTCCAAGACTCTCAAGCTTCGATGTGGTGAACACAACACTTCACATAAAATCACAGTGCATTAAATTGACTGAGTAATAAAATTGAGAAGTGTCCTACGGAAATATGTTTTGATAATGAGTGATAATAGGTGAGACACATAAAACGACAGAGAATGGCAGACAGCATTTAGTACTTGTATGCCAAAATGCCACTCAGAGCATATTAACAGCTCATGCTGCATAAAAAATTGCTTAAAAATCTGCCGAGGAAAGAGAAATGGAAGAATGAGAGAGTTGTGGAGCAAAAAAGATCATAAAAAAGCCTGGACGGAGACAATAAAGACCCATAGCTCTTTTTTAACAGATCTCAGTGCAAAGTAATGTAGATTTTATACGTCCAGGCTACTCTTTGAACATTTCCATTATAATAAAATCAATGAATTTTAATGAATTATAGGCACATTTTGAAGCAGTGGTTTGTAGCTACTTTGGCAAACCCGATTTGTATTTCACTTTATTTGCTTAACAAATCTAATTCCTGTTGTGAGGAAAGTGAAAAGAGGTCATACATGTAAAACTGAAGTTGATTTGCATCCATTAATTATGATTTAACATCGCATTAAAGAGATAATGAATGTGTTCCCACAGACACTTTACTAAACATGACGCGCTGTCTTCATTATGTACTGTCACTTAGTGAACAGGAAGCCCAAATGTTTTTTGAGTTCTGCCAGAGGAAAAAAAATGAACATCAACATGAGTCCAAACGAGCATCATATGAAAAAAAGTCAGTCTGGCCCTCGCTCTCATTTCCAACTCTTTCAAAGCCTTTTCTCCCTTTTCCCATACTCTTGTCAAGGAGATTAATTGATTACAAACTGTAGATTTGGCTCATTAGTGGGCTGCTTGCACAAACATGTGAGGTTTAACAAGCTCTGCAGCAGGGGAGCTCAGCCAAGAGCTTGTTAAGGTTTGTCAAGGCCTGTCTTAATTGCTTCATCACGCTGTTTGTCCGGTGTCTGTCATGACGTCCTGCCTCATTGACTTGGGCAGGTATAACACCGAAGGCTGACTTTATGCTTTTGCTCTTTATCTCCGGTGAAAACCATTAGCCACAACTGCACCAAGTTATAGACTCATATTTCCATATATTAGCTGTGATATACACATGGCTTATGTAAATTACATCGTTATGCAGACATTTACGTGAACATTCTTCACACAACTACAGGCGTGAATGTTAAATACACAGCTAATGGTTAGAATAAAGGTTGGCGTGGAAATATTGTGGAATTGTTAGTGTAAAAACACCAACAACAAAAAATGATTAAGAAATGAAAATGAAGTCCAAAGAAGGCCTAAAAATTCTTTAATCAGGAAAAGCAAAGGCTCACAGTTTTTAGTGTTTTTTGTGGATAACTTTGCAAAATATACTCGGTTAACTTTAGTTGAGCACCAAAGTATCACGTTAACCTCTGATGTACACAGGATATGGTTCTATCAAAAATAGACCAGGCCTGTATTTTTAGGTAAGCAAAGATGGGGAAAGCTTCTGAAATAATTTGTGAAATCATGAGCAAGCAACTATCCTCTCTGCTCATCTGCCTTTCTGCCTCTGGATCAGTTTTTTCCAGCCTGGTAGCTTAGTGGCGAGCACTGCTATAACACTCATGGAAAACATTCATCTCGAATTCTGAATTAATTCTTCTTCTGTCGGCTGCTCCCTTTAGGGGTCGCCTCAACCTATTCCTAGCATTCTGCCATATCACACTAACCCTCTGCATTTCTTCCTTCACGCCATCCACAAATCTTCTCTGTGTTCTGCTTCATTTCCTCCTGCCTGGCAGCTCTATAATCAGCATCCCTTGTCCAGTATATGTCAACTACCCCCCCCCCCCACACACACACACACACACACACACACACACATAAATCCAAACAATCTCAGCCTTGCCCTTGATATACTCAGTTGAAGATGCTTGAAGAGCAAGTCCCACAGTCCTGTAGACCAGTCAGCAATCCCATGGTAACCACTGAAAAATATTTCTTCCCCTATTGGTTGGCTAGTGGTTCCTCTAAGTCAAAGACGGTATATGGTACAGCACTGAAAACCTAGTTATGAGTTCTTTGGTTGCTAGCAGATCTGTCTTTTGAAAGGTGTTGTTTGCAGCGGTAAATCACAGCTTTTATTTTGAAGAGGGATATTCCCCATTTCCGTTTTATTACAGCTTGGCATGTAGTGGGAAAGTGTTTGCAGGCATGAAGATGTCTTCCATGCAAACTACAGGCAACAATGGCAATCTGCTAGCGACCAAAGCAATCATAATGTTGATGTAGCAACCAGTATTGGTAATGTTTTACATATATAAAGGTGGGCATGCTAGCCGATCTAGAATAATCACCATAACTCTGGTCAACTTGGCATGTCAGTGAATTTAAAAAAATAAACATGCATGTATGGAGGCCTATCTCCCCCCACCACTCCCCCTGCCAGTGGCAGACGCCCTCAGACATCGGTGCGTTGGTGGTTCTTTGTGTCCGGGGATGGGCGTCCAGGTACCCACCGGCCCACTCCTGGTGGCTGCTTGTCAGGGCCTGGAGCCTGGGGCTCGCCTAGGCTCCTTCGGGGGTGGGGTGCCCTCGGCCTCTTGGCACAGCTGGCTGCCGGCAGAGCTCACCCTCTAGCACAGACCTTCCCAAAGTGTGGGGCCCGCCCCCTAGGGGGGGCGCAGAGCCATTGCAGGGGGGGGGCGTGGCATGAAAAGGGAAAAAAAAAACCCAAAAAAACAATGCTTGGACACTGCTAGCACAGGGTGCCCACAGAAACGCTAAGCAGGAGATGAAGCATTGCTGAATATGTTTCCAAACCAACTTCATTCTAAGCCAAAGACTAGAAAATATGGTGAAGCAAATCTTCCCTTTGGTTTCACCTGCACAAGTGCCGAGGTAGGTCTCCCTGCAGAATTGGTTTTCCCTTAGTCGGGAACAGCGCTGGGCTGTTTAAATCACGGACAAACAGTATCCCACATTCTTGATTTGTAGTTCACAAACACTTGTTGTAATAACTAACTACTCCTGACATTTTGGAGATGTTAGCTCTTTATACAGTAAAGTTACAATGGGATACAAATAATATCAGGCTGATCCTGCCACGATTTGTTCCCCCGGTTCAAATCACGGACAAACAGTATCCAACAGTTGTTTATGTTTTTGAACCCGTTTTGCAGAGGGATTTTTTGAAAAATGTATTGATAGCAATGTTGAATATTATTACACAGGAAAAAAAAAACAACTACATGTAAAATAATTACACCGTGGCGCCTCTGCCTTTCTAAATGGAGGGACGGTAACTGCGTGTAAAACCTGCAGACAGTCAGATTAACAGTATTTTGTCTCTATCTGCCATTCTGAAATTCATCTCATGTAAACAATAACGTGCACACAGCGTGACGTGAAAAAACCTTTGACGTTGTGTGACAAACTCTGTATTCCTCGTCCACACGTAAACGCAAAAAAGGAGTTTTAAAAAATCTCCGTTCTCGGTGATTCGAAACGCCATCTACGTGTGGACGAAACAGCTGCGCTTCCAAAAATACCCGTGTAGGTGTGGACGCAGCGTAAAAGAGTTAGTAGTTTATTTTCTTACTACCTGTAATTTATTGCAGATTACTTGTATTTGCTTAATTGTTTACTAAATGTTTGAGGTGTGAAATAAACCGCAATGGAGCAAAATATGGGTGTGTGTGGTTGGAGGATGTGTTCATGCGTGCGGCATGGGAACCACTGCTCTAGCAGATCATTACATGAAGGAACCTTTTAAAAAACAAGCGTGTCCATGCTCACAGGTGTACACACGGGTGATCACACACACAAACTACACCCTTTTTGGCTGCTACCTCAGAGCACACTGTGCGCTGTCGATCTTACGTGCTGCACAATAATATTTAATATTTAGTATTTACTGTTATATTCACATAGATCTTCGCGATGATGTTGTTTATTATATAGCTCTCTTTTTCTTTGCTTGTTTTCTCTTTTTTTTTCTCAACAGGTGATCCAGGTGATTGATATATGTATTTTTTGTCTGTTTGTTTTGTTGGTTTTTGTTTTTTGCCCTTTATCACCGTTCCTCTTCCCCGCTGTTTTTCTTTCCCTCTTTCTTTCTCCCTTTTCTTTTCCCCAGTCAAGTCTGTCCCGTGTTCAGCAAATGAAAATAAAATAAACAATAAAAGCAAAGGTGAATCAAATAGACCAATGCGGCAAGGCTGGGATGGTCCATTTAGTCCAAGTAAATCCATTGGGCATCTTTCTTTGCCTTTAGACAACAATTCTGATGGCTAGAGATCCAAACAGGACAGGCAAAAAAACCCCCAAAAAAACAAAAACATGCCATTATCAACTCAATAGGTGAAAAAACAGATTGGTAACCACACTTTAATATGCTAAGCTTTTTTAAGAAGGATACAAAATGAGAGAAACACTACATAATAGCAAGCTTTGGAAGCGTGTGTCTGTCTGATTCAGCAAAAGGCAGCTGAATAAAGTCTTCAGAAACGTGACATCCCTGTATTACTAAGCACTAAGACACAAGAGTGCACATGGTATTAAACTGTCTAAATCCCCAAAATTGCAAATTTATGTACGTATGTACTTATGTAAGTAACAAAAACACTGACAAGTAGGCTGTTGGCAAGCCCTGAGGCTTTAGTTAATCCACTAAACAATTTTGTGTTATGTCACATCTGTATCTCCAATAACATCTATGAATCATTCTGGGTACTCAAATCGTCAAGACAATGAGCATTTATCGTTTTTGAGAGCTCATTTTATGGGTTGTGATGATACAAGAAAAAAAATATGAAGACATCTCTGAGCTTTATTACTTTACTTTCCCAAAGCAGGATACAGAGATTAGTTGTTGAGGAAAGCCAAAGACATAATTCCATACAGTAAGAATAAATGTACTGATATAAGGAGCTAAAACAAGCTTGCCAGATTGCCTGTGCAGAAGAGGCACATAATCTAACTTTTAGACATCAACCTACAGTAAAAACATTAATCAGTAAACTCCCAGACTCCCAGAAAAAATGTGAGTAATGTCAGGCACACTGTTTTTAAAAAGGAGGAAAATGGAATGAGTGATCATATGGTGGCCCCTGTAGAATAAACTGTAGAATAAATGAATAAATAAATGTTTTGGTTACCTGCAAGACATCACCCGAGAGAGTTCAAAAACATTAAATTCAGACTGTACCCCACAATAGCAATGGCTGCCATGTTTACTACTGTTTGTGTAAAAAAATACATTTTATAATATGCACTCTATATTAACATATTCAAATAATATCTATCGCTGTGGAGACTTTTGCTGGCTAATCAGGCAGTTAGCACCCCATTTACATCACCTGGTGTCCACGTCTGTTTAGTCTGGAGGAACTTCTGTCTGATAACAACAATAATGGTGTGAGCTGTTGAGAATATCCTGAACCTTTCTGACAGTAAGTGCTGCTGTTTTTGCTGCTTTTAGCTCCTGCTAGCCTGTATTAGCTGCTATTAGCCTGTGTTACCTGCTGTTAGCCCCTGTTAGCCAGTGTTAGTTAAGGAGGCATAATGCTAACTTATAAGTTAAAACCAGCTGTTGTTGTTCAGCTTGCTCATTGTCAGTTGATGCTACGGTAACATGTCTAATCTGATGAGAATAAGTGTGCCAATATCGAAAGCCAATTTTCTAGCCATATACAAAAACACGATTAGGTGAAACAGCGACGTCCACCTTGGCCACTGTCTTAAAGATGGTGGGGTAACGTGTTGGCTACCACAAACTGGTGCTCACTCCTACATACTTGTAATAGTTTATGAAAATACAGCAATTTGTAGAAATTACACACTAATGAAATGGCTTGGCTTGTATTTGTATAGCGCTTTTACTAGTCCCAAGGACCACAAAGCGCTTTAATCCAGTCATCCACCCATTCACACACTGGTGATGACAAGCTACATTGTAGCCACAGCCACCCTGGAGCGCACTGACAGAGGTAAGGCTGCCAGACACTGGCGCCACAGAGCCCTCTGACCACCACCAGTAGGCAACGGGTGAAGTGTCTTGCCCAAGGACACAACGACCGAGAATGTCTAAGCCGGGGCTCGAACCAGAAACCTTCCGATTACAAGGCAAACTCCCAACTCTTGAGCCACGATCGCCCTGAATATGAATGCATATTTATGAATACAAAAATCATTTTTTTCTAATAAATAACCTAAAAATGACTTACATATAATAAGCTTAAACAGTTTGTTACACCAACATTGAGTTTCATGGCTTAGCTTCTCCACCTAGACGTCAGAGCATATGGTCACTGCTATGCTATCATTCTCATAAAATCAGTTTTTTCCCTCTTACTGCACAATCCTGCTGCAAAAAATTATATTTCAGACATCACTTATTGGTAATGAACTTTGGATAGAGAGCACCACACTGTGCCTCAGCCTTGATAGAGCTCTAATTTGACACACTCACCATCACCCCAAATTGTCATTCAACAGCCTTCTAGCAGTGAGCTTTTGATCAGCCACTTGATCAATTTTCTGCCCTGTCAAAACCCATTAGCCAGTCAGTGCCTCTTATACGGGTGCCGGGAACCAGGGAAGGACACTGACAGTATCACTGAACATGGATCATGTGCCAGTGTAAACACATGGGCCAGAGAGGCATGGCGTGACCACATACACACATTTAAAAAATACTTTTTTTACAGTGCTATTTGAGTGCAGGGTGCAAACATGTCCTAAATTTAAACTCAATTATAGGATTTTATTGCTTAGGCTGTCTTGACTATGTGACTGAAGTTCACACTTTCAGGTTTAATTCAGTGTTACAAATTATTATTAACAATTAGAGCCCTTTTTATTCACAGTCCCCCATTTTCAGACACTCAAAATTAACTACAGACTTGACTAACACTCTTTTTTGCGGCTCATTATTCCATGAAAAATGTAACAGAAAACACCTGATGTTGAGTCACTGTAATTTTGATGTAAAATTAAATATGAGGCCCAAAGACTTGTCAATGCGAGGCAGTTTGCTCATTAATAATCAGAAAAAAATCAAAATAAACCTATCAGAAAAAAAGCCATTTCTTTAGAAGTAACAATTCAACAATCTGGTTCTTTCTCTAAATGAATTCACTTAACAGCTGAGCAACACCAAAAAGGCCTAAAAGACAATAAAAGACAACTGAAGTGGATGATGACAGAATTATTTCCAAAGTTAAGATAAGCAGCATCTAACATCAAACCAAGTCAAGAATATTTTTGAGGAGGCAGGACTGTCATTGTTAAAGTCTACAATCAGGAGACGCATTCGTGAATAGAAATGCTGAGTGTTTACAACAAGGTGCAAACCACCGGTTACACTCAAGAACAGGAAGGTGAGATCAGAGTTTTCCAGATATATTTATAAAAGCAAGATTAGCTTCTACTCAAATGATGGGAAAAGAAATGTATGGAGAAGGAGAGAAGAATTATCTGTCAAAGATGGAGGGAGTAATGATATGGTGTGGGCCTGTATAGCTATCAGTGGAACCAGGTCACTAGTTTATATTGATGATGTGACTGCTGTTAGAAGTAGCTGGATGAACTGTGAAGTGTCTTGGGCTACACTGCTCAGATTCAGCCAAATGCTGAAAAACTGACTGGACAGCACAACGCAGTGTGAGTGAATAATGACCCAAAGCAAACCGCAATCTTTTCCCCCTAAAACGCCTTGAATTAAAGCTGATTGTTTGATTTAAAATCTGCTGTGTTGGTATACGGACACTATATCCTAAAAATTCTGTGCACCTGACAAAACTGATGATGCTTGATTTCATTTAGAAACAATCAAAACCCAATGAATTGGTGAATACTGAAACTGCCTAGGAGTTTCAGTGGCTAAAGGTAAATTTCTGTTATGGTCTGTGGCTCAGTATCCAGGGAGTGTTCGGGTTGCCCTGGTGGCCACACCCTCAGGTTGGGCCGTCACCATCGCACCTGCATTCCATTCCAGGCAATTACTGGAGGACTACTTCTCCCAGTGCGGACGGCTGCTCCATGCCAGACCAATAGTGACCCCTTAGTGGTCACCGTCTGGCGTTTGAAGCCTGCCACCTGCCTGTTTGTATGCCAGAGAATACCTTCAGTTTCCGTCCCTGCCTCCTTGGATTTTCTTCCACAGACACCCTCCCCTCCAATCCCACTGTCTGACTCTGGTTCTTCCGACGGTCCCAATTACGGTTTCCAAGGGCATTTCTGTTCCTGATTTCCTCTACATTAAGTTAGATCTTTGTCTCCCCTCGTTGTTCCTGATCTTTTCTGTTAAACCAATAAACCTGTACATAGTTCCAGAAGATTTGTACTGAGTCTGCTTTTGGGTCCCCGCTATGCGCGTGAACCTTGGTTCATGACACTTTCAATGAGTTTAATGACCAAATGGGAAACGTGTCACTTTGTAAAGTCAATACCAATTAATGATTCACAAAAACGTCCTTTCAGGTTGTGCCTTTGTGTCACATGAGCTAAAATCTCTTTCATGCAAAGGATATAATGACAACATAATTAACGAGGTGCCTTTTCAGACTAATGAGAAGAGCTTGCTTAAGCTTTAATCAGATGTTTTAATAGTCCAGTCAAGCTAAAGAGACATATGATGAAGCATCCTAATGACTTTGATTTAGACTTATTGAAGCATTAAGTGCTCAACAAGGTTAGCCAACATAAGTGGGAAGAAGTGACAGTACATTCGTTTTTAAAGTCTAAAGTCTAATTTGGTGTCATCCTTTGCTTCATTACACAAACACTCCCTACTTTCCATGCAGTGAATCAAGTTTGATTTTATAGCCTCGCTGCAGGTTTCACCAGAGGTCACAGCAGACGGGAAGCAGACTTTTTCCAGGCAGTTCAAATGTTCAACCGCTTCCTCTACTTTCTTTACGCGTACTAAAACCAGAGTAGATGATGAGCCAGCACCAGCTCCTTCGCCCCCTCTTTCTGTCTCATTATGCATTCATCAGATCATTCAGTCTGTCTCAAGGCAGAATGAGTTTTTAATGTGAAAGGCAGGGTCTGACTTCTCATCAAGTACTTATATAATATTATTCATAGTCATGTTTGAACTCATTCTTATTGTGACCAGACAGATATGGCTATATGATCACATGATCATCCTGCTGATGACTTACCTCTCAGCCTTATGCAGGTTTATACTGTATATTTTCATGTATGAATACATACTTACAAATTATTAAGCAGCCATTGTAGATAGCAAATGGACTGCCACTTATACAGTGCCTTCCTGTTCAAAGTGCTTTTTAGTACAAGCACCATTCATTTAATCATACACACATTCACACAAATGCTCCCCCACACTGATGCATTCGGGTAACTGTGGGTTCAGTATCTTGGGCAAGGATACTTCGATGTGCTATGACAAGCCCACACACGTACATGAAACACACACACATTAATGCCCATCCAATAACAATGTGTGCTGTAAGATTAACAGTACTCTTTGTCATCATCAACGATACTGATTGTGGCTGCTTTACACAAAATTTGAACCTCACTAGTATCTCTTTGATAGATTTTTATTTAACCACTGCTAACAAAGGAAAAATTCCACGATCAATACTAATTAAACTGCAATTGAGACTGCTAATCTATTGTGGTATCATGCAGATGATCTTCTATCTTGTTTTCTACAAAAGAAACAAGGCACCAATAGCATAGCTCGTTTCTAAAAATGGCTCAGTTGCTCTGTTGTGCATATACATGCCAACAGAGCAGGTAAGTCAGAAAGGAGCCTATCAAAGCCATATAATTGCTTCACCCACAAATCAATAGGCTTCTGTCTTCTGTTGCAAGGTGACTGAGGTACTGATGATACCTATGAGTCCATTTGGTGCTCACGAGTAATGCTGTATAGGGAAAAAAACAACTGAACACACACACACAGAACAAATGTTCGTGTATTCTCTTCACGTGAGTGCATATAAGTCTTCACAGGCACATATATTCTGTATACGCCCATGTTACAAAGGAGCTCTTGTTTAAGGCTGATATCTGTACAGATGCTGTTTGTCAACCTGCGTTATGCCTGACTGCAAGTCAGCATGGCAAATAGTAATAACTGTGTTTTCAATGTGGCTGCATTATGCATGGATACACAAGTGCTTGTTCACAGAGCAGCGTTTGAGGTTACATTTCCAAGTTTAAACTCAGAAGAAAACGGGAATTTTTGAGGCTAAAGGAGCAGAAAGGCTGCACGGAAAATTGATTTTCTGCTCATGTCTTTTGACACAAATAATGCGAGGTCAGTGCAGATCAAATCAATTTGGTCCCTGGAAATAGTGTATAATTAACTGTTCTAATTAGGAATGGCACAGATGACACTTTGTAAGATGAAAGAACAGCAATGCTGGTATAAAGAGGGAGACAGACAAAACAGACAGTCAGTGAACTACCATATAGACACTGCAGAAATATCAACAAGAAAAAGGGAAATTGAAAAGACCATTTTAATACAGTAATGTTGGTTATTTACTGTGGTGCATAATTCATGCTGTCTTCTTTCAAAAACTGAAAGGTACTTAAACTAAAGCTCTGTTTATGTCGACACATGTTCAAGACGTATTTGTACTATAGTGTTTGGTACGTGTACAGTATATTCAAAATTTAAGTGGCAGTTTAGAGAATAAGCATATCCAGTTATCTCTCTTGGGAAGCCCTCTTTCAGTCTCTCTCCCTGCAGCTGTTATGTGATGCTAGAGTCTCATCAATAAGGTCATGTTGGAAAGGTGACCTTAATTGAAAATCTAAATGCCGCCACTCTGAGAAAATAGTACATTTGGCCCTTTAATGTTATTAGTTGCATTTGGCCTTTATGATTTATGGCGGATCTAATATGTTTAGATTTTTTCCTTCAATAGTTTTCTTGGAAAAGCTGAAAAAAGAAAAGAAAACAAGTCATTGCAAAAATAGATTTTCTCATTATAGTCTAATTATTATTATGATCACAAAATCTGGCATTACTATTACTTTTCCAATAATGAGCATACTTTTTATGTACTACCACACAGGTTTCATTACATTTGCAAGGTTACGTAATACAAAGCAAATTAAAGTATTCTTTGCCATAATGAGCTCAGTCACCCTGTTTTCTTTAAGAAACATCAATGGAAAGGTATTTTAATATATAATCCCACACTGCTTCAATAATGTTGAGGTATGGGCTCCAGGGAGGCCAATCCATGACTGATAGTATTCCACTGTTTTTTTCTATCCATGTAAGCTTTTACTTCACTGGCTGTGTGTTTGGGATCTTTGTCGAGCTGAAAATTAAGCTGTTACCAATCAAATGCTTTTCCAGATAATATGGGTCAAACTATAATGGTACCTTTCTGAGTTTATAATTCCATCAATTGTGATAAAATCCAGCCCAAAACCATGACAGAGCCTCCACAATATCTGACAGATGGCTGTGTACACTCACTGATGAGCCTCTCTTCTGAACTCCTCTGTTCTTACTGATGATAATTTGAACCAAAAACTTCACATTAAGGTTTATCGTTCACTGTTGCCCCTCATTTTCAGTCCAGTTGTTGTGTAATCTGGCATAATTTGTAGATGTAATTAGATAAATTTTGGGAACGGCTGCTAGTAACGACATGCCTAAAGTTACATAAAGATACTTTGTTAAGTTGTCTGTTATGTCAGATCAGAGCTAAATGTCTTGATGAACATAAAATTCAATTAGTCTGTAAATGGTCAGGTACAAGGGCTGGACTGAAAAAGAGTGAAAAAAGCAGCCAAAGGAAAACTCTGGCTTTAATTTTAAAAAGTCTGCCTTTTTGGAAACGAAATATAAAGAAATGAAGGGTGAGTCTTTTGCACAGGACTGTATATTGCTCATTCTATTCCACGTCCTCTCAGCTGTCCTGTTCAGAGAAAATCCTGTCTTCAAACCACAGTGATGCACATTACATTTACTGACTGTTCTTCCCTCCATCCATCTCCATCTTCACTACATAATACTGTAGCATGTTATTCCAGTTAAATTACACTCCATATACTGCAGAGGAAACTGCAGAGTGCTGATTGCTACTGTACAAATGAAGTTAAGAAACAAGGCTGTCAGGCTTAAAAGCATCTCTACAGTGAAATGTGCATTGCAAATAATGAAGCCTCTACATTCCCTATTGTGATGACAGTGACTCAGTTCGCGTCTCTCGTGCAACATGCGGAGCATGTCTCCAAGACGCGTGACACAAAGAGCGAAAAGAAAGATGTGAAATGTTCCCTATTTCTGTATCATGGCTGACTCATCAATTGTGTGAGCTTTTAGCTGGGGAGCAAAAACTCTCAGTGAGATCTCGAGTTGCTGCTCCACAAGGCGGACTGGGTTTTGTTCTATTATTTCTTGAAAAAGTGTGATCACGCTCATTCTCTGATCTGACAAACACTGTGTTTTTGTCTAACTTTAACAGTAACGCACGCATACAAACACAAAGGCCGTGACAGTTTTAACAGCTGGAGATGGAAAAGTAAAATATAACTGCATGCAATTTTGCACCGATAAGACGAGGAATCAAGTCACCAACAGTTAAAAATGACTAAGTGCTATATAGGCGAGCCTGTATCATCAAGTACATACTGCATATTTTTATGGCAATTTCTATGTCAGCATGTACATTTACACACTCTTTATTTTCTAAATGCATCTTCAATTAAATGCCATTGCTGCCTGCATGAAATCGTCTGGTTTAATGATTTCTAGTCCACATCGTGCAAGGATTTTATCACACTTCATTATCAGAAAAATGAAAGTTTACAAAGTTAATGATTCGACTGCAAAACTGAATTTACTTTTTACATGGGAGACATTGCATTTGAAACACAGCTGGCAACCATTTCACTCAGCGTGGCAAAAGGACTAGAGAAAGGGTCAGGCAGGTGAAGATCAAGGTCAGGAACCAACAGAGTAAAATTCAATTTTAATGTTGTTGAGGAGGCAAAGTGACATTTCCTAAAGGTGGTTTAGAAAAAAAATCTTTATTCCTATTTTATTTTTTTTTTAAAAATGTGTTCTACCTTTTGAGTTTAGGCCATATTGTTGTTCTGTTGTTTTTTTTAAATTTGCTGTTATCATTTAAAAAAAATTAAAAATCTGGAAACTGTAAGGAAATAGTTTGAAAATGCAGATGTTCAACATACTAATTTCCTTTAATGAAAAAATAAAGGACTTTGAGATGAATTTAAAAAAGGATGTTTGTGTAACACTTCAAAATGCTGAATTTGGTGTAACAACATATCTTTTAATAGAAAAATATACTGTACCATACATCTTTCCCCCACCAGCCACTTTATTCAGTGCACCTTGCAAATATACAGCTGGATTGAGATCTGTGACTGTGGAGATCATTTGAGTGCAGGGAACTTTTTGTCAGTTTGTGACATGGTGAGTTTTCCTGCTCGAAGCAACCATCAGAAGATCGGTTCGCTACTTTTATAAAGAGACTGACATGTTTAGCAGCAATTCTCAGGTTTCGTTGGTGTCTGTTCTTAAGGGTTGTGTGTGCACTTCCTAGAGTAGATGTGGAGTCCCAGTGACAGTGGTAGTGCAGCACTTCAGATTGACTAAAGTGTAACTGGTACAAGTCTGTGAAGGTTCTCAGTCATCCAGGTCATCGTAGTCAAAGGAGCTTGCAAAGAAAAGCGTCTGGACTTCTTTAAGTTACTTGAAGACGTTTCACCTCTCATCCGACAGTCAGGAGAAATGGGTTAAGAACTTTTCAGACAGGAATCTCACTGAACCTGAAAAGAGAGTATTAGCCAAAGGTCTCAATTTTGCCATTTCTCCACAACAGTTGCCCATAGTGGACCTCATCACAGCCACAGAATCTGCCATACGGATTAATAAATTATCACAGACAGAAGCAGAGCAAATCAGGATGAAAGTCTCAGCCACCCTCTCCAGTGCCAAAGTCCCTCCGTCCAACCTCACAATACAGGAAAAGAAGGCCGTCGCTTCCCTGAGCAAAGACCACAACATCACTGTTTTACCAGCGGATAAGGGAAGATGCACGGTGGTCCTAAACACTACAGATTACCATACAAAGATCACTACTCTCCTCAGTGACAACAATACCTACGAAGCCTTAAAGCGGGACCCCACAAGCAGCTACAAAAAGAAAGTTATAGCTTGCCTTCAAGACTTGGAAAAGGACAAAATCATTGACCGCCTTACTTATCACCGCCTTTACCCAGGGGATGCCATACCCTGCATTTACGGACCCACTCAGACCCATAGTCAGTAGCATAAACTCAGTCACTTATAACATTGCAAAACACCTGGCTACCATCCTTGCTCCTCTCGTGGGGAACACCCCACACCACATCAAGAACTCCACCGACTTCACTGACAAGGTCCAGAAACTTACCCTGGATCCAGATGAAACCATGGTGTCCTTTGATGTAGTCTCTCTCTTCACTTGCATACCCACCACAGAGGCAGTGGAGACTGTCAGAAAACGACTACAAGAAGACAGCTCCTTGGAGGACAGGACCAACTTCACACCCGATCAGATTTGCACACTGTTAGACCTCTGCCTCACCACTACATATTTCAAATACAACGAAGGCTATTACAGACAAAAACATGGCTGTGCCATGGGCTCCCCCGTGTCACCTATTGTAGCCAACCTTTACATGGAGGAAGTGGAAAGGAAGGCTCTTGGCTCCTTCAAAGGAAGAGTACCCAGCCACTGGTACAGATATGTAGACGACACCTGGGTCAAAATCAAGACACAAGAAGTGGAATCCTTCACTGCGCACATCAACGCTGTGGATAAAAACATCAAGTTCACCAGGGAAGACACGAAGGATGATTGTTTGCCTTTCCTGGACTGCGCTGTGCACATTGAAGAGAACGGCAACCTCAACATCGAAGTTTACCGGAAGCCCACACACACAGACCAGTACCTCCTGTTTGACTCCCATCACCCTCTGGAACACAAACTTGGAGTAATTAGGACCCTACACCACCGGGCAGAACATGTTCCCTCTAAGCCTGAAGGGAAAAAGAAGGAACACACACATGTAAAGGAAGCACTCAAAACGTGCGGCTATCCTAAATGGGCATTCTTAAAGTCAGCAAAGAGGCACAGAAAAGAAGATCAGACACCAGCGAGGGAGGATAAGAAGGACAGACGCAACAACATTGTCATCCCCTATGTAGCCGGTGTATCAGAGAAACTCAGGAGGGTTTTCTCCAAGCATGACATCCCGGTGTACTTCAGACCCAGCAACACACTCAGACAAAAACTGGTTCACCCGAAAGACAAAACGCCAAAACACAGACTTAACAATGTGGTGTATGCTGTACAGTGCAGCGAGGAATGCCCAGACCTCTACATTGGAGAGACCAAACAGCCACTTCACAAGCGCATGGCACAACACAGAAGAGCGACCTCCACAGGACAAGATTCAGCTGTCCATCTGCATCTTAAGGATAAAGGACACTCTTTCGAGGATGCCAATGTTCACATTTTGGACAGAGAGGACAGATGGTTTGAAAGAGGAGTGAAAGAAGCCATCTATGTCCACTGTGAGCGACCATCTTTGAACAGAGGCGGTGGTTTACGACACCAACTCTCTGCCATCTATAATCCAGTTTTGAGATCCCTTCCCAGACGCCTTAAGGCCCACTCACACCCTGGGCCATCTGACCTCAGGAATTCGCATGATAAGGTGGGGCCAGGTTTCACAATGAACTCACCCGAAACTCTGGCTGATTGGGACCCACACCCAGTTCCACACCTTGGCTCAGGCGATTAGAGGAACATCAGGGGGTCCTTTTGTCCCTCTGTGGGGGGACACTCCCACCAGGTTTATATCTGGGACTCCCCACCATTTGACCTTAGAACTGAAGAAGCCTCTCGGATGAGAGGTGAAACGTCTTCAAGTAACTTAAAGAAGTCCAGACGCTTTTCTTTGCAAGCTCCTTTGACTAACTGGTACAAGCTGGACCGGGCTAAACTGGGTTAAATGTGCTTTTAATGTGAAAGGTTAGTGGACTGGACTTAGCTTTCTTTTCAGCTGCAGCTGCATTGTGGTAGTTGGCACTGTTGTCTCAGAAGATGAAGGTCCTGGATTTGAATCTGCTGGACAGCTGAGGCCTTTCTGTGAGGAGTTTGTATGTTGTTTGCCTGTATCTGCCCAAGACATATTGTTGGGTTTATTGGTGATTATAATTGGTCTGAATGTGTAAATGGGAGAATGGTTGTGTCTCCCTCTGAGTCAGCCTCACACCCTATGACAGTAGGGATAAGCTCCAGCCTCTGTGACCCTGAATTCGATAACAGGAAGAAGATGGATGGTTGAATGGATGCTAAAATGTTAAATGTAATGGATACAATTGCTCCCATTAAGGTGAAGGTTATCTCTGGAAGGAAAAAGTCTCCATGGAGAAACTCCACACTAGTGAAAAATGAAAAAAGAGAGTGTAGGAAAGCTGAGCGCAGATGGAGAAAAACAAACCTCCAGGTTCATTATGACATCTATAAAGAGAAACTTCACAATTATAATTTACAACTGAGGAGTGCAAGGAGGTCCTACTTCTCTGACATCATCACCAAAAACAGTCATAATGCTCGGGTCTTATTTTCTACAGTTGACAGGCTAACAAACCCTCCTGTGTCAGTGGCAGCTGAACTTCATTCGACCATGGCCTGCAATGACTTTGCCAAATTCTTCACAGAAAAAATCCAAAAGATTAGACAAACAATTGGTACATCAACAGCAGATCCAGAATATGTACTGTGTCCACCGAAAAACTGTTTAAACACCATGAAACAGTTTCACCCGATTAACAGCAAAGACCTGGAGGACATCTTAGGTCAACTGAACTCCTCCTCTTGCTGTTTAGATGTCCTGCCAACAAGTTTTTTCAAAAAGGTCTCAAAGACTTTAGAGTCAGACCTGTTACAGATCGTCAATTTTTCTTTATTATCAGGTGTGTTTCCAGAATCACTAAAAACGGCTGTAATAAAACCTATACTAAAAAAGGACAATCTTGACAAGACACAAATGAACAACTACAGGCCGATCTCAAATCTCCCATTTTTAAGTAAGATCATTGAAAAAGCAGTTTCTCAACAGCTCAATTACTTCTTAAAACAGAATAACTGCTATGATGCCTTCCAGTCAGGTTTTAGACAGAACCACAGCACTGAAACCGCTCTGACCAAAGTGTTTAATGACATATGTCTGAATACAGACAGTGGAAAAATGTCAGTCTTAGTTTTACTGGATCTCAGTGCAGCATTTGATACAGTTGACCACAACATATTACTCAAACGACTGGAGAACTGGACAGGTCTTTCAGGAACTGTACTAAACTGGTTCAAAACATACTTAGAAAACAGGAAATACTTTGTATCAATAGGTAACTTCACATCTGAGCAGACAAGTATCACATGTGGAGTTCCCCAAGGTTCCATCTTGGGACCTCTTCTGTTTAACATTTACATGCTCCCACTGGCACAGATTATAAAGAACAACAAAATAAACTACCATAGCTATGCAGATGACACACAAATATATATCACAATGTCACCAGGAGACCGAGGCCCTGTACAGGCTCTTGGTAAATGCATTGACGAAATTAATGACTGGTTGTGCCACAATTTTCTCCAGCTAAACAAAAACAAAACTGAGGTAATAGTCTTTGGCGCCAAAGAAAAACGATTACAGGTCACCAGAGAACTTCAGTCTATACACCTAAAAACCACAAACCAGGCGAGAAATTTGGGTGTAGTGATGGATGCAGACCTAAACTTAGAAAAACACATTAAGACAATAACAAAATCAGCTTACTATCACCTCAAGAATATATCAAGGATAAAAGATCTGATGTCCCAACAGGACCTGGAAAAACTAGTCCATGCATTCATCTTTAGTAGGCTTGATTACTGTAACAGCATCTTTACAGGTCTACCTAAAAAATCCGTCAGACAACTACAGCTCATTCAGAACTCTGCTGCTCGAGTCCTCACTAAGACCAAAAAAGTGGACCACATCAGTCCAGCTCTGAGGTCTTTACACTGGCTGCCTGTCCGTCAGAGGATAGACTTTAAAGTTCTGATGCTGGTCTATAAAGCTCTGAATGGTTTAGGACCAAAATACATCAGTGACCTCCTGACCCAGTATGAACCTTCCAGATCCCTCAGGTCATCTGGATCCGGTCTTTTATCAGTTCCCAGAGTCAGAACCAGACACGGAGAAGCCGCATTCAGCTTTTATGCTCCTTATATCTGGAACAAACTCCCAGAAAGCCTCCGATCAGCTGAAACACTCAGTTTATTTAAATCCAGGTTGAAGACTCACCTGTTCTCAGCTGCATTTGAATAAAGCACCAAATCCGCACTCAAAACTTACATTTTAACTACTGATTTTATCTACTGTTCTGATTTTATATACTGTTTTGTTTGTTTGTTTGTTTGTTTGTTAATTAGTTAGTTTGTTTGCTTGTTTTAATCAATTTTAAATCATGCTTTTTATTTGTTTTTGTTTCTAATGTCTCTGTAAAGCACTTTGAATCACCTTGTTGTTGAATTGTGCTATACAAATAAACTTGCCTTGCCTTGCCTTGCCTAAAAGGCCTGAGGAGACGGGACACCAGGCAGAGATCGATAGCCATGACCCTAACTTTCCTAACTGGACAGGGTTACAACAATATACCTGATTTACCTCCATTTAAGGCAACATACAGTTTGTTGATCATAAGCAATGGCGGCCGGCAACGGTGACAAAACAAGCTGAAAGATGAGCGGAAGACCAACAAGGAAATCTGAAGAATGTGGAAACCATAGCAGATGTTGGGATGTTAGGACTGTGACCTTTGTGTAAAAAGACTGAGAGTCCTATTAGGAGAACTGAATGTCTATGACACAAAAACTACATTTTAGTGAAAATACACGGTACCTCTTTTTTTTTTTTTTTACACCTTTTTTTTTCTTTACCTTACACAGCTGTTCTAAGTGGAAAATAAAAACATTTGGTAATGCATTTCTGATTGAGCCCCCTGTTTTCTTACCAGTCTGGTTGCTCTTCTTCCTGAAGTTTTCTTTTCTTTTCCAGTTTCCTTCACATTTCTGTCTGTTATTTTGATTCTTCCTGAAATATTAATTTTCTTTCTTCACCTGTTTTTCCTCCTGTGCTGTACTTTGACACACTCTCCACCACATACAGTGTGCGGATTCACACAAGATTCACATGCACACCTAAGTTCCCAGTAAGAACTCTTCTATTTGCAATGCGATGTGCAATTTTTGCAACACCCTGCATTGCTCTTTAGCATTCAAGCCTCACTCCTCTCTCCCGGAAGTCTTCCCGGTTTCTCCATACTTCTTCTTTTACTTTTTTTGATAACCAAAAAGTTTAGATTATGTTGAAACTGTCTTTGTTTATGCAGTCCTGATTTTAATTTAATCTCATGATCCTCCGAGCGTCATTTTGAGGACACGTCAGTGTTGTTGCAGAGCATGAATTGCTGTAATTACTGCAGTTTGTTTGAGCGTGCACATGAAACCTCTCTTCATCTGGGTGGGAAAAGACGGGCTCAAAATAACTTCAGAGCTAATTTTTACTTTATTCCTTTCCCCTCCAAAATGGCATGATCTCCGCACCTGCAAGTAGGTGAGAGCTTTGAATGACTTCTTTTTTCGAAATAAATAAAAAAAATAACATAAAAAACTTTGATCTGCTGCTTTTGATTTGAGCATCATTAACTGTTAATAGCATGAGCTATTAATAGTGTTTGTCTCTGGGTTGTGTTAAAAGGAGAATGGATATAGGGATTGGGCAGCATGAGTAGAAGATTCACAAACCGGCTGCATTCATCATTAAACAGTCTATTCCCGAGAATCTGGGTGAAATCCGGCTGCATTCATCATTAAACAGTCTATTCCCGAGAATCTGGGTGAAATCACACACATGGGCCGTGAAAGAAGCAATCTGCAGGGGATCTCTGGAGGCCTCACACTTACAAAGAGGCTCCCTTTTAAGGATGGGCTCATTCGTTTTGGACAAGATGCCAGGACTGGATGTTGGTAACTCGTTTTATGTATTGGCTTCCATATACAATTATCGTTTGGTTTCACTTCACTTAGCCTTACTATATGGATTTGCTGTTGAAGCAGTGGGGAAAGATAAGGAGACTGACTTGCTGCTATTACTGAAACGCAAAGCTTTTGCTCTTTTCTACATTGATTAAGCAGCAAGTTTTTTTTGTTTAAACTATGTCATCACAATGCTGTGCCACAGAATATGTATACTATTGGGCAAAAATTCAGATCCAACCACCAGCAAAGATCTGGGTAATCTGCTGTGGGCTCCCTATAATGGGTGTGCCTACAGAAAACACTCATTGCCCCCCTTATGGGTTAACCCACTGTCGTTTTACCCCTCAGGGCCCATGTTGTGGTTTTCTGTGCGAAATCTATAGTAGATTTGCCCACAGAAAACCCATACATGGACTCCAAAGGGCAAAACTGCTGTGTTTGCACAACCACTTTGGGCCTGTGTGGGATATATGTGAATTTAATCAACACATACAGCTCCACAGTCCACCTACATCTACCCACTGTGATTTTGCAATCACATTGTTTATGATAAGTAAAAGTAAGGCAGGTAAAATCTGCCAAATCAACTTTAGTCACCCCTTGTAAATAAGGAAGCAGCCCCCTCCCCCTCCTCACACCAATTGGTGGCCAGTAATATACCATGGGACACATGGGTATTCGAGTTTGTGGACAGGGCCTCCCGTGTTTTACAGACGGCTGCTGACACGCACTGTTGTACCAGTGACCAAGAGTTTGTGTTTGTTAAATAGTTTATTAGTCTCAGTGCTGGTGATTTCCTGTTTTACTTTCGTAACCTTTCATCTATCTGTCCCCTGTCTAGTCTTCTCGTCTTCTTTTAAGTTAACCATGGTACCTCCTTCAGTCACGCCTCCCCTTTTTTGTTCCCCTTTGTGTTTCCACAGTCCATATCTTTATGTGTTTGCCTTTTCTCTGTGTCACGTTTGTATGTCTCAGTCTGTCTCAGTGTTAGTTTCCTGTGTTATTTTGATAGTAGGGATGGGTATTGATAAGATTTTCATGATTCCGATTCCATTTTCGATTCTGTTTAACGATTCTCTTATCGATTCTTTTTAAAAAAGGAGAACACTAAGGTCAAATAGCTTAGAACTTTGTTTTATATCTTCTCTTTGAACAAGATAGAAATTTAGGAGTAACATGGCCTTACAAACCCAACAGTGAGATCTTAAGAGATCCACAGCCTACGGCTCTTCAATGGGGTGTCACAGGGTCCCCAGGAAATGTAAATGTAAAATAATAAAATAAAATAAATATTCTTCTGTAGCAATAACAAAGTATAACATAAATTATTCTGTAGCAATTACACAAGAATATTCAGTAATATCCCTGCCTACAATTAAACACATTCACTTGCCGAAAATTGGGGCATCTGCTGTGGCAAATGGGTGCAAGCCTTTGACCACAAACTTAGTCACTGCTCGGTGACATTCGTCTATCCTGGCCTGAAAGGAGACGCTACCGGTAGACTGCAGCGAGAACTGCCAGCATCTGAGCCAGCCAGACTCTGTCTGTCTCTCTCATCATGGTCACCTAAATGCACAGTAACGGCAGGTTTTGTAATAAGGCAGATCGCGCTAACACAATATGCACTGTTAGTTGATTATTTACCTGCCGCATTAACGGGAGAAGATGTGCAAACTTTACCGCTGCTGCTGGGTCGAGATTCACGAGTCGAGCAGAATTAAAAACACGACATTCATTTAAGGTCATCGCGTGTTTTGTGAGCAAATGCTTTTGCATATTCGTAGTGTTTCCTCCCTTAAATAAAATATCTACTTTGCAAGTATTGCAAGTTGCCCTGTTGTCATCCATTCTCATAAAGTATAATCAAACTTTTGAGTGTTTAAGCCGCCATGTTTCCTACCAAGTAAATGACGCTCCGCAACGTGGTGACGTCATTCGGGGCGACTGGAATCGTTAAGGGAATCGTTTGCAAAAATGGCAAAAGGTTTTTGATACCCATCCCTATTTGATAGTCCCTCATCCCAGGTGTGCTATGTTCAGCTTAACTTCTCTTGTCTCCTTTGATTAGTGTCTGCTGTGCTGCCACCCGTTTCCTGTTCCCTAAATGCCTGCATGCATTTATATATTGTCTTAGTCTCCCTTTTGTCATGTCACCCATCATGCTGTGTGTTTCTCTCATGTCATATTCTCCATGATTAGCAATTCCATTTCAAGTTCCAGTGCTCTCTGGCTATGATTTGATTTAATTCTGCATCTGAGTCCTGCATTTGGGTCCACAGCTCTGACTGCCTACACAGTCATAGGACAGTTGAAGGGGTAAAAAGTCACATTCACTGGTGGCATGATATTCACCAGACCAGTAACAAAACAGCCCAGTTAACTAATTGTTTAAAAACAGAAATTCATCCTAGCATGGAGGGAGACACGGTGGATATTGAGGATGTATTATACATTCGGCATCTATAGCCTCATCAAACCCACAATAGATAATCATCTTGGTATATTCAAGACAATCTGCAGGGAGAGAGGACTATTACTTCTCTATTGGAAAGAGCAAGCGAAGTGTGAGGGGTGGGGGCCGGAGTTTAATCTCCTTTTTAAGCCTGGTGAGTCACACTAAGAGGAGCAGTTGTTGTTTTCTTTATTCCTGAGTGAAATGCAGAATCCACTGGGAGCAAGAAAAGCCCATACTGACCTTTTGTTAAAAAGGCATGCCTTTTGGTTTGCCTTTCCCTCTGGAGCACTCATGCAGGCGAGGCAGAACCATATCCCCCACCTCAAGCCACCCCTCCTTGTAAGAAAAAAAAAGACAAGGTGGACGATAAAGAAATTGAATTTCTTTTCCTGGCTGACTGTTGTGACAGGTGGTAATTTTTCCAGCACAGACTCATACTGAAGGGAAAATATAAAAGCTAAAAGCAGCGATTACAGAAGTTTCCATATAAATGCATATTAAAATGTAGCTCACTAACTGCCAAATTAGAGTGCCAAAAAACATCTCAAGTTAAAAGGGAACAAAGGACAATTCATAGACCATTTAAATTAAGTCTCCCATTTGTCGTTCTCAAGTGACTGAACAATGTCCTATCACAGAGCAACGATTACGTATCATCCATCAAGTGTCGTGGCCAAGCAAAGCAGACAGATTGCAAAAGGATGTAATTACCAGAATTCTCATTCCTATTTAACACTTCATTTGTCACTTCTTGTTGTGTAAGTGCCAGAAAACCTGTGTACTGCAACATGCTGTAAAACTCCACAAACATAAAGGTTTCGATGAGTTTGCTTTTGATGGCTTAACAAGAGCAAGCTTTTTCTCTTGACCTGTGCTACAAACAAAGTGCCTCATCTGCCGCACAAGTGATATATTACTTCGTTTAAACACCATATCTATTTAATTAAATAATATCGATTGCACTGGCTTTCTTTTCTTTGGCACTCCTTTGCTACCATCTGAGCTGGCAAAGCCCTCTTTAAACTGTATAAAGCACAACACACAGTATAGAGACGTCTCACTAATAGTGTTGCTGCTCTTAAGCCATGTATCCTCTGCATTAGCAGGATTGTTTTGATTTAAGTCACACTTACAGGAGTGCTGAGTAGGGCATGGCTATAGGGGTTGTCACTATACCAGTATTTCAAACTTGATACTGATATGCAGGAACATACTCTATATCATTTTCAATACCAGAGGGGAAAAAGACAAAATGAAGAAAACCTTTTCCCCCCTTATTTTTCTGCTTTCTGGTTTCCTGTACACTTTTCTCAACTGCAACCAGGGATTTTGACACACTTTGTCTTGCTTCAAAGACACAAAGAGTTGTGTTATGTCTATCTATAAATGAGCAGGATTGATATCATTTGTTGTCTAGATCTAAAATTAAAGTTAGCTTTTTGTTATTAGCCACAGCTGCCACCGTAATGATAACAGAAGGCTAATGCGGGTAATTGCTAATAGCTAAACTAATGTTCACCATTGTGCTGACAAGGTTAACATTTATGATAATTGTTTAATATTTCAATGTTAATAAAACAGGAGCTTTAATGACCTTATGCAAATTTTCATGAAGACTGATTCACCAGGTTTACAGTGCTGCTGTTTATGTGTACAGCTGCTAGTAGTGGAGAGGAGAGGCTGTGTGCTGTAGAGCAGTGTGAAGTTGTGCGTCAGCTGAAGGATGTGAAGACTTGGTATCAGTATTCCTGCAAAGGAGTATCTAATGCAGTAGTTTTTAGTATCCATTAGTACAAGAGTATCAGGGTTTTTTGACAAACTGCTCGATAGATATACTGCCCACAGTAACGAACAGGAAAGAAAAAAAACAAGTACTACTTTGTTTTCAGATGCTACACATATAAAGGCTAATTTAGATCATGGAGCCCTGCTCTAAAAGCTGACATAGATATAATACTGTATTGGAGCTGGATTTAAAAAAATAAGTGCTTAAAGTTAAAGTTTTAAAAACAAGTTTAGCACCATCTTTCTGCCAGTGCGGACCGTTACGTCATGCGGTTGGTTGGTAAGTTGCGGCTAATAGACCCACATTAGCTTATGTTAGCTAACGAGTGACAGAATCGATAACTCAGAGGAAAATAACGATATTATAACTAAAAGTCACTTTAAGGAGATCACATCTGGCCCTGGCTGCAACAATGAGTAAGAAACTGAGGATATACTGTCCATAAATCATGAAAAAAGTATGAAAAAAATAAACTGTAACTTCTAAAATCCAGTATGGACACTTTAATACTTTCATATCTGGGCTGTTAATAGGAAGACATGACCGGTAGCATTCTGACTTTACAATAACACATCACATGTCATTTGACAACAGGAGCAGGTGCTTTTAAAATGGGATATGCTTTTGGCCAGGACTGGACTCCATTGTCCATCCCTCAGTTAGGTTGTGGTGCCAGCGGCGGATTATTACCGTTGACAGACCAAAACTACCTGCACAACAGAAGTGGAGACTTCAAATCAAAGTCTTTGACTGGCTAGCCGTTTTCCTCTAAATTTATGCAAAGCTAAGCTCCAACGTGCTTGTTTAGTTCATGCTAAGCTAACCAGGCTGAATATACAGAAATGAAAAATTAGAACAAGCATTTTTCTTTTTTTTTTTTGACACAGCATCTACTGAAATGAAATCCAGATTAATCCTCACAGACAGCTCATTCTGAGGTTTGCCACAAGACAATCTGTCTCAGCTGCTCCTCAAAGGAAAACCACAAACTTAATTTCATTTCATCAGTCTACATCAGCGACAGCATTCAATACCCGTGTGAGTGGCATGTCTGATTAGTGAAAATGCAACAAGTGGAGCCAACGCTGTAAAGCACTTGTTCCTAGCTCCTTCGACTGGAGCCAGAGGCAAGGCAATCTCCTCCATCGCAGGGAAAGATTGAGCCATGGCTTTCAGAGACTGAGAACACACTACAGAGGGAATCATGTATTCATGAAATTTTATATATCAGTGTCGTTGTGTCATTTCTGCCTTTTAACTGGTGGCCAGTCGAAAAAGGTTGTTTTTTTTGTCCTCCACCCCTCAATCACACAGCGTTTCCTCTCTCCAAATGCAATTTAGACGGAGCTGTGGTTGGAGGGCATTAGAGATGAACTCCTCAGAGGCCTTGCTTAGGAAATGAAATTGCCTCGACTATGGCCTTTTGTCACGTAGCACCACAGTGCATATTAATGATAGGTGGCAAGTGGTGTGGCACCGTGTTACAGAATTCACACGGCAACAAAAGTCTAATCAGCCTTTTCCACACATTCACTGTCATTGTTTGTTGTGTTCTCCATCTCTTCCCTGATTGTTTTCTTATTAGCTCTTTATTGACATTTACTGTAAGGCCCTTGTACAAAGCCAGTGGATATTCTAGGATCTGCTTGTGTCTGTAACCCTTTTGTATATTCCCCATTCTGTCATATCCAAGTCAACAGTATCCTTGGCCTCCATTGGTATTTGCTCCTAAAAGTTTAAGATTAGCCTATCTCTGTGTCCCAGCTTCACTAATAGTTGATTCCCACGTCATCGCTACCAGTGACAGAACTTTATTGGCATTATACGCCTTCTCTTTCTGGTATTTTTTTATGCCCTGCGTACACATTTAGTCATTACCTCCTTAATGACTTTTTAACTTAGGCTTGCTGAGAAAATAATGACCAAAAAGCTACAAGCTATTTACAAAATTGAATGAAAAATCAGTGCCATATATCACTGGTCGCAAACTGTAATTCATAAACAAAAAACGTGGGAAGACAAAAAAAAACTAAATCCTCCACTTGCTTCGGAGGATGTGGTTGTTAATTCACTACCAACATGGTTTGAATCAGTCAGGTTTCCAGCAACAATCAACGCAAGTAACAGCGCTGGAGTTTTTGCTCATATTGCACCACGTCACGACTGAGCACACCAGCAACTAAAGCAATTTGTCAGCAGTGGATGTACACTGCGGGAAGCTAATGCAAACCAAGCTAGCTGATGTGTAACATTAAATAACATACATGAGTTCACAAATAGTGAAAGAAAATTATCTTTGTAGATTCCAAACAAAATGATTTCTGCAGACTTTCCAGGAGGGGAGTGCCTCTCTGAATGTGCCAGTATTATGCATGCTGGCGCAGGAAACATCATTAATATCCATCTAATTACTTCCATTTAATGAATGATATCTAGGTCGCTGTTTAAAATGAAATGTCATAAAATCGCAAATCACACTGATTGATTTCCGAGCCAGGAGTGCAAAAAATGTTCCATTTACCATGTGACTTAATAGAAAACAGTAACAAACAGCTAATCCACATATTTACATGTTACATTTGCATGTTTTTCATTAAATTGACTGGATTTCTGTCAATTGTTTGTTTATTAGTTAACTGTTCGTTTCCACTCACCTGCCACTTCATTAGGTACACCTATTCAACTGTTTGTATTTGAGAAACTGCTGGGATTTCTTCTCACAATCGTCACCAGTGTTTGCAGAGAATGCTCCAAAAAGGAGAATATATCCAGTGAGCGGCAGTTCTCTGGGTGAAAATGCCTTGTTGTGGCAATAGGAGAATGTTCAGACTGCCTTTAACTGGTAGGAAGGCAATAGACACTTAAATAACCCCTCATTACAAACAAGATATGTAGAAGTGCATCTACGAATGCTTAACAAGTTGAACCTTTAAAGAGAAGCGCTACAGCAGTAGAAGACCAAACTGGGTGTCTCTCCTGTCAGGAAACTACTGCTAGTGTTGACGTGGGCTCACTAAAACTGGACAACAGAAGACTAGGAAAATGTTGCCTGGTCTGACGAATCTCAGTATCTTCTGCATCATTGGGCTGGTAGGGTCAGAACTGCTGTGAACATAAAAGCATGGATCCATCCTGCCTTGTATCAATGCTTCAGGCTTCAGGTGGTGGTGTAATGGTGTGGGGGATATTTTATTGGCACAACTTTTCCCTCTTTAGTGCCCAAAGTAGGAATGTTTCCAGCACTTCTTAATTGTTCATCTATGCCATGAAGAATTAAGGCAGTTCTGAATTCAAAGAGGTGTTCAACGAAGAGCTAGATATTATTAAGGTGTACCCAGTAAAGTCCTTCATAAATATATATCTTTAGAAATGAGAAAAACCTGCAAGCTATTCAGGCAGGGATCTAGCCACCCTGTGTCATACACATGACTCACTCTCATCACGTCATATACCAAACATCTTGAGTCTACGTTAAGCACAGTTTCCTGTCTTTTTGTCTGATATGCCAATATTACTCCTGTCACGTATCACTAGCTGCTGTTTGAACTCCTACATAACCTCAGAGTCCTCCCGCAGGCTGCGGGGGAAAGTTCACTCAACTCACCCAACTTCTTTAAATGCATCATATTTGTGGGGAATGATGAGCTCGGAGCCTTGATGCCAAACTTAACTGTATTCTGCTGCTGTAGCAAATCAATCATTTAAAACATGAGTTGTCTGACTGAACTTGATTTCAGTGTACAGAACAAAGCCAAGCTACAGTGAGGTTTTTCACCAGTTTTCATCAAATGACAATATAAAGCTCTTAAATGTCAATACTGATAGTGGATACAACAAAAGAAAGAAAAATGTGCCTTTCAAAAGCTCAGTCAAAGGGTCTAAAATGTCATTTGTTCAAGATTTTTATTATAGAGCTAATTATTGATGAAAGAATAAGAAAATAATGTAACGCAGGCTGAAACAAATCTTCACTGTGAGCCAGGTTCCTGTCTACAGGTTGCATGGATGGAAGGACAGATGAATTTTTATTATCTCACAGTGCAGTCTGTCTCTACTTTGCTCTGCTACATTACACAGAGACAAAGCTGAGAAGAAGAAGAAAAACAGCGACGGGAGAAAAATAAAAGATAAATGACTGTGACCCTCAGTGTGAAATATGAAAAGTATATCATTTCTGCCTCTTTCACCTGCTCTGTGCAGGGAAATGCTGCAGAGAATGAAACTCATGCACAAAGCATACTTCCCTCATTCGAGTTCTCTCGAGTCTTGAGAAAGAAATGAGAAGAATACTATATAAGTACATCTCCTTTAACGCTTTTAGGAATGTTTTTTCTTAGATTAAATTTATGATCACACAGATCCCCATGAGAACCACGGAAAAACTGAGAGCACACATTCAGACTAATGCTGCATTCTGATCCATATTCTTTCAAGAGTCAACTTTTCTTAAACTAAATACGCTTCCTTCTTTTAGTTTCTTCTAGCCTCCTCTTCTGTTTTGCTGTCAGGTTTGGTGAGTCCTTATTTTCTGTGCCTAATTTTTACCTCTATGTCTCATTACCCCACATCCCTGAAATCAAGGCATTTTATATTTCTTTTGTCTTTTTGCTTTTAGATCCATTTCCTGGAAAACAAAAATACCTTGATCGGAAAACGGATCCATCAGACTCAACAACCACAGATTATGAGTTGGAGGATATCATAACAATTATTATGGTGGGCTGAGTTCTCAGTGGAATATGTGGAAGGTTTTCTGACCAACACTCACAGACTTGCCTCCCTACGCTGTTTAGTTATTGCCCGGCTTCAGGATTGTGTTAATGCCACACCACCTCCTTTCACCCGCCCAGGTCCCATCTCCCCCGTCACCTGCCTCACCTGCTGCTTAACTCTCCACTGTCCGAGGCACCATTCCCACCACTCCATACCACAGCAGCCATGTTTTTCTGTCTTGCCTTTCAGCCTCATCATTGCTGTATTGTCAATGTTGCCAGATCCAAAGCTCAAGTACCACAGTCCTCTTGTGTTTCGCGGCTGCTTTGACAGCTACTACATCTAGAAAGGTAAAAGTGTCCCTTTGGACTATATTTTACTAGCGCCACTATTTGTTTTACTGTTTATCTATGATGCTAAAAGAAAGGTGAGTGTTCCTTGGTAGATGCTATAGTGGTGTTAACATACTGATGCTGAAAAATGAAAATCCCTCTGTCAAATACAAACACATGCAGACAGGAGTGGATGATGTGTGCATTATTTGCTTGTGTAATGTGTCCCAGAGTGTTAACACTGCCAGGTTGTGAAATGCAGAGGAAGAAGACAATCATCTGACAAAACAATAGCTGGAGATTCACATTTAGCAGCAGTCTTAGTCTTTAGCTGAGGACACATGGTGGGTTTCATGTTGGAGCAACAGCTCGTCACAATGCTGTGTCCAGTTTCCTTTGCCTTCCTGGGATCACAGTGTTGTGCGCTTTGACTTTTAGGCCCTGAACTTTGTCAGTTCCATAAACTCACAGTGACAAATAATTTTCTGGATGTCAGAAGCTGAGTGTGCAGCAGCCAGGAATGAATGGAACAAGAAGGCTGGAGAGTCCGTGCCAATGGTTGTTATTGAAGATCATAAGTGTCCTTTTCAGGTTGTGTGTGTGTGTTGGAAAAATCAAACATAAAGAAACACATTTTAAATGTATTTATTGGAATAAATAAATTTATATTAATAAAAAATCATCTTTTTTTACACTAAATAAACTGTCAAATCATAAAGTGATCAGCACATACAGGTATTATAAACAACATTACATATTAGTTAAGCTTCTGTCACTGCCTTGAAGTTTAGGAGCGCCTTAAAGATTGAGATGGCTGATTAGATTAACACTTAACCGAAGGCAAACGTGACAGGTGTAAAGCTGTGTCAGTAAGAATTAAATATGATTTTCTACAGCAGTGGTCTCTGCGGTTTAAGGAAGGAAAGAAAAAAGGGACCTAAAGGTGATCACTTGAGTGCTTTTGAGAGTCCAGTGCTAACACAGAATAAAGTGAGGGTAGCTGAGAGCCGTGACATGAAACACCTCAACCAACTACAATATGGTTTTAGTGCCGGGGCCATGACCTTTCCTAATGCAGTGTATGAAAGTAGCCCTCATGAGTTGGCAGGCCAAGATTAAAAATCCAATTTTGTACAAATGAAAATGTGTAAGGCAGAGAGGTAACGGTATGTGTGAGGGAGGGAGGGAGAGAGTGAGACAGTAGTAGAATAAGAGAATAAAAGAATAAAGTGCTTAATTTATCACCAAGTGAGAAAAAAGCCCATTCATCTATAATCCATTAATCTGGAACACTTGTGAGAGCCCGATTCGAGTCTCTTTCTCACTGACTTATGACAAACTGAGCAAATCACTGGGAGCAGAAAAGAGAAGCACCGAACAGGCGGCGCAGCCCACACTGTAAAAAGTACGGCCCTGCTCTCTGCTCACACATGCAGAGGTGCATTTGCTCTCGGTGCCAAGAACATGCAAAATGGCACTTCTTTTCCAGGATCAGGTGGACGACACCAAGCAGCTCTGATTTCAGACTGTTTTTAAAGAAATTAATGTCAATGTTTGTTTGCCAAAATAGATACAGTTAAATTTGCCTGATAGTAGCATTTTTAGCACTGTAACAAGCGAGGCAGTGTTTTAAAAAATTACGTCTCAGTAGGAAGAATGTAAGTTTTTCTTGGACAATTTCTCATAGAGCCATATGAGTTTGGAGGGTGCTAACTGTGATAAATTAGAAAACACTTTGGAGGTAATTACAAAAAAAATGAACAATGGTGACAAACAGCTACACAGTTACTGAAAGTACTCAGCGCAAATCTATTTTATTCACGCAAAGGATGCTGAGAAGCTCTTTGAATATTGTCACACTTCTACAGTACAATGGGCATTTTGTATCAGCTTTTAGGCACAGTCTTTCCTACATGGGCTATACCCCATAGTATGGGAGAATAGCAAGAATGTTTTCAAAGTGAGCTTTAAATTTCCATCACTTTTATCAGTGCTGGCTGCTCAATGTAATAGAAAACAATAGAAAGATTCAGGGAGAAGGTAATCGGCTGCTGCATGATGAGCCAAGGGATCCAGGGGCTCCTTGACTGGCTAAGATAAGGCCGACTCATCCCACAACACCCACTGCCAGAGTTCAGGCTCATGGATTTTTCCACACTGAAGGGCACTGCCAACTCACTGAGTTTTCAAAAATTCATTTCAGTAGAAAACTATACACACACCCCTAAACACAGAAAGACAAACAGAAGGCGGACAATAAGAAGACTTTACGTGAGACCAAACCACCACAAGTCTTAAATGACTGATTTTGTCTTCAGTCACTTGGAGTAAAGAACACTAAAAACACATTGCTGAGCACATTCATATTTAATGTCTCTCTTGAGTTGTGGGTTCACTTAATGGCCTGATCATTTGATATCTTCTCTCACTACCAGCTATCACAGCCAGACATGGCTAAGCTGAGAATTTAAATGAGGTCTCTATGGTTTATACAAGTGTTTCACGTGTTTTTGTATACTGCCTTTGCCATAGTTTGGGGTAACCAATATGTAGGCTGTCCCTGTTCATCCCGTTATGATTACAGCGTACTGGTCTCTGATGGCTGCTTCTAGTAAGATAATGTGCCATGTCAATTCATCTAAAGCTGGTTTCTTGAATTAGACAATGAGTTCACTTTGCTCATGTACATTTGGGAATGGGAATTCAGGAATGCTTCCAGCACTCTTGTATCTATGTTGCAAAATATTAAGGCACTTCTAAATGTAAAACTGGTTCCTACCAGGCAGAATTGACTGGCTCTGAGGATTTTAATTCGGTCACCTGTGAAATCTTCGAATGATCGTAACAACACAATCCCTCCCACCTTTCTGGCATCATTTAGGGGACGTGTGACTTTCTGAAAACAGCAACTCAACATTTCCACGTCCATATGTCCAGCTCCTCTATCCGCTCGTTCAGTCTGACCTAAACTCAGCTGCAGGTCCATATATCAAACGATCACTATGGCATTACTGAGAGTTGAAAAACTGTCTAAAGTCTTTCATCTTTAATAAAATGATCAGCGTTCTGCTCTACCAGGTGTAACAATTGAGTTTAACATCCAGGCATCCATGAAAACGGAATTTGTGACATTTAACGGAGTTAGAAGTTAGCAGGAAGTTAGCTCGCTAGCTTCTATCTAAATACAGTATAGCATGTCCTGACTACGGGGTTTTGGAAACAAATTAAAACGTACAGCTCTGTTATCACATAATAAAAGACAGAAAACTAAACAGCAGTGATGTTTGTAGGGCTACTGAAGTTTGGCTAGCTGGTATATAATGATGTGCTACGTGACCGCTAGCGACACAGCTATGTTAGCATAATATAAACAAGCTAACTTTTTTTCCACTCGATAAAAGTTAATGTGAGTGTTCTCGGTGGTCAGGAACAAATGTAATCGCATGGCAGGATGCTGTAAAAGGACCAAACTTCAGCCAGGAGAACAACTGAGATAATCCATCCACAATACGAGGTTAGTCATTCATATACTGCTGCATGGGCTGGGCTGTAGTTACATCCTAAGGTTTTAAAAACTGATCTTAAATAAATGATTAGCGGTAATAAAAGCCGAGGGAGGTCAACAGACTGTTTTGGGAGCTTTTTGAGATTAAATAGAAGAAAATACATAACATTAAACATGTTAACAACACAAAAGCCATATTAAACGCAGACTATTTTAGGCCCAGAAGTAGGATTCGTCACGTCATCACTTAACGACCGGATAGAGAGCAGCTGCTCATACAGAACAGGCCAACAGCAAATGGAATCAATTAAAGGAATTATGTTGCGAGCTGAAAATGTTTTAAACAGCGAAGAAGAAAATCTCTTCAGAGTGACAGCAACAAACTGCCAACCTGATCTCTCTCTCTCTAACAGGATTACGACAGACAGCTCTCCTCCTCCACCTGATCTCTGCTCCTGTTTCTTTATACATCTCTCTGCTGCTTCCTCTGACACTTTCAGACTTCATTTCTCCTTCTTATTCACCGCTTTTATTGCCCTTTCCCCCAACATCCTCTTTCCTTTTCCCCTCCCCTCTACCCCATCGCAATTTCTGCTACTTTCTATCCCTCCATCCTTTTCTCCCCCTCTCTCTGACACACTTTCAAACTTGTCAACATGCTTTCTGTCACCTCCTGAGACCTGATATAAAGTCAGAGGGGAACAAAGGGACAGGAGCGATGACCCACGTGAATCACCACTGCTTATGCACGAGCACAAACAGCAGCTATATACTGACTACATTTCTAAGATGCACTGTGTTGTCAGACCTCTTCAAAATCTGTATTTCCAGTAATTCTGAAAATACAGATTCGTCCTTGACTTACACAGCATAAGCATTCAGTGCATCACTAACAGATGAGAAAGTCCTGTGAATACTGCCCACAGCTTTTATGCACTTTTAGACTTTCCAGTCACTACTGGTACATCCTTTGAACTTCAAAGTAGTCATATGAATTTGCAATAATAATGCAGTTGTATCAAAATTATTAGTAATCCTTGATATCAGGCAAATGGACAAAAGCAGGCTTCCTATGTGACTGAACTGATTTATCAGTGTCAAATGATAACTGTTCCTAAGGCTTCAGTTCCACAGGCCTAGAGCCCATTTTCATATTCATATTCATATAAACAATTTTTATACAATTATACAAGCTTTATACAAGCTTTTATGCTCACTATGAACAGTTTTACTGTTACAAGAGGCTTTAAGTATGTGTCATTGCGTTAGACTATCATCCTGGCATGAAAGCTTCCCCATTAAAGAGCTGTCTCTAACTGCTAGAATTACCCTGATCTCTAAAAATATCCAAAATCAGTCTCTGTCCAGGTGTGAAATCCTAATGCAAATGAAGAGAGCATTTTATCCTTCATCTGCAGCTAATACAAAAGCATTATGGGCTAGTAATGAGCTAGTTAGCATGCCAAGCTAAATAGCTAAAACTATCTTACACATACAGTTTAATCATTACACTCCAGTATGCCCACGAAAAGATGCCACCCTTCAAAGAAAGAACCCTGGTCTGTAGATTCCTGGGCGCACTGCCTTGTGACGAAATTCAAACCCTGATGCTAGTGTAGCACATGCAAAATTAAAAACAATCTAGCACATAACAGCAGGGTGCAAGATGCTAGCAGGCAGGGCATACATGGAACATCATAACTAAGTGGCCGGCATACTATACAGAAACATCTGTGCCGAATACGGCCTGGAAGTCGCAAAGTCAAAATCGAAGATGCCACCAAGGGTGGTGGAGAGGGACCGAGCTAAGATCCTGTGGGACTTGCAGATACAGACGGGCGAAATGATGGTGGCTAACCAACTGGACATAGTGGTGGTAGACAAACAGAAGAAGACGGCTGTAGTGATAGATGTAGCGGTTCCAAATGACAGCAACATCAGGAAGAAGGAACACAAGAAGCTTGAGAAGTACCAAGGGCTCAGAGAAGATGTGGAGGGTGAAGGTAACAGTGGTCCCAGTGGTAATCGGAGCACTAGGTGCAATGAGAGCTAGGCAAGTGGCTCCAGCAGATCCCAGTAACAACATCGGAGATCTCTGTGCAGAAGAGCGCAGTCCTAGGAACAGCTAAGATACTGCGCAGGACCCTCAAGCTCCCAGGCCTCTGGTAGAGGACCGAGCTTGAAGGATAGACTGCCTGCAGGGGCAAGAGGGGAATTTTATATATATTTCCTGCTATGATTCAGAATAAAAGTGTAAATGACAGGGCCTTTTTTGGTAATATACCATTACCAGTAAATGATACTTTAAATTATTTCCTAATGAAATATTCATACATCATTTAATTAAGACCTGATTTAACTAAACGTGCCCTGGACACAGGAGATCTGACAGGATGTATCTCACACATCCAGCTTCCATGTCGTACTGTGTAGATCTAAACACAATTAGCGCTCATCTCTCATTAACATGCCCAGGCTGGTATTTTGTTTATTCCTGCCTGTTCTGTCAGCTACACCCTGGAGAATGTCAGCTGTCTAACTAATGCTCATACTGGAAGATCCTCAATCCTGCCTTGACAGCATCCTGCACAGTCCCCTCTGTACACTGACCCTCCAGGAGGTTGAAATATTCACACACTGAAAATCCACAGCAGCTACAAACATGGATGGCTTTGTGGCGAACCATTACACCTTTGAATGCACCCTGTTCTTTTCCTCATACTTTCCCAGGATACTGCATTCACCTTCAGATGATCCACTGGGTTAAGTTCCAAATCCAAAGGAAAAATAACTGCAGTGAGGTTAAGAGCAACTTCAAGTCAGAGGAAAGTTTTCAAGTTTTAGGTTTTGTTTTACTGATGCTGGTGGGTTTTATCATCCATTTCAGCAGATTCTCTCATCAGGGACTCTTTGTGACTCTTCCACTCAATAACTGGATATAACAAGGAGATGCTGGAATCAATTTAAAACGTTATTTTAAAAAAAACAGAAAAATTGATTCGCTGTCAGATATTGTTCTGAAACATATGTGGAGTGTGTGGATGTTCATCTTGTGGTAGTAAAAGTCCCTTCAGGCATAAATATTTTAGTGTTTGGTATGTTGTTTATCTCAGCTGCTTTGGCATTTTTCTATCACTGAACACAAACAGATAATAACAGATGGAAGGGGCACAGTAAAGTTGCAGAGTAAAGTCGATTTACTCACAATTAGCCCGAGGGAATCAGATGATGAAATTAAGGTGCCCTCCTGAATCAGAGTAGGGTTGTTTGGTAATTTAATGAACTCCTTTAGATGTCACCCCCCAACGCTGCATATAAATAATTCTTCATTGAATTAATCAATGGCCGCCTAAAAGGAATTATCAGAGAATCTTCACGTAGGGCTTAATTCTGTCTGATAAGCTAGTGGCTGGAATAAGGTTGGATCCAGGAAAGGTGATCCAACTGTTTCTGGAGGGTAAAGCTTAAGTTCACTCCAAACAATGACACTTTGAAAAGAAAAGCATGAAAGAAGGAAGAACCCCTTCCAAAAAATGACCTTAGGATACTCAGAAGTCCTCCCCAGTTTGTCTTCACCAATAAAACTTCTCACATTGTTTCATTTGCAGCGTGAGGACAGGCAGGAAATGATCAGAGCTGTGGCTTTTGTTCCCGTTCCATCCATAAATAATCACTTCTGAACCGAGACTCATTCGAGTTCACCGACAGTGATACTTTCTGCCAGGACTTTGAATAATTTAATAGCCTGCATTCCTCTCCTGACCAGACGTGTTTGTGAGAGAGAGAAAGGAACGGATACAAGTAACCAGAAGGAGGAATCAAAGTAGAGCATCAGTGAGTGATACAAAAACAGTGAGACAAAGTGGGACAGAGATAAAGAGTCCTCTGTTGTTGTGCTCGGTTTTCATTATCCTTCATTGTCGAGAACAATATGAGAGTGCTGCACCGGGGAGTAGAAATTGGCCAGAGAGGGTGGACTGGTGATGCGTTTGCCATTGTTTCCTAAGTATTATTAACTCATTGTTTCACAGATCTGCAAGGGACATTATATTACCCTGCACAGTAGCACAATGTTGGTCTACTCAGTAATTTCCCAACCCTATAATTGGGTGTTCATTAAGCTACTTGCACATTAGTCCTTCCTGTGAAGACTACAAAAACAACTCGTCTCCGAAAGGAAGAAAAGGGAGAGCAGTCAGATAGCAAAGCAGGGATCTGTGAAACACTGGGAACAATTAAGTAGATTACACAATTTCCTCCATGGCTGTTCCAGATCAATCAAATGTGCTGTGGTTGGATCATTTATTAGTCATCAGTATATAATATCAGACACCCTGTTAACTGCTCTGTTTCTATCTGGCCGTATGTGATGCAGCGCGCCAAAAGCTGGCCAGAAATGCAGACTGAGAATTTCTGCACACAAACATCAGCAATGATGCAATCAAGAAGTGGAAGAACTTTTTAGTGTTTCCAGTATTTGTTATCCCAAGTTCCCTGTCTGCAAACATCTCAAAACTATATCTGTAGAATGTTTTTCTTTATCAGTTTCAGATGCCAAAACTGCAAATAAACAAGGCAACACTTTGCTCCAAATTCTTGTCCAGAAAACCTCTTGGCAATGACGGGAAACGCCCGAATCAACAGCTGCTCAGGCCAGTCAGCCATTGAAATTTGCTCCCCCAGTGATGCTGGAGACATGGATTGTGATCACTTGATGTTTTCCTTTTCATCAGAGGTTTAGTCATTTATGACATCCCACAACTTGATCCATTTGCAGATTTACTAAACTACAATCAGTCAAATAAAAAACACAATAAATTAAATCTGCTATTTGCAAATTTTTAAATTGAATTAATTAACTGAATTATTGCAACTATAAGACTAGTCTTGCAGTATCTGCTGCACCTGAGTGCTGGAGCGGTTAGTGCAGATCCATTTGCATATTAGACCCACGCATACTAGCAAAAACAAAGATGGAGAATTCAGCCGAACCATCTAAACCACTTAGCTGTCTTAGGGTTGCAGCTGGGCTCGAGCCAATCCCAGCTGTCATAGGGTGAAAGGTGGAGCACAATCTGGATAGGTTGCCAGTATTAGAATTATGAGTCATGGAGAGAGATTTCATGGAAATGAAAAAGCCTTCAAAATATTTGCTTTTGATGATCACTGATGAGTTTTTCTTGGGGTTCAGTCAGTGAGTAAAGGTCTTTTTTTCTCCCCCTCAAATCAGATCAGTTTTGCCTTTCAGTGGAAATAAGCAGTCCATTCTCTCTTCAGCTTTTTGGCAGCCAGAGATGAAGAAACAGACAGATACAGTGTGACAGCGCAAACTGTAGATTTATAGATGTGCCATGACAGTGACAGCTTCACCGACAGACACATTAACTCGCTCGAGCTCCGAGGGAAAGCTCCTCATGTTGTCTGAAAAACAGCCCGCATTCGACGCCACAGGGTAGCACTTTAACAATACAGCAACACGTACTCAGCTGAAATTATTGCAATGGTCACTTTATAGATTTGAGATCAATAAAAATGTCTATAATTCATGTACGATCTTTGTGAAAGCCTGTGTCCTACAAAAAGAATTGCAAAGCAAATGGAGGAGCAACTTTTCAAACTGATATGATCATTATGTGGGTAGATTTTATTTAATTTTTTTTTTTTACATGAGTGTGTTTATGTGTGACTGTGCACATTTAAGAGTCAGTCTGAGCCGTGATATTCCTCTGCCGTGTCAGATTTCAAGTGCGTCTGTGTTTCTGTGTTTGTGTGCTCACTCAAGTTTTGCTATAGCAGCACTGAGGCAGCAAATTAAGCAGCTCCCGCTTGGGTAAAGATCACAGGGACAATATTGGCAATCTGAAGTGAACAAGTGGCACCTTTGGCCTTTCGAAGTCAAAATTAAAGAAAACTCTTTCCCACTTTATTTTGCCGTGGCTTTGATGTGTTATGGGGAGCACAGGCAGTTGATTAAAGGTCACAATTATTTCCTTCTTTTTCCTTGGAATTTTTCCATATTTATATTATGTACAAAACTCTTCAGCGACCCTTCATTTGTATTTTGCTTCCAAGAAGCTGACAATACAGTAATTCTCCAGGCTTTCTGGAGGTCTTTTTCTTTGGACACTGGGTGCTTTTCATAGATTTTCAGTCCAGTCCTAGTACCTCCATTTTGGAAGTTATCTCCTCCTACTTGGGGACCTATCTTGACATAAATACCATATTTTTCGGACTATAAGGTGCACTGGATTATAAGCCGCACTGTTAATGTATGGGTCTGTTTTCATACATAAGGCACACCAGATCATAAGGTTCATTAAGAAACAAAACAGTCAGATAAGTCAAACTTTACTCAACTCATTCTTCTTGCTTCCTCCACTTCTGTACCATTGATTCATTAATGTTGAATTCTCTCGCAGCTGCTCTATTCACGTGTTGTTGCAGTATATTAATGACTAACCTCGTATTGTGGATAGATTATCTCAGTTGTTCTCCTGACTGAAGTTTGGTCCCTTTACAGCATCCTGCCAAGCGATTGGATTTATCCTTAACCATCAGGAACCCTCACGTTAACTTTTATCAAGTGGAAAAAAGTTAGCATTCATCCTCCAGCTTCACTGTGTTTCTGTTATGCTAACATAGCTGTGTTGCTAGCAATCACGTAGCACATCATTATATACCAGCTAGTCCAACTTCAGTAATCCTACAAAAGTCACTGCTGTTTAGTTTTCTGTCTTCATTTATGTTGGAAGTGATAACAGAGCTGTACGTTTTAATTTGTTCAGAAATCTCTCAGTCAGAACATGCTATATCATGTTTAGGTGGAAACTAGCAAGCTAACGTCCTGCTAACTTCTAACTGTTAAATTTAATACATTCTGTTTTCATGGATGCCTGGGTGTTAAACTTAATTGTTACACCTGGTAAAGCAGCAACGCTGATCATTTTATTAAAGATGAAAGAATTTAGACAGTTTTTAACTCTCAGTGTTGGCGCAGTGCTCGTTTGACTTTGGGACCTGAAGCTAAGCTTGGACCCAGATTACTCCGCGAGGCTCCTGACTACGGTAGCCGTAATCAGTGTTGCCAACTCCTCAGTAAGGAAAATCGCTATTGGCTGTCCTAAATGTCGCTAGAAGTCGCTAAATGACGTCATCACCTAATTTGCATAATTGGTCATGCTAATATAATTGTAACCTACGCTGTTGGAGAGAGAAATAACATCGTGGAAGAGACATAAAGTGAGCAAAAAAAAAACGTCCTAAATGCATTTAGAATTTATTTAGAACTACAAATTAAATTTCTTTTAGCAATTATTGTTTTTTAATGTCACAATTCCAACCCTGCTCCTTTATCTGGGCTTCGACCGGCAAGAGTGACCCGAAATAGGCACTCTGGTGGAGTTACTTTATGTGTGTGTGTGTGTTTATAAGTAGTTTTAAACCTTGTGATCCACAAAACAGCATAA
Source organism: Neolamprologus brichardi (assembly GCF_056152115.1). Lineage (NCBI taxonomy): Eukaryota > Metazoa > Chordata > Actinopteri > Cichliformes > Cichlidae > Neolamprologus > Neolamprologus brichardi. The sequence goes on along the minus strand of NC_142117.1, from coordinate 13,562,082 downwards.
CAGTAAAAGAAGAACTGACTGCGTTACAGTCAGTGCGGGAGCAGCGGCTTTGCTCATGCGCGGTTCATTTGCAGTTTGGACGCATAGGTGTGAACATCTCCTTCAGCTGGGGGAGGACTATCCTCCGCCCGTGAGTGCTTTAGCACGGGTGAGGTGCCCACGGCAGCACCGCTGCTTGTTGAGAGTAAGAGCAACACGCTCTTTCACATCAAAATGTTGTCATAAATAAGTCTCCAATAACACCAGAAAAAGTCACCAGATTTGTCGCTAGTCGCTTTTTAGAAAAAAAAGTCGCTAAGGGGCCTGAAAACTCGCTAAATATAGCGACAAAGTCGCTAAGTTGGCAACACTGGCCGTAATGCTCCAACAATCCATCAACTGGTGCGGCTTCGTAGCTTACCAAAGTCGTACTAAAATATTTTTGGACAGATTTTTGAGCGGCGTTTACCACATAAAATCGGTTCGAGGTCAGTAAGCACAACCACAATTCATACATAAGCCGCACCGGATTATAAAGTGCACTGTCGATTGTTGGGAATATTAAAGGATTTTAAGTGCGCCTTATAGTGCAGAAAATACGGTTGTCCCTAAGGCACTATGAGTGCCAACATCTATTTGGCATATAAAATACTTTATACAAATCACACAATCATTGGACAGTTCAATTTATCAGCAAAAGAAGACTTACAGAACAAAGGGGTTCGCTAGTTGATGGAATTACAAACAAAGATATGAAGACCGGTCCAAATTATGAACATCAGATTTTCAGCCACCAAACAATAATATCTAGAAAGTATCTGATTGGGAACACCTTCATTTTTCAGCACAACACTGGCAATGCAGTAAAAGCATACCTGGATAGAAAACCATACGATGGAACACCATCAGTCATGGATTGGCCTCCCCAGAGCCCAGACCTCAACATTATTGAAGTGTGGGATCATGTTGTCAGAGAACAGAACAAAAGGCAGAAACATCCAAAGAGATTTGAATGTCCTTCAAGAAGCCTGGAGAACTATTCCTGAAGACTACTTAAAAAAATTACAAGAAAGCTGCCTGAGAGAGTTAACGCTGTGCTGAAGAACAAAGATTGTCATACCAAATATTGACTTTCAAGCTCATTAGAATTGTACAAACTCTGTTTATGCCTTACATATTTCAATAAATCATTCCACCAGTTTCTCTTTTCCATAGAAATGTATAAAGAAATGAAGTCGTGGCTCAAGACTTTTGCACATTACTATAATTCATCACTTCCACGCATTGTTTCCCCAACAAGAACAGTAAAAATATTCAGATTTGTAAAATACTGCAAAATGTTGTAACCTTTAAAGTCATTGTCTTGCAGCTTGTTTTGAAATAGACTTGTTCTTTGAAGCTACATTCACTGGATCATATATATTGATGCCAGAGATGAAAGAGAGCAGCTTCTTTGACTAAAAAAAGCCCCCCAGAAGATCTTTTTTTCCACAACTCATAAAATATTTTCGTAAGTAAAAAAGGAAATAGAAGAGACCGTATCTGCAGTTCTACCTTTGAAGCTGCACAAAGCCAGCTAAACCGCCTTACACTAATCCAGGTAGATCCTTCATAATACCTCTTTGTGCTAAACAGTTACCGCAGTCATCAGCCATACAAACACTCAATCCAGCCTCCTTACAGGTCACACATGTATGCTGTGAAGGTCCCTGAAAAGAGCAAAGAGCATAATCCATCCTGTGTTCAAAAGATTGCAGTGCTTGCTGTTTGTCTGGTATATGATACTTACATTTATTAAACATGAAATCTTTGCAGTTTCTAACAATGTTTGAATTACAATGTGGTTCATAATGTAAGCTCAATATTTCTTTATTACCACAAACTGATTTTCTTCTGAGACTAAATGTGGAAAAGTTTCAAAAACTGCTTCTAATTTTCTATTATATATGTTGCTTGAAATTGGGGCACATTTATTATGTAATCAAATTTTTGACACTCATAGCCTGCAGGGAGCTGCGAAGGGCACCGCAACAACATGTCATGTGACAAAAACCAAATGTGAAAGATGGAAAAAAAAGAAAACATTCCCCAAAGTCTGCACTTGGCCTCAATCTGCTTGTTTCCTTGTGTAAATCCAAGCAGACTCTAACATTGCAAACAGTGCGATGTCTGCGAAAACATTCCCTACAGCCTGCCACTTGGGCTGAAACACAGAAAGTAAAGGCTAATGACCAACAATCTGCACTGTAACCAGTATCCCAGTGAAAACTTTAGGCTTGTGACCGCACTGAGAAAAAGGTCTGTTCTGTAAAAAATTAATATAAGCATGTAATTGTGAGCTAAAGAGACAGGCATTTCAGTCTTTAATGTGCCAAATCAAACGTCTTTAAAAAAAAATGCATATACTTCCTGTGCAGTCAGTAGAAGCACTAATCCATCTTTCGATATCTGCCACACAAGTTGCAACATGCCCACATTTATCACGGCGACGTGAGGTGAGAAGGAGAGTGAATCTTCAGCTTGAGTGACTGCTCGCCTGCACAGCAAGCTCAGAGTCAGCATGTACTTAACTTGGCACTCTGCTCTGCATAACACCGTCCCTACTGTTAACACTGGGGAGGCGGTCACATTGGGTGCAATCACCTGGACAGGCTCCGGAAGCAGGAACACGCTTTTATCATTTTTTTCAGACACACAATCTAGTTTCAAAAGTGCATCACAAAACAAATGACAGACTACACTGTTGTGTAAAGGTTACTTGTGGAGATGTCACCAGACAGCTTTGAAACCAAAATACTGAGTACTTGTTTTTGTTTGGTCCATAGCATAGCTAATGAGGTGGCAATTCTTCAGACGAAAAACAACAAGAAGAGCAAAAAGGTTGGGAAGAAGAAGATGAGGAAGAGAAAAAGCCACAAGATGAAGAATAAGAACATGAAAAAAGAACAAGAAGAAAATGATGAGAAATACAAGAACAATAATAAGAGGAAAAACTACAGGTGGAAGACGGCGATTAGTGCAGGTGCTGTGAAAACGCTGCTTTGACTCACTAAGACCGTGTCTGCTTTGGAAGTATCCTGCATATCGAATCAAATTGGGTATCAAGAATCACGTAACTGGTCCATTGGTACCAACTACTACATTTCTGGTATTGTGACAGGGATTCAGTACACGTCACCGAATAACCTTGTCACAAAGCCTTAAGACCAAAAAGTGTGTAGCTGTCAAAAACATGTAAGGCCTGCACTGTAACAGTGACTTTACTACTTTATGTAAAACTGACAGCTAATGGCAAAACACACAGCAGAGACGAATAAATGTAAATATGAATACGAATGCCATGAGGGCTGGGTTTCTCCCCTACACCACCGCGCACTGTTCTCTAACATTAAAAAGCCAAGAGCCCGAAATACAAATAACTGCTGAGTCAGTGAGATACACAGTAGCAGGTTAAGTGTGCAGTGTTAAACCTCTGTTATGTTTCGCATGCTGCACACTGAGCAATGCATGTGACCACAACCATGTGGTTCAGTGTAACGTATGCTAGTCTACACAGGGATGTGAATAAAAACCAAGCTGAATGTAACCATGTTTGCCTGAATGTTTCCAATTTAACCGGCGAGGCACAGGGAGTCACTACTGCAAGGAAAAAACAAATGATTGCTGCATTGTTCACAAAGCTTTGATATATACACAAACAAAACACACACAAAAATACAAGCAGGCGCATACACCCACAGCACAGCCGCACAAATGCTGGAATCCTCAGTGGAGGAACATCAAACAACAACAAGTACTGTTAGAATATGGCCAAATGCACTTACCACACTCATGAGGGTCGATCAGATCTCCTTTGTACAGAGGTTAGACTGCTCTCTCGCCCTCTCTCTCTCTCTCTTCCTTTGTGTTACATTTTTTTTTAAAAAAGAAAAAAAAGGTCCCCACGCTCATGCTGTGTGTATCGCTACAACCTCTTGTTGAGGCTCAGGTAGAGGGTATTTCGTTAGTGTAGTAGGTTTGTGTGTATGTGAGCTCAAGTGTGTCTTAGTGTGCCTAATCCCTGCTGAGTAGAGTGGGTGCTAGGCAGCAAATGCTCACTGGAGAGTTGGAAGCACAAAACAGGGGTTCAAATGAGTTTATATGTGTCGATGGCCTGTTTTCTTATGGTTTTGTCAAGGCTCCTTGTAAACTGCACAGTCTGGCATTGTGAAACTATTAAGTTGCAGTGATACAGATTAAGCCACAGTGGTAGTCTACAGTATCATCACCACATCATCTGCATGCAAGTGCTCACTTATTAATAATCATACTTTTACACTTTTTCAAGCTGCAACTGCATGCCCACTCATGTCCACATGTATTGATCACTTCACTCTCTCCTGTGACTGAACAGTGTGGGAGGCGAGGCCTGATGATTATTTCACGTTAAATTAGATGAGCAGTAACAGAATCACAGCATTCAAGGCTGAGCAAACTGCAGTGCTGCAAACGGCCACTTGAGGCTGGCTCCAAAAGTTATTCTCTATTAGACTCATATTGTAAACATCTGGTTTTGTTTATTGCTATAAGCCTATATAATTACTTGTAGTGTCCAGTAGAGGGCTCTGGCGCTTAGTCACCGACAAGCTGCACTCAGTGTTGCCAACTTAGCGACTTTGTCGCTATATTTAGCGAGTTTTCAGACCCCCTAGCGACTTTTTTTCTATGAAAAGTCGCTAAAAAAAGACGTGAAAGCGCATATCGCTTTTACTCTCAACAAGCAGCGGGTGCTGTAACGCAGTCAGTTCTTCTTTTACTCTTTTACTCTTATGCTGTTTTGTGGATCACAAGGTTTAAGACTACTTATAAACTCACACACACAAAGTAGCTCCACCAGAGTGTCTATTTCGGGTCACTTTTGCCGGTCCAAGCCCGGGTAAAGGAGCAGGGTTGGAATTGTGACATTAAAAACAACAATAATTGCTAAAATAAATTTAATTTGTAGTTCTAAATAAACTCTAAATGCATTTAGGACGTTTTTTTACTCACTTTATGTCTCTTCCACGATGTTATTTCTCTCTCCAACAACGTAGGTTACAATTACATTAGCATGACCAATTATGCAAATTAGGTGATGACGTCATTTAGCGACTTCTAGCGACTTTTAGGACAGCCAATAGCGATTTTCCTTACTGAGGAGTTGGCAACACTGGCTGCACTTCCAGCTCAGACCGGAAAATCGAGGACTTGTGGCGCATGTGTGCCAGAATAATGCAGCTCTTAATGAAGCGTAAAGCGGCGTGATACCAGACTCTAACTGAATTAACACATTGCAGCCCTTAGAAGGTGGCACAAGGTACATGTTTTAATTGCTAAGTTGATATTTTGTTGATTTATATTTGAGTTTATATTAATAATAAGTATCTGAGAAGATGTATTTTGTATATTGTATATTTTCTCTTTAGTTTTTACGGTGCACCTCAGCACTGTTAGATTCTGAATGGAAGTAAAAACACTGCACCCGTCGAGGCTCTCTCTATTCCTTCCTTGGTCTGGGGGACTGCTACACATATGTTAAAAAGCCCAAAATGACACCATTTGCAGCATGACTCATTTTTTAATAACTCCAACTGTATTAGACCTTAAAGTGGTGCATGTGAAGTCAGTTTGAATGACAGGTGGGTTTTGAATAGGCTGCTAGATGTTTGCTAGCCTTCAGCTAAACTAAGTCACTAAAATGGCTGGGTCAACTTTGCCTGTGGCTTTGGTTGCTTTTGCAGATTCTGCAATGCAAATAATATGTCTTGCTGTGTGATTAATGTAACTGCATTTTCCAGTTTTCATGGTTAATATTCTAGTATCTAGTCTACTATAGTCACATTGGCTGCATCCGTCTTTTATATACAGTCGATCATAGCTGGCAGGAAGTTCTGAAATAAAGCCTGAAAGTCTGCACTTACCTTGTAATTATTTTGCTTCTCCTAATGTGCTGGGGCTGAGCACATAATCGTGCCGCAGTGTTTGAGGACACAGAAGTATTTGTGCAACAGTTGTGTGTGATGCACAATTGTTGTTGGAACATATTTTATGTCTTCACTTTAATTTAAACATCTGAATTGTTCCAAAGCTTCAGATTTTGAAAAATACTGCTGCATGCTTTTAGTCAACCTTCAGTTAGTGACACAGAACGTTTTGGCAAAGTGTTGTGTTACTTAACACATGGCCGGGTAAATGAGTCGGCCACCATGAGATCAGACACATTATTAAAGTAAGGCAGTGGTAATGGATCTCTCAGACTACTGATTAATGTCCAACTTTACCTGCTACAGTGCTTTTACAATGGCTTCATTATTAAAAGATAAAAACAAGTGTTTACATTTTGTTCCTTGTTCAGCTCTTCAGGTCAAAACATTCCTAATGAACTCACTGAGATACTCCAGGACATGAACACACACACGCACACAGATGCACCATGAAGGTTTAAGTAGATTAGTGGGTTTCACGATGAGCCCTTAACAGTACTAGTCCTAGACAGAGAGGCCAGCTACACGGACCAGCAAGCCACAACTCTGAAGCGATGCCAAATAGTACTAATGCTGTTAGGGATGGCAATAACCTAAAGGGGGTAGAGACAACCTTGTGAGCAGACGGTTAGCTTGCTGAAAAAAACCCAGATTTGCTCTCTGAGCTCTCACAAAATCAGCCTGTCTTTTAAAAAGGGCATTTATTCATTGGTTTAGAAAAAGAAAGCATGCACATTAAAAATCCTTCTTAACAGAGCATCCTTTTTTTTTTTTAAAGTATAACATAAAACCTGATTAGTTTTCTTTTCATTAATTTGAAGTGTTTGGTTAAATTTTCTCTGTAGTTGGAAGTTATCTGAGTGATGTTGTGATGTTTACCATTTTTATTTCCCAAGAAACTGAAGCACAGAACTTCCAACCCAGTGAGGTCTGTTAGCTAATGGTGCATTCGCACAAACAGCCAAAGGACTGTGAGAGCAGCTACAGTGAGTGAAGGTTAAACACAAACACAAAAATACCCAGGGGCTACCCACCACTACCATATGCTTGGCCCAAGAGCAGCTGGGTTTCTTGAGTATCACACAAATTCAGCTGCTGCCCTAGAGCGTGCCTTAATTTGCGAGATTTTACCAATGCATTTAAAAGCACTTTTTTCTTTTTGTATTTCCAAGTTTTAAACATTTTATTCAAGAGGTGCAAAATAATTGATTCCAAAAAGGAGAGTCAACAGCTGCTACAACGCATGCTTATTACAGGCTCAATCAGTCTGAATTTGTTCTGCAACTGCAAGATGACCAAAAGTTCAAAATCAGAATTTAAATACTTATTCATTCTGCTCTGAGTCTAGTCTTCATTATCAGTTAAGTATGCGCATATTCATCCCTCATAAAGATTTATTCAAAGACACTCTCTCCCTCTCTCACACACATACACAAACACAGCACCACTAGATAATAGCCAGTGGCTAGGGACAAGATAAATTAGGTTCCTCTTGCTTCTTTAACAGCGAGCAAAGGGACAAGAATAAATTTAGGAGGGTAATCCTGTAAACACTCTGTGTATTGGAGAAAACCAAAGATAAGCTGCCAGTTGTTTTTGATGTCAACACGCTTACAAGAAAAGAAAAAGAAAAACTCTCCTGTCATGGTTGAGTCACATGTTGTTCTGCGGCTTCTTTGCCACAGAGGATAAATAACATGTTTTCTGTGGCTCAGTTCAGAGGCTAAATTCCCCTGCAACTGCTAAAATACACACAGATGTGCAGAGATTAATTGGGCGTAAGTAACCCTTGTTGACCCTTCACTTTCGTGTTTGACCACTGGGACTGCTCTGTCCACCTCCCAAACAACCCCTTTCCTGACTCACAATGTGACCAAAAAACTGTGAAAAGGATGAAATTATGAAGGCTTTTCATGCCCCTGTATTCAGCGATTAAAATTCAGTTACCATATTGTAGTCACCGGGGTTTATTTGACACGCTGCAGCATATAAACACTCACACAAAATCAGTGCATCATTCATTTGTGCACCACTTCTCTGCGGCAGTTTCAAAATGATATTTTACAACCACATTCGGCCAAAATCGGGCATCAGAGTTCCACAAAGCCATGCTTCTCAAAGGTAAATTTATCTCTGGGCCACTCTTATCTGACAATCCAAATGGGAGCATGTGTCAACAAAAAGGACATGTTGTTCTGCCATTTCTCTGTTATTCAGCCTTTATCTAACCAGACGGATCCATTAAGATTGTTTTGATATGTGATTGATCCGTTCACAACACAGATTCAAGTTTGGCTTTTCTTTCCTGTGAAATAAATGGGATTTGGGAAGAAGGAACCAGACCCCATCATCCGCTTCATCTGCAGCAGCCATCACCCACAGTCTTGCTGCTAAGAAAACCTATCAGACATCTGTCTTTGGCCGCCTGGAGGGCCGGCACACGGAGACGGCAAGAAAGTTAGATGAGTGATAATGAAGAAACAAGGACAGGAGCTAAGAGAGAGTGAGAGAGACAATTGAATATCTGGGGAAGAGGTTGAAAGGGAAAAGGGACTGAATGTTTGTGGCTTTCCACTGCATTTCCCATCTGCTAATCAGCATTTTAACTCTGATTTTTACTTTATGAAGCAAAATAACGACCCATAAAATGTGCCTCTCTGTCACTTCCTTTGCAGTAAATGTTTGGAAAACTGATAGCGGAAAACTTGGTGGTATGTGCTGTGGAAAAAGCCTTAATTTTTTACTTAGAAAATGGGAAAGTAGGTGCAGAAATTCACTGAAACGTGTGCAAACATACATGGGAATATAGTATATATGGGGCAAATCTCGCGGCCTATGTCACCTCTACTTGCGGCCCGCATAATGACGTGAAGAAATATTTTTTGTAATTATTATTCAAAAAATGACCGACCAGAAGCATGTAAAGCATGTGGAGATGGAAGCATGTAAATATAATAATAACCACTGCAGAGTGCCTGACGAGCCCAGTTGTAAGTAAGCTATTAAGACTCGACTGTGTTTGTGTTTTCCTCCAAAACAATAAGTTCCGTTGGAGCAGCCTTTCAACGCCTCTCTCTGTCTCTCGCTAGCAAAGTTGACCCAGACAACAAAGTAAAGCTAGTTTTCGGCAACGGGCTCGATACAGAACTCAATGTATTAGCCAGAGGTCCCTTTACTACGGTTCGGAGTAAAGCATTGAAGATTCGGGATCGGTTCGGGAATAGTTTTCTATGCGAGATCGCTCCATAAAGTGCAGCCTTACGTAATGTCCACCCTACTGTTACTCATTTTATATTAAGATTTTAAAATCTAGTTGATATTGGTATGGCGAGTAACCTTCAGTAATAGTAATAAATCAAACAGCAATAGTACATTCATGTGGTTGTTTAAAGCATGACAATATATTAAGTAATCCAAAGTATTCAGAATACGTTACAAAATACATTTTGGGGCATGTATTCTGTAATCTGTAGTGGAATACATTTTAAAAGTAACCGTAACGTAAATGACAGTGAACAGCTTGTAGAACTGGGGAAACCTATATAGATGATGGTCGGAAGGAGCATGTTTGGAGGCGTGGTCCCACTCCTGAAATCTCCAATACAAAATTCAGCAATTTATCATGTATAGATGTCTGTAAACTATGATGGATGTTACGTGCAAGATTTAAATGTCGAGTTCACCAAATTTCACTTACTCAGCAGTGTGTCCGTACCTTTCAAACTAATCTCTCACCGTCATCTCGTCTCCTCTCTTTTGTAACATTTTGAGGCAAACAGCACAGAAAACAGTTTGAAACTTTGACAAAATTTGTTGAGTCTTTTTTTAAAAAAATTGCATTTGAAATGATCTGCCACATAAAAAAAGATGAAGAAAAAGAAGAAAACATCCTTCATTTGTCTTCGCTTCAGTTCCCTCCAGAACTTTATTTATATCTGTACCCTGAACACATCACAGTGAAGAGAGGAAAGTGGGATGTGTTGAGGATGGAAGCAGACTGTTGGATGGCATTATGTTGTTAGTGCAGAACAAATACAGTATCTCCATGCTGTCATTGGATGCAGTGCAATGCAAAAGAATTAACTTATGTTGACGCTACATAAGGGAGTTTATTCGTTGCTATAGGTTAACTCTCATTTACTGTCTTGTTTTGTCGTTATTGAGACATTAAAAACAGGACTTTAGACAAATGTATGATTTTTCATAAGGGAAATATCTGCTGCTATACATTTAAACCTTTTCAAGGTTTCAAGGTTCTTTTCAAGAAACAGGTGAACTACAACTAACCTGGAAAAATGCAGTATAGTGTGCAATTTTTACTCCTTCATTCGTGGGGGTTGTGTTTGGTCTGTTTTCTTCCCTCAACTGGAACCAGAAAATCTGAGCCCGAGCTCCAATGACCTCTGGCCCACAGCATGTTTCTTGTCACTGCCTTTGATACTCACAGCACTTTTTTCTAATTTACAAAATGTTTTGGCTCTCGGGGTGCTCGTCAGCTCGTCAGTGTGCACTTTCTGCTGTCGCATGCTGTCACTCAGCTCTCGCACTATGAAAAGCTATCGCTGCCAAGAGGACAATTTGGTTCCAGAACTGGCTCTGCCCCCAAATGACACCGAGCATTATCATTTAGGAAATGAAAGAGGTGTGTTACAGGTGAAGCTAATTGGATAGATAAATGAGATGTTGGCTGGTGAACGGTACCTCTGAGGGTAAACGGGGGGAAAAAAATTGCCTTTAGGCTTAATTGTTTGGATGCAGTGAACCAGGAAGGAGTCACTTATCAGATCACAAACTTCCAGGCAAACTTGGTGATTTATAAAGTGAAACAAGCACATAGGTGAGCAGATGACTGTAATTTTTTTGTAGATGTATTTAGGCAGTTAGGGAGCCACTATTAATCCACCCAGCCAACCAAAAAGAACCACAGCAAGAGGTTGAAAGTGGGGGTGAAGAAATAGATACAAATACAAAGTTGACATCTCAAACATTCAGATCTCTAAAAAACCTTAGGAAAAGTAACTGAAGCTTTTGTGAAAAAAGAAAACTGTGTAGGTTAAATTTTTTGCCATTTAACCCAAAAACTGAGAGCAGCTTGCCTCTGGCCTGAAATTCCTGAGCGAATGCAACCCCTCACCTCTTACAGCCTATTACTCCCTCTTCCTTCTTTGCTAACCCACTCCAATTTTGAAATTCAGAAGCTCCATGTGTCTAAAGTATTGGCTGTTGCACAAAATACTACCACAGGGTAATTTTTTGCTATATACGGTTTTGTGCAAAAGTCTTGAGACACCCCTTCTTTTCTTTACACTTTTCCCCCCAATAATACAGACTTCGGGATCTGGCTGATAGTCTTTAGGACATTGGCTGCTTTTTTCACTCATTTTCAGGCCAGTTGTTGCACCTGACATTTTCAAAGCTATGTTAATATGTGTTAAGTCACTTAACACTGACCTATAAAATATTCAAGTATAAAAAGGTACTAAAGTCAAGGAATGAATACATAAAAAACAACTTAGCAACAAACCAGTTTAACCTCCTAAGACCCAAACTCTTTCATGGCATGCAATTTTAATTTCTCTTTGCTATTTGGCTTCATAGTGTTCAATAGAACACTATAAAGTCACAATTGAGTAATGATGTGCAAAACTTGGTGTCTGAATTTGGTGTCTGAACGCAGCAGCATTTTTCCTGAGTACAAAAAGAAAATGAGAAACAACAGTTGTGACCCTTCGAGCAATATGGCTCGTTTGAAATCCATTTGAAAGAGCACCATTTAGTGTTGCAGTCTAGACAACCCAAACTGTGATGTCCCCATATGTGGACGCCGGGTCCTGGGAGGTTGAAGAAGAGTTTTGAATGTCCATCAAGAAACCTGGAGAACTAAAATGAAAAGAAACCTTCAATAAGAGAGTTCAGACTGTGTTAAAGAACAAAGTTGATCATACCAAATATTGCCTTTCAAGCTCGTTAGAACTGCACAAACTCGGGGTGTGTTGAGCAGGTGACCACATGCTGTATGGCTGAGCGGCCGACCCAGGCTCGAGTCCGACCTGTGGCCCTTTGCAGCATGTCTTCCTCTCTCTCTCTCTCACTCTGCCTTCTGTCATCTCTTCACTGTCTCTGTCAAAAATAAAGCCGATAAAAGCACAAAAATAAATAAAAAGTATTTTACAAACTCTTTGTACCTTATATATGTCATGGTCCATGTGAGCAGCTGGGTGTAGCCTTTGTGGATCGTTGTTTCCTGTGTCCACCTCTGTGCAGGCCTGGCCATCCTCTCACCGGGGCAGCCCACCTGGAATTAATTCATGTCAATCAATGGAGGGTATTTTTGGCCACCCTCACTGTCATCTCACTGCCAGTTTCCTCTACTCACCCAAGTCGGTAACAGGCTCAAACTTCTTGCTTGCATTCTAACTTCTTGTCTACTTACCTAGTCTTCCATGTTGTCTAGTTCCGTTGACTCGCCACAACAGCACATCAACAACTGACTCACCTCTTAGACACTGGGCACCATTTCCACAGGATCTCTGCCACTCTCCAGGACACTTATCACTCAACTGCTTGCCCTCCTGTCACCAGTGCACTTCTTTAAAACACAGGTCAGCCCATCTCAGTAATCCCAGCCAGCTACCTGGACCTTTGGCTCCCCCTCCAAGCATAGCCTTCACTCGCCAAATGTGACCCCCGTGACCACCACGCCACCAGTCTCCCCTTCACGTTAAGGTTCACGCCAAGTATTATGTGGTATGTTTAGCCATGCCAAGTTTCTAACTTTGTCCCCACAGTATACTAAGGTCACACTCTAGATCTTGTTTTAACATGTGGAATAGAAACTGAACATTTAACAGTGTTTCCTGAAAACCTTCTCGTGTCTAATCATTTCCTGATAACATTTACATTTACAATAATTGATTACACAGCAGTGGAGAGTAGACTTTATCACAGTAGATGTCTTTCTGAAAGCGCTGTAACTAAGTTTAAGAATATAATCGACCCACTGTTATCATCTTCAATGACCTGTACCAACACAGAGCAGAACAGCTACCTGAACACTACTCCAACAGAGGTTGATCATCTTGTTAATATTTTTACCTCCTCACTATGTACGACTCTGGATACTGTAGCTCCGGTGAAAACTAAGGCCTCAAATCAGAAGTACCTGACTCCGTGGTATAATTCTCAAACACGTACCCTAAAGCAGATAACTTGTAAGCTGGAGAGGAAATGGCGTGTCACAAATTTAGAAGATCATCATTTAGCCTGGAGAAATAGTTTGTTGCTTTATAAGAAAGCCCTCCACAAAGCCAGAACATCTTACTATTCGTCACTAATTGAAGAAAATAAGAACAACCCCAGGTTTCTCTTCAGCACTGTAGCCAGGCTGGCAAAAAGTCAGAGCACTGTTGAGCCAACCATCCCTTTAACGTTAACTAGTATAATAACTTCATGAATTTCTTCAAAAATAAAATTTTAATCATTAATAATAATAATAATAATAATACATTTTATCTAAAAATAGCGCCTTTCAAAGCACCCAAGGACACTGTACAACAGATAAAAACACAAAAACTGGAAATATACACAATAATAAGAATAACAGATGAAAGTTAAGAGCATACAGAGGTTTAAACATAAGCAATTTTAAATAGATGAGTTTTGAGGGTGGACTGAAAAGAGGGAATGAACTAATATTTCTGAGGTGAGGGGATAAGGAATTCCAAAATCGAGGGGCAGAGCAACTAAAAGCCCTGCCCCCCATTGTAATCAGACGAGCAGAAGGAACAGAGAGAGAAAGAGAAGATGAAGATCTGAGGCACCGGGATGGGAAGTTCATCTGTATTAAATCGGAGAGGTATGGTGGAGAGAGAGAATGAATAGCCTTAAATGTATAAAGGATTATTTTAAAATGGATGCAAAATTTAACCGGGAGCCAGTGTAACTGCTTCAGGATTGGGGAGATGTGGTGGGTAGAGAAAGTCCTAGTAATAATACAGGCAGCAGAATTCTGGACACGTTGGAGCTTGTTAATGGATTTTTGTGTAAGGCCAAATAATAGTGAGTTACAGTAATCAATTCAAGAGATAACAAGATTATGGACGAGAATGGCAGTGGCATGAGGAGTGAGGAAAGGGCGGAGGCGATTGATATTACAGAGTTGAAAATATGCTGCACGTGTGACATTATTGATATGTGAATTAAAGGATAATGTGCTATCAAGAATGACACCCAAGCTTTTCACAGAGGGAAAGATAGGGACCGGCGAATTATTGATAGTGAGAGAGAAATTGTTAATTCTGGATAGCAATCGTTTAGTGCCGAGTTTAAGGAAGTTGGAGGAGAACCAGGAATTGATTTCAGCTAAGCAGAGGGTGAGGGAGAGTGGAGGAAGAGTAGAATCGGGTTTGGTAGAGAGGTAAAGCTGGGTGTCATCGGCATAGCAGTGGAATTGAATGTTATATTTACGAAAAAATATGTCCGAGTGGAAGAAGGTAGATGATGAAAAGGAGGGGCCCGAGGACAGATCCCTGGGGCACTCCAGTAGATAGAGGAGAAGGCTGAGAAGTGAAGGATTTTAATTGAAAGAGAAAAAATAGAGAAAAAATGACTAATAATAGTCCCACAGATGTAATATTATCTACAGCTGCTTTCAGTACCATTGATATTCATTTAGACTCTTTTTCTCCAATTGATCTTTCTGAATTAACTTCAATAATTACTTCCTCCAAACCATCAACGTGTCTTTTAGACCCCATTCCTACAAAACTGCTCAAAGAAGTCCTGCCATTAATTAATTCTTCGATCTTAAATATGATCAACCTATCTCTAACAATCGGCTATGTACCACAGGCCTTCAAGCTGGCAGTAGTTAAACCTTTACTCAAAAAGCATCTCTAGACCCAGCAGTCTTAGCTAATTATAGGCCAATCTCCAACCTTCCTTTCATATCAAAAATCCTTGAAAGAGTAGTTGCAGATCATCTGCAGAGGAATGGCTTATTTGAAGAGTTTCAGTCAGGTTTCAGAGCTCATCACAGCACAGAAACAGCTTTAGTGAAGGTTACAAATGATCTTCTTATGGCCTCTGACAGTGGACTCATCTCTGTGCTTGTCCTGCTAGACCTTAGTGCAGCGTTCAATACTGTTGACCATAATATCCTATTAGAGCGATTAGAACATGCTGTAGGTATTACAGGTACTGCGCTGCAGTGGTTTGTATCATATCTATCTATCTAGACTCCAATTTGTACATGTCAATGGAGAGTCCTCTTCACACACTGAGGTTAATTATGGAGTTCCACAGGGTTCAGTGCTAGGACCAATTCTGTTTACACTATACATGCTTCCCTTAGGCAGCATCATTAGAAGACATAGCATACATTTTCACTGCTATGCAGATGACACCCAGCTCTATCTATCTATGAAGCCAGATAACACACACAAATTAGTTAAACTGCAGGAATGTCTTAAAGACATAAAGACCTGGATGGCCGCTAACTTTCTGCTAACTTTCTGCTTCTTAATTCAGATCAAACTGAGGTTATTGTACTCGGCCCTGAAAATCTTAGAAATATGGTATCTAACCAGATTCTTACTCTGGATGGCATTACCTTGGCCTCCAGTTATACTGTGAGGAACCTTGGAGTCATTTTTGACCAGGACATGTCCTTCAACGCACATATTAAACAAATATGTAAGACTGCGTTCTTCCATTTGTGCAACATCTCTAAAGTTAGAAATATCCTGTCTCAGAGTGACGCTGAAAAACTAGTTCATGCATTTATTACTTCCAGGCTGGACTACTGCAATTCATTATTATCAGGATGTCCTAAAAACTCCCTGAAAAGCCTTCAGCTAATCCAAAATGCTGCAGCAAGAGTACTGACAGGGACTAGAAAGAGAGAGCATATTTCTCCTGTTTTGGCTTCCCTTCATTGGCTTTCTGTTAAATCCAGAAATGAATTCAAAATCCTAAATAATCAGGCCCCATCTTATCTTAATGACCTTGTAGTACCATATCACCCTATTAGAGCACTTTGCTCTCGCTCTGCAGGCTTACTTGTTGTTCCTAGGGTATTTAAAAGTAGAATGGGAGGGAGAGCCTTCAGTTTTCAGGCCCCTCTTCTGTGGAACCAGCTTCCAGTTTGGATTCGGGAGACAGACACTATCTCTACTTTTAAGATTAGGCTTAAAACTTTCCTTTTTGCTAAAGCATATAGTTAGGGCTGTACCAGTTGACCCCGAATCCTCCCTTAGTTATGCTGCAATAGACGTAGGCTGCCGGGGATTCCCATGATGCATTGAGTTTTTCCTTTTCACTCATCTTTCTCACTCACTATGTGTTAATAGACCTCTCTGCATTGACTCATACCTGCTATTAATCTCTGATTCTCTTCCACAGCATGTCTTTATCCTGTTTTCCTTCTCTCATCCCAACCGGTCGCTGAAGGTTTCTTCCTGTTAAAAGGGAGTTTTTCCTTCCCATTGTTGCCAAAGTGCTTGCTCATAGGGGGTCATATGATTGTTGGGTTTTTCTCTGTATCTATTATTGTACGATCTACTGTACAATATAAAGCACCTTGAGGCGACTGTTGTTGTGATTTGGCGCTATATAAATAAAATTGAATTGAATTGAATACTGTATTTCCATGTATGTTTGCACACATTTCAGTCGCTGCACCCATTTCTCATTTTCCCAGCAAAATATAAAGAAATTAGGAGTGGATCAAGACTTCTGCCCCATACTGTAATATTTTTTAACTATCTAAATATCAACCTGCTCCAGAGTGGGTTTTAATATGCAGAACATTACTTTTTTACCTGTGTCTCAACAACATAACAGTAGTCAAAGCCATATACTTGTTAAATCTGAAAAAAAGACACTCAGACATCAGAGTTTATTGTTTAAATCTGGATAACCGTCTTTACCAAGAAAACAAAGGTAATATTATATTATTTTTATGCACAGTAAGTCTGTTTGAACACAGCAACAATTTCCGCTGGATTTTAAGAGGCATTAGGCAAGCGGCATGATTGATTGCTGTTATTTCAAATGAATCATGTGAAGTGCAAATTTAATCTCTATTGAAGGAAAATTGAAGTAGAACTTATACACTGATTTTGGCAAAACAAGGCTCATAGGGGTTTGGGTACACTAAGAAAGACAGGGTGAAAGAAAGAAAGAAAAGAAGAAATACCCACGTGAAGAAAAAGAAAAAGTGCAACGGAGAAAGAAAGCAACAATTTTACAGAAAGAGGGAGGGTGAAAGACACTGACAGGTAAACAGAGCAACGGAAAGTCTTTGAAAGGAATTGGAAAGAAAGAGTGAATAACAAAGAGAGAAAGGTCATGGCAATAATTGGGACCATTCATCATGGGACAGTTTTAGGAGTAGGTGTTATGTGCCATCCATCCATCCAGTGGTTGTTGATAAGACTGTCTGGAGGGAGACCAGTCACCAAACAGCTTCTGTCCATTTCTGCTGCATAAAACTGCATTCTCACAGTACGGACATCTTATTAACATTATGAAAAGTATGAAAATCACATTATGAACGGTGGTGGTCTGCAGTTTTAAATGCAGCAGATAGAAATGTTTCAATCGGGGTGCAGTCCAGTCATTTTTTAAAAGGTAGAAATTAATTAAGCATCAACTTTTATTGTCGACCTTTATCAGCAGCCAACCTGCAGAGGAAGGCTGTAAAGAAGAAAGAAAAAAGATGAAAAACAAACAGATTTTGTGAACTAACATTAAATTATACGTGTGATCTCTCTTTCCTTTTCTTGTACAACTTCAAGGCACCAGGAGTTTTGCTTTGAAGATGGAAAGAGTGAAGAGAAAACAGAACAGGAAAAAAACACACAAGGTGACAGAAAAAATACCAAAAAGTAATTTCTGTAGGCAGCACATGACGGTCTGTTTTAATCTCTGTTTTAATCTGCTCTTCCAATTTCACTTGTTAAACATTGGAGGGAGTGTGGCTGTGCTTGCCTTTCTGTAAACGTCACAGAAGGCCAATAAGTCATAAATTTATGGCTTAAATCATAAAACAAGGTTATTTTTAAAGTGCATTGTCATATCATCTTAGTAAAGGCTTACTTATTGCTACACATAACAAGTGCTTAGGAAATCTGTTCATGGTGTTTTTCTCTGTGTCTTTCTAACCATCATATGTTAGTCAACACCATAAAGTACTGAGAAAACATATTTGCTGCTGTCCCGATTTCCCGATCCTGATCCTTTCAAGACATTTCTGCATATAATTGTCTGTTGCCAGTTATTGCAAATGCTTGACTGCAATTGTTTGCAAGGGTGGTCCAACCAGTTATTGGATTTAGGGGCTGATTACTTTTTCACATGAGGCCACGAAGGTTTGGTCACTTTTTCCCTTAATAAATGAAATCCTCTTTTAAAAACTACATTTTGTATTTACTAACTTTAACATTTGGTTGATGATCTGAAACATTTCAGAATGACAGCTATGCAAAAGAATAAGATATTTGCAAGCTGGCGCAGTAAATACTTTTCCAAACCTCTGTGAATACAGAAGGCATTATTATCGGGGGAGCTTTTAAGTAGCCTGACAATTTCCCTCAGCGTGAGAGAACAGCAACAGGTGATTTACTGCAAACTGCTAGGATAAAAAGGTCATGTAAAAGCTGCTGATGATATCACACAATAGATGTTACAACCCACTGTGCACTTAAAAAAAACATACATTAGGTAAAATATACTAATGATGAAAGTGTCTTGCAGAAATGTACTGAAATTATAACATAGCTGCATTACTATTTACTATTTCTGTATTAAGTAAACAGAACAGTACAGACACACAAATCCTCTGTGCTTTCTCACTCATACACTAACAGTCGTTGCCAGTTCTCCATACGGTGGTGTTTGACCTTGGCGATGGCCCTGAGTGAGTTCATGCATGTCTATTTGAGGTCTCAAGCACGCAATGATGTGCAACAGCCCTGAGGAAACTGAGGTAGTTAACATGGTAATGGGATCATGGTGGATATCGTATTAGAAAACTATATATAGTCAATCTTCAAAGACATACATAGCCAGTGGACCTACATCTCCTTCAAAAAAACCACATGAGAAATATTTAGGAGGATTTTACACAACAATATATATCGATTTTTTTTTTTTCCAGTATTCTGTAACCATTGTGAGCTGTCCTTGGACCTTGTGGGGGTCCTCTTGACCTTACTGTCAGCACTCCCTGTGGGTCTTCAGTTCGCAGGCTTTTTCACAGCAAGCCCTCACTGGTCTCAGCGTAGAGCCCAACCAATAAAGTTTTATATCATCAGCTTAGACAAACCACTGATGTGCACGGCAGGGCGGGCGGGACAGGCCCTGCTGTTTTTGTCCTTTTAGCTTCTTTTTATACTCAAACGCGGAGTGGCATCGCTGCAAGTGACAAACAGATGTGCCCACTCAGATTATTGCTTTTTAAAGTTTGCACAGACAGAAATGCAGTCTTGTTTTCAAGAACTTAAAGAAATAATTAAAACTAATCAAACTTTCAAAGCAAAGCTGAGATGATACATGTGAATCAAACCAGAAAGACTCAACAACACAGTGTCTTCAGTGTTTAAACTCAGTTTTACTAAGAGCCATAAGAGGAAATTGAAACATTATATATGTATATGTGTATAAGCTATTTAGTGCACAGTTTGGTCCACATAAACCCGTCCAGCAGTCAGTGAAAAACCCGCTCAGTCTTTACGTCAAGTGAAATATTAAATTCTGATTATCCGGTTGTTAAGCAATGACATAGTGTGGTACAGGGAGGCCCAATCACAGTGAGCCAAGGCTTAATTTGACATCGTCTGGCAGGATGGGACATTTCTTAAAACCGAATAAATCCTGAGGTAAAAGTCATCATTTTTATTCTTCTTCTTGGACATGTTTCAACAGGTCTTACCTACTCTGTTTCACAGGCTTAAACATGACAACTCACTCGATTTATAGGAAGTTTGATTAAAAGAAAAGAAAGGTAAAAGGTCTTTGATCATGTAGCTCACTCGTACCTTACAGGCTACATAAAAAAGCCTAACACAGAAACAGTAAAATTGCCATTAGAGATCCATCACTTTGAGATTCGCCACAGAGAAACAGTTTGCCGGGGTTGCTAACCTCTTTTTTTATCAGCTTTTTAAATATGGATCCAAACATCAAACTGCCCATTTTGTTTTCTCAAAAATAAATCACTGCAAACAGATACACAGGCCTCCCTTTCTGCTCGGTAAAGACATGGGTTCCCTCAGCTCCCTCTCTGAGGAGATCATCTGCCTTCAACATCAGTTTTCCTTTCTTGTTACATTGCTGGCTTGCAGGTGCTAAGTATGTGTGCTCCTCTATTTAGCTTGCAGATCGCAGCTACAGCCAAAGTTTATTAAGAACCTAAAGGTGGCAGACTTTATGCCTTTCGGGTGCTCTACAATTTTTCATGAAGCCACCTCCACCCCTTTGGCATGGATTAACATTTTAGCTGGATGAACTTAATCGGTTGACATTATCAGGTTTTTCAGTTGTTTAGAACAGTTGTTTGGATTGGTTGTCACAGAAATGTATCCTTAGTAATTAAGAAAAAACAGATTTTATTTTATTCACTGTAAATAAGAATAAATAACAGATTTTACGATCACTGCCCAAACATGCTGCTCTGACTTTGTGAGAGAAACCTGCTGAGATGTGTATATTCATAAAAGCATTTTATCTGGAGAGATTAATGAATGATCATCTGCAGCAAACCCTTTAGAGAGATTTGCTCAAGCTTAGTACACATAGTAGGAGATGATGTGGCATTTCTTGCTTTAAACAATTTTGATTTAAACCAAAAAAAGACACCACATGGCCTGCGATATGACACAGATAGAAGGAATGTCCAATGAGCCTATACTTTATATGAAATGCAGCGCATCAGTATCACTGCAGAATCAGTTTACATGCAATCAGCTATCTGGCTGACGACCTGCCCCTCAGCTCAGTTTAGTGACAAAAACAAGTGTTGACAATATGTTGCTAAAATTATAATAGTTCTAACTCTGTGTCGTTTAAAATGAAAGATGGATTTCTCTATGCAGATTACTTGCCACCAGCAACCACTACAACAAACACTATAGAGAAATCTGACAAATACATCATACGATAGCAATTAACGAGATGTTCTGATTGTATTTATGTTCAGTGCCTTCATGGGTAACAGATCTGAAGAAAAAGCATAAGGAAGAAATACTTTTTCAACTGCTCACTAAGGCAAATACCTAATCTGCCAGTCACATGACAGGAACTCAGTGCATTTAGCACATAGGCACGCTAAAGATGACCTGCTAAAGCTCAAACGGAGCATCCGAGGTGGGAAGAAAGGTGGTTTAAGTGAGCGTGTCATGGTTGTTGGCATGAGATGTGCTGGTCTGAGTATTTCAGCAGCTGCTGATCTACTGGGATTTTCCCTCACAACCATTTCTAGGCTTCGCTGAATGAAAATGATTTGCTGATATGAAAGGTCTGAGACTGCTTTAAGCTGATAAGAAGGCATCAGTAACTCATCTGCAATGTTAGATCAATAAAATATTCAGAATGTTTATCTTGTGTGTATCGTTTTTTTCTTGTGTCACATCAAGAGTAAAGTTACTAAAAACTTCATGTACAATACAGTTTGGCATGAGAAGGTGCACACACAACTTTATTATGGCTCTCCCATAGTTACAAGTCAATGTATTAAAAAAAGCCCAATTTGGCTAGAGCAATATTATGTACATTTTTAAGTAACAATACATATCTAATATGAAATCACCGTTTTAACTCGGCAATCACTCTTTAAAAAGTAACTTTACCCGATTTGTTGAAGGAGAAAGAAACCATCTCAAGAGGAGATGAAATTTTTTTCCACCTCCTTAAAAGTTAAGTTAAAGCTCTGTTATACCTAAAGGAAGTGTGACCTTATTTAACTCCCTTAAATCAAGCTTTTCTGCACATTCTCGCCTCATGGTTTAGAGTTTTTGCTGAATCCTCACCGGCGGTGTGACTCTGCAGACTTTTCTTATGCGTGTGGAGTTTGACAAAATGCGGAAAGACTGAGTACCTGGGGCTGTGAACTCACAAACAGTAATCAGTTGTGATTGTTGGTAGCGAGTCAACAGGAGGGGTTGGTGGTGGCGATGGAGGGGTGATGAGGGTGACGGAGCAAGCTCGTTAAAAAGTGAGTAATCTGCCCTCGAGAAATGCTTCATTCAGAATTGGACTTCATTAACCCTTCACTTACCTTCTCCCTGTGCCCACTGAACTCTCACCCTCTCCCAAACCCTTGTGGATGACTTCCCTGTTGGCAGTGTTGGGGAGTAACGGAATACATGTACCGCCGTTACGTATTTAAAATACAAAATATGAGTAACTGTATTCCGTTACAGTTACCGTTTAAAAAGGTGGTATTTAGAATACAGTTACTTTGTTGAAATAAATGGATTACACGGCGGTACTTCCCTGTTTCATATTGTGGCGGGTCAGGACTGTTTGGGTTTTGTTTGACAGCTACGTTCTGTTGTTCCAGGCGGCAGCGTTACGGTTGCCATGGTTACAGGGTTACGCTCTCTCTCTGCGTGTTTCCTGGGTGAGAGAGCGCCTGTTGTTGTTGTGCTAAGCTAATAGGCAGAATGCTACAGGTATAGCTCTAAAGAATGTAGCATCATAGGCAGTGTAGTCCGTGCTGCAGGGAGAATGGACTGCCATACACGTTATGTGTCTGTGAGCGAGGGAGGGAGAAAAAGGAAAAGTACGAGCTGTCATCGAGCAAAAACGGGAGCTGGAAGCATGTAAATATAATAATAACCACTGCAGCCAAGAAGAGTGCCTGACGAGCCCAGTTGTAAGTAAGCTATTAAGACTCGACTGTACACCGTGTTCGTGTTTTCCTCTGAAACAATAAGTTCCGTTGGAGCAGCCTTTCAACGCCTCTCTCTGTCTCTCGCTAGCAAAGTTGACCCAGACAACAAAGTAAAGCTAGTTTTCGGCTACGAGCCCGACACAGAACCCACCGTATTAGCCAGAGGTCCCTTTACTACGGTTCGGAGCCGCGGACCTTCAGTAACAGTAATAAATCACAGCAATAGTACATTCATGTAGTTGTAAACAGCATGATAATATATTAAGTAATCCAAAGTATTCAGAATACGTTACTCTCATTGAGTAACGTAACGGAATACGTTACAGAATACATTTTGGGGCATGTATTCTGTAATCTGTAATGGAATACATTTTAAAAGTAACCTTCCCAACACTGCCTGTTGGAAGGCTAACCAGAGCACTCAGCTGGAAAATTAATGGCTTTTCATGTGGTGTATTCGCCATGGTCGGCATCCTTAGAGGGTATAGACAGTGCAAAGATTGCACTAATGTTTACATTTTACAACTTTATGAGGGAAAAAATAATTCTTCATAAGACATTTATCTGGAATGACTTTGCCGGCGTTTCTTTTTCTTCTCTATATACCCCAGGCATGAAATCAACCAGCTACTATCATCACATGAAAATATCCTTATTAATTATGTTCTGTGAATACTTACTCATGCTCTTACCTAAAGTAGCTTCATGCTCTTTTGATCTTTCAGCATATCGCCACCTTTTCGCTAAGCCTACCAATCTTGTGATTATAAGCCTGTGGCTATGCATGATTTCTCTCTGGTATATCATAGCGAATGAGTGAGTGACCCCTAACACCAAGACACCAAAGACTGGAGGCAAATCAGACAATACAAAGTCTGACTTTCTCAAGATAGCACGTCTTCGCTCAAGTATGCATTTGAATTTGTGCAAGTGAAGGACAGAGACGAAGAGAAGAAGGGTTTTATTGTTTTTTTGGTTGTTGTTTTTTTTTTAGCTCAAGAACAAAGACATGCCTCACATCCCCATCCATTCTTCTGTTTCTTACTCTCATCAGGGCTGCATAGGGCACAGTCTATACGCCTGGCTTCTGGTGCAGTAGCGTTAGTAAGAAGTCAATGCACCAAACCACTTAGTATTAGAAACAAACAGAGGGCTGTTTGTTCATCCATGAATAAAAGTGCATGTGAGGACGGTGACAGCCTGAGGAACCATTAAATAAAATACTCGCCTCCCTATTTCCATTTGCATTTAAGTGCAATCATCGGTGCATTCATTTGCATGCGTATACTGATTTTAAACTTCCGTTATGTTTGTAAGTGTTATTTCTGATTTCTTCCACATAAATTCACCTTTATCCAGATACCTAATCCGTTCAGCAGCTGCTTCACGCGCTGAAGTGTTTCACCGATCTCTAAATCGCAGGTACTTTTTACTAATCTGATCAAATGACACCATGTGGTTATTATTAATTCATTAAAGTTATGAAAGTTCAGATCAACACTAAGGTTACGTTCTTACTTCAGGTCCAGGTTTATAGGTGATGTCCCCGTTATTTGGGGTATCAAAGGTCATATGCACATGCACATGCACGAAGAAGTCTAAATTTAAAAGAGATCAAATCAAATGTACATCAAAATGAGTTACAAAATATCGCAGGTCCCAAAAAGACATCAGTATTAATGATCATCCATGGGCAATGTTGTAAATGCATGTGCATCTTAGTGTGTCCGCTTCCCATTGCTTTGAACTCATTCATCGAGATTAGGACCCTAAAATTCAAATCACTTTGTGATTGACTCGAGGTAAAGTGAAAAGCATAGTTCAGTGATCTTTTATCCAGTAAGGATCTGCAGGAGAGAAGAGATTTTGGGGTTCTTCTTGTTGTTTAATCCGCACACGCCCTTATCGTGCACAATAAGGACACGTGCGGATTAAACAACATGTCACGGTCTGGCTGGCAGACCGTGAGGGTGTAGGGAAGGAGGACCCAGGCGCGGTGCTCTGTGTGTAAACAGTGCGTTTATTTACAGTGTATGAAACTAAACAACAATAAATCCCCGTGCTTTCCCCAGACTTCCATGTCGTGTCTTCTCCCAGTGTTTGTGCTCTCTGCTCCCGTGTTTCAGCACTCACCGTGCTGGCTGCTGTCCACCCCTGCTGCTTCTATTGTGTCCCTCTCCTGGGGACACAATAGAAGCAGCCGTCAGGACACATACAACCGCGGGCATACACACACACACTAACCAAGCACAACTGGGTGACTAATGTGGAGTCTCAAGCAATGATCCCGCGTCGGTGGGAGCTCCAAGACTCTCCTAAGTAGTTCCCCTGACGAGGCCTGATCAGCAGCAAGTGTGTGGCTCCGGGTGTGGCCAGACCGTCAGCAGGGCCGCACCCACCAGGCCTGAAGGCGCCCGCAGAAACACATATACATATACACACACACACACACACACACACACACGCAAACAGGGAGAAGGACAGCAACACCAAATATACATACAATAATAATAATATCATTCATAACTGCAACAAGAAGAACCCAAAAATTGTGATTGATGATGAAACACAGGTGAAGACAATCAACACAAGTGAGACTAATGAGGGTGGGTTGGACAATCAAAAAGGACTGAAATGAAAGAAAACTAACCTTCAAAGTAAACTATGAAGTAATCAAAAGAAAAATAATTAAAACTAAAAAAATAATCCTAAACGTTATGACAGAGTCATACATGCCTCAAGAACAGACTGCAGGAATACATTTATGTTTTTAAAGATCATTTGTGTGAATTTCTTTGATGTGAGTGATCAAAACGAGCAAAGGGAAAAAATAATTGCAAAAGACGAGCATGTAATGAAAAATATATTTGCATTTCAGCTGAGGAGCCGGCCCTCTTGTATCAAAAAAAACTCATCAAACGGTGAACATTAACATGTGATGTTTCAGTGTCTTAGAGCTGAATTTGGAAGACGAGGAAGAAGAAGAGGTCGACCGTAAAAGCTCTGAGAGAGAGAAACGGCACAGCCTGTACGGTCATTCCCACGTGTTGAACAAAATAGATTCATTAGCAGACAACTGAATGTCACACTGACACAGAGGTCGAATTGTAGACTTAGACTGTTTCCCTCTCTGTTTCACTTTAGATGACCATCGTAAAGCCATCAGTTACACTAGAACATTATGAGTGGTCAGACAATGACTAGAATATTTCCGAGGGAGATCAGAGATGTAGATAAGCATACAGAGGCTGACATCTGAATCAAAATTAAAGAGTAGCTTTGTAGAAATCACTTGGCAGACTGCACATAGACAAAAATGATGTCTGACATTCACAAAGGGACCCGCGGAAATCTTTGTGCTCGTGTTTATGCTGGTCAACAAGCATTTTGTTACTGGGATTCTTTCACCTGTACTATAACAAGTTTTACTTGTTAACGTCAAATCTATGCCCCTTTTTAAATATGATGTCTCAAGTATTGGACAACTAGGATGTCTGGATAGGAACAGCAATGCTTTTCAACATTTATGAAATAAGTTTAGTCTCCAAAAAAGTGAAGCCAAAATAAAGGAACTGATGCTTGACCATGAGTTCAACAGGGAACTGAAGCCGACTGAATCAGCAGCAATGGGAACCATTCATGCAGGTTGTTCAGAATATTCTTGGCAATCACAAAGATGCTGAGGTTGTGGATAACCTGCTGGAAGCATATCAGCTAATGAGTGCCAGAATTTTACTGAAGATTCACGTTTTGCATTCTTACATTGATTTTTTTCTGGGTGAGGGATGAGGAAATGTTTTATCAAGATATAAAAATGTTGCAAATGAAAAAAAAAATCATTTGAGCATTATGGGTGTTTACCTTTGGTTCTTGCAAAAAGAGATGGATGTGTGGAACAATTACAAAAGCAAATGACTTGAAGATTTTTGAGCACACTGACCTTGTTTTATTTTTAGCTAAATTAACAGAAATATGCTTTAACATGTTCTGGTTGTCTGTCCCTGTGTGTTGGCCCCGCGACAGACTGGCGACCTGTCCAGGGTGTACCCCGCCTCTCGCCCTATGACAGCTGGGATAGGCTCCAGCGCTCCCCGCGACCCTGAAAAGGATAAGCGGAAGCAAATGGATGGATGGATGGATGGATGGGATGGATGTTTCTGGTATCACCTTCTGGTTTGTCAACAGAATAAACACATTAAAACAATTTTGTTGGAAACCAGTTGAAATTCCAGACATTGTGTTGATAGAATGATATTCTACAGTCTCAACACATCGCTGACGTTGACCTCGAAAACCTGATGTGCAAGTTTAAATCTGTTTGCATCCGTGTAGAAAACTAAATAAATGGCTGGTCTGAAGTCCCCAGGGGAAAACAAAAAATATTTTTTCTTGACCAGTCATATTACTATTACATGTAAGAATCAATGACAGCAGAAAACATTATAGTCATATTGAATCAGGGTATTGAGAAGCCTCAACAGTTTGAGCAATTCTGTTTGAGAAGATCTGTGTCCTATGTTAAGCTATGTTAAGCTGCGGCTAACAGAGAAAAGAGTATTAATATGAATGAATTCAGATGCATGGACTAATCTTTATTAGGCTGGTTATGCTAAAGGGCTACTAATTTACGTTGTGCTGTGGTTACAGATACAGTAACTGGCTTGCAATATCCACTGATTTGATACTTTGCTAAAGATATGCTAACTAGCTGAGCGGTTTAGCCTGAATTTGACATTGTTTGTTAACCTAAGCTAATAGTTAGCTTTTTTCAATAGATGCATGCAGTAGCGGTTTTAGATACGGGCGACACGGGCAGTTGCCCGGGGCGGCATCGTGGTGGGGGGCGGCATCACGGGCATCGGCAAAAAAAAAACCAAAAAAAAAATGCTCGTACTCATGCTGCCCCGACGTCAGCCAGCGCATATTGGGAATGGTACAGGCACCGATCGGTTTTCTATCGCCCATTTGCTGGGAGTAAGGACGCCCTTCGTTTGCGAGGTGCACCTGCTGCTTGCGACACAGGGAGGAGAGGGCGGGTGGCGGGGGATTCTCTGGCTGGCTGGAGCAGCGTCTAAAAACCAACTCGTAAAACATGAACATGTTTTCAAACATGAAAACACCAGACATTATAATGCAGACTTATAATTTGCACCGATGTTTTTTCGAAATTCTATACACGAAAAGTGAGCGCGAGAGCCCTCGGTGCGCCTGCTTGCTGCTGAAGTCAAAGTAAACTTTATTGTCATCTCCGCTACATACAGTCCAGTATATAGAGACGAGACGACGAGGCTCCAGTTACAGCAGTGCAAGTAAACAAACAATAAATATAAGAAGAGTAAGAAAATAAATATACACTTTAGGACCAGGGGTAAAGGGATCAATAACAATTTAAAATTTACAGTTTGATGATTTAAAGTCTCACACACAACCCGTCGAAAGGGGAGGGGCCGGCTGCTTCAAAATAGAGCACATTTCATTTATAATGTTGTAAATCCAAGCCCATTATGTATTCATGATTTGAATCCTGGGTTGTGTGAAATCTCAGAAATAAGCCCTAGACAAAGTGAATCTGTGAACTAAGGTGTAGGTGTGTTAGATCATGTTGTGATGATCCTCGGGTTGGGGGATTTGTGTTCATACTGGAGTGCAAAATTAAAACCAATGGAAGATGGACAAGAAAAGTTCAAAGCCATCTGGTCCTCAGTTTAGAAAAAAGAGAAAAGAAGAGGAGGAGAAACGGGCAAAAGATGCAGGTAAGCAGGTGTGTCATTGAATAATGGCAGGTCATCCTGAAACAATCAGAGTCAGAATACTTTATTAATCCCTAAGGAAATTATGTGAGTTACAGTTGCTCCAAGAAGAAATGGTAAAAATAGCAACAGTAACAGACTAAACTCCAAACAATACAATGTTACAGATTTTAATATTAATTAGTCATTGTCAATTGTTGATTTGTCCTGTTCTCATTGTATGACGAATTATGATGGCTGTTTGGTAGCCGTTTGCATACAATGCATACTCTCTCTCTTCATATGTGTGTGTGTGTACAACAGTTTTATGTTAATGTACAATCCTTAATATGTTGTGTGTGTGTGTGGGGGGGGGGGGGGGGCGGCGCCAGAGGGAGTGTTCGCCCAGGGCGCCAAACAGGCTAGGACCGCCACTGGATGCATGGCTTGCACCACTTAGTGAAAAATCAACATGTTACATTTATGTTTCTTTCCTGCTTCTCTCCGTAACATTCACTCATGATATATGTGTGCCTGAATGACAAAAAGACAAGTAAAAGTGTTTTATATTTATATACGGTATTTATTCAAGACTGGTGAAGGTAAAATCATACTTCACTTGGAAACCGATGGACTGTGAGCATCCCCTAATGACTATGAAGATCGCTGGCCTGATTTAAACCCGTGTAGTATATCCACCTGTGTGCAGCATAGTTTTAAGCCGTAATTTACCCTGCTAATGAAAAGGATTGGTTTCCTACGGCTCGTTAGGTTTACACTGTCCTTTTTGACAAAGCAAATGCAGAGCCTGCGCACAGGAAGAAACTCATTTCACACCGTGTTTCCATTTTCACGCATGAACATAAACCAGCGGATCAGTAGTGACACTGCTTCCTTTGGACCTCACAGCTCACTGAGAGTAATCTTCATTCTGTAAACAGACCATTTGTACTCTACAGTATTGTGGACTGAATCATTCTGACAGCAAAACATCAGATAAACTCTGTGCAGGCTGTTGTCCTTCAGACACTGAGAATACCAACATCAGAGAGTTTCTTCGACCCAGGCAGCTAAACAATTGCATCTCCATCTTTCTGTAAAACAGTACCGTCACCATTCAAACACGAAAAAAATCCCGCTTTGACGTCTGAACCACCTGGCCTTGTTGTTTGCTATCCCGAGGCCCATAGTGAACGTTGAGGGTCAGCAGGGAAATGTCAGAGCACTGACGGAGAATTGTGATGTATTCACAGAAAGGTCAGGAGTAGGTTGGGAAGGAAACCGGGATTATCAAACAAGCACAGAGAGACTGAAGGATGGAGATTGCCTGTCAACCAAAGCAAATCGAAGTGGGAAAATCACAGATTTTCTAGTTAAAGGTTATGTGGCTATATTTACAGCCTGTCCATATTTCAACCTGTGAAACCGCTGTACAAACAACACATATTGGCATGTGTACATTTGGACTGACATGGTTAGACCCTAAATATTCTTTCATTTTGATTATTTGCTAAGATGGATTGTTTTTATGACAAATTAAAGGAACAGTCAACAAAAATTGATCTGTTTTAAATACTTGTACGACTAAGGCTGCAGAGGGTGCTAGAGCCTGTTTCAGCTGACATTGGTGGGGTACACCCAGGACAGGTTGCCAGTCTATCACAGCCTAACAAAGAGAGACAGATAACTATTCACATCAAGTCTTTGAACCGAGGAAACCGAGCACCACACAGACTCTGCACAGAAGGAGCCCAGGGGGGATTGGACAACAAACCTTTTTGCTCAAACTGCTGAGGCCTCTCATTGCCCTGAGATGTGATGCTTGTATGCCCTCAGTTATTCACAAAAGATATATTATTATTCATGGAAAAAGTCCAATCATATCAAGTGCTGAAGTCTGTATATTTCCTGTTATTGTCTGCTCCCCTAAAGCAGCTTCCGTGCTTATTCTTTTCATGAACCGAGCCAGCTGTGACACCAGGAGACAAGCCCAAAGACATCATCTCATTAAACAGTCATTGGTATGTAACCTTAAGAGGACATGTCACATCTTTTAAAGGACACTCACTTTCAGGTCATGAGTCTAATATGTCAATACAAATATGTGCTGGTCCATGGAATGTGAGTAGAAAGTGTGAAATTGTGTGTTTTGGGATGTGTGTTAGTGTTTATACATGCAGTTAACACAGAGTTCTGACCTAGTTTGAGGTATGTGGTGGTGTCAAAGCGGGTCAAGGAACAGCATCTACCATTACTGCCTTAACCAGCATCACCATGTTGGTGTGGCTAAGGACACATGCATTTTTATTGTTTGGGGGGAAACTGCTTGGAGAAACTGGCACATTTCTATAATGCAATGAGTATCTATTGATTCTAATATCATTCCCAGTTTTAGAAACCTTGATTCTTTGCAGCTTAACTCAGCAGTCATCAGTCCTGGATCTGGAGCCCTGTGGAGCGATGTGACACATTGACAGGCAAATCTAGATAATGTAGAGGGAGGCCGTCTAAAATTACAGAACACAACAGAAGGGACAATAGAAATACACACACACACACACACACTTTATATATATATATGAAAAAAGGGAATAAAGACAGCTGTTAATATGTTTGTTCACAACAGAAAAAGAAGCTCCCCTCACCCCCTCAGTGACATGTAGTTAAAACCTCTCGGACATTTGAGAGCGACCTGTTAAAGTTCTTTTTTTTAAAAATCAGGGGGATTTGGGAATTTAAACTCTCAGGCAAATGCCATGATCTTTGTTTTTATTAATCACTGTGCAGCAGAGATGGGCAGTAACGCGTAATCCGATTACTTTTTTCAAGTAACAAGTAAAGTAAGGGATTACTATTGCAACAAAAGTAATTAGACTACTGTTACTTTCCCGTAAGCACGCTGCGTTACTGCGTTACTAAACCGTGATTTTGTTTGTGAGTGTCTCATGAAAAACGACGTAAGTGCGTGTGGCGTTCGTGGTAACAGACGTGTGCAGATCATCAATGGATAATATACCGAGTGCGGGAGAGAGTACGACCATGTAGCGTTTAAAGCCTGAAAGTACTGACCTTACTTTGAGTTTGATTCTGTAAAAAGTGACAAAAACATTAGTATCCACTGTACACTGCATGGGAAGAAAACTAATTTTTACAGCAAAAAAACCTAAACTTCTGAGCAAGTACCAAGCACGCTTCCACAGGTATGTGAAATTCACAGAGATCCCCCCACTGACATCACCGCTGAGGTTCACCTCCACTGGCCCCACTCCTGCTAAACAGGGGAAAATAGATTTCAATTCAATTCAATTCAATTCAATTTTATTTATATAGCGCCAAATCACAACAAAAGTCGCCTCAAGGCGCTTCATAGATACAGAGAAAAACCCAACAATCATATGACCCCCTATGAGCAAGCACTTTGGCGACAGTGGGAAGGAAAAACTCCCTTTTAACAGGAAGAAACCTCCGGCAGAACCAGGCTCAGGGAGGGGCGGCCATCTGCTGCGACCGGTTGGGGTGAGAGAAGGAAGACAGGATGAAAGACATGCTGTGGAAGAGAGACAGAGGTTAATAACAGATATGATTCAATACAGAGAGGTCTATTAACACATAGTGAGTGAGAAAGGTGACTGGAAAGGAAAAACTCAATGCATCATGGGAATCCCCCGGCAGCCTACATCTATTGCAGCATAACTAAGGGAGGATTCAGGGTCACCTGGTCCAGCCCTAACTATATGCCTTAGCAAAAAGGAAAGTTTTAAGCCTAATCTTAAAAGTAGAGATAGTGTCTGTCTCCCGAATCCAAACTGGAAGCTGGTTCCACAGAAGAGGGGCCTGAAAACTGAAGGCTCTCCCTCCCATTCTACTTTTAAATACTCTAGGAACAACAAGTAGGCCTGCAGAGCGGGAGCGAAGTGCTCTAATAGGGTGATATGGTACTACAAGGTCATTAAGATAAGATGGGGCCTGATTATTTAAGACCTTGTATGTGAGGAGCAGGATTTTGAATTCAATTCTGGATTTAACAGGAAGCCAATGAAGGGAAGCCAAAACAGGAGAAATATGCTCTCTCTTTCTAGTCCCTGTCAGTACTCTTGCTGCAGCATTTTGGATTAACTGAAGGTTTTTCAGTGAGTTTTTTGGACATCCTGATAATAATGAATTGCAGTAGTCCAGCCTGGAAGTAATAAATGCATGAACTAGTTTTTCAGCATCACTCTGAGACAGGATATTTCTAATTTTAGAGATGTTGCGCAAATGGAAGAACGCAGTCTTACATATTTGTTTAATATGTGCGTTGAAGGACATATCCTGGTCAAAAATGACTCCAAGGTTCCTCACAGTGTTACTGGAGGCCAAGGTAATGCCATCCAGAGTAAGAATCTGGTTAGATACCATATTTCTAAGCTTTTCAGCGCCGAGTACAATGACCTCAGTTTTATCTGAGTTAAGAAGCAGAAAGTTAGTGGCCATCCAAGTCTTTATGTCTTTAAGACATTCCTGCAGTTTAACTAATTGGTGTGTGTTATCTGGCTTCATGGACAGATAGAGCTGGGTGTCATCTGCATAGCAGTGAAAATGTATGCTATGTCTTCTAATGATGCTGCCTAGGGGAAGCATGTATAATGTAAACAGAATTGGTCCTAGCACTGAACCCTGTGGAACTCCATAATTAACCTCAGTGTGTGAAGAGGACTCTCCATTTACATGCACAAACTGGAGTCTATTAGATAGATATGATACAAACCACTGCAGTGCAATACCTGTAATACCCACAGCATGTTCTAATCGCTCTAATAGGATATTATGGTCAACAGTATCGAATGCTGCACTAAGGTCAAGAAGGACAAGCACAGAGATGAGTCCACTGTCAGAGGCCATAAGAAGATCATTTGTAACCTTCACTAAAGCTGTTTCTGTGCTGTGATGAACTCTGAAACCTGACTGAAACTCTTCAAATAAACCATTCCTCTGCAGATGATCTGTTAGCTGTTTGACAACTACTCTTTCAAGGATTTTTGATATGAAAGGAAGGTTGGAGATTGGCCTATAATTAGCTAAGACTGCTGGGTCTAGAGATGGCTTTTTGAGTAAAGGTTTAACTGCAGCCACCTTGAAGGCCTGTGGTACATAGCCGATTATTAGAGATAGGTTGATCATATATAAGATCGAAGAATTAATCAATGGCAGGACTTCTTTGAGCAGTTTTGTAGGAATGGGGTCTAAAAGACACGTTGATGGTTTGGAGGAAGTAATTATTGAAGTTAACTCAGAAAGATCGATTGGAAAAAAAGAGTCTAACTTAACATCAATGGAACTAAGAGTAGCTGTAGATAATATTACATCTGTGGGATGATTATTGGTAATTTTTTCTCTAATGATAAAAATTTTATTTGTGAAGAAGTTCATGAAGTCATCACTAGTTAACGTTAAAGGGATGGTTGGCTCAAAAGAGCTCTGACTTTTTGTCAGCCTGGCTACAGTGCTGAAGAGAAACCTGGGGTTGTTCTTATTTTCTTCAATTAGTGATGAGTAGTAAGCTGTTCTGGCTTTGCGGAGGGCTTTCTTATAAAGCAACAAACTATTTCTCCAGGCTAAATGATGATCCTCTAAATTTGTGACACGCCATTTCCTCTCCAGATTACGAGTCATCTGCTTTAGGGTACGTGTTTGAGAATTATACCACGGGGTCAGGTACTTCTGATTAGAGACCTTAGTTTTCACTGGAGCTACAGTATCCAGAGTCGTACGTAGTGAGGAGGTGAAATTATTAACAAGATAATCGACCTCTGTTGGGGTAACGTTCAGATAGCTGCTCTGCTCTGTGTTGGTACAGGGCATTGACGATGATAACAGTGGCTGGATTATATTCTTAAACTTAGTTACAGCGCTTTCAGAAAGACATCTACTTTGATAAAGTCCACTCTCCACTGCTGCGTAATCAATTATTGTAAATGTAAATGTTATCAAGAAATGATCAGACAGGAGAGGGTTTTCAGGAAACACTGTTAAATGTTCAGTTTCTATGCCGTATGTTAAAACAAGATCTAGAGTGTGATTAAAGTGGTGGGTGGGTTCTTTTACATTTTGAGAGAAACCAATTGAGTCTAACAACAGATTAAATGCCATGTTGAGGCTGTCATTTTTAGCATCAACATGGATGTTAAAATCACCCACAATAATTATTTTATCTGAGCTCAGAACTAAATTAGATATAAAGTCTGAGAAATCAGACAGAAACTCTGTGTAAGGCCCAGGTGGACGATAGATGATAACAAGTAAGACTGGTTTCTGAGTTTCACAGCTGGGGTGGACAATGCTAAGCATCAGGCTTTCAAATGAATTAAAAGTCTGTCTTGGTCTTTCATTAATTAATAGACAGGTGTGAAAAATTGCAGCCACACCGCCCCCTCGACCTGTGCTTCGAGATTTCTGGTAGTTAGAATGACTCGGGGGTGTTGATTCATTTAAACTAACATAATCATCCTGCTGCAACCAGGTTTCTGTAAGGCAGAGTAAATCAATTTGTTGATCAATTATTAAGTCATGTACTAACAGAGACTTGGAGGAGAGAGACCTAATATTTAATAATCCACATTTCACTGTTTTACTCTTTGGTTCAGATGTGGATACTGTATTGTTCTTTCTTTGTAAATGTTTAAGTTGTTTGTTGCTGGTTTTTAGTTTGTTTTTTGTCTTTTTGGAAGCAGACACAGTCTCTATGGAGATGGGTTTTTGGGGGGGTAGCAGGAGGAGAGAAGCTGCAGAGAGGCGTGTAAGACTGCAACTCTGCTTCCTGGTCCCAACTCTGGATAGTCATGTTTTGAGGGGTTTAATAAATTTGTTGATATTTCTAGAAATGAGAGCTGCTCCATCCAAAGTGGGATGGATGCCATCTCTCCTAACAAGACCAGGTTTCCTCCAGAAGGTTTGCCAATTATCTATGAAGCCCACATCGTTTCTGGGACACCACTCAGACAGCCAGCAATTTAAGGAGAACATGCGGCTAAACATGTCACTCCTGGTCTGATTGGGGAGGGGACCAGAGAAAACTACAGAGTCCGACATTGTTTTGGCAAAGTTGCACACCGATTCAATATTGATTTTAGTGACCTCCGATTGGCGTAACCGGGTGTCATTACTGCCGACGTGAATTATGATTTTATTGAATTTACGTTTACCCTTAGCCAGCAGTTTTAAATTTCCTTCAATGTCGCCTGCTCTGGCCCCTGGAAGACAATTGACTATGGTTGCCGGTGTCTCTAGCTTCACATGTCTGAGAACAGAATCACCAATTACCAGAGTTTGACCCCCGGCGGGTGTGTCGCCGAGTGGGGAAAAACGGTTAGACACATGAACGGGTTGGTGGTGTACCTGGGGCTTCTGTTTAGGACTACGCTTCCTCCTCACCGTTACCCAGCCCTCTTTCCCCAGCTGCTTGGGGTCTGCCGGGGAACAGCTAGCGGGGTCTACGCTATCTTCGGCTGCACCAGCTACAGGGGCCTGGCTAGCTAAGGGTGAGAGCAGGGTGCAAAGCCGAGTCTCCAGATCAGTAATCCTGGCCTCCAGAGCTGCAAATATGCTACATTTGTTACAGATATCATTACTGCTAAAGGAGGCCGAGGAGTAACTAAACATCTGACACAATGAGCAAGAAAGTGCAGAAGGGACAGGTGAAGTAGCCATGGTGCTAACGGGTCGGCTACGAGCTAAGCTAGCGAAACAGTACAGAGACAGTGAGTGAATACTTTGGCTATAAATTAGGTAGTGAGTACACAGAAAGTGTGCTTCGGATGAAGCACGTGAAGATTATTATACTGTGAAAAAAAAGAATGTATTTAAAAGTTGTTAATTAAACTGCTAAGCAAATAAGCTACTCAGAAACACCACTGTGTTTGAGCAGGAACAGGAAGCGATACTATACCACAGAGCGAGCGAACACCAAGTGGATTTAAAAACGATAGTGCCACTGAGTCTTTGATTTTATTTATTTTCTGCTGTGTTTTACTTGCATCTATTTGAAAGCGTGAGTGTAAACACAAAAAATATTCTATATGCTGGAATATGGAGAAAATATGTATAAATGTTAAACAAATTTCTTCAGGTCAAAGACTGTTATAATTTAATTTTTGCTTGATGCAATGCATAAAGTTAAAAGATTAACAAAAGCTTCAAGAAGAGACTTGATTACATTTTATATGATGGATTATGCAGAAAAAGTAGAATTGGGCTGAAAGCTCGATTGCTTTATTACCTATTCAGGTTGTGTATCATGTTTTTTGAAAAAGTAACTAAGTAACTAATTACTTTTCAAAATAAGTAATCAGTTAAGTAACTGGATTACTTTTTTTGAGAAGTAATCAGTAATTAGTTACTAATTACTTTTTCAAGTAACTTGATCAACACTGCTGTGCAGTGATGTAATGCAGGTTTTAGCTCTGTGACTGTGGAGGAACTCTCCTAAGCAAACATTGCTGAGCATGTTTTTAATCTTAGTGTCAGAGCAAGTCTACACCAGAGAGTCTGAAGGTTTGTGATGACCACAGTCTGGGGCTTTATGGCTATAAAGCTTATCGATCTGCTCAAGTAGGCAAAGGTGGACCAGAGAAATGTGGTCCATGTAACAACCTCTCTTCAAGAAGAGAGGTTGTTACATGGTGTGTCTCGCGAACAGAAGGTCAACTATTCAGTTGACCTTCTGTTCGTGAGTTAGTGTAGAAGTCAGTACCCAGAAAAAGATGTGTGATTCATTATATGTTGCTTCAGGAAGAAAAAACAAGTGCCAGTATAGACTTAACCTGATCAATGAGAGGTTAAAACTCATCACATGCAATTGTAAGGCTATACAATCATAATAGATATTTTTCTAGTCTATTTAACACATCTATCCAGAGGTGATGTTTAATAGGATGACTGTTACTATGCAGGAAATTGGTACGTAGCTCAAATGTCTCACATTTTCAATACCTCCCATTCAGTTTGTTTAAAGGACTTTTGCAGCACTGTCTCATCAGCAGAGGTAGGAAGTAACAAAGTACAAACACTTAGTTACTGTAGTTATTCTGGTATCTGTACTTTACTTGAGTATTTCTTTTTCTTTCTGTAGTTCACAGTAAGAGATATGAAAGAGAGCCATCTTCACTCAGCAATAGAGAAGGATGTAGGAAGAAAGGTTAGATTTAATGGTAAGGATTGCTCAGTGATGCTTGATAAACTGCGAATTTAAATTTTACACGTGATGTCATCATTTTAATGACATATTGGATTTGTATGTGATGTGTTTTGATAAATGATGTATTTTCATTTTATGAAATGTCCTGCAAAAAACTAAGATATACAAACTTGTGTTCTTCAAATGTTGCATGAAAATGTGAGTAGTTTTGTCCAGGATACAAGATTTAAACAACTTCACATTTAAATGCTATTTAGTACTTAATAAAAATTTGCATGCCTAAGATTGAAACCTTACAGTCCATCATCTACAGCAAAGAGCAGGGACCAGACTGTGAATGACCAGAGGGAGGATCCCAAGGTTTAAAATTCAGGCTGCGTCGTATTTCAGTAGCACAGCGCGAGCCTCTCCACTCAGCTAGATAGGCTGACCTGCGACCTTTTCGGTCCCCGTGCAGTGAAGAGAAGAGATGGGGTGATTATCTCCAATGAAGTGTGCTGACAAGATGATGAGCAACATTATTACATCTGACATTGCTCGGTTGCTCAGCAGCATGTTCTGACAGCAGATGTCCTGCACCTCATTAACAGAGGCGTTAGTACACGGTTTGTTGTCCTCAAGCGTATTCAGGACACCCTCTGAGGAGCTGAAATTCCCACAGAGGATTTTGTGTGGCCACGATCGCATGTTCACAATTTGAAGATGAAGTAAAGCTCTGAAGGTAGTCCAACAAATAACAGCTATAGTGAATGAGAACGGTAAAAAGTGCTCATCAGTGTTATGGTTACCATCAGCTCTGAATCTGTGCAGCACCTTGTATTCTCACTGCTCCTGAGACCTCTGAGCTGTCATCGTAATTGAAAATGACAAGTTAGTCACTCAGATAATTAAATTTCAGCCGCAACACTGGCAATGAGAAACATGAAGGAGAACCCTCCAATATTGGCAATCAGTTATTTTCTCAAGTGTCCAATTACAGAATCATAACTTCACCAAAAACTAATGTCTACAAAGATAACCAGTGTTTCCTGACAATAAAAGCAACTCCTAAGGGAAAACATCATCAAGTCCTTTAGTGATTATAATCAATCTCGTTTATCTTCTTCTTTCAGGTGCTCTTTTTGTGTGTCACTCCAGTGGATCATCATACCTCTAGCGTCCTCCTCTGTCACTACAACCCTCTGCATGTCCTCCTTCACTACATCCTGTACATGTCCAAATCATCTCAGTCTTCCATCTGAAACTGAGCTGTCCCTCTAATGCATTCATTTCTAATCCTGTCCGTTGTGGTCACTCCCAATGACTAATAATGACATCTGCAACTCTACTGCCACCTCCTTTTGTGTCACTGCCACTGCCTCATAATCATACATCGCAGCAGGTCTTTCCTTTCAAGCTTGCTGCTATCCTTCTGTTTCAAATCACCCCTAACACTCATCTCCACCCACTGCAGATAGACTCTCTTGTGCATCATTGCTTGGGATGGTTGACGCTCTGTTCTTATCTGCCTAAACCCTGATCTCAGTACAAATCACAGTGTCATCCGCAGACATCATAGTCCACATAGACTCCTGTCTGGCTTCATTTGTCGGCCTATTTATCACCATCGTAAACCATAAAAGGTTTAGAGCTCATCCCAGATGTAATCCCCCTCCTGTGCATCTTCACTGACACTCCTGACTTCTTCATGCAGTATCACAGTTCCATGGCACACTATCATATACTTTCTCTAGATCCATGGAGACACAGTGCAACTGCTTCTGATCGTCTCTATTCTTCTCCATCAACACTGTCAAAGCAAACGT
This sequence comes from Neolamprologus brichardi, assembly GCF_056152115.1. NCBI lineage: Eukaryota > Metazoa > Chordata > Actinopteri > Cichliformes > Cichlidae > Neolamprologus > Neolamprologus brichardi. The sequence goes on along the minus strand of NC_142117.1, from coordinate 13,522,501 downwards.
CACATCTGTAGTACTCTTACTCAGCATGAAGCCACACTGACGCTCACTGATCATCGCCTAGCTTCACCAACTCTTTTTTTTTTCCTGTAGATCTATGTCATGGCTCATAGGCTTTATGCCTCTGACCATCACCTTTCCAGTCTTCATCCTCTTCATAGCTGCCCTCTCTTCCTCCTTAATAATCCCTTTACTTCCTAATTCACTAACTGTCTCACTGGGAAATAATAATAATGATGATAATAATAAATAATGATGATTTGGTTTTTAGCTGCTTTTAAGCTTTTCAGCTTTCTGGTATGGTGCATGTCTTGCAGTGGCACACATATAGAACAGAACAGTTTCTTTGTTTTTTACTGCCATTGACCACTTTAGATGCCTGCTGTGAAAAATGGCTATTCTTGGCTAGTCCTTTTTGTCCTCCGTGGAAATATTTGCATTCTTTATGTTTTCTCGCTTGTATTCTTTCCTTTAATTTGTCAACTGTCACTATGCTCTGCTACTGGAAAACATATTCTCAGGGGGTTAGATGAAATAGTTTAGTGGCAGAGCTAATGATATGATCTTGTTAGTAGCTGAGAATAGACATAGACGCAGCATTATCTTACTTTAAGTCGTTTTAAATAAATATGATTGGTAGGGGAAGGAAGCTGCTGGGAGCTTACTTCCTGGAAACTGAGGTTACAATTCACAGAGGAGAACTGGAGATTGAAAAATGTTGCCTGGTTTGATGAGTCTTGATTTCTACATTCAGATGGTAGGATCAGAATTTGGAGTGAACAACTTGGACACATTTTGTCTTTTATCAACGGTTCATGTTGCTGGTGATAGTAGTGTAATGGCACAGGGGATGCTTTCTTTGCACACTTTCGGACCCTTAGTATCAACTCGTTTAAACACCACAGCCTACCTGAGTATTGTTGCTGGCCGTGTCCTTCCTTTTGTTGTGTGCCCATCTACTGATGGCTGCTTCCAAGCAGGTTAACACACCATGTCACAAAGCTCAGATCATCTCAAACTGGTTTCTTGAACGTGACACTGAGTTCACCGTACTCAAATGAACTCAGCTCGACCGTCACCAGATCTCAATCCAACAGAGCACCTTTGGGATGTGGTGCAACGGAAAATTCACCATGGATGTGCAGCCGACAAATCTGCAGCAAGTGTGTGACACTGTCATGTCAATATGGACTGAAAGGAGGAACGTTTCCACCAACCCAGTACTAGCGGCGTGTACCTAATAAAGTGGCAGGTGTCTGTATTGTAATGCAGTCATCAGTTATTTCTAATAAGATATGTCTAGTCTTGTGAACGTAGTGCAGACAAGCATAGGCAGATATAACGGATAAAAAGATGCAAAATAAAATTTCTTTGACATTTTTTGCATTTTTTACCAGCATATATCAAAGAGCTTTTAAATTATGACACAGGAGCAGACCCACCAATAATAAATACAGTGCCTAATAAAGTGGCCCGTGAGTGTATTTTTAAAAAAAAGGCTTATATCACAAAAAAGTAGTTCCATTTAAAAAAAAAGTTGTATGCAAAGTTTGGTGTCTTCTGCTATTTTGGTTCCAATCTGTGTCACATTCATCATATTCCAAGGTTAACCACTATCTGCTGCTCACTACCCTTCGAGCAGCTTGCCAGTTTAATCCAGATGAAAATATTTTGTTAGCATCCGCAGCTAAAAGAAACTCAAACATTCTGTGTAATAAAAGCTTTGGCGTACGAAATGTAATCACAGCAATTTCAAACAGTTGGCAGCTGAGGCAGAACCAGACTGGCAGGAATTTGTAAACCCTTTTTCCTCTGTACCGATAAAGAAAACCTGACAGTTTGCAAAGAGTATTTTGTTTGCTTCAATCTGCTATCAGATTTCCATGATTTCTGTTGCACATATGGTGAGGTTATATTTTCATTTTCAGTTATTGTGATAGTAGCCAACTCTAAGACCACATCAGCTAGGACACATGCATATAATACAAGAGAAAATCTGAGTTTCTCATTGTGAACTTAGTTATTTGCTTTAATTAACAGGCTGAGCAATTCAAAGCATTTTAAAGATGTTCTTCAGGATTTTCTTTGCCTTTGCTTCGGCTCATTTGGGTGAAGGTTGGCAACCAAGGTTAGAATCTTCTTGATTATTTGCTTTATAAATAATAACGATACATAAAGGATATCATAAAGCTACGTTATCTGGCTGGTGGTGAGGACAGCTCTACTCTAAGCTTGCCTGTCTTTGTCACACGCTGTTTAGAAGTCTTGGCTTTCCAAACAAACACAACATCAGATGAAATAAGGTCCATCTTCACAACACCCTGCAGATCCTCTGGCTTCAGGATTAGCCGAGACACACATTCAGCTGCTGTTAAGGGGTCAGCAGAGGCTGGGTTTGAATCGTGAGGCACGATGCTAGGACAGAAATTCTCTGCAAGTGAGTGGTTGTTGGTCAGATGTGGTTGTTTGCTGAATTCTGGACTGAATACAGGATCATCTGTGGCCACATGACCTGTTACCATGATATGTCTTCAATGCTCAGTGATCTCGTCTTGACGCTCATCTCAAAGATTCTGACGTGCGGGGAGGGCAGCAAAGGTGAAAGTCTATTCAACCAGAAGACATCGTGACATTTCAATAAAGAGACCCTTCAGTGACTCTGAAGAGGGAGAATAGCTCACATGTCCTTTTGGCACCTCTAACATTTAGATTAATTTGAGGAGGCTGCTGTTGAAATGGACTGTGTTTGTCTTGCTTCGGTCATTTCCGGATATTTGCTGATGCCATATTTAATGCTACGGTTCACACCGTTTCCCATCTTACAGCCTCAGCAAATTACAATTATGTTGGGAAATTTTTGGACATTGTTATACCCAGTAAAAAGGTTAGGGTTACACATTATAAATTAATTTATTTCAGTAGTGTGTGTGTGTGTGTGTGTGTTGTGTGTTGTATGTCTGGAACATGTGGACCATCACCAAATAACACCTTTCTTTGCCAGACCTCCACTGCAGCTGTTCTCAGGTATTCCTTCCTCCAGTTAGTTTTTTCCTGTATGCTCCTTTGGGTTGGAGGTGACTGAGAGAGCCTTTTGCTGAATATTCCACCTCTACCTTCAAAGAGTCCTGCACTGCTTTCAAGGTGTCCTGCGGTTCTTTGTCCAGCTGTACTGAAGAGATCTCCCTTTAAACTTTCCAGCATTTGGCTGAATCTCAGCATAAAGTTGAGCACTCAGAATTCTTCCTGCTGCTTCTGGCTCCAACATGTCTTGCAAATTATGTTATGTGCTTCAGAGCTTTATCCTTACTTAAAGTAATACTCAAACAGATTTATGTTTGTGTCATTCATCTGGAGTGAGGTTTTTTCTGTGACCGCTTCAATTTTCATAGACTTGGAGAGTTGGCAGGATATTCTGAAGAGGTCCTTGAGATCTTTCATGTTGTTGTGCATTTTGTTTTTTGTTTCGAATGTACCAAACTGTTGATTTAGACTAATATTGCAATATTTTTTTTTAGAGAATTTGTTTGGTTTTTGCAGCCTGACCCACAGTTAGAGCACTTTTGTTAGCATGTTGTGGGTTCAGAGCAAGAGCTTCCAAATTCAAATGCCAGGAATATCTGCCTAAGCAAATAAAATTTGCTTTGTTATAAGCAAATAAAAAAGAACTGGCCCACATATTTTCATAAAATAGCTGTTAAGTCATCGATCCAATCACCTTTCACTCTGTTTAAAAATTAAAGAGCGAGAGGTGTGGAAGGACTTTGTGGTGTACCTTTAGTGGTCCTGCTTCAAACAAGCTGCAAGTCTGTGACTTGCTTTCAAAGGCTGAGCTATGATGACACCAAGTGGACAAAGTTGTTAACACCAGCTGGATACAGTATTTGTGGTTTGGTAGAGGCTCAGTTAACATAGCTGCAAAGAGGGAAGTTTTTCTCTTCCTTTTAAAGCATTGATATATTTGCGTCATTGGCCTCATTTACAAGACCAATGCATATGTTGTTTATTTGGTGAGCTGTTTGGTTCAGACAGAGTTGGATTGCCCAAACTCCTCCCACAACATCTGGGTGCAACATGCCTAGCCAGATGAGCCATCTCGACTCCTGTCACCTATTCATCGTTTTTCTTTCCCCCCCCTTTCCCCTACTGTCCTCACGCATTCTTTTCCACTTTCTATGCTCTCATCTGTGTCTCCTTACCCCTTCTTTCCTTTTACTACCTCTGGCTTAGAGCAGTCCAAATCTCTTTTTGTCTGAAGTTATAAAGAAAGAAATCATAAAGCAGAAGCATGTTTTCTGAACATGGGCTAAACTACATATTTATATACAAACTAGTGTTGAAACTGTTTGGGGAATGAAAAGAAAGAAAAGAGTGTGAGATAACTTCACTCAGAGATGGACAACGATAAGAGAAAGACAGGAGAAGATAAGAAGAAGAGAGGTTGCTTTCAAAGGTAAGGGCTGCTCGTGGCATTTGATAAACTGGAACTTTATATTTTATGTGTTATTCAAAGGTTGCATGAAAACGCCCAGCAGTTTAGTGCTTGATTAACAGCTTAGCTTACAGTAATTTGGTTAATTTAAGTAAAGAACAGTGTTTTGGACTGCTGCAGAGCAGCTGTGGCGTTCATGGTCAGTTATGATGTTTAGATCTATTCAACCTTTATACCAAAGGAATAACCGTCTAGTGTAGAGACAGTATAAACAGTATACTGTCAGTGAAGGGAATAGAATTTAGCCAGATAGCTCACGAGACATGTGCTTGCATCTCGTTGTGTATAACTACAAAGAGCAGTAAAGCTCAGAGCAGCAGCGCTTAGCATAGATCAGCCGATCAGAGTTCCTGTGTACTAATATTATTTTATTATTACATTAATGTAGCACCAGGTTCAGTTAGCTTTGCACAAAAATAGCTAAGAGATGCATATTTCAAAGACCTACCTTCTTACTTTGCGTGCACGCCAGACTTTTTCACTTTTACTCGAGTAAAGAAGATGAGTCCGTACTTCAACTTTTACCATAGTATTTTTAACACAAGTATTTGTACTTCTACATAAGTAAAGAATGTCTGCACTTTTGTCATCTCTGCTGGTAGACAAACGTTTGGTCTCTGCTTTAAATGACAGTATAGCTTTCCCTTGTTTCCAACTGTGTGTGCTGAGCTACATTAAGGCTGCTTACACTGCCAATCTTACTCCAGAAATCAAGCAAGCACAACACCTACCATTAAATCACAGCCACATCTTGCCAGACACGTGGTTGCTGTCCAATCACAGTGCGCTGCTGTGTCAGAGGTTTGAACGCTGGAATATCTTACATGTTACCTAAAACAGCCCGCTTGTCCTGTTCAGAAAACTATAAATCTCGGGCAAGTGCCTTTGCAACAGTACTTCTATGAAACCTCTATATAACAGTAGGTATGTAACGGCCTGCAATAATAAGAAAAACAGTACACAGTGGGATTTTACAGACAGAGCCACTAACATTCCTTCGGGATCTGTTTTAGCTTATTGTTCTTTCAGAGCTTTATCCCTTGTTCCTGAGAAACCAGCTACCCCTGGATCTTAGTCCAGACATTTCCCCGAGGGATTCAGGGCAGCATCTCATTTGTATGTGACTTACGTGTATTACAGCAGCAAAAGCAACAGCAATGTGTGCTGAATCCTCTGGGTTTAGGTTAAGAGAGAGTTTGGAGTCTTAGCTTGCGACAGACAGGCGCAGGCACCCCCTCTTCATTCCAGTCCACATTTCATTATGACAGGAATCTTAAATCACATGAAGACTTCAGGGACTATCCAACAGGAGGGATGAGTGGTGGTGGTGGGGGGATCTGGATATGATCAGAGGAAATGCTTTGTATGTCTGAAAGAAATAATTTACGCTCAGGTCTGGGGGATACATTACTAGTACTTAAACTAGTCTTGCGATTTGTAGCATTGTCATGGTTTCTTTTCCAGATCTAATATTTTCCTGATAATTTCCCAGTAGTTTGCACTGAAGTTTCCTGGAACAGCTATGTGGGTTTTTTTTTTTAATTTATTGGTGCTACAGAAAAACAGAGACACACTAATTCAGTTAAGACCACTATAGTCCAAAAGAAGATCATCATTTCCATACACTAATTAGTTTTTTTCTGGGACTTCTATGACCTTCCAAGTGGGAGAGCAGCTGCAAGACAGCATGCACGGGAGCAGCACGGCTTGACACGGGTTGCAAAGCAGGCTGCAGATGTGTGGCAACTGTAGAAGCTAAAGCAAAGCATGAAGGTGGTAATGGTGCATGATTAGGAAAACACAGTTTTAGTTTTGCTTGTGTAAAATTGAACCTATACATGTCAGCTCTTTTCTTTTGGCTCCTACAGGAAATGTATTCCTACTCTCACCACAGATGGTTTTTAAATTCTAAAAAGGTTTTAAAATTCTTTCACCATATTTAACCACTCAAGGTTTTGCGTCTCATGCAATGAAAATGTGCCTTATAAAGTCAAGCCAGAGGCCGAAAGAATGTGCACAGTTCCACTTCACACATACACGTTACACACATGTGTTTACTGTACTGCACCACACAATCTCTCTCTCTCTCTCTAAGAGGCCCAGGCCCCCTGCTTGGGTGGCAGGAGCCGAGAGAATAAGCAAAGTAAGGCGGAGATAGAGGAATCTGATCAGAAGCCAGATTGGCTCCCTTCCCCAGCCGGACCTCAAGCGTGTAGGACCTTGGCGGGTGGATAGACAGGCGGTTCTGGGACTCGGAGAAGGAAGAGCGGCCAGCTGGAGTGGTAACAGTGTGGTATTGTGAGCTGACTGACTGACTGACGCCTGAGAGGAGCAGAAAAGCAAGCTGCCGGGGTGGCCTCTTTCTGGGCCTCACAGGGCCCCAGCGCACTGATGCACTGCTCGAAGTGGGCCAGTCAGACACAAGAGCACAGTCAAGAGCAATTGGGTGGGTGTGTGCTCAGCACAGATCGAAGACAAAGAAGCATCCAAACAGGGACGCTTGTGTACAGTGAGCTGGAAGAGAAGAGGGGCAGAAGGCTTTGTTGACACTGTTCTAAAACTTCCATTAAAGCAATGATTATCAGCATTGTGGGTGAATCTGATGCTGCAAAACTCAGTTTATTAACAGAGGAAAACACCAACAAAACCATGGCTTAGATTTGGAGATAAAGACTGTGCATTTATTTCCCCTTAAAATGCACCACTGTTTTGTTTTTAAATGAGGCTGTGATTTTCATGGCAAGAACGATCTGTTTCTCTGTAACCAAAATGAAAGAAACGATTATCATCACGGGGAGTTTATCAGAAGAGCAAAAGGCCTGTTTGAACAAAAAACCTTCAGAGCAGAAGCAATCGCTCTGCCTGCCAGAGGGAGGCAGTGTTCACATTGCACATGCTTTTACATTCTTCACAGCATCCATTTTCCATCCAATTCTTTGCAGCTTTTAAGAACCAAAATGATCGCCTGCCACAGAAGCTGAGAGCAAGCAGTTATCTTGTTATTGATGTGGGCACTTTGTAGAGAAAAGGGAGCTGCCACATTCTGTCAGAGAGGACAGCAACACAACACAATAAAAGGGAAGATCTGAGGAAGTCTGAGGAATGTGAAGAATGGGGAGAGTAAAAAAACCTCCTCACAGGATGGACAAGGCTGTGGCTGTGACACACTTAAACCTGAAACACGCCATAAAGCTATTTTTAGGAGTATGTTTAGAGCATTGTGGGAGATGCTGGAATTGCTCAGCACATTATGCACCACAAAAGAGATTTTTATACATTTTAGGTTTCAGGAAAAATCCCAATCAAGCGTGGAAACATTGCACATATGGAGGATAAGCAGACACTTGAGGTTATGGTGTACATCTGTCCTGGCACCTCGTCAGAACATCATCTGGTTACCCATTCTGTTTGCTCTGAAACTGAGCATGCCTTGTATTTATCCTCCCACATGCGGCCTCAGCGGGGAATCCATCAGGTTACAATACAGCAGAGTCTGGAGAACAAAAAAACGTCTTTTAGCTGAGATCTGGGCGAAAGGGGGGAACACATGAGACAGAAGTGAAAACTGAGAGAGAACAGACCACACTGTCGTACGCTCAGTCTTGGTAAATACTTTATATGCAATTGTTTTTGATTTTTGCAAACACTGTATAGAAAACACTTACGGTAACATTTTTTTAAACATTTAAAGCGCGTCTGAGTTTCCAGACAGACATGGCACAGTATAATCTACAGCTTTAGAAACGCTCTCTCCCGTTCTCGTCCTCTGGCCTTGTCCATACTCAGCACTCCCCCAAACACATAAAATCTCTTCCTCACACACACACACGCGCGTGCACACACACATACTCACAGCCACCACTATCAGGCTCTCCACTTATTATTCACAGTAAGCTTTATAATACTGTTTCTGTATTGTATGATGGTTCTCAACATTTTTTCTTTATTACTTAAAATAGCTATCGACATTTATACTGTAATATTTGGGAAGTGATACATTTGTATTTACATAAGCTTATCAGGCAAGAATCAAATACAACATGTGTGTAACATTTGTATAGCTTTACGCAAGTTTGAATATTCTGCTGGAGTCGCCGACTGAAGACCATTTCCAACCGATGGTTTCCAGTCTGTTCAGGACAGTTCAGTTAGAAAAGAAGAAAGAGTTTGGGTTTTTTTTTTTTTCCTCCTGCACAACGGCGCCTCAGTCACTCGGAGAGATGACACAGAGCAGCGGAGACAGCTGGTCACTGGCCGACTGCCTGCGGGGCCAGAGCAGCACCCCCCCTTAGAGCTGTCTGAGAGCACGAGGAGATTACGGGAGACTGGACGTGACTGGAGATGCTGTGAGGTGCTCACAGTATGTCGGACTCATACATTCAGCAGAGGCCAGGAGGTGTAAGTCGTTATATCTCGAATGGCTGTGTTTTAGGGGTCTTACAACCTCAGTGTGACTGGCACATTCAATCACTCGCTCTTATCTTTTTGATTGGTACAAGACAGAGTTGAGTAAACTTGGCAAATGGTCGTAGTACCACATCTGATTTTAAAAGCAGATGCTCTCTTCACTTCCAGCTAATCGTACAATACGAATTGTACTTCCTCGTCTCTTACCTTTTCTTTTTCACGCACACACACACAGTTGCAAGCACTCGCATGTACACCCCATATACACAAAGTACAGAATTGGGAATTACACCGACAAAGAGTAGGATAAAACCTTGCGAGCAGACACGCGGCCACGCATACACACTGGGACCTGGGTAAGAGACCAAACTTATGTGAGAGGAAAGTGAGGCACATAATGTGACAGGCAAAAGAGAGCCTGAATTTTGGTATACTTAAAACAGAAGTCGGATGTGGGTGGTTAAGGTGTCTCGGACGGGGCTGGGCTTTCACTCCAGTGAGAACTTCTAAAAGACATTTAGCACCTATGTTCTCCCAGGTGCCGTACGCGTACTCTGAATCTTTTTTAAGAGACAGAGGCAGTAGCTCTATCGTCTAAATGAATCAACAGCTATGCTCTGTGAATAATATTGAGGGTTCGGACTAAGGTACGATAGCAAAGATATGAGCAGTGCGTAAAGGCCTAGCTTTACTTTCACGTTCTCGTTTGTTGTTGCCAAGGCTGAAGGCATTACGTTCCACATAATCAAACATTTCAAGAATGTATGTGCTCCAACAGTCTCATATAAACTCTGAGTTGGGACGAGACATCTTTCTGCTGAGTCCCTACATGGCAAGAGTGGCAGTAGATTATTCTGACCTGGTGCTAGGAGAATATGGACTTAACTTTGTTTTCTTTGTTTCCTTGATCTAAAGGTTAAGGAACGATAGGCGCTGATAGGGGTTGCAAACGGAAACGTTGAGAGATTCAACTGAGAACAACTACAAAGGTGCCTGTTTGCTGAGTATTTACTCAAAATGGGGCAGCACTTTGCTATTCCTCTATGTAAATATTGTTTCGTAACTTCCTTTACGATAGTTAAAAGCTACTTCACTGTCTTGGGTGTATTGGTTCATATGGTCAGTTCATTTTATTTCATATAGATAACAGAAAAATAGTAAGGGAGAATGAGAGAGAGCAGGTAATCTGTCCATCCTTCCAGTCAGCCCTCACTTTGTTAGGATGGGGATCTTGTGTTTATTGTATTGTGTTTTAGTTCAACCATCGTCTGGGGTAGAGTCTTCGGGGGTGGACGAGTCCTCCGCAAAGTCGTCCGTCGACCCGCTCTTGTGGATGCGGCCGTCGCTACGCATGCTGTGGAAAGTCTTGCGGAAAGCCTCCATCATCGAGTGCGCCAGCTTCTTGGCCTCCAGCTTGCTCTCGCACTCCACAGCGTGGCAGTCCATCTGGAAGGACAGGTCGTCGTTGATCTCCCGGTAGATCCAGGCAAATATGTTGGGTTTGACGCTGTGGTCAGCTGTGCAGTAGGCGATGCGCGCCACCTGGTAGGTGTCCATGGTTACTGATGCCTCTCCGCGCTCGTCCATGTGGTGAAGACGCACCTGAAAGGGCCGGATCTCCAGCAGAGAGCCGCTAGCCGGGCAAGTGCCCTGCTGCTGAGCCAGGGCGCGACGCTCCACCAGACCGACCACCGCCGACTCTGTGCAGCCAGACAGGAACTGCGTCCCAGAGATTGTCACCTTGCCCAGATAGGTCACCTGTAGCAAACAAGATACATAAATCTACAGTGAGACTCTTTTTTTTAATTTACAATGCAATGCTTAACAAATCTAAATATGAAATTGGTTACTAATGAACCGCTGTGCTTTAATCTTTAGTTAAACATAAAAGGTGTAAACTAAGCAACAGTGGGACAAGGTTGGATCCCTGAGGAACACCACAAATAAGTGGGCATAGGATAATCTTTTTTCATGTTATAATTACATCATATTTCAGTATCTATAAAAGAGCATCCACCCATTCAGCTCATGTAAACATCTGCAAGTCACTGCTGAGTCACTCTGTAACTGAATGTGATCTGAATGATCACAGCAAAACGAGCCTTCGTCGTCGTCAAAATAATCACTGTGAAAAGCTCCAGTTCATTTTGATTTGTTAGTCACCTCACACAATTTCAATACTATCATTGCTGAAAGGGAGCTAACGTAGAAGAAAATATGCCTTTACATTTTAAGGATTGATATGCTTCAAAACCAGGGTGCTTCACGTCTATCTGTGCAGAGAATGACGCTCTTTACGATCAGATCAAAGTGATAAGGTTTTTTGATGGTACTGAATGGTGTTTGATGTGTTATCTGTTGTACCAATGACAAAAAACACTACATTTAACTGTGGCTGCAACATGTATTATGGAATACCATAGTAATGACACTGCATACCGGGAGAGTGATAGACTGAGGAGATGGAGAGAGATAAGGTGGGAGAGGTAAGAAGCGAACAAAGCTGGAGTTTTTTGGGGGGAGTGTGGCCAGTTCAAGAGCAGCCCAGAAATAATGGCTGACTTGTGCACTTCTCTACATGCTGTTCTTTATGGCTTTACAAAAATACACAGAGGAGATGCCTGCTATGAGTCAAACACTCAAAGAGTTTTCCCCCCTGCCTGTTTATTCGGGGGCAGGGGAATTCTCTGAACCCTTTAAGAGTTCGCTGAGGCTGGCTTGCATGCAGTGCATATTTAAAATATAGCTCCAGATAGCATGTGAGCAACAATAAAAGCAAATTCTAAAGGAAAGGAAAGTGTATCAATCATATCAACATTTATGAATTTATGAATTGTAATGTGTGTTGAATGTGAACATTTCTGGCACAATGCACAACACTCGAATGTCAAACCAGACAGTGATCTTGATAAAACTATTCCCAAAGAAATTCCAGTCAAATATCCATCCTCAGATCTATTCTGATAACAAAAAAGTCATCCAACAGATATCCATGCCAGACTGACAAAAACACAGAAAATGACACAAAGCAGAGGCCCGGGCCATGGTTTATTTAATCATATAATTTAACTGCTTCCATTTTGTTTAGTCTGGACCAGTCGAGTCTACCTGCGCTGGTTCACTGCTACTTTTGACTGCATGGGACTCTTCAGCGTAAGCGTTGAGGATAGACAGGCCAAGCTTAGGGCAATTACCATAAAGCTGGAAAACTGAAAAGCTGGACCTGGACCAAAAAGCTTGGGGGACACAATTATGAAATTTATGTATCATTAATTGAGCCCAAACGACACAGGAGTTTTCGACTGATACGATATCTGGTGATAAAAAAGGTCAGATATGGACATATATTCAACACAAAACACATTTTAGGTGCCGTTATTTAACTTTTTTGAGTCTGTCTGACTCCACTCAGATCAGCTGGTTGTGTTTGTGGCATTCCAAACACTGTTGCCAGCAAGGAAGTTGCAGATTGCCCTCTGGTGGACCAACTATGCGACTTCGACAATTATAACTTGCTTGAAGGGTGTTTCTCCCGTCTCCTCTTTCCTTTTTAAATTTATATTTAGTGGATTTTACAAAGGCCAATGCCACGAGACCCTTTGTTTTGTTTAATTCATGTATAAACAGAAATGTAGTAATTACAACAGAGAGTTGTAGTTGATGTGTTTACAGCAGCCTTAGATCTGTACTTAAAATGCTGAAAATGTTTGTTCAACATTCAGACTCATTTTGTGACTTTGATTCACTGCCATATGAAACATTCCTGACCAGAAAAATTAAGTTTCAGTGGTTGAACATTATGCTTGATTCATTTCTGAATTCTCAGAATTCTAAAATGTGAAATTTAAAGTATTATTTGCTTTAGTGGTCTAAAGAATGTGTACACATAGATGTAGAAGTGCAGTAGTACCATTCTTTTAATCTTGTAAAAAGTTTAAAACAGTAAAGCACAGAAAAGGCATCTCCGATTTTTTTTACAGACAGAATTCAACATGACGCTGCAAACCGGACCGACAGTGTTTAGAATATTTTGCCAGTATAAGGTGGACCGATGAATAAACTCACATAAAAGTAGGTCAAAGAATCCTCTGGAAAGCTTGTTTAAAAGTAGCATCTGTATTTGTTCCATATATATAAACAAACTCCATCCTCCCTCTATGGTGTATGAGCCCCCATAATATCACAATACCCTGATTACAGTACAAGAAAATGTGGATTCCCAATTTAAAACACGGGAAGAGATCCAGGCAGCAAATGCAGCTGCCGCCTCGTGCCTGGTTTTCATTAGTGGTGGGCACTAATGTGAGACATGCAGGCTTCACACTGGATCCATCATTCAGCTGAGCACCACAGGTCTGCAGGAGCAGCCTGGAGGCTGGGTGGTTTTGATAGCCAACCGCCCCAACACCCTCTCGCAGCCAAACGGCGGTCACTCAGTCAGCCAACAGATCCAAAGACTACGCCAAGATACATCAACTATCCACAATGTGCCTTTTGTACGTCAAATAGAAATAAAGAGTCATTATGGTTGCTTTTCACTGCGTCTCCCATTTTGATATTGAGTTACTTGTTTAATCTGCCGTTGTTTTTACTGATTGCTTGCTTCCTAGTTAAATGAAGGCTGGCTGCTTTGCCAGGTTGTATTCAAGGCCAAAAAAAAGACAGTTAAATGTTTTCTCTTACATCCACATGTCTGCTCCGCTGGCTCTGTTCTGCTGCTGTGTTTGAAAATCAGGATATAATCTAGTTGATCTGCCTTGTTCAAAAAGAGCCGCAGCAGCCTGCTATTCAAAGCAAATAAATCCATTCTCGGGATGCTTTCAGAGGGGACCAGCCAGGAGGTCAAGAGGATACAAACATGTTTGATTTTCAAAGCAAACCTTTGCTATTTAATTTTGGCAAGTCCGAGCTGGTCGTGGTAAATTTCTTAACTTTGTAGGAAAGCGGAGACTAACAGCTATACAGGTTTGTGCATGTGTGTGCAGCGCACACAGAAAGATAAGTGAGGAATGTGTGAAGTGAGGAGGTCAGCAGACTGAGCAAACATTAGTTTATTTCTTTAAAGTCCAAACCAAACATGCAGCTGAAGAGGAAACTGTTAAGATTGCTCAAGAAGAAAGATGAGAGACAGCTAGAAATAGAAAAAAATATTGCTCAATGAGGCAGTGTGCATGTGAAGAAAAAGAGGAAAATAGACAAGTAAAACTCTGGAAGTGCATGATGTTCTGGTTTGCGGTGCATGAATCACCCATTTCATCTGCACTGGTATTTTTTTCCTGAGACACTGAGCCCATTTACACCTGGTTTTAAAAATGTGCTCTCTAGGTGATAAATGTGCATCTACTGTATGAACTCCAGACAAACTAAATGTGAAACTAAATCTGGAGATTATTATTAGGCTTGGCTGCTGATTAAAGGCAGCATAGATCCAGCTTTTATATTATTAGGTTATATTTTAATATGTGAACAAAGAACTGAGCCATCGTTTCTTCAGTGTCAAAGCTACCCAGAGATACGTGTGAGTGCATCCAGTGGTACACAGGAAACAGGAACTGTTAATAATACATTTGGGGAACTTAATTTTCCAAAATACATTTCCGGTATAAAATAACATCCACATTGTTGCTAGGATACTATGAAAGTGACCAATCGAAAGAGGACCAGTTCCTCTTCTGGTTTCTCCCCTATTAAAGTGTAGATTTTAACTTTGAAAGCAGAGTTATTCTGCAAGTGTCAGCAATCACTGCAGGTGAAAAGATTTCAGGTCAAGTGCCTTGAGGAGAGAAAATGGAAATAAAAACAGCACAGACATATACACTTACTGACACACATACTTTATTGTGTGTGCCTTGCTAGTATCAGGTTGGACCAATTTTGCCTTCAGAACTGCGTCAATTCTTTGTGGCGCAGAATCGAAACGTGGGCGGAAACATTCCTCCGAGATTTTGGATCATATTGATATGATACACAATCAAACAATTGCTGCAGATTTGTTGGCTCCATGATGTAAACCTCTCATTGGACCACATCCCAAAAGTGCTCTGCTCAGATCTGGTGACTTCTTCTGAGTACAGAAGAAGAAACCTGCTTTAGATGATTTACATGAACTTTGTGGCGTTTTACCCCACTGGAAGCAAAACATGGGCACACTGTGGTTTAAATGATGCACATTTAGCACTAAGTGGGGCACAAAGTGTGTCAAGATCATTACACCACCATCCTGAAAGCCAGAGTAACGCACTGGATGTTTTTCTGTTTTTCAGATCATTCTCTGTAAACCCCATAGATTGCTGTGTGGGAAAATCCCAGTAGATCAGCAGTTTGTGAAATACTCTGACCAGCCCAGGGCATCAACAACCGTGCTTCTTTCCTCATTCTGATGCTCAGTTTGAGCTTCAATGTCGTCTTGACCGTGCCTACATGTGCATTGAGTTGGTGCCATGTGATTCGATGATTAGACAACAAGCAACTGATCATGTATGTCACTAAAGTGTATACAGCATCTTATAAGCGATGTGATACTGTGAGTTCTGTTCATTTTATGGTAATGATTCACTCAGAGTCCAATGTTTCCAAAAGCCATGGTATTGGGTCAATTTAATTGCTCTTTAGGATAAAACCAGGAAGTTGTTGAGAGCTCTGCCTACTATATTTTTTAATAGAAAATAGAAAAACAAAACAACGCGGATATGAGGAATTACGATTTTTGATAGAGAAGCTGTTGCAGTTCCTTCTTGAATCTATTCCTCTTTTTTAGAAATATTGTCAAAGTATTAAACCAAACACCCTGATGCTTAAAAAAACATTTGTTTTGCTCTTTAAATTAGTTTTTTTTTTTTTATTTAATTGAAAAGAGCAGAAAAAGACGTGACTGATCACATTATAATTGAAAGCACGCATTCTTTCCCAACATCTGACACCAGCTAAATGACTGACACTTTAAAGCAGCAGTGTTTAGATGGCTCTGCACACAATCTGTGTCTGGAATCCAGCTGAAGAGGCACGAGAGGTTAGTGGTTGACTTTTTACAGCCATAGTGTGTGTGTGTGTGTGTGTGTGTGTGTTTGTGTGTGTGTGTGCGTGTGTGCGTGTGTGCGTGCGCGCATTGGGACGCGCATTCACAATGACCAGACGGACTCAGATCATAATCAGTTCTGCAGACAGGAGAGATGTGATTCAGGTTGGACTCGGTCTCAGCACAGGTTATGAGAACCTTCAAGATCTCCAAGCCAAACGTGGATGCTCGCCACAGGGCTCTGTCGGAGTTTGTGCAGTGAATGAAGCAAACCATTGAGGCTGTAGCTATCTCCACATCAGGTTCTTGATAAAACTGATACATCAATCCATAAATCCCAGACAGCAACACGTGTGCTGTGCTCTAATCTGGCAGTCTGGCTACGTCCTGGCAACCTTGTTTCAACTTTCCATGAGTTTCTCCTTCATTCCTCCACTCGTTGTATCTTTTCCCCTCCACTCTGTCCTCTCTCTTTCACCTGTTTCTTCAGTGAACTCCTTCACCCGCTTCACCTCCCCTCTACTATTCTGCACTTCTTCAAAGCCTCGCCGTTATTTCTATCCCACCAGAGTGGAAATGCTGATTGCATGTGAAGCAATATGGAGACAGAAATAAGGATCAGTTACAGGAACAAAGGCCTTGGGGGCTGCAAAGAAAGGATGTTGTAAAGATAAATAAAGCAAATGTGGACAGAAAAAACAGACAGAGTGAGGTTTAGAAAACAAGCTTATGTGAAACTGAAATTTAAACTATCTGCTGGAATTCTGGTTAGACAAAAGCATACCTGCTTTGTCAACGAGACACAAAAACAAAGAGAAGCAGTGGGAATGTTTGAGATTGTGACAGAGAGGGGAGGGAGCGTGGTTAAACATTTGCATGTGTGCCGACATGTGGCTGCTATTACCAACTCTGGTTTAACCCATTGTCCTTTTCTATTCTCTCACTCTCCATTTCTCTTACTGTACACTGCGAGAAGCTCAAATGCCTTCTGCCACCTGCAAGACTGCAAGAGCCTGAGTCGTTGCTTTGCACAGTTTCATACCATTTATGTTAGCGCAGAGGGTTCGAGTTCCTGTTGCAGTATTCTCCTGAACCATAGGTGGCGCCACTGAGACAAAATCTTGCACATCAGTGCAAAACCAAAAACAAAGAAATCACAGATTTTTTTATTCTTTTCCCCAGAAAGTCTCCCTCTGCAAAATAGCTGAATCTCAGTGCTTCTGTTGTTATCATTCAAGGTGCAACGTGCAAGGTCATAAAAATCTAAATCGAGAGGTGCACAGCAACAACTTGCACCAGAAGATATGATGTCACTTTATTGTCCGGCTTTGTTCGAAGAATGGTGAAGATAATGGCAGCACTGATGGGCCTCATGATCATCTGAGGAAGTTGGAGTGTTCGTTGGCTAGTTTCTGGTAGCACTGCTAGCTTGGTTGCTTCTAGTGTAAAAAACTCGAGGTAGAATCCACATTAGGTCAAAGAGTTAAATTAGACTGACACCACTCAGACGACTGTACTTTATGCTTGAAGCTCCTGCCACCAGATGGGTAACTTTGAATGACTCAAACACTGAAAACAGGGGAACAGCTAGCTTTGCTCAAATGCGCACATGGGGGTGTCCAAATTCATAGGCTGCATCCTCCTGAGGACCCGGCCTTCGCGGCCTACATGGGCCGGGTCCTCCACAGGCCGGGTAGGCCAGAAGTGAGCAGCTGTGACATTGGACAGTCTAGCCTTCAGATTTGTCTCACCAGCTGTCTCGGTGGAGTTTAATAAACTCAGCCGTCTGCTCCTTGCTATGTAAAATATAACAGGACACTGGCGTAAATTCTCGATCATCTCACACTTCTGTGTATTCAGCTGTAATCTCACCCAAACCGATTTACTCACGAACAAATAACACACTGAAAAAAGCCAAACAATAACATTTTTAAGTTATCTAAGTGACCTATATATGATGTTTAACCTGAGTAGCGAAAGACCACGGGGGGTTTGCCGGGAGTTTGCTGTTCTCGTCCCGGCTAGCTATCGAGCTGGTGGGTAACAGACGTCTCCAAAAACGTTGGAGCACTTTTGCAAATATGTTATATCTTGATAAACCGGGCAGATATTTGAAGTTTACACAGCCAGTACTTTCTTGCCTGAAAGTACGTTAAAAGTTTATTTTGCGACCTGGAAAGAGTAATAACAGTAATAAGTAAATGCAGCCTATGAATTTGGACAGCCTTCATCACGTTGCTGTGACGTAATCGGACTACAAATGCGGCCTCAGGAGGATGCAGCCTATGAATTTGGACACCCCCATTTAGCTTGTAAGCTAGGTGTTAAACTGACAAAAGAAAAAGAGCTAAAATGGTACAGCAAAACAATTCTAGTAAGAAACATAAGGTCAGTCCTAACCAATACTGCATTTCATTTGCCTTGGAAGTCAGAGCTAGCACGCTGAGCACATTCCAGTAAAGTCAGACTTGTTTTGATCGATAGCAAGTTTGACCCATTCATGGATCTCTAGCAAACTAGCACAATAGCTGTTTTTTTGTTTTTCAGTTGAGCTGATTCGAGATAACAATCGACCAATGTTATCTCAGAATGGTGACGAATGAGATGAGCCCCCGTCTTCAGAGTATTTGAATTTATTTAATATCAAAAGTAGGTACTCCTGTATTCATAAAGCATCATCACACACAAATATTTGCAGTGGTTATTTGCTGTATCAATACAGTATATTGTTACAATTTTTGCTGTTGTACTACTGCTTATGTCCACTAACGCCAGCCTGGACGGTTACGCAGGAGTTGATGGGGCTTTTCTAGCGGGATGTCTGACTTGAGGGAACATTCCAGTTGACAAATTCCAACAGGAAACTCGGAAGTTCTGACTTGCAACGGAATACATCATAATAAGCCAATCGCTGTTCTTTCCAGAACTTTATAAAAAAAACTTCTGAGACTAGACTAGTTCTAGTGTTGACTTCTTCTCCTCCCATACCAGCGCCGATGTGGAGGTTTTGTCCAAGTGGTGCCACCTATCACTGAGGACAACACTAACGCCCTCAGAGTTCACTGGAGAGATGTCCTCCACAGTCACCAGATATCAGTCCAACAGAGCACCTTTGGGATGTGGTGGAACGGGTGATTCTCGTCAATGGAGCAAAATTTCTGAGGACTGGTTGAGGTAGACTTAATAAATCGGACAATGAGGTGTTACCTTATTGTGTTTACAACACTACAAAGGACTCAGCATCTCTTACTAATTAAAATCACAGAGCACTGTGGAGAACATGCATGCAAACACATTAAATCGTGTAGCACAGCACCACAAACTGTTTCTGACATTTCCCATTTTGAATGAATCAGTGGATCCAAGCACAACAATGCAATGAAAGCCACAACTGTGGTAGGGTAAAGAACAAACAGACATGCAAAGACAGAAAAGAGAAGTTTATTAATAACAGCTGAGTGAATGCAAAAAAGGGTAGAAGAAAGCAGGGGACACACAGAGGGGGACTGAAAAAACATCCGCAGCCCAGCAAGTGAGCCGGTGGGAAGAGACAGGAACATCCTGTCTGTGCCTGTCTATCTCAGTGTGAGTCGTTATTCGTGTGTAAGCACACACGCATGTCTGTGTGGATGAAAGGTGTAGAGCTAGTGCCGCTGGAGCCACAGCCGGTTCGGCCATCACTAGAGAAAGGATCTAAAAGGATGAAAAGAGAAGAGCGGGTAGTATGAGAGAAAGATGAGGGAGGACTCGATAAAGAGATACCTGTCCCTACAGACGGTCCCTTTGGGACCATGGAGGAAAAAAGAGGAAGAAGCTGAGAGGACAAGGAAGCGAGTTTGAGACCAGAACACAGACGCGGTTGTTGAGAGTAGCTGTTTGGTCTTGATGGATCAGCTTAGGAACAGACTGTGATGTGAAGGCAGGTCAGGAGCACTTCTGGAGCTTGTCATTTCTGCATTTAAGCCACCTTCTCAGAAACCGGTCCAAGGGCAAACAGGTGGTGCAGACTAAACACACAGTCCCCCCACCAACCCACCTGGTTGTAGTTTGCTCCATCCAAATGTTACAATCTTTTCCAAATGATAAAAGATAGAATATCGGCATGAAAATGTAATTGCTTTTGTTCACGCCACAATCACCGGCTATCTGGAAACATTTCAGATTTGTTTCTGGCGGTGGTGTTTGAATGTTGGCTGCCAAGAGTTAGCAAAATACCTGCTATTATCTATGGATGAAAGAAAACTAGCAGGTAATTTGAAAAAGAACTGCAGAAAAAACAACACTTGTGAAGAACTGTGACAGGGAAAATGTCCCGAACCAACATAAAGTGTAAGTATATTTTAATCTTTACTTGAGAGATGGAATGCCATTGTTCCCGAAAGCATTCCTTCTTTCAAAGGTTCAGGTTTGTCCTTTCATTTGTTTTCATCAGCAGTCATACATTGGTTTGCATTTAAGGGAAATAATATCAGTTACACACTGTTGTCAAATATTCAGTACTGTGCTGGCCCAAAATATTTACATCAGTATGATAAAGATATTTACTGACACCAAAGTCGTACTGTATATCCTTTAGCTTTGCACAACTATGCAACTGTTGACAGTAGAAGGTGTCTCCCTCTGTAAAGCCTCTGTGTCTCCAACAAGACTGGGAATCCACTGCTTGGGAATTCAGCATTCCTGAAGTGGTTGTTAAAATTCCTCTAAACGTATTGAATCAGCACAGTCCAGCTGGCTGTGCTAGTCACGGCACGCGAAGATGGATCAGCTTTTTTTTTTATCCCGATTCAAAGCGCTGTGTGTTTTTTCTTGTTTGTGTTGGGAGATGATGTGGTATGTATCAGCCCAAAAAAAAAGGAAAAAAAGGAAATTACTCTGACTGGTTCAGTGCCAAGACAGAAGCCCTTTGGTGTAAATGAAAGGAGCTTTTTCATTCACTCTCACTTACATACAGCCTACTGCAGCACAAGACTCTTGATAGTCCAAAGATGGAGCAAGGTGGAACTTAAACTGTATGCATATACTTCTCACCATTCAACTATGTACAACTACACTGACAATAGGACAAGAAAGTCATTACCTGACACATGAATAACCCGCCTCCACAGAGAAACAAATAAAATAAAACATGACCACAGACAGTATTTGGTCGCGATGCTAGTAGAGGTAACACGCCTGAATAACTTAACTTCTTCTCACATAAAAATAATCGACAAACAGAATATTCTTTATTCTGCTTGTCTATATTTCTTTATTTATTAAAAATAAAGAAATATATACAGGGTTTATCAAAAAGCACAATCTGATTTCAAAGCGCTTTCACTGGTAACGATCGAAACATATACGGTTAAAAAGCGGCAATTCGTGAGTTATTTGCTGGTGTGTAGCATAAGAACAGCAGTAATTCCAGACGTGGTAACAAAAGTACAGGATTAGTTATGACTATAGTTATAACTATGGATGTGTGCCATGCGTCATGACAGTTTTAATTTTAACTTCCTGGATCTGGCTGTCACGTGTGTGACACAGATAACTGATCCTTTATAGGCAGGTGTTCCAATGGATCCTTGTACAAATCACTGTTGTTGGGGTTTTTTTTCCACACAGTGGACCAGCGTGACCGGTCCGTTGTACTCCACGTTTCCACCTCGGAGACTGAACCAGACTTTAATGCACTGGTTAGCCCAAATACAGACTAGCTTTCTCTCACTGAACAACAATAAAGAACTTAAAAGTAATTAAACTAGTAGTAACAGGACTTTCACTAAATTTAAAGGTCTTTGAAACTTGGCAAATACATACACACACATTTAGTTAATAGTTGTTTTAGGTAATGTTCATTAAATGGTGATAAAATGCTGGCAACTTCTCATTTCATTGCCAAATTATACCATCTACTGTCACCACTATCAGTTTATAAAGACATGGACTTGAGTGAATTCAGCTTATTCTCTACAACAGTTCCAGTTTCTCGGTGGTCAGAGTAAAGCCCAATTTTAAACAGAAGCATGAATACTGCTCTCATCAACATCTCTTGTCCTTTCAGTGAGGTCTGAAAACCAATCGCTGAATTTTTTAAATGAGGATGAAACAACCCGGGAATGTTTGCACATCAGCGATTCTGATGCTTCGAGCTACAAACACACAAATACACATAAATGCCAGAAACGCTGATACAAATCTGCTGGCACATTCCACGGCGCAGGCAGCTGGAAGCACCAGTCGTCTCAACTGCGTGGCAAAAACGATTTAAATGTCATCACTGCATGTTCTGTTCTGGGACGAGGAGTGACAGCACATCCAGCGCACAATCTGACATCAGAATATCAAGTACGGAGACAGACAAAAAGGCTCTCTGCCTAACAGATTAGATAAAGGCATGGTAGGACCAGCCTGCATTGCACAGGCTGCTGACGTGAATGACGTCAGTGACAGAGGGGAGTTATGACTAGCAGAAGTAGCTGATAACAGAGCATAGTGATGTCAATACAGAACAATGTTACGGTATTATGAATGCCCCGTGCCTTTTGGTGCACTACAGAAGCAAATCCAAAACAACTCATTTCTGCACTTTTCCCCCAACAAATGAAATATAATATGGTAAGTTGCAAACCTTACATATATTGTTAGCAGGATTTTGTTGCCTTTGGACAGACAGGCTAACATAAGCTGAATGAATTTGCTCCTTGATATAGTGTTAAATTTCCCAGAGGTTCCCAGATTCATTTTTTTCCTGCTCTGCTCTTCTTGTCTTCAGGACAAATATAATTTAAAGCAGTGAATGATGGGTAATTAGCCTTCATCTGACATTCACGTTAACACTTATACAGACTGCACACTGTCTGTCTCACTGCTGGGCTGTTAAATACGTAAGGTGGGTCTGAATTGGAGACTTGTGTGCTCGTGCCTCATAGCCACATCCAAAATCCCACTTTTTATAAAAGCCAGTTTGACTCCTCGGGGTCCCGGCCAGGCAACTCTCAAAAGCTACTTTCTACTCTTAGGTGAAGAGAACAAATTAAGTTCAAACATAACAAAATTATATTGTTTTTTTAAGCGGACTCCAGAGTAATTTCACAATTGCCATGAAATGTGGTGATGAAGCTGGCATGGCTGCAAAGTACATTGCACACGTTGTCAGTGGATGTGAAGTGGAGCGCTTTGACAGCAGCGGGGAAAGCGGGGCAATGAGAGGTGGCCTTTCATGCTCGCTAGCTGCTAGCTTTGGCAGAGGAACAGCAGTCCTCAGCCAGCCTTCCTGCCTGTCTGTCTGTAAATTGGGTGCACGACCGGAGAATGTGAGAGGAGAGAGTGAGGGTGAAATAAGACGTTCACGGAAGGCAACGTAAAACACTCCGTGGGGATAATAAATGCTATAATATTCTGCAGGAAGGATGGCAAGGAATCCAAAAAGCAGAGGTGGGCAGACAGATATGCAGACAGGCAGGTAGTGACTCAGACAGGAAGTTACGGAAGCCAACAGATGCAGGCAGCGAGGCAGACTCACATCTGAAGAAGTCTCAGACAGACAGATGAAGGAAATTATTTATGTGTGTGTGTACTGGTAATTACAAACAATAAGTGAGTGGAAATTAACTGTAACATGCGAAACACCAGTATCCTGATGACTCAGTAACTTGTGACAATGCATTTGTCACAACAACCCTTCTTCACTACATCCGTGAATCTTCTCTGAGGTCTTCCTCTTTTCCTCCTGCCTTTATCCAACATATCCACTGTCCTTCCTCTGCACATGTACCAGCAATCTCAGCCTTGCTTCTCTAACTTTGTGTCCAAAACTGTCCAACCTGATCTGTCCCTCTGATCTGCTCATTTGTCATTCCATCCATAGCGTTTACTCCCAATGAAAATTTGCATCTTCAATTCTGCCATCTCCAGCTGCCTCCTGCTTTTTGTAAAGCACCACCACTGTCACAAATAGGGTGCCACCCTCAAAACTTCCTTATGACTGGTTTGGTTTCTAGCAATTTGCCATGTTCACCTGTAGTTTGCACTGAAGTTGCCAATTTGTTTGCAAACAATTGCTAACTAGCCACCAAGCAGTAACTTGAAACTTGAAAAGTTGAATGCAATCTAGACCAACATGTTCAAAAGGAGTTTGCAGACACAACAGCATGTTTTTAATTCAAAATGCAGCTAACTGCAGCAAGCTGTAGGCAAACAAAGTAACTGTAAGAAGGGTTTTGGTCCAGCCCCTTCTTTGCTGCCAATTTCACCAAGCAACAGCTAGCAACCTCCAGCAACCACTTGGCAACCAGCTGGATAATATACTTTTACCTAGCAACCGGTGGTTACCAGAGAGATAGGCTTTAGCAAAACACTTCACATGGACTCCCAGTAACCTCCTGCAAACAGTCGAGGAATACTCACTTTTACCAAGTGACCGGTGACTGGGCCCAAAGCAGAAGCACCTTAAACTACACACACATTTGCATTTCATAGGGATAGTCACCACATCAGCTACCCACTGCACTCATGGTGTCACAGCTTTGCAAGTCTACCATGAAGATAAATAACAGGTGATTTTGCAAACCTCAGACTTTCCAAACACAGCCTCTACACTTCGTGTTATAATTGATCTTTGATTCAAGACAAAGACTTTACTTTAGAAACAGCTGGATGAGACTGTTTGTTTACTGGCTTTTAAGTGGCCACAAATATTAAAGTTAATGAAACACAGTGAGAGGTAAAACACATTTCACTGGACCTCATCGTGAAAAACAACTATGTCTATATTATTTTATTCTCATTGTCATTTACTGGATAAAAGTTATGTAAATTCCACAGCATTAGGTTTTATTTTATTAACTTCCTAGCATATGATATTGTGTCACATAAGAGGCCTTCTCCCACCTGTACCTCAATATGAGCCAGTGGAAACGCTGCTGGGTAACTTGTGTCTCTTCTAGCTAGACCAAACTGCTCTGCTCTGCCAGCAAAGGTCCTCTTACTGACTTTCACTTCAACTTCTGGAGCTTTTCGGAAGTGCCAAAAAGGACTCAGCACTTTTGGCCCTCGTAGCTGCTTTTGGGATGTTTTTCCCCCCGCAGACGTATATGCATTTAGTACGAGTGCGTCTGCATGAGTCTGCGTGTGTTCATGTTCGCTGTTCTGTACGCTGATCCAACAAATACAAATATCAACAAGAGCTGGGACTGTGTGTTCCACATCGGTGTTTTTTGGCAGGAATGTTCTTTAATGTCAGCTGCCAGATACGAAAGGTTTATTTCAGTTTAGCGAAGTTAGAAAAACCTCCGTTTCCAACATGCTTGTTAATGACACAGCATTAGAGACCAAAAACAACATCAGACATGCAAAATAAAACCCTAATGCCCCACCACCACCACTTGAAGTTGCCTTCCGCGATGATTTCAGTTTATTTGTTAGGCTTACACTGCTGTGGCACAAGGGAGGCAAATACACAAAGACACAGTTAGTGGGTTAGAAGTGTTGTGTGTAATAACAGAGCCTGGCTGCTATTTTAATCTGTAGCCCTGTTTGCTTTCTGTTTTCAGGACAGAGAAAAGAGAATATGGGCTGTGAGTTGGATCACAGTTTGAAACCCTACATCTAACACTTAGTAGAGCCGGGAGGGGGGGGGACACATTCATGCCAGGACGCACGTATGTGTGTGCCCACACAGACATTCAATATTTCTCAAGTATGTGGCTCAGACAGGAAAGTTAAAACTTTAAAAACTCTGTGCTGGGAAATCCACGGTGCAAGTTAATTAAACTTGTGACCGAAAAGAAAAGGAAAAACATTTGGATTAAGGCTCTAATAATGCTATTACAGATTTAGTGTTCAGGACTGGATTTGAGGATTATTAGGTTCATGTGACCCCCTACCTTGTATCCAGCGTGGGTCCTGCTCTTTGCATGCGGTGTGGTAGAGCAGAGCTCAATGGCCTCGGGCTCGTGGAAGATCACCGTGGGCAGCGGCTCCTTTCTCAGCGTCAGCACATTCAGCTTGGTCTTCAGCATGGTCTGAAAGTGCTGATGGAGAAAGAAAGATATATATACACACTGTGCTTTAGGCAAATATACAATCTGTACCAAACAGCAAAAAGCTAATTATGGCTGTGGTTCAACATTAAGTTTCCTTGTCAACACTGCTGTATGAAGAAAAAACAACCCCCAGAAACTTCAGCATTTTGTGTGCAGAGGTGTACCTCATGTCCTGCAAAGGAAAGTATGGAACAGGCTCAAGGGGTCAAAGGACTTTCAAGGCTTTTATATTTACACAGGAGCCCACTCCAACTGATAGAAAACACATCTCGGTGGTGAAAAGGGAAGATGAAGGCTCGAAGTGAGATGGCTATGAGAGATTTAGTCTGCTCCGAGAGGAACGTGAGGAGCAGACGAAGGAAGCCCTGCCCTCTCTGTCCCCGTCAAAACAAGAGGGGCTGCCTGCTCTCATACTACAGTGCACGGCAAGTGTTTCCTGAAGCCGTGCAGAACCACACGGCCTGTCTGGCCATGTGCAGCGTGCCTGCTAGAATTTCTGGTATTTTTAGACACCATCAAAACAAAACTGAGCAGCTAATTAAATCAAGATTTTCTGAACTAAGGGGAAAACGGCACACCTGCTGGGCAACGGTGTCTGCAGCCTGACCTCAATTATTTTTCTGGCTCCATCAATCGGTGAATTAAGGCCTGAAAATGACATTTCTTGCCAAATCCATATTAACAGGCTTCATATAAATCGATCTTGTCAGGGACTAACAAGGTAGTGTTTTGCGATAAGCAGTTATACACAACTTAAACGAAACTGCTAGCTACAACACGAAGCTGGGCGCTTAGCATGTTCATCCACTGCATTGAAACATTTTACCTTCATGATCTGTAAAGAAAACAGCTAAAGCATTGGTAAAATGAGTAAAACCTCTTTAATCTTTAATGCTTATTTTGTAAAATCTCATTAAATTGGGAGAATTAGTGGAAAAGTTCACTTTTTCGAGACATGACTTTGCTGTTACTTCTGTTGTTGGAGGATGATATCGAAAATTACATTAAGTGTTTTCCTGCGTAGCGGTGTTAAGGTTGTGATATCCCTGCTAAGGACTGCTAACTACACGCAAGAAGGGCTCATTAGCTAATTAACTAATTAGGGGTAGTTAGCTTAGATTAGCTAGTTAGTTTGTTTCATAATTAAAATTTACCTCTGTTCTAAGTTTGCATAACCTGCCATCGACCGCCTGGGTTGCTGTAGAGAAGGACCAATTGGTGCACTGCCATACTCTACGCTTTGGTAACAGTTTTAACAAACTAAGTGGTTCTGTAGTGGATCCTATTAGAAAAACTATCCATTACTTTGCAAAAACTATGTATAGAAGATTGACTGTGATTCCAGAGACAGATCCTGCATTTCCTACACTAGAAATCCCAACCACCATGGCAGCAGCTGAATGAAAATCACAATCAACAGGTCGGACACTGGAATTCAGTATGTGGGGACCCTGAATGTCTGCACTTGATTTACAGCAATACGTCCATGAATAAAACATTTCTCAGAATTGTGACTGTTGCGTCACAGTCGAGCGGTACTTCAGAATTTCATTTAACCGACATCTCAAATCTTCTAGGTTACACAATACAATCGATGCTATTGTGAGCGCACCACCAAAAACAAACTGGAGTTTCTTGTTAAGTACAGATTACTTTAACAAATGCTCTCCAATACTTTGTCTTGCATTCAGTGGCGCTGAAAGCTGTTTTCCACGTTGGACTGCATGAAAGCCATTTTCTCCTGCAACAGATGGTCAACATTTTCAAGCGATGAAAACAGCCGATGCTGCCAATACGATCTATCATCAATCTTCACTGTTGCCTTTATAAGGCCAAGCAGAACATCCTGAATCAACGTTTGAATTTAAACACTGCTTCGCTGTCTGATTGTTAGTGTTTATGGTTATATTAACACTTTCCCGCCTGAGTGGGTCTTCTGCTGCCATCGTTTTAAGGGTTTTAAAATATATCTGTCTGTGACTTGTTATAGCATTCTGTTATGAAACGCCTAATCCTGTGCTGACGCCCTACAGTGTAACCCCCAACCTCTAACTCACCGTAGTGGACCTTCATGCTGAGAAAAGGAATAATAAAGAGAAGGAAGCGGCAGGCGGGATGGGGGTAAGGAGAAAGATATGGTGTGGAGATGAAGGAGAAGAAAAATGGTGGAGTTGTGAAAGTAAAGCCACATGTGTGTAAACGCTCGCTGACCTCCGCGTCAGCACTTTACAGCTTCCTGACGGTGACTTGCATTCCTGTGGGTGGTTGGCCTCCGTACGGAGTGAGATGAGGGGGTGCCATGACTCCTGCACCCCCACCAAGTGCACAAGGCTTAAGCAGGTATATAAAAGAAGCGAAAAAAAACAAAAAAACTTTGCTTTATACATGTACGTACATGTTTTATACTTATCAGTTCACAGCGAGGTGCTTCGTACTACTGGAGGAAACGGGAAAGCTTTTTTTCCTCCATTACTTTTCCACATGCGGCGGGCTGCTTGTGGAGCAATGCTGGAATTCTATTCACAATATTTTCACAGTATCTTAATGTTTTTGTTATTTCTCAAGTCCCAACTGTCTCCTCATCAAGTTATTGATTCTATTTCTGACTTTAACTCGGAGCCACAAAAGTGTTCGGCCTCCAGCGCCAGACGAGTGTGGGCACAGTCAGTTGTGACTTGGGATAAGGCGAGGATCCTGTAAACACTTGAGCAATCACCAAAGTGCCTGACCTCCATACTTAGTGTTTAAATGTTTGGCTTCAGCGAAAGCCTCCGCATGCTGAATATCGATCTGTTTTTTTTTCCACCCTAAATTAATTTTAGCAGGCTCCTAATATACTAGCGATGCTCTGCCATCGGGATAGTTCTAATTTAAGCATTTAGTGATAATCAGTATATTGCTGCAAGTCGCCAAAGACCCCAAAAGAATCTAACAGTTGAATAGTTACGATACCCTGTGCCATCATTCAAGACACTTGGATAAATGTCCAGCATGAGTCTGCCTTGTTTCTGACATTCACTCCAAAGGTTTGTTCTGGAGTATAAAGGAGCCATAACTTCTAAAACTTCGAAAATACTAGTTAATGCAACTACACAGCAACTTTACCGCTTCTTATTTCGTCGTTTCGGGAGAAGAAACACATTTGTACTTGTCATTGTGCTATGATGTGCCATATGATGAAGATGGTGTGACAGCCCGGTATGAAACTTGTTAGCAGAGTGCATCCCCGGAGCACCAGATTTAAAGCATTAATGTTAAATGAAAGTGTGCACATAAATTTATAAAGGATTTATCATATGATGGATAACTTCAGGTTTTCAGTTGGCATTTCTAGTTCATGACTTATTAAATGCTCGTTCTAATCGTTAATCTTGTGAAATGATTTGGACTTTTGCATGCAAGTTGTGATAGTTGCCTTCATGGCTGGAAATGTTCATGTTTAGCGTTATTACTTTAATGCTAAAAGCAACAATAAGTAGTTGATGGCGAGCAATGCATCCGCTCATTTACACTCCCAATAAGAGAGTGTTAGTTTTTATACTAT
Source organism: Neolamprologus brichardi (assembly GCF_056152115.1). Lineage (NCBI taxonomy): Eukaryota > Metazoa > Chordata > Actinopteri > Cichliformes > Cichlidae > Neolamprologus > Neolamprologus brichardi. Next base: position 13,493,021 of record NC_142117.1, on the reverse strand, counting down.
CAGAGTGTGAGCAATATACTCACCAGCCACTTTGTTAGATTCACCTGTTCAACTAATATCTAATTTCCATGTGGCAGCAACTCAATGTATTTAGGCCTGTAGACATAATCAAGATGACCTGCTAAGGTTCAAAATGAGCATCAGAATGGGAAAGAAAGGTGATTTAAGTGACTTGAACGTGGCGTGGTTGCTGGTACCAAACAGGCTGATGATCTACTGAGATTTCCCCACACAAGCATCTTTAGGGTTGACGGAGAATAGTCCAGAAAAGCGAAAACAACCAAAGAGCAGCAGTTCTCTGGGTGAAAATGCCTCGTTGATGCCAAAGGTCAGAGCAGAATGGCCAGACCTGCAGTTAGTAACTCTAATAACAACTCACTACAGTAAAGATGTGCAGAAAAGTATCCCTGAACACATAGCACATCCAACTTTGACGCAGATGAGCTATAGCAGCAGAGGACCATACTGGGCGCCACTGCTGTCGGGTAAGAACAGGAAACTGACGCGACAATCTTGGTGAGTCAGTGTGAACTGCCTACAATTCACATAGGCTCACCTATGAGAACTGAGAAGATTGGAAAAATGTTGTCTAGTCTGATGAGTCTCGATTTATGCTGTGACATTCGGATGGTAGGGTCAGAATTTGACATAAACATAATGAAAGCATGGGTGAATCCTGCCCTGTGTGGGGGATATTTTCTTGGCACACTGTGGGCCCTTAGTGCCAGCTGAGCACTATTTCACACTGTACTCAGATGGCCTCCACATTCACCAGGTCTCCATCTAATTGAGCACCTTTGGGATGTGTGAACAGGAGATTCACATCATGGATGTGTCGCCAACAAAACTGCACAACTGTGTGATGCTCTCATGTTAATATGGACCAAAATCTCTAAGGTCTCCAGCACCTTCTTGAATCAATGGCACTGAAGGCAGTTGTGAAGGTAAAAGTGGGTCCTACCTGGTACTAGAGTTGACTGGCTCTGAGGATCTTGCCCTCCTTTCTTTCAGTGATCTAATCAGATTGTGGAATAGTCAAATGGTTGAAACAACAGAATCCGTCCCATCAAATTATGTTACATGTGACTTTCTAAAAAACACCAATTTAACATTCCTACAGTTCACCTAGAAACTGTTCTGAAGGCAAAAGTAGGTCCAACCTAGTACTAGCAAGGTGTACCTAATGAAGTGTCTTATGAGAATGTATTCATGGTCATTTAGAGACTGTTTACATAATTATTATTATGTCAGTTTGTGAGTTTTTGTAGTATTTTTCCCTATTACAAAATCACGCTGTTCTGCTGTGGACCTCTCCTGTGAATAGTTTTGAATGACACTAAAATTAATCTTGAATATTAAGATCTGGATCTTAGTCAAACTGACCCAGTGCAGCCAAGAAATTCTGAATGGCTGCTCTCCAACAACGACTCTGATTACTGCTGGAAATCACAAGTGCTATCTAGACGAGTGCATGTGCTAATTTCTTAAAGAGTCTCTAATACTAAATGATTTGGAATTGTGCATTTAAAATATGCAAATTCAAGACATCACTTGAACAATCACAACCACAAGACATTAAGTCACAGGGAGTTTTGGGGAGTGCAGTTTGCCTCCTACAGTGATGAGTTTAACAGATCACAGATGGTAAGTTCAACTTTTGGCCCTCTGAGGGAGCATTCTTAGAGAAAAGAGGCTCTCAGGTCAATATCATGGTGAGTCACTGCATAACAGGGTGAAAACAGGGACTCGGGCACACCCACTGAGACGCATAAAGTCAGGGTTACGGGGATGGGATTATGACAAAAGTTTACGAAACAGCTGGAAATAATGTTAAGCCCTGCAGACAGATGTCCTTGTCCAAAAGGCACTGATAAAAATCCACCTAACCCCCAGATACACAAATGGCTACTGGCTCATCCCAAGAAATCAACCGAGACTGGTTAGTTATGTTAAGTATGGTTAGAAGTCTTGTAACACAAGACCTCAAAATAATATGAGTCAACAACATCAGTCTGTGTCATACGCATCGGCATCGGCATCCACAAACACAGACACACATGTGGAGAGCCTGAAGAAAAAAAAGCGCAGACAGAAGTGCGCCAGCTGCTCAACATGTGTGTGGTGCTGATAAAGAACAAGAGAGGAGGCCATCATTGTTTGTTAAACTGTTCTGTTGCAGAACTTTTATTTTTAAAGCGAATACACAGCTCCGCATGTGATCATTAAGCCTGACACAATCCAGAATTAGAAACACTTCTGGCCATGAACCAATTAGGAAAGCACCATCAAACTGTAGAAAACTGGAAAGATAGCAAGGGTCGCACTGATGTCTGGTCCTCGTATACTAGGTGACAAAGCTTGTTGTACAAATAGATAGTATTTAGTATAACCTAAAAATGAATCACAAGTATGTTAGCAGCAACAAAGGCACATGCTTTTATTCGCCACAAAATCTTTGAAAATCCCATTTATGATGTTTATTTATTTCTTAACTTTGATCATTTACATCTACGATTGCTTGCTGTCACATCATTTTTTAATTATTTTTTTTACCCGTAACCTATGACCGGTGCACAGTAAGAAACACTGGCAGGAACATGTATTTTGTCTGCCAGTTATTGTTGCCAAAGTCGGCTAATTTGTTCCTAACCATAAGAGTTTTTTTCAAATCGTAGCTGTATTTTTAAGATGTTGTACTTGTAAACAGACAAAAACATCACTGTGGCTTTTTAAGGAGGCTAAAGTTAAGTTTGTGGCCTCTGGGAGCACAGCGGAGTATTTATAGGGAGAACCTGTATTAACTGTGCATCTGTCCTACAGTCCTAATGTAGCTAACCAAGGTAACTATTAACAATCCAAACATTCAAAATTATAGCACTCAACTTATGAAATTTAAAAAACCATGATAAAGGAAAGGCATGCTAGGTAATGCTAGCTAGCCACTTAGCATTAACAGCAAAGCTGTTAGCTATGCTTCTTACTGGTCTGGTTAATGATGAAATATAAAAAATAAAATATAATGCATTAATATTTATTAAATCATCCAATATGAATGAAATCCATATGTATCCAGTGTGTAAGAACTAAAACCTTCACCTTGAACAGATGTTAAGGACCTTTTCTGACAACATTTACTGTGTCATATCCTCACTTTCACCTCAACGAGTGATCTGAAGCTGGAACTCGGACATTTAAACCATGTATTCAGACTGAATACACTCACTGGTAACAGTCCTCTTGCTAACATTCACTTTTAATCATTAACCAACATTCATATTTGAGAAAAAAAAGAACTACAACGCTTACGTGTGTTCCGCGCTGCTAGCATAACATACGTGGAGCAATGACAGATGAACTACAAGCTAGATTTCTCGTGTTTCCACCTTTACAAGCCAAAGACTTGTTGCATTTGTGGCAATGAGCACTGTCAGCACTGACTCTAACAAAGTGGCCCCACACTTCGGAGCATTTAATTCTCGACACCATCTTCACAAAGCCCAGCGAGAACTTTATTTTGGATAAGGAATATCAAAAAATGATGAAATCTGGTCAGATAAAATGTGAGAAAATGACCTTTAAGTACCAATAATAAATCTTATTTCTTAATCCTACCAATTTTACCGGGTTTCAGTACCTAGTCCTACTCTACGTATATCGACCGGGAGCCAGGTGAGGCAAAAACAGCGTGTTCTCAAGACCAACAGGTGCTTTTCCTGATGACAGAATCATTTATGACACAAAAACCTATATAAATGTCTTTCTCTTGTGAGCAGACAGGAAATGAGCTAAAGTTGCACATTAAATGAATTTACTCCCAAAACAGGCTCAGCCAATTAAGCGAGTCTTTCACAAACACTTAAACCTTGCGGCTTATACCTTAAGCAACTCTTGAGTTGGAAACCACCTCCATCCAGCCCGTTTGTCCCTCAGACACCTTTTATACACACAAACACATGCCTTCCCAGCAAACCTATTAAAGGACAATGCTGTGGTCTACAGGTAGGCCAGCATGTGGCGGTTACTTCCTAAAGCCAAACGTAGGATGCGTTTCTCCAGTTCCTGCATGGTAAGAATTCAAAAAACTGTCTCTCTGTGTGTTTACAGCCTCCTCCACTGATCCTGGGGCAGTTTATGAGAGGAAATTTGCCCGAATGAGCTCAACCTCGAGTAGACTGTGGGAGGTCTGCCCATGGACGAAAACCTGTTTTTCTCAATCACGATTGGAGCGCCGAGGCGTGTAGGAGGGAGAAAGTCAGTGATCGGAAGGTTGCAATTGGTCTGTTACTTCTGTAGGAGGAAGTGGGCATTATAGCACTCTAACCTCAAGGCCTGAAGGAGACTCTCTGGCTGGCAGTAAAAACATCAACGACTGTTTGACATAAACAGCGAACCCACTACGACATCTTAAAGAGTCTAGAGCCAGAGGACATAAACGGGACGTGCTAATGATAAAAAACACTCCTCGCTGCCAAGAATATCTGCATGGTGCGTTGTTCGGCTACAGGTCTACCATCACGGGCGCTAACTGCCTTTTGATAAGTCACAATAGCCGTTACAGAGCTGTATATTACATGTATGCACTACATCTTTGGTTCATGCAAGCTAAAGCTAATAAGCAGACTCAGACACTGCTGACCCAATGCTTTTTATTTATTTATTTAAAGCAATACGTAGGGATGCACTTGATTATCATCAGTTCACTTTCTCATTATTTTTTTAATAAAATTCTAAAACATAGTAACAGATACATGTAACAGTAATTCAGCAGATCATTAACAATGAGATTGTTTCAGAAACACTTGCTAACTTGACAAGTTTAATGACATCAAGAAATTCATCCAGAATCTTTTCACCTCTATCACTGTGGAGCTTATATAAAATACATATTTATTGTCTTGGTTTAACATCATTTCAAGGCCTAATCCCATGGAGATCTACTTCCAGGTGAAACGAGACATAGAAAGTAAAAGAAAGGACAGAAATGACAACTTGGCAGGGGAGCACTTCTACTGTAGCCAGGGGGTAGAGAGGGAGCCGGGGAGAGAAAAGCTATAGCTCACATTCACACCCACAGCCAAGTGAGAATCACCAGAACACCCTAACAGAGGTTTTATTCCACTGTGATAAATCCACAACATAGGCACATTGTAACAGCACAGCCTTCTGACTCCCTCCACCGTAACCTGCCATGCACCCCCCTAGAAATGTAGCTACACACCGCCATCGACACAGCCCCCACAGGCATAAATTCCCACATCGGCCACTTGCATAAACTACAACTTAGGCTCTACCTAAATTCATTGCCAAAGTATAAATTACCGTTAATATGTATGTCTTTGGACTGTGGGACGAAGCCAAATTACACAGAGAGAACCCACAGAGGCTCAGGGAGAACATACACAGAACTTTACACAGAAGGGCCCGGCTACGCATTTAACATCCCTGTGCTGATAAAATGACTTGCTAAATGTAAAGGAAAACTGTTCTCACATGATGTCAGGTCTGCATGCCTGTGTAACTGGGCGCTTTAGCAATAATTTTCCCTGGTTCTGCCATCAACCTCCAGCAACCAGTCGCAACCAGCCACAGACTGGTCTCTAGGCCTGTGTGACTAGGTCCTTGATTGGGCCCTACACTGTCACCATAACGGTCACATATCTAAAATGGTAGACAAGTTAATGTCAGGTGGTTAAAGTGATCATGTATGTGCAAAACCTCAATAAACAGCTAAGCGTGGCTAATAAAGCTAATGACGTTTGTTAACGGGAGCAACAGCAAAAAATAGCAGGTGAATGAAATGGTAAGCTAGCATTCATGGTTGTTTTAAGCAGTTAGCCAAACATGGCTAACAACTGCTAAGCTAAAAGTAAATTACTGTTAAAAACAGCCCAGATCCCATTAACACAACTTCAAATTACTATATTTGAACATTATTTTGTCCTGATTAAGATGTTCACGTGAGAGGTCTAAAAACAGAGACGCCACCTGAAATATGTTGGGAACTACTAATCTAGTCTGTTAGCATTCAAACAGACAAAAATATGAGTAAAAGTAAAGAAACATTAAACACAGTGCGACAAATGCACTTTGACCAGTACAAAGTATTCAACTCTATTGGATTTAAAATCTTTAAACAAAGAAAACACAAATAGGCGAAATGTGCACACTGAGGAAATGTCTGCTGGATAACAAAATGGTTTCGGGGATTATGGGGAATTTTTGGGCAGTCTCCTTGTGCCATCAACTATAACTTAACTGTGGCTACAAAGCAACCTCAGACAAAGAGACAGACATGCAGAGGATGACTCTGACTCTTTTTGACCTCAGTCTGTTGCACTGTCAGGTCAACATCTTTGCATCTGCTCAGCCCTGTTTGTCAGAGTCGCACACGCTGAAGTTTGAAAGCGTCAAAAGTTGAAACCGTGGCTAAAGAAAGAGCTGCTGACAACAGCGTGTCTGGAAGGCTTAGGGATTTTCACAAAGGAAGCATGCTGCTGTGCATGTGTACAGCCTTGTAACCTGCCTCCTAAGCTGCAAATGAGCGTACATCCACACGCATAGCTGTTCCCAGCCCACTGCATATTGTGCAATCTGTCGGTGAACCAACATGGCCTCTGGCTAGGGAGGAAGGGCCTGTCGAAAATGACCGAGGGATGTGGTCAGCGAGGGGTAGAAAGGGCAAACAGAGAGAAAAACAGGGAGGCATGATGCAGCATCAGCACACAGCGTGGCAACACGACCCCGTATCTCTCACCACACGCATAAACGCATCTCTTTTTCTCCCTTTTCCTCTACTCGACTGGGCGCAAGACGTAAAAAAAAAAAAAAATGCAGCAAGACATCAGACGTTGCTATGGCAACAGAGGACGGCACAAGTGCGAATAATATGGACAGATGTGAATAACAAAAACAACAAAACAGGACATAATAAGCAACGGTAAATCAGCTAAGAGAGACATTAAACTCTACAAACCCCACCATGCCCGACTCAAAAGCGCTGAAGGATACCAGCCTACAGGATGGTGTTGCTATGGTAACAAAGCAGGCAATGGGTGGGTATTTGCTATCGTTCAGTAACCACTTTTTGGTGTATGGGTCATTCATTATTTTTTTATATCTTTTTTTTTATTAATATACACAGCAAGGTTTCTGCTATTTAGCATAAGGAGAGAACAGCCTGGCTGCTGTGCTCAACAATAGTCTCCTCATAAAGTCGTCGACTGAAACGTGGAGTGTTTGATAGTTTTCAGACATGCCTTACTCTTTTATCAGCATCCAGCCACAGCTGGTTTCCAGGCGGTAAGCTGATGTGGACTAAGTCCAGTTTATCAAAGTTAAGATTTCCTTAATTACACCTGTTCCCTGAAGCAGTTCAGTATTACATCCCTGGAGTCTACATTTCCCAGAAAACAAGGCTCAGTTAGCTGGCATGAGGCTGGCATGAAGCCTCTAATGTGAAAGTGGCACAGCTACTTTCACATTAAAAGGCTCCAAGTTGGATTTATCTGATTTTCCATTTCCCATTTGTAATTACAGTTCCTACATAGGAACTACATAACCCTGGGGGTCTGGCTCAGTAACATCAGCTCAAAAACTGGTGAGGAGCTTCATGGCATGGGTTTCCAAGGCCAAGCAGTTTCTGCAGGTGTAACCTGTTGCTGAACCAGTACTTTTGACCATATAGTAGACGTGGAGAGTTTTAGCCCTAGAACACTTTATAATGCTATCACTAACATTGAGTATATTTTACCTGATATAATATAACTGATAAAACACACTTCCCAACACAACAACAATACACTGCAAATTGAAGCGCTCTTCTCTTTATTTCCCCCTATACAACATCTCATAAAATGACTGGGGATCTTGTGAGCCTTATCCAATCCCCCCCACCCCCATGAGCAAGGACTTGGAGACAGTGGGAGGAAAGAACTCCCTTTTAACAGGAAGAAACTTCCAGCAGAATCAGGTTCAGGGAGGAGTGGCCATGTGCTGCGGGTGAGGGGAAAGAGGAGTGAGCAAAGAAAGGAAGACTGGACAAAAGACACACTAGAAGAGAGCGAACCAGAGTTTAATGATCGCTAATGATTAAATGCAAAGTGGTGTATAAACAAACATGGACTGAAAAGAGACAAGAGAAGAAGAAATGCATAACTACGGGAGGATTCACGGTCAAAAAGGAGAGCTTTAAGCCTAAAGGGTGTCTGTCCCATGAATCCAAACTGAGGAGGGGCCCACTCTACTCTATAAACCAGGAGTAGGCCAGCAGTTTGAGAAATTAATGAACAAAATAACTTGACCTAAAAGGATTACAACCTGCTGGTTGTAATCCGGGCTGTTGATGTGGCCGTTTTTTTGTTTTTTCCCCTTTTTTTACTGCATTTGGCAGGGACCTGAATGATGATTCACTTGCTGCAACACTACCAAAACGTACTGGAGCAACCAGCCATGGAAAGTATGAGATTGACTTTACGACACTTGTTGAGCATGACCACATCTGAGTTTATCCGAAAGCCACAGCGCAGTGTGCTCAGCCCGGATCAATAGCAGTTTATAAACCGCGTCCTGCTGCAGCCTGTTTGGATCACCTAGAGGGCAGATGTGTGTTAAGGGGATAATTTACATTTGACTCCCTACAAACACCGGAACTCTCGGTTTTAATAATTCGCGATTCCATCTTCTTGACGCCTGGGCAGGAGAGGGGATTGTGCAAGTTCACTTGGCAGGCAGTCCACGGGCCCACATCTGGAGAGCATTACGTCTGCAGGAGACGTGAAACCAGGGTCGGTGCACGACTTACCCGTGGATATCACACTACGTGTCATTAACCACGTCGCTTTTTCTTTTTTACCCTAACAGATCACGGGATGCTTTCAGACAGAGGGTAAGCATCCTGATGTGGCAGCATGAACGGAAAAAAGTGACAACAGCAGGAAGATGAGGAGGCCCGCGTTCAATGAAGGTGGATTTTGGATCGAGCTGGCCTCTGGGCCAACGTGTGGATATTTCAAACACAGCTGCAAAGTGCGTGTCTGTGACTTTGTACGGAGGGGGTAAAAAAAAAAAAGGCTCTCCAGCGGTGGGTTTGCACAGGAATGCAGTGGAGACACAAATTGTTGCACGCTTCTCCCCCCCCCCCCCCCCCCTCTTCCCAGCCACCCCACTGGCTTGCGTAACGTGAAACGTAGCAGCAAAAGGTAACCACACAGAGACAGGAGCAGAAAAAATGCTCGCTTTAACGCTCGTCTCTGTCATTTTCTGAAGTCTGCTGGCACCCCGGTGAAGCGTCACGGCGCACAGGGAACATCTGTAACGGAGCGTTTCTGCCTGGGCTGCAGACACACACGCACACGGCACCAGCACGGCGGGTCTCGGTAGCTGCTGTGAGCCGTTTATTTCTGCCACCCCACCGACCATAAGGCGCTCACATCCTTACCTGCAGTCGCTCCGACGCGGGTTGCCACATGTTCGCAGAATCAGAGGTTCTCCGTCTCTTACTACAGCTTGTTCTCCTCCCGTAGTCCGGCTCACATCTGTTCGCCTTCACTGCTCGCCTCTCCGTCCTCCTTCTCTCTGGACTGGTCGATAATGAAGGATAGGTTGCTCCGCCTGGCTGTAGTTAACGCAGTGGCCACCAGGTGGAGGTACCTGCTATCCACAATGGGGCGCTTCGTGCTGCTTTCAGGTGCGGTGGGAAATCGAGGATCGATACGGTTAAGCTGATGCTTTAAATCTGCAGCCTGAGGGGGACTTTTTGTTGGTTTAATCTGAGAGTATAAATGCTGCTTTAGTTTGTTTTTTTGTTTCTTTTATACACATTTTTAACACTTCTCACTTTGTAATTTCCTTTGAAAAATCCATCACCTTAAATATTAACATTGCACATATCAGATTATACACTATTCGTCCCTGGATTCTCCTCTTCCATTTGGAGCATCTTCCAAGTTATTAATCTGGTTTCATGCAAGGTTATTGTAGTTAACCAAAATGAAACTATAACTTAAAACTAAATAAACTCAAATAACTCAAACAAAATTAAAATAAAAACCAGACTTTTGTGAGGAAAAGATAACCGAATACATTTTGTGAACTTGGAAAACTAAAATAAAAATATAGAAGAAACGCCCTTTAGCACCTGTTAGTTTATTTACATTTACATAACATTTATTACAGCTTACCTGACGAGGCATTGATGGATGTGTTTATTGAGACAAGACTGTGACTTAACTGCTTTCAAAAAGATGTATGTTTTATTGTAATACTTGTATTATCCTAAATCTCGCTTCTGACATATTCCCTTCTTACAGTAATAATTAAAAAGACTGAAACTAATAAAAATTCAATCAAAACTAAACATTTTTGGGCAATAAAAGCTAAACTGACTAAACTGACTCTGGAACTATAATCACTCTGGTTTCCTGATCTCCAGGTCCATTTTCTTTGGTTCATTGTGCAACATCATTCTTCTTCCTGGAGATCCCGTCACTGCAGGCCTCAGTAAAGTAAATTCTATACTCCCAAAGTCCTGCATTTCCCATTTACACATACATCCTTTTTCCAAGGCCTTATTTTTTCCACCCAGCTCTGTGAAGCAACACGAACATCAAAAGGCGCCCATAATGAAATTTAGCCTCATTACAAAAACGAATTAAAGGCCCTCGAAGATTAGTCATCTGGACCAAAACAGCCAGAAGTGGAAGAATGCAGTCAAATCAAAAGAAACGTTATGTAAACCCAACAAAAACAGCATTATTTCAGCGGCTAGCAGCAATGAAAACGTGGTTAGTTTAAGTCTTCCGGTCTCATAAATCCCAAGTTGAACAAAGGCAGCTAAGGACAAAGAATGTTATGCTGCCCACACATTTTGATCCCCTTAAGCGCCTAAAAAACAAAGGCTGACTGTATCGGCTCGGAATGACCTTGTTACTCTACGAGCTCAGTCTGGAAGAGATATTCGTGAAAAACATCATCTGTTATTGTCTCGAAAATTGATCAATTCATTTTACTGCCGCCAAAAGTTGGATAATCTGCTTTTAATCTGCTGTCGTGTTAAAATGAAACTTTTAGCAGTAGACGACGCCATGTGAAACAGCTTGACCCTCCAAACCACTCAAAGGGCAGAGGTCAACCTCACAAAGTCACAGAAACAGACTGCAGGAAAAGACAAGAGCCAGCAATCGCATCTGGTCCTCCTGCAATGTGTGTGTGTATGTGGGTCGACACACACAATCCACGTAGGTGTGAGGAACGACATGACTCCGCAATCGCAGTCTGTATTTAGAGATGTTTACACGGGGAAACATCTGGATAAAGCCTGAGGTCACTGAGGGTGTTCGCATTACCAACACTCCATAAAAGGTCTGTCGCACGGCTTACGGTTCAGTCTGGTGGGTATGACCTTGGGAACAGAAAAACAGACGCTGTAAATAGCTAGAATCCACATTTTCAGAAAACAGTTTAATCGTTGTAGCTCCATGTGTCCGCCCGTCACAGCTGGATTATTAGCAGAACAGCAGCAGCATCGCTCGCTCAGTAATCACACCTCAAAATTCTGATGCTGCCACTTTTTTTTATGTTGTGTTTGGGTGAGATGCAAACTGATGAACTGGAGGTGCTCTGTTAAAAAACATAAACAAAGTCCTTTTTGTATGTATAGAACGCTATTTGGTAGAAAACCATGTTCGTGTTTCTCAGTATTGTTTTGGTATGAGTTCTAAAGCGCCTCAGGCCTCAGGTATAGCACTGGTACTAGTAGCACAACACTTTTTCAATCTGATAATAAATCTTTACACTGCCTGTAGAAAAGGGCACAGTACCATTACTGCTGCTACAGCTGTGACAAATGAGCTCATAGGTTCATAGGTGCCCTGGACAGAAGAGTACACTTCCTCATCGGTGGATCTGTTTAAGGCGTTTTGATTCACTTGATCGTGATTTGCAGGTGAGCAAACTTATTATCGCTGGATTTGATCCTAAGGCTGACTGGTTTCAAAATCAAACTCAGGGTGTTTGTGTAGAGGGCCCAAAATCTCTCTCCCTCTTTAATGAGAAGTGTCCTGCAGAGTTCCCTTTTCGAAACCTATGGTACTGTGCAAAAATCTTGAGCCAGTGCTTATTTCTTGATATTTTGCTTCCAAGGATCCAGACTTTCTATTAATGTTTCAATGTTGTCTTGAACAAAAGTTCTCCAGGCTTTCTGAAGATCTTTCAAAGTTTTTCTTTGAGGTTGGATGTTTTTTAAAACAATTTTAACTGTTTGTTTGGTGTACTTGCACTAAACTGTGACCTATGAATCATTCAAGCATTTAAAAAAAGGCACCTAGCTCAAGTGATCAACCAGCATTGCGTTTACACATAACAAAAAAACTTTGTTACTAGTACCCTGTTTCTTACCCCATCATTTAACTGAATCTATTTTTAAAAATGCCAGAAATATTACAGTTTTGACATTCATTAATTTGTATTCTCACACCAACAAGATGGTTCCCGATGAGTTATCAGGTAAAAACTTGGTATATCTCAGCATGGTGTGCAGTGTATGCAAAAACAAAGAGGAAACTGGGTGAGTGAAGGCCTAAAATTTTTACATTTGATGGAATTATGAATGCAGACAAGTACCATCAGATTTTGAGCCACCATGCAACACCATCTGGAAAGCATTTGATCGGCAACATCTTCATTTTTCAGTATGACAGTGATAGTAAAACACACTGCAAATTCAGTAAAAGCAAACCTGGGTAGAAAAACCACACAGCAGAACTCTATCAGTCATGGACTGGCCTCCCCTCTATTGAGATCATGTGAGATCATGTTGACTGAGAACAAAACAAAAGACAATCGAAATCCGAAGAAGAGCTTTGAATGTCCGTCAAGAAGCCTGGAGAACTATTCCTGAAGACTACTTACTGAGAAAGGTCAGGCTTGCACGTTTTAATAAATCGCTGCACATAATTCCCATTTTTTCATTATATTTCTTTCATTTTCAGTATTGCTTGAGTTTTCACGGCCAGGCCTCCTTTAGAGAGAAGAGACTTGATCTCAGTGGGACTTCCTGGTTAAATAAAGGTCAATAAATCAAACGCTTTCAAACAAGCATCCTGCCCCAAATATGATGCATGTGGTACAGTACACATGAGACACACATAAAGAAGTCGCTTATGTTCACTTGAATCTTTATTGTTTACATAATTCAACAGAGATAATAGTTTATCATGTTGCTGCGGTTTAAAACGAGAGAAAAAAATGGTAGGATTAGCTGAGCCTATTGGTAAAACATTGCTTGACCTCGAGAGGAACAACAGAGCTGCACAGACAGAAAGTTTTCCACTGGCAGAACACAGAAGCACATATATTCTGGACTAGATAACATCTCCTCCGTCTTCTCCAAACTAAAGCCAACAAGAGGCCACTCTAGCAAAGAAACTCACATCCAGAAACTAATCGATGCTGCCAACACTAGAGGTGAATTTGTACACTGGGAGGAACAGGTACACTGAGTAGAACCAACTATTTTTCTGTGCAGTGAGAAGTATACCTACCTATGATCCTAAATATCACTTAAAAACATACAGTAGGATGGTAGGGTCACAGTACTCCAGCAAACCGACTTTCTGTACTATTCAAACACCACTTAGAAACTTGCATGTAAAGAACAGGACAATATAATATAAAGGGGGGGAGGGGGAAAGGCTGTGACTAGTATTTTATACATTTATGTATTTTATCTACTAACCACAAAATTCCCTAAAGAAAACATTTGGCACAATCTTGACAGAGAGAAATACAAGTGCAATGGGAAGAAAAGAACAACCAACAACTGAGTACAAAGGTTTTAAAATATTTGCAGAGAGAACATCAAATCTAACCATGCACAAAGTAAGGCAACCTACTGCAGATTCTTTCATGTTTTTTAATATAGAAAAAGATACAGTGACAAGTGCACCTATTTCTACAACACCTGTAAGGACTGTTGTCAGCGCTGTCTGCTAAGTTTACGCTTAGAAATGTGGGCTCCCGGGATGCTGGCCCCACCTGCAGACAGACAGTCTGGTGCAGACTAAAGTCATCACTCTATTGTACAGCAGAGATTACTGGTAGTGTTGCCTGTCATCATTAATAACTTAAGTGATGCAAAGAATGCTCTTACGCTACAATAAAGCCTTATTGTGAACTTGGACAGGAAAATAGATGTATCAAATTCCAGATTTGCTCTTTTTAATCTACAGTCTATGTTTTGCATTATTTTCTTTTTCCACTTTACATTCAGTTTTCTTTTGCTCTTATTTTAGATTTGAACTGGCATTATGTATGTGTGTGTGTGTGTGTGTGTGTGTGTGTGTGTGTGTGTGTGTGTACAGCCTGTAATGGTGAAACGCAGTCGTGTTTTACAAATCCTTTGTCTTGATGAGGGTAACCAGTGGCTTGTCATCAGGACTGTAGTCTTCATAGGCGATGGGGGTGGCGTCATACATCGCAGGTCTGGACTTTTTCCCAAATCTAATTTTAAAAAAGCCGAATGTTTATCAAATATTGCAGCGTAAGAAGGTGTTTTGAGAGAATGACAAGTGCTTTTAAAGCTAAAGGAGGTAATAACCCAGAAGTACCAAAAAAAAGTACAAAACATCCCGACTACCCCCCTACTTTAAAGAGTTAGTTAATTATTGTTCAAGAAAGACAAACAAAAGACAGATAATACTGAAAAATGTTTTTAAAAAAGCACAAGTGGAAGAATCCAAGATGCTCTAGCTTTAATTAAAAGATCCCAAAAGTCGACTCAGTGCTGTCTTCAGTTAGACTCTGCCTGCCTGTTAAATGTCACTGTGTCCTAAACTGAACATGCACAGTGTGCAGAGCAGGATTTCAGATTAAGTGCTGTCACAGAGTTGCTGGTGACCGGTAAAATGGCTTTGACAGATCACTCCTGACCTTGGCAGCAGCAATCGAGAAAAACTGTTATGACTGAAGGTTACCGTACCCGTTTCTTCTTTAAGATATACAAACACGGCAAAAACGCATCAAAAAGTTGTGTTGCCGCCAATTAAAAAGAATATTTCTGAGTTAACTTGGTCAATTTTGGATTTCTAAAAAAAAGGGGGGCCGCGTGGGTGGATGGTAAAACTAACATCCAAGAAATGTAAAATGCAAAGCACTCATAAAAACTCATTAATCACAGCAGCTGAACGCTGACACACAAATCCTGTCACTGACCTGGCATGGCGGATGGAGGCGATGGCGTTGCTGAACTCGCTGTCAATGCTGCGGCAGTTGTAGAACTCCTGGTAGGCGTGGCGGGAGGAACCTTGATACTCGATGCGGCTGATGCGGCAGATTCCCACAATGAGGATGATGAGCATGAGCACGAAGGCCACGCACAGAGCTCCAATTATGATATAGAGGGAGTGGCGAGGCATGTTGGTCAAGGTGTCCTCAGTGTGTGCAGGCTTCCACTGCAGGTCTAACACACACACACACACCCACACACACACACAGGGATAGATCTTTGTGTTTTATTATTCATGCATAAGATTCAACCTCTCAAAAAAACAAAAATTATATTCAGAAATGCAGGTAAAGCTGTAATAGTGCATCTTAATCTCAGAATAATGTGATTTACTATTTCTTTCAGGGTTGCTATAAACTTAAAAATTTGTAAGTTGAAAGATAACAGCATTAATTATATTTTAGCATTAAAAACTTGGTTTACCCATTACAGAAACACACAAAAAGTGGTAAAAAAAATAAAAAATAAATAAATATATATATATATATATATATATATATATATATATATATATATATATATATATATATATATATATATATATATATATATAAAAATCTGTTACTGTAAATTTGTGTGTGTGTATAAGTTAATAAAGATCAGTCACAAATTTAATTTTTTAAACTGTTTAACCTTCACTGAATCAGAAAAATATGACTCTTGAGATAAATCTCTTTTGCAAACGTGTCTTAACGACCATGTTCTGCTCATGTGCCATTCACCCCCCAGGAAAAACACTGAAATATCAAAAGGTTTTTTGATATGATTGCTTATGTAGATATGTACCTGCACAAGCAGGGAAAATGCTTTTTCATTTGTAGTAAACATGGGGAGGAAATGGAGGTCAAACCACTGAAGAAAACATGTTTCTGCTCGCCAGAGGTGAGTGGAGTCATATGAGGTCAGGTTTAGCATACTGTCACTGCAGACTCTGCACATTACCACTGCTGGAGTCTCAAGTTTGTCAGCCCTGAAGGGGACCCTCACTTGCCTGGAGCCCCAAAAGTTGTCTGTCTTGCCTGACAGAGTAAGCCACTTCTGGAGCTCAACACTGAATGAAGCCCAGCTGTGAAGTTACAGCAGTGCAAACTGTGCATCGTGTCGTCAGTAGAATTTGTGTGTAGTCAGAAGTTTGTGTTGCATCCAAATCTGCTGGCAGGCATCTTTTTTTAATTCTGCCAAACACGTTTCATGTAAACTGTATACAATGATTTCTATGTTTCTATGAACTTAATGTCTTCAATGATATTAATATTTATTAGCAAATTGTGTCTGTTATAATAACTCTTATTCCAGTGATGAAATGATGATGACCATGTGAAGTTTGCCTTTTCTTCCACGTTTCTGTAAAATGTTTTGCTCTACGTCAGAGACGTGCTAAAGTCTGCTGACCTGCATTGTGTTTTTGGCTGCATGTTTAGGCCAAAATGCTGATTAATCATTTGAAATCAAAGTTTAGGCACTCCCATCCAGTTTGCCAATATACTCTGCTGTAAATCCTGCATTGAAATATGAGGATTGTTTGTTTATTAAACCTAAAAATCAGCATGGAGTCACTGACAGAAGCGCGTCAACATACAGCTTTATATCGTCTTGATACATCAGGAAAGTAAATCTCCAAAAGTTGATTCTGTTCATCTGGACGTAGCGTTTTGTGGGAGAAACGTTTCATCACTCATCCAAGTGACTTCTTCAGTCTCAGCTGACTGCAGGTTTCCCCAATCTTATAAACAGTACATTTGCATAATGACTGAAACCAGCCCACTGAAGGAACAATGGGCTGGGAGGTCAGTTTCTTAATCTTAATTATGCAAATTCTCATGACCATTGATCAACAACCACTGATCAAAGCCCACTGATCAATGGCCATGAGTACCATTCACAGAGAGTTGGGGAATGGCTGCAATCACAGCATTGTAAGATGGCGAAAGATGTACCCTTAGGCCCCCTCCTCGATTCAGAGATGGTCTTTCCCTTTTCACGTAAATGGCCTCCTTGACTCCGCGCTCAAACCAGCGTTCCTCCCTGTCCGCGATGTGTACATCCTCATCCTTGAAAGAGTGTCCACTGGCCTGTAGGTGTAAATAGACTGCAGAGTCCTGGCCTGACGAGGTAGCTCTTCTGTGTTGTGCCATCCACTTCGCCAGAGGTTGTTTGGTTTCCCCGATGTATAAATCCTGGCAATCCTCCTGCACTTAACAGCGTACACTATGTTACTCTGTTTGTGTCGGGGGACCCGATTTTCGCTTGGGCAGCGGTTGTCTTTCTCTCCTGGATCGGCTGGAGCTTTCTTTAGGTGCCTTTGCAGCTTTGACAAAAGTCCAGCTGGGAAACCACATTTAGTCAGGGCCTTCTTGATGTGCCGTTCTTTTGCCTCCCTGGCCGCTGTGTCTGTGGGGATGGTGTTCGCTCTGTGTTGTAGCGTCCTGATGACACCCAGTTTGTGCTCCAGTGGATGATGAGAGTCAGACCTTAGATACTGATCCGTATGTGTAGGTTTACGGTACACGTCAGCTTTTAGATGTCCCCCATTACTGATGGCAATCTCACAGTCTAAGAAGGCTAATCTGCCATTCATATCCTCCCTGGTGAATTTGATGTGTCGGTCCACCGAGTTGATGTGATCCGTGGCTTGTGGTACGTCCTGAGATTTGATTTTCACCCAGGTGTCATCCACATATCTGAACCAATGGCTTGGTGGTGTTCCAGGGTAGGATAGCAAAGCCCTCTTTTCCACTTCTTCCATGTACAAATTGGCCACGATGGGTGAAACTGGGGAGCCCATGGCACACCCATGTTTCTGCCTGTAGAACTGACCCTTGTATGTGAAGTAGGTGGAATGAAGACACAGGTCCAAAAGCAAACACACTTGGTCGATGCTGAGAGTGGTCCTGTTGCTGAGGTTGGTGTCATCCTGTAATCTCTTACGGACTACCTCCAACGCTTCCGTGACTGGGATGCAAGTGAAGAGAGATGTAACGTCGTAAGAGACCATGGTTTCATCTGCCTCCATAATGACATCTCTCACCTTCTCAACAAAATCCAGGGTGTTCTGGATGTGGTGTTCAGAGCTGCCCACCAGCGGGTTGAGGATCGAAGCCAGAAACTTGGAGATGTTATAGGTTACAGAGTTGATCATGCAGACAATCGGTCTTAAAGGGGCACCCTGTTTATGTATTTTTGGTAAACCATACAGACTTGGTGTAGACTCCCCTGGGTACAGCCTGTGGTATGAGGTCCGGTCAATAGCCTTGTCTTGTTCTAACTGGTTCAGACAGTCAGTCACCCTCTTCCTGTAGCCACTTCCTGGTCTCGTTTCAGGGGCTCATATGTATTTTCATCACTGAGTAGTGACAAAATTTTCTCATGATAGACCTTCTGGTTTAGCAGTACTGTGCACCTACCCTTGTCTGCCAGAAGGATGATAATATTGTTGTCATCACTAAGTGATGTGAGTGCCTCCTCTCCTCCATGGTGATGTTGGATGCTGGGGGCTTTGCATTGCTGAGACAGGCCGAAACGTTCGTCCGTAGTTACTCTGCTTACACTTCTGCAATATTGTTGTTACAAATTGCTGTTTCTGTGGCTGTGATCAGCTCCGCTAGCGGGATTTGTCTCGGTGTGACAGCAAAATTCAGCCCTTTAGCAAGGATGTTTTTCTCTGTTTGGGTGAGCTGTCTGACAGACAAATTCTTCACCCACTTATCCACATCCTCGGTGTCGCATCCTTGTCTCCTCTGGTCACTGAGGACACTCTCCGTATTTTGCGGTGGTTTCCGACGTACAACAAGTAAGTCAAACTTCCTTTGTTGCCTGGTCTTAGACTTCTTGTGCTGTGCTAGACGAGCCTTCTCAGTAAAGTCAAACACCTTTTTTAGACTATTCTCATCTAAAAGCATTATCAGTCTCTGTCGGATCTGTTCCTCTTGAGATTTTAGCATGTCGATGGTAAAATTTGTTTGCCTCACCCGTTCATTAAGCAACTGATGCTGTGCCTTCTGGAGGATTTATGTTGCCTTATGTTAACGTCCTTGCCAAAGTGGGTCTGTTTATAAGATTGGGGAAACCTGCAGTCAGCTGAGACTGAAGAAGTCACTTGGATGACTGACGAAACGTTTCTCCCACAAAACGCTACGTCCAGATGAACAGAATCAACTTTTCGAGATACAGCCTTAAAAATTAGATTTTGATATATTTATTTCAGAAATGATTCCTAACAAAACCTGAGAATATAAAAGCACAATCAAAGCAGTAAAGTCCATATTATGAAGTGTATGCTGCATCAGACAATAACACAGGTCTGCAACCAAAAAACTGCAGAGGATTTTTTGACTGTTTCTTATTTTTCCTCACTGAAACTTGGAAAAATATTCCATCACGTCAGGTTTTCTTCAAAGCTCATGTTTTTAGTTTAATTAAGTGTACAATTTTCATTTTTATACTGAAATCTGGTATCCTATACTTGAGTTAAAAACATATCCAATAATGATTTCTTACATTAATTTCATCTTTCTTACAGCAAGACTTGAAAGAAATACAAATAGAAAATGTGAGGAATTGAGGGGGGTCAGTAGGAGGGGGAAGGTATGGTGGGTTTGGCGGTGTGAGGAGCTCAGATGATCATGTCCCAACAGCTTCATTTTGGTCATCGTGAAAGGTAAGGAATCTAAGAAAAATGATGCACAGTTAATTGTAATAAAACACTGATTTTCTTCATCGCTGTTTCTGTTCCAGGGGTCAGAGATGTTCTACAGGACAAGAGTATCTTCACCAATAAGTTTGGAGGTTCTGCAGGAGCTGTTTTGATCTGGGAGCTTGAATTCAAAAGAGCCTCCTTCTTCTTGCGATGATAAATTCTTCTGAGTGCATGTTGCTGGTGAGAGTGAACAGCAGGGAGAAGCAGAGCTGTGTGACTGCTCAGAGGTCTCCTCGTGAGTGTCATACAAACACTGATGCTGCCTGTAAGCTTCCTGTTTGTGGTTGGAGGAGGAAGGTCACTTCTTTATCACGTCATCAGGGAAAACTTTGAAGCATTTGGCTCATTATCAAGCAGTATATCTGCTTCTACACGGGATATTTAAGAGTTTACTGCATGGGTCCAGGGGTGTCAAACATGTGGTCTGTGTCCATGCACTTTGGCACAATAGATGGCTTTGCAAGGCAGATTGTATCTATGGTTTTTCAGCAGAATTTTCTGCTATTCTGACAGAGGTGATGCCAGCATTACCACATAGATGTGAAAATATACGGACACTGAAGAGTATCATTAGTTTCTAAAATCTTTAGAATGTTTTTTTGTTTCTTTTTTGAAGTTTTAAAAAAGATTAAAATCTCTTGTTTTATTCCCCCTGCCCACATCCTGCATTTAGGTGTGAAAATCATATCACAGATGATGGTGCCCACTGAAAAGTCAAGGGGTCAAAGGGTAAGTTATCAGGAACCAGGAACTACATTCAAATTTCAACCTCACAGTGGAAAGTCAGAGGACCACTAAAGACAATAAGATTCCGCCTGTGTGTGTGTGTGTGTACTAGATTCAATCATTCAATCATTTTTCATTATTTAGAATAATATCTGATGAGATATTTTCTGACAGGGTGACTTACGGATCTCGCAGCTGGGGCCCACCCACCCAGGTGGACAGTGACAGGTGAAGCCATTTGATTGGTCAATGCACGTGCCTCCGTGGTGACAAGGGTTGCTGTCGCACTCATTGACGTCGACCTCACATTTTTCCCCTGAGCAGACAGGTAAGGTGGCATTAAATGACTTTTATAGCAATAACGTCAACAGCTCAAAGTGAGGCTGATGGATCACAGCCTGACTTCATTTTCCACGCAGCTTCATTCATCTTCATCACCAGCCATAATCACAGAAACACGCAGCTGGTCGTCAGGCTGTGCTCACCCAGGTAACCAGGCGGGCAGGAACAGGAAGCATTAAGTCCCGCGCTTTCACAGCGGCCTCCGTTCTGGCAGCGCATCTTCAGACATGGGTCCTTGTAGATTTCACAGTGCCTGCCTGCATGCACACATACAAAAAGAGCTTTAAATAATTCACCGGGCAGCACTTTTAGCACTTTAAAACATATTCGGATACACTCACACACACATACCTTCAAACTGGGGTGTGCAGACACACTCATAGGCATTGATGAGATCCCTACAGGTGGCGTAGTTTTGGCAAGGGGCAGACAGACACTCATTGTACTCCTCCTCACAGTACAAGCCATGGTAGCCTTAACAGGACACAGATTCATACAGTTCAGACTAAAATCACAGTGTTTATGAATGATTGTGTAATAACAAAGGGTTTTGTTGAAAGGTGAGTGTTTATGTGAGACACAGAGACAGAAAGTGTGTATCCTTCTGCAGTGAAACACAGTAATGGTAAAACATGATCATTATTGCAGGAGGTGGAAGCAGGAGACTCGATGAAGATCATTATAACCAGAGCTGGCTGTAAAGCACATTAACACATTACTATACTAAGTCAAGCAATTACATTATAGCTACTACATTACTACAGTTACATCGAAAAGGCTCTTCAAATATCTACAAATTGATTTTCCTGATTTTCTTTGTAGCATCACTGTGAACATGCATGAAGATATTTTTTATTTAGTTTTCAGGCTCTAATATCTTTAAGACCATACATGTACATTTGAGTAGCTTCAGCTTCATGTTTTTTCTAAAAGCCTTCAAATATGGTATTGTGGGTCACACTACAAAATTTTCCAAGCTCTCAAAGTTTTATTTTGAACTTGAGCAACACTTTAGAAATTTCATAGTAGCAGATGTTCGGATTAGAAATATTGAATGACATCTTAAGTAGATCTCTAGATACGGCCATTTCAATTCCACAGGAAACTGATCGCAAAAGGCTCGAAACCCCCACACTTCACAAAAATATGGAAATGAATAGTAGTAGAAAGCTCAAATTAGACCATTTTTTCACTCTCCTGGAATTTCTTCCATCATAGATGTTTTGTGTGCCTAAAAATTATAAAAAAAAATATTGGCTGACGTATTGGATTTTAAAATTGCTTAATATTGGTATCCTTATTGGCCTTATAAATCCCACATCAGTCGGGCTCTATTGTAACAAATTAATTTCTTCAGGGAGTAGTTATGCCAAGTGATGCATTACATTTCATTATAGTAGCACGTAATATGTAACACGTGATTTTCTTTCAGTAACGACCCCAGCACGAGTTAAAGCTGAGCAGAGGGTCCTTGTAATAGCACCTCAAAAACAGTTCACACAGCGACAGCCTATCAAACAACCCGTAACATTCATCTTGTGGCACTATGAAGCAATTTCCTCACGCGCCCTTCCTCGGTCACTGTTCTTGCTCTCAGCGCTCTGGGCAGATTAAAAATATTTCAATCTGTGACCTTTTAAGTCGCACTTGACACCAGCATTGAAACCTACTGCCATCAATGCTAGAAGCTCAACATTTTACATGTTTACCTGACTGAACCGCACACTACAGCATACACAATAACAACTGGACCACCGTATGTGGCTCTGTATTCCTTTACAGAGATTTATAAATTAGCCAACAGGGGTATGAGCGCATATTAAATCAATGTCAAATGACATGCAGTGCACCGTGTTTTCCATAGGATGGCAGCTGTGTACTGAGACCAGCATTAACATGGTCAGCGCATCAGAGCATCAGTGCCTCTTCGGCTGTGTGTTTTGCGCTTTTCATATAGGATGGCGTGCCGTTATTGGTCGTGTGTAACTTGCACTTCGATTTTGTGGCTACAGCAGATGCAGATCGAGTGTTTTCATTATCTCGTCTCCAACTTTGACTGCATCTCTCGGCTGGGTGCAAGTACTGACTGAAGCATCAACAAGCCCTCCTCGGGCTACAGCTAACGTGTGTTTGGGGAAAAGAGAGAAGAGCAATTAATGAGGAGCCCAGTTAGAACCTCCAGGGCCCTCTCTGTGAAATGTCAGGGAAATGTCAAGTGCCTTTCCAAGACTCTGCCTGCTTTCTGTGGGCTGGCAGCCTCTCATGTGAGCAGGATTACAGGAAACAGGAGGACAGATCCTTCAACATATCAGCTCCCCAGAAGCTTTCTTTCAAACAGCCAGCAGGCATTTACACAACCCCACACATCCGCACACCGACACCATGGAGACGGTCACACTGCTGCATTTGTGGACTCACACACACAGACACACACACTGAAATTAAAACTTTAATGCAGTCACATAAACATGCCGCAAGCAACTGACATTCTGATGAGGGGGAGAAAAGATCGTTTTGGCCCAAAACACTGCAATGTGTGTGTATTTGTGTGTGTGCGCGCACATGTGTGTGTGTGTGTTTGTGTGTGATGCTTGGGATGCTAATTACAAATTACCAATTTCACCAGTCCCATTACAGAGGGGGCAGAGGCATTTGATTGGATGGCAGCATCTGTTCAGCTACAAAACACAAACACAGACGACAGACTGGGAGCCACACACACACACACACACACACACACACACACACACGCACACACACACACACAGCTTCTCCATGGCAACCAGACAACAGAGGATAAGAGGCAAATGAGGTGCGGTAAATGTTACAGGATGAAGATGAGAAAGGACAAAAGGACAAGCAGAAGAAAAGAACACGTGAAAGTAACGCAACGTTATGAAAAATAGAAAAATATGCAGGTGGTGTCGCAATAATTGAAAAGAAGTGGGCGCCCGCTCTGCCTCAGAACACAGTAAGAGCCGTTTGAATAAAAAGGAAGAACATGAAATAAGAAGGCATTATTATCATGGTCTTGCTGCTCAAACACGATACTGCTTCGTTTCAGGAATTTAAAAAAAGACACCAAAATGTACATTTTAAAACTCTTTGTACTGAAATGTCAGGCGCTTTCACAAAAAATGACATTAACATAACAAACATAATCTTAGCCCCTTATGCCTAATGCATCATATTTGATGCACGCATACAGTTTCTGTGAGTTTTCCAGACTTCTACATTATCAGTGTGATTTATATGTATTTATTAAAATAAATAAATTCCACACTACATTTTTAAGCAATAAATATGCTGCAAAAATGAATGTGGCAAATATAATAGGAATGAAAAGTTATATATTCAAATTCATATTAAATTAATGAAAAAACATGTCAGAAGATTCAGTGTCACAAAATCCAATTTTCTGGCGATTATTTCAGTTTTTAGACTTTAAAGGGTCAGAGTGGACCATTTGCTCTTCCTTATTTTGTGGCAGACATATTTTGTTACAACAATGGATTCTAATATTAGTAGGGCTAAAATCTCAAATATTGAGGTCAGCGTGTGTACAGGCAGAAATCTCCAGACTACCTAAACTCTTGTTTTCAACCGTTTTATTTTTCTACTCTTGACTCAGTGTGAATCACACAGAGGTGATATAGTTAAAATGGTCGTCTCAGATACAGAAGCCCCACCTACCTGCTGTTTAAACCTTTTATTAGTGAGGGGCAGCCAATCAGAATAAAGTAAACTTAAAGGAAGAAGAGCTAAAACAGCGTGTTTCAGACAGAGCGACGAGCTGCTCCTAGTCACAGTTTAGGTCTGTGAATCACATATACGAAGCAGGAAATCAGCTCCAAATAGATCCACTTTAAGCTCTAATTGCTTTCTGCCATTCTTCCAAAGAGACAGGAACTAGATTAGCCGTGTGAAAGGAGCGTGAATGGGAGCTTAAATTATGACACTGAGATGGTTACTCCTCTGTACATTTGACTGACAGTGTGTATAAACAGTGAGAAGCAGGGGCAAAGTGTCAAATTATGTTGATGGGCCATTGGGAGAGTCATCATTTTCTCCATCCTAGCAAGGTAATTGCAAGACAATAGATAATGACAAGTCATCATTCCACTCAATTGATTTAATCACTGAGGCCTCAGCGCCAGCAGCGCCGTGCTATCGTCTAAAAAAAACACTCATCGTTGGGCCAGATGACATTTAAACACACCTGAGTCTAAGCCAGAACTGCAAGTCACCATCCTTTTACTTATTACAAAGTTTAATGTGCTGGTGGTAAATCCAGATACAGAGCAGAGATTGATCAAAGTAAGGATTCAAGAGGTTTCGTGAAGGCTCTTAAAATGTGAATTTCTCAGTGACATCAGTCAAAATCTCATCGGTCCAGGAACACAGTGGACATGTAGTTTTATTTAAAAATAAAAAATCCAGCTTCACTCTACTCCCCACTCTACTCTCAGAGGTTTCAGGCTTTTAAGTAAACAGAGTTTCAACTTTTCAACTTGTATGAATCAGCCTATTATATTTCTAGTGCAGTTTAATTCAGCCTTTGTAGCTGATTTGGTTTAATTTTTAATCAGATCATTTAAAAGAATTACCTCCACTCCTCACATAACAAGTAAAACTATCTGAGGATTCATAGATGTCATTTCCAAACTTTTTTAAGTTAAGTAGACCGAGCCCTTTTACGTTAACTATAAGCTTACCTGGCACACAAAGACACCTGTAGCTGTTTCCCACGCTGCGGCAGACCCCGTGAGCGCAGGGGTTTAGGGCACAGAAGTCCACCAGCTGGGCGCAGGTGGGCCCTGTGAACCCTGCTGTGCAGCTACATCCAAACCCCAGGGGGCCGGGGCCCTGGGCGTAGCATGTCCCGTTATTGTGACAGGGGCTGGAGGCACACGGGTCCACCTTCTGCTCACATGTAGCACCCTGGTAACCTGTAAGAGGGCAGAGAGGGAGCAAATATCCTTAATTTGCTGGAAGGAGAGGCTTAAAGCATACAGCTGCGCTATTACTGGTAAATTGTTAGTTTTGAAGGGAAAGATTTGGGATTCAGATGAACCTGCTTTCAACAGTGGGTGACACAGCAGGAGTTGTGTTTATGCAAGGCAGGTGGTGCAATCTAATATGTGGCATGTACTTTGGCATAAAATTGCACCCACTCAACTGCCCACTGAAGCCGCTTCTTAATGCAAATGGAACTTTGCAGAAAAATGTTAATGGCATAAAAGAAAGTCCTCTAGAGTTAAAGGGGATCATAAGTTTTGTTTTTATTTTCTTTGAGTGAACTTTATTGCATTTATAACCACTAACTAAAAGGGATGTGCTTCAGTTATTCATGCTGCATACGGTGTATTAAAAATGATGACAAAGCACCAGCAACCAAAAATATGTACAGAGCAGGACAATAGGATGAAGTCAAATGCTTTCCCTAAAGCAATAAATAAATAAATAAAGACATTTATCATGCAAGAAAACCACAGTAAGTAATGCAGGAGTGCATTAAACAGTCCTGGTTATATTATACTCCTGTAATGTTTTAGACTTAAAAGCATTTTTCTGATGCAGTTATTTCACTTCTTAAATTGTGCATTTGGTACGTATGGTTATAATACCATACCATATAATTTAAGTGCACGCAAAAGAAAAGTTTCGTATGTAAGAAAACACATTGGATTACTTTTTTGACAAAAGAGGGAGTGAAGCTAAAGTCAGTAAACAGTCAATTTACCTTTAAAACTACACACGGAGGAAACACAAAGCCAGGTCCTGTTTATTTGCGTCACTGAATACATCATAAATTAAGAACACATTAAACATTACATATGTAGAAAAACTAGTTTGAATTCTATATGTGCTTTTAATGTTTTAAAGTCGAATTCTTTTGTAACACAACTAAAACTATGTTTTTAATATTTCAGTAAAAATGGGGAATGGCAGTGTGTCGCAGTGGTTGGAGGGATTTATGCTAGCCGTTTTCCAGTGCTAGCTTTCTGCTAAGCTAAGCTAACACTCCTCAAACAGAACAAACAAAGGCAGTATTTGTATGATATGTGGTAGGTCTAATAGAGAAAACGCTAAAGAGAAAGTTAAACTATTTCAGACTTTATATACCCACTGCCCACTTTGTTTGGTACACTTTGCTAGTACCTGACAAGAGCCCATTGTGCCTTCAGTGTATTTTATATTGACATGACAGCATCACACGCTTGATGCTGATTTTTCGGTTGCATATCCATGATGCTAATCTCCCATTCCACCACACCCCATGGGTGCTCTATTGGATTGAGATCTGGTGACTGTAGAGACCATCTAAGTACAGTGAACTCATTGTCATGTTCAAGAAACCAGACTGAGATTATTTGAGCTTTCTGACATGGTGAACTATCCTGCTGGAAGCAGCCATCAGTAGATGGGTATACTGTCGTTATAAAGGAATGGACATGGTCAGCAACAAAACTGACTGTGATATTTAAACCATGGTCAGTTGGAACAAAGGGGTCCAAACTGTGCCAAGAAAGTATCCAGCACACTATTACACCTGAACCTTTGATACAAGGCAGGATCTATGCGTTAATGTTGTGTATGCTAAATTCTGACCCTACACTTTGAGGGTTAAAGCAGAAATTAAGACTCATTATCACACCAACATTTTTCCAATGTTCTCAGCCTGTGTGAATTGTAGCCTCAGTTTCCTGTTGTTAGCTGTTAGCTGGTGTGGTCTTCTACTGGTGCAGGTCAACCGCTTCAAGGTTTGACATGATGCACATTCAAAGACGCTCTTCTGCATACGCTGGTTGTAGTGATTGGTTCTTTGAGCTAATGTTGCCTTCCTATCAACTTATAGCAGTATGGCCACTCTCCTGGCCTCTGACCTTTTCTTCCAGAGAATAGATGCTGCTAAATAGATATTTTTTCTTTTATGTCTCTTTTTTTCTCTCATTGTGAACTGTAAATGGTTGCGTGTGAAAATCCCAGTAGATCAGCAGTTTGAACTCCAGCAGGTCGTCTCGACCATGTCTAAATGCCTAAACACATTGAGCTGGTGCAATGTGATTTCATGATTAGGTATTTGCATTAATGACCACCTGAAAATGTGCACCTAATAAAGTGACCAGTGAGTGTAAATTAGAATGCAATAATTTAACTGTATCTACTCAATGTGACTGAAAAAAGAAACAGCACCTGTACGTACCAATCAATAGAAAACAGTTTTGATGCTGCAGAATCAGTCCTCAACAGTGATGGGAATAATGGCGTTACTAACGGCGTTACTTTTTTCAGTAACGAGTAATCTAACTAATTACTAATTACAACGCCGTTACAGTTACTAACAAGAAAATGTGGTGCGGTTGCACTACTATTTTTCAACAAACAGACGGTTGAAGCTGTCTTTAGCTTGCTGCACCTTATATCAGTTGCATGGAAGTAGCTGTCTATGTAAGTATCACTTTCTGGCACAACACCTGGAGCTAAGGGGGCAAAACAATCGCATGTGTGCTGCTGTTTGACTGAGGAAGAATAAAGTAGTTGTGGTAAGCCAATCACATGACCACTTAAAGACAAAGCAACAAGGTGATATATACCAGTTTTTAAATTGTGCTGATAGGCCACGTAAAACCAGAGTCATGATAAACAATATATACGCTGCGTTTTTTCCTCAATAGTTTCGTCACGTTTACTGTCTAAGGACAGCGCAGCAAGCACTCTCTGCTTATGAGCAAAAAATAATAAAACAAAACAAAAAACAGCCCGTTTGTGTTTGTGGAAAAATGCACCATGTCAACCAATCAAAAAATGATATGGCGACATGACATTTGGTTGTTTAGGAAGAGGGGGAAGTTTTAGGAGTGATGGCGCGCGCGAGAGAGAGAGAGAAAGACAGCAGAAAGAAAGAGAGCTAGTTTTGAGAAATTTGTGACATTCAGCATGTTTGGAGTGTGTAGTTAATGTGTTGTCTTGTGTAGTTAGTGTGTAGTGTTGTGGATAGTTTTGTGTTGTGTGTCAGAACAATGAGGCGACTGCTGTCTCCAGGTAGAAACAGGAGTGACACACCTGCTGCTGTCAGACCTGAAGGTATCAGGCTGTGATTTTCTCCTTTAAAGTGGACAGAAATTATTTTTTGGAGTGGCACAAATAATTTGTGTGGCATCTTATTGAATGCAGAACAGCTGATTGTTCTGTAAATAGTTTGAAATGGTAATTAAAAATGGGTAAAAGGTAAATGGCTGCAAATAACTTTGTTGTTTGCAAAACTTGTGCATAGGATTTTAAAATTTACAATTTATATTTGCATTTAAAGTTATGAAATATGATCATTATCATGTTTGTGGTTGTTACAGTAAAAAAATATAACCTTTACTCGGAT
Source organism: Neolamprologus brichardi (assembly GCF_056152115.1). Classification (NCBI taxonomy): domain Eukaryota; kingdom Metazoa; phylum Chordata; class Actinopteri; order Cichliformes; family Cichlidae; genus Neolamprologus; species Neolamprologus brichardi. The sequence goes on along the minus strand of NC_142117.1, from coordinate 13,463,597 downwards.
TTTATGTTTTTTGTCTGATTTTAGATCAATTGTGTTAATACAATATGTTAAAATGAAAACACAACTGTAAACTGTAAAGGATGATACCAAACAAGGCAAAGTAAATCGTTTTTAAAGGTGAAATGTAGAGGAAACATCAAAAGTAGTTAAAAATGGCCAATTATACCCTGGACCCCAGAGGGTTAAACTTTTTTTTTTAAGTAACGCAATAGTTACTCTTTCAAGTAATTAATTACTTTTAGAATCTTGTAACTCAGTTACTAACTCAGTTACTTTTTTGAAGAAGTAACTAGTAACTATAATTAATTACTTTTTCAAAGTAACTTGCCCACAGTGGTCCTCAAAGAAGCAATTCAGCATATTCAGAAAAATGTTAAATTACACCTTAAAGCCTGATTAATGGCTTGTTTTCTATAATATCCTCAGAAAGAAAGAGAGAGCAAATGGTTTCACTTTGTTGTTAGTGAGTGACAGCACCTTAACACACACCGAAATATTGTGCTGACAGGGACATCTATAATGCTACACCAGCATCTCTGAGTCTGTTTCCGTCATGCTCCTCCGTGTTTGTATGGGGGCTCTGTCCTGTGCACATCCATGATCTCATTTGCTGATGTGCCTCACGTGTTTCTTCTTCGCCTCCTCTCATTATCTTGTGAGCCTCTGCCTCTTTCACCTATCTTCCGATTCTAAAAATAACCTCCTCCCGTCACCCCTTCTCCTCCTCCTCCTCCTCCATGTTCACCTCCCATGAGAACCACCATTGTGCTGCAGAGAGCAGAAAGACACAGTCTCCACGCACATACCTTTTCTTTGTATGTCTTAGTCCTCTGATTCACAGCGTAGTAACTCCCTGTGCTGACTGCACCAGAGTGCACACTCAATTGAACTAATGAAGAGATCTCTCTGAAGCATCCATTGATCTGCAAGACTTTATTTTACCGTGTGAGCAGGACATTTATCATTCAGCAGAGAGGACAGGAGCAATCAGGAGCAGGCAGGGAAACTATCACCACAGCTCTTCTTCCCTTTGCTGCCTCCTTCTCTTTCTGCTTCATCCCTTCCTTTCTTTGGTCCTCTGACTTCTTCCAAGCCCCCTCATCTCATCTTCCTTTCCCCGTTTCTCTCATACAGTTCCAAAAGCGCCGCTGATACCGAACACACACATAAATTTAATTTCCTGATTTGCATTTGTTCCGCTGTGGTTTAATCCCCCGCTTTCCTTCGTATTTAACATATTAGCTCCATTTAAGAACTTGAGCTTCATTTCTCTCTTTGTCTGGTTCAGCTTTTATTTTTTCGGTAACACGTACATTTATCTAAAGAGGCACAACCACACTGTGACATAGGTCCCAGCTGACAGAGAGGAGTCTGTTCATTCCTGCTGCCAGCATTCAAACTGCCAGGAGTTAACAGTATAAATTTAGCTAGCCTGCTCACTCCTCCACCCTTCTACTTTTGGCTGGAGGCAGCCACAGCGCTGGCGTTCACACTTCACACTTTTCTGTCGGTGTGTGTAAGTGAGAAGAAGTTAATATGATGGTGGTTGTCTCTGTTGAGGATTCAGAGTGCAAAACATGGCCTACTTACACATGAAATTCAGATTAAACATGAGACCTACAGGTTTGACTTTTCCAGCACTTTGGATTAAAAAAGTTAAATTTCCTGCATTCTTCTTCTCAAAGTCTGTCTTAAAACAAGGCTACGTCCAAACAATTAGGTTTTCATTTCAAAACATTTGAAAAGTTTGCAATTTCTGTCCAGATAATAAATCTCCAACTGATACTAACATGCACAAAAAACAACCCAAGACATTCCCTGTAAATTAGGCATGATTGCTGTCACGATAAACAGTCTACAGTTTGTTATCTGCCAGTCAGGATTGAAGATTTGTTTTTTCTTTCTGGTCATGTGACAGGGAAATGATGAAGCAGGTAGGTAAGGACACTTAGTAAGACCCAGTCAGGCTGCAAACCTGGACACCTGGTTTATTGTTTATTAAACTCTCTGCTTCTGACCACACACATTTATACACACTAAAATATAGCAATAAAATAGGGACGATAGATTTTTTGGAAGTCTCTGTTTTCAGGAGAAATTATGGTTCAGCTTCTTCCTCTTAGAAGGGAGTTTTTCTTTCACACTGTTGTCAAATGCTTGTCAATTGTTGTTTTTTTCTGTATTAATCTTTACCTACAATATAAGGTACCTTGAGGCCAGGGGCAGATCTGAGGGTGGCATGGAAATCAAAGCCATTACTTCACGCATATGCTTTAATCTTAAGAAAACATTCATAAAAGCAGTGGATTATGAATTCCTTTCCTCACTGGTGACCTTGCTCCTTAGGCAGCTGTAGACTGATAATGTGTGTGAGGCCTTCTTTCAGACTGTATATGTATATGTGGTTAAAATACATTAAATGCAGCATGTACACATGTTTCATATAAACATAGTCTGTAACTTTCTTATTGACTTTAACCCAAATAATTAAACATTTCAGTTACATGAATAATGTAATATTTTTTGATTTTATGTACTGTCCTAGCCTATATAATAAATAAGTGTGTAGCCCAGTAAGTTTCAAATCCAGAAAGCTACACAACTTGTGTTACAACTCGTGTTAGAAACACAAGTCTAACTCTTCTAACACATCTAACGCTCTTTTTATTACAAATAATTAAAATGTCACGTGCTTAAATTTACACAAAATGTCAGAAACCTGCACTATCATGAAAACATTTTCTCCAAAAATGTAAACATGAGTTATTGGGTTATTACACACACGTTCATTCATTTCCAGACTGTAACAATCAACCACCTGTGTTGATCTGAAATGCCCATGGTGTTGATTTAAAATGTACTCTGGCACAATCAAGGGTGGATTGCTGCTTAAAACAAAAAAAAAATCTATGTCAACCATGTTTTCATGTATTCAATGTTAACTGTAGCGAGGCTCAAACTCTTAATGCTAGGTTATTTTAATAAACAATATTGTCATATGCAAAGCTAGAGTGGCACTAGGGGTGGCAACAGATTATTTTTAGGTTGGGACATGCCACCCCATGCCATCACAGTAGATCCGCCCCTGCTTGCGGCAAGTATTATTGCAATTTGGTGCTACACTTAAAACTGAAAATTGCAAGTGAACCCCTATGACTTCTACATCAGAGAAAGTGCTGCAGCTGGAACTAAGTACATACTTTGTATTATTATGAGTCAAAAAGCAGATATAGATTGGAAAAATGTAGAGATATTTTTGATAACATGATGCTGATTGCAGTAAAAACTGTGGGTTAAAACCAATAAAAACCAGTGGATAGAGATCTCAAACACCAGTTTGGCTGTTTCTTGACTCAAATTCTCTCTGAAAATTTGTTTTCGTCAAATGCTGCCGGTAGGAAAAACAAACAGGGATGAGAATATTTTGTTTCCCTGTGAGGTGAATCGAGCAAATCAAAATGCAGCTCATGTTGTCGTATTTGCCCTATTGATCCCAAAGCTGATGCATCTCTGATGACAGCTACTGGAGTTGTCATGCCTCCCATCCTTTTACTTATTGCTTGTGTCTGTGCAGACACTGAAAGAAAACGTATCTGTGCTCTAAGCAGCATTTAAAAACATGAACACCCATCCTCTGCATGTGCCAATTTGGCTGTTTAATTTTGCTTGTACTTCTTTGCCAGTGGAGAAAAGTAATAAATACAGAGTGTCTCATTTATCATGGATTGCAGAGCGTTTCTGCACTACTGGCTCCCAAAGAGAGAGAGAGAGAGAAGAAAAGCTGGAAAGCCAGTGTTATCGGTCCATTAAATGGTTGTTATCAGCTGTTATCACTCCCATTGATATTACCAGTAGGCAAACTTTTCCCCCAGCTACAAGGCGCAGTAGGCTGTTGTCAGTTCATTTAACTGTGCAGTGTTACTGCATAGACATAGGTGGTGTGTTTCCAGTTTGAAAGAGCAACTAAAATCTGTGTGAGAATGGTGGAGTTGGCAAAAATCAGATAACTTTCACCAAGGAAATGTAGGTTTGTATGGACTCTTTGCATGTAGTGCCATTCTGACTTGCTCTGTTTTTCATCTTAGTGATGCCTGCTAGAAGGTGCAAGACGGCACCAGCTGGCTGTCATAGGAAGCCAGTAACAGCCGTTTGTTGGGTTCATAACAATTTGAAACAGGTGGAATACATGTTTTTTGTTGGTTTCTTACTCAGAGGTTTTACACCTGAGAATGTCGAACTCACTCACATCGTGGTCCACATACAGCCCACTTTGATCTCGAGTGAGCCAGACCAGTGAATCCCCCCGGTCTATCGGTATGAAGAAGTTTAACTGCACACTTAATCCCTGAGATATGTTGGTATTAGAAAATAAAGTGCAATTTCAGCATAACAAAGAAATGCTGTGATAGTAAAAGAATGAAGTCTGTCCCAATGACTCTTTGGGCATAAACTGTAAAAAATAAATGTATAAAATTTTGGAACAAGTTCTGGTAACTCATTGCCCAGAATGTCATTTAACTTTAAAACAGATCGTTTTTGGTCATTTACAGAAATTTTTATTTTAAATACCTATAAAACAGGAAGGTAATAATATTGAATAATATGTAATAAATATAGTTAAATATTCAAAACTCATGCCGTCCTTCACTTGTTGCAAAGCTGTCGAGTGGGCTGGATTATAGTCTCTGCTGGGCCGATTTTGGCCCTTGGGCCTTATGTTTGACACCGCTGTTTAACACTGTTATTAAGGATCTCCTTCCTTAAGCCTCGAGGCAACTGTTGTTGTAATTTGTTGCTGTATAAATACATTTGAACTGAATTCTTTGAATTGAAGTCTTCCCTAGTTTTCAAACACACTTAAAAAAAAACAAAAGATATTACAGTTTCTGACATACAGATAATAAGACATCGTGGGGTCATCTTTGAGCCCTGCAAGCACTTCTCAATTTGACCCCCACCTGCTACTTCATGAAAAGCAGAATATTTGCTCATGCAGTGTGTGAGCAGGTGTTGTAGTTCTGAATGATTACTGAGATACTGATTAATCCCTTGTTAGAAATAATGAAACACCCTTTTCTATGGATTTGTCATTTTGAGTTTGTGTGGGTGGAACATTTTTTTTCCCAGGCTGTTACTGATTTTCTCTGCCATTATTTTTGCATTTGTTCCAACAACCAGGTGCTGTTGCAGTGTGAAATGTATCACCTTTCCTGAACTGAGATTTGTGTGTAAAATGTGCAGTTTTTCCTTTGTCGCTACATTGAATTAGTTTCTAAGGTTACACAACATGTGGCAACAAACTTGTCTACAAGTCAAAATTCAGATGCAGCATGAAGTTTTTTCAAACCTCTCCCTTCACAAAGTCTCAGCACAGTGACTGCTTTGGCACAGTTCTTGACTGAGCTTTCACCAATATTGCTTTAATCTTAAAACAACATTCATAAAAGCAGTGGATTATGAATTCCTTTCCTCTCTGGAGACCTTGCTCCTTAGGCAGCTGTAGACTGATAATGTGTGCGAGGCCTCCTCCAGACTGAGAATGAACTGACTGCTGGGATTTATCCCTGGAACAACAAAACAATTTTCACTCAAGGCTTTCTTTATTCACATGTTGATGTCCACGGTCGGCTAATATTTTCACAGTCTGTGTACATACTGGAGACCGCAGTGTTGAGAAATGCTGTTTTGACAACTGCTTTGTGGCCACAGGTTTTAGGTCACTCGGGCTATGAAGACTAATTAAAATAGAGAAGGAGGGCTCAAATTAAGCATGTCAGTGGCACAGATACTCTCATACATGCACACGCGCACACACACAGCGTCTATGATAACAGCTAAAAGCTGCACACACTACTGCGGCAAACGTATTTCTACAGATTTCTCTTTGTTTTTCCTTCTTTTTCACAAAGGCACACAAACACCATAAGCTGTGAGGTTTCGTGGCAATCTCAAGCACACAGACCACTCATTTCTGGCAGCTTCACTCATTCCTTCTGATTCACTTATGGCACACGATTGGTTCTAGCATGCGATAACGGGCTTCCTACCTTCGGGACAGTAACACCTGGGCCCGGCCAGGCTGCTGAAACAAGTGGCTCCATTCTTGCAGGGCTGGGACACGCAGTGATCGACCAACAACTGGCAACGCTCTCCTTCATAACCTGAGAGACATGAGGTTTATGATCACACTGCTTTTGCTGGAGTTAACATTCTGTGCACTGTTATCATACAAGGATGTGATATATTAATATTTATACATCTGCAGAAGACTAAAGTGATGGAATACATGGAAAAGCTAGAAATGATTTGCTTTCAATGTTGGATTGCTAATTAAGTACTGTGTTATTACATTTGTGTTATTACTCTTGACCTGTTAGCTGTTTTATTCCAATACATGAAATCTCTGTTTGCCTGCAAATTGCTCCCACACAATCAGTTCAACAGCCTAAAATGGCACACAGGTACACCTTACACCCCTGAGAGTCTTTATCTACATCAGATATCATGAATATTATGTTACCAGCCTGACAACCACCTAACAACAGGCTGTAATGCCATCTATAACATTTAATATCCATAGTATGATTTTCACTTTAGGGCAATAACTAAATAATGAATATCCACGTAACTTGAGGGATGCATGATACAGTAAGATGTTATCATGTTGCCTAGCAACAACCTACCAGTTGGCTAAATTGACACATTTGTAGCCTTTGTGCACTTACAACACATTATTAAAAAAAACGTGATATTAATTTTACTGTAATGACACCTAATGTAAACGCGATTTAGGCATGTTATATTATGATGTCATCACATTGTCTAGCAACCACCTAACAACGCCTAACTACAGCATGATTGTAGTAATATTTAATATTATTAAGAGTAGCTGCTCAGAGTTGTACCTAATTTGGTTTCTAATTAAAAAATAATGTCAGCAAGACCACCTGAGCCACCGAGTAAAGACGGTGGTGTTTGCTGTCTGTCTCCGCGTTTTTAATTTTTTCCAAACAGACGCTCACAGAGGGCTCGTTAGCACAACATGCTAATGAGAAGTGACTGGCAATCAGTAATCACCTGTGACATTTACGTTCCTACCACAGGGTCTTTGTTTCCAGTTCCCGTCTCAAAATAAATCTGACAAGATCAAAAGTTCAGGCTACTCTCTGCTGCTCGTTTTATTCAGACATTTTCTTAATGAAAGAGGCTCTCACCTCCCAGCCAAGACAACACAGTCAGGTTCCAAAATATGTGAATGGGGAATCTTCTTCAAATACAAAAGCATACTGGGACCACTACTTTTTAAATTTCTACTTTTTATACATTACAAGAAAGCATTGCATACGTTTCCATTGCTATGCAGATGACACCCTGCTATATTTATCCATCAAGCCAGATGCCAGATGAAATTTTCTGTTTCTAAATTCAAATAAAACTGAGGTTATTGCACTCGGCCCAAAAACTCTTAGAAACATGGTGTCTAGCTGATACTTACTTTGGATTGCATTAGCTTGGCCTCCAGTAACACTGTGAGGAATGTACATCCTTTAATTAGCATTTTAAAGAAATATGTGGGTGTGCTTTTCTTTTTCCATCTCTAAAATTAGAAACATCCTGTTTGCTGAAAAGCTACTTCATGCATTTATCACTCATTGGCTGGACAACTGTAATTTATTACCAGTGTTGGGGAGTAACGGAATACATGTACCGCCGTTACGTATTTAAAATACAAAATATGAGTAACTGTATTCCGTTACAGTTACCGTTTAAAAAGGTGGTATTTAGAATACAGTTACTTTGTTGAAATAAATGGATTACACGGCGGTACTTCCCTCTTTTATATTGTGGCGGGTCAGGCCTGTTTGGGTTTTGTTTGACAGCTACGTTCTGTTGTTCCAGGCAGCAGCGTTACGGTTGCCATGGTTACAGGGTGACGCTCTCTCTCTGCGTGTTTCCTGGGTGAGAGAGGCCTTTTTGTTGTTGTTGTGCTAAGCTAATAGGCAGAATGCTACAGGTATAGCTCTAAAGAATGTAGCCTCATGGGCAGTGTAGTCCGTGCTGCAGGGAGAATGGACTGCCATACCCGTTATGTGTCTGTGAGCGCGAGGAGGGAGAAAAAGGAAAAGTACGAGCTGTCAGGAGCAAAAACGGGAGCTGGAAGTATGTAAATATATTAATAACCACTGCAGCCAAGAAGAGTGCCTGACGAGCCCAGTTGTAAGTAAGCTATTAAGACTCGACTGTACACCGTGTTCGTGTTTTCCTCCAAAAACAATAGGTTCCGTTGGAGCAGCCTTTCAACGCCTCTCTCTGTCTCTCGCTAGCAAAGTTGACCCAGACAACAAAGTAAAGCTAGTTTTCAGCTAAGAGCCCGACACAGAACCCAACGTATTAGCCAGAGGTCCTTTACTATGGTTGGGAGCCGCGGACCTTCAGTAACAGTAATAAATCACAGCAATAGTACATTCATGTAGTTGTAAACAGCATGATAATATATTAAGTAATCCAAAGTATTCAGAATACGTTACTCTCATTGAGTAACGTAACGGAATACGTTACAGAATACATTTTGGGGCATGTATTCTGTATTCTGTAATGAAATACATTTTAAAAGTAACCTTCCCAACACTGTTTATTACAGCCTTCAGTCAGTGGCGTGTCCAGCGGGGTGGCCTGGGGGGGCACAGGCCACCCCCACAACCAGACTGGCCACCCCAGGTGCCACCCCAAAGGTAAAACAATAAAATTCAATCAAATATCAAATGTACGATTATGTTTTCACGGTGAAGCTCAGATATCCCGAGTGTAAGTGAATGCAGCATCGGCTTCTGCACTATGTGCATCACATTAGCAAACAACAAAGGTAAGAGAGCCAAGCACCAAAGACAGCACGCAGGAAACAATTTTTCGGTGAAAGAAAATGAGGACAGAATAAATATCCCGGGAAGTAATATTAAGTTTGTTGAGTTTAGTAAACTTCGGTGAAATTAGAATACCAAGGAAAAAATAACACTTAAAGAATTATTGCAGCCGTCGAATATTTCAGACAGTATGCTACTGAGGGGAGCTAACATAAGAGTTATGAGTTATAAGATATAATCTAAGTCGTAACATTGCTGTATGGAGCTGCAGATTTGGTTGCAGGTTAACATAGCTGGACTGGCCATCGGGCATACCATGATGGAGTTTCTATACAGCTGTTTGGTTACTATGATGTTACTGATAGAGTACTTTATTTTATTTATAAGGTTAGTTAGTAGAGTTGCCAACAGCTCCTTAAAAAAATGGAATGGTCCCTCATTCAGAGAAAATATTACGCGTTTCGTATTGAGCTGAGAAGAGACGCAGTTTGTCCTGTACTTTCGCTATAATGACAAAAAGACACAAAGCTGGAGTTATTCTGTCGTTACACTGCACAGCTGCCTCTTCTTCTCTCATTCTCTCCCCCTGCCTCTCCCGTTGCTACTTCAATCGTGAAACTGATCAATGATCAGCTGATCGGCTTTTCTCTCTTGTTTGTTTATCGCCCACTTTGCGCCAGAAAGAAGAAACCGCCAGATGTCGAGCTAAACAACAGCAGCACGTTTAAGCTTGATCAACTGTTGTTAGAATTTATTTAATATTAATTTCTAGTATCAGCTGATGTTTGCTGGAGCCACAGCTGTAAAAGCTGCTGGTAATGGATATGTGGTGAGAGGGAAACATGAAGATGAAACCAGGAGATGTCCTTACTGGATCATCAGAGCTGAACAGGTGATGGAGAAACAGGTTTACCTTTTAGGTCACATGAATAAGTTGAAGAGAAGTTATGAACTGTTTCTGAGAGACAAATAACACCAGCATCCTTTTCTAAGCAGCTGACAGCTGGTAACTGCAGGGGCGGGTCTAGGAAAGTTTTGCCAGGGGGCCAGGTAGGGCATTAACAGGAAGAGGTGGGCACAAAGAAATACTTTTCTTTCTTATTCTCATTTAAAATATCTAGCTTTTATTAAATAACTATCTAAATCTTACAACCAAAGTTTTTATCTGACGTAAAATGTATAGAAATCATACATATACCAACAAGACAGTGTACATCACTGTCACAACAGCGTTTGTTTTCATTCAAAGGCTTTATGGCTTTAATACCTGGTGGGCCGGTCTCTAGTCAAAATGCCCGATTTTCTGTCCCAGTCCAGCCCTGCAGGTTAATACTGGCAGTGTTACCATGCCAGCTGACTGTATTTCATCATCAGCCAGTGTTGTTCTTTATCAATATTACCAAAGTTTACCATAAGGCAGCATAGAAAGTATTTACTTGCTTTCAGGTTTTATTCAAATGTTAGTCTTTTCAGTTGTTTTCCCACTTTTTTCCTGTTTCAAAATCAAACACCAGTTTGTGAGAAGATTATTTTCTTTTTTTAATAGGCAGATAAAGTTTTACATTGGCTAATTTGTCAATTGTTTGTTACAAATGTTCGTATTTTAATATTCAAAAATGTTTTTGCCCAAAACATATGTGCACTATATGTCAGTAAAAATACTATGCAAATATTGCTGTCCTTGAATGCTGAGTAAACACTGACAAAGCACTGATTGTATCTCTTGTACTTTATCAACGCAGTATCTAAAAACTTTGCACTGTAGTGGTTAAAATCTCATTCTAATAAGAGTTAAAAAGCGCATTCGGTTATTAGGTTTATAGGGTTATTGAATTATGGTTAACGGTTGGTAGAATTTTTTTTAAACATTATCTGCCAATTACATCTGCCACCCTTCTCCAAATCTGTGCCCCTACCTGGCCCCCCCAACAAAAATTTTCTAGACACGCCACTGCCTTCAGTTAATGCAAAATGCTGCAGCAAGAGTCCTGACAGGGTCTAAAAAGAGAGAGTCTTAATTGACTCCCTGCAAAATCCAGAATTGAATTTAAAATCCTTCTCCTCACATACAAGATCTTGAATATTCTGGCCCTATTATATCTTACAGATTTTCATAGTGCCATATTGTCCAAATAAAGCACTGCACTCTCAGACTGTTGTGTAGAGTTTCTATAAGTAGAATGGGAGACGGGTATTTTGTAGCACCAGTTCCCAGTTTGGATTCGGGAGACAGACACCCTCTCTAAAATTATCCTTAAAACTTTCCTGTTTGATAAAGCTTATAGTTAGTGCTGGATCAGGTGACCCTGAACCCTCTTGGTATGCTGCTATAGGCTCAGAATGATGCAGGACTTCATGTGATGCACTGAGCACTTCTTTCCATTTACCACCTTTATGTACCATTTGAACAGATCATTCATTTTACCTTCTCCCTCCCTTTTGTCCCATCTCTCTATTTTCTCCTTTTTCTCTTTTCGGGGAGTTCTTCCTTACCAACATCTTTACTTTAGTGTTGCTCATTGTTTGAGCTTTCTTCAGAATACTGTATCTTGACACTACAATATAAAGCACCTTGAGACAAATGGTGTTGTAATTTGGCACTATATAAATAAACCTGAATTGAGATGTTCAAACAGTCTATCTCAAAAATAGCACTGAAATTAAAACCACACGATATGACATAAAAACACTGATAGTGTGATAGGCCACACACAAAAGAGTTAATGCTGTGAGTTTTAACCTAAAACACAATCTTTTCTTAACCTTACAAAGTCAGTTTTGGTGAACAACTCAGTGAGTGAAAATCACGAGCACAAGCATCCGCCTCCAAGCTGGTAAAAGTATGATGTCATCCACTGCCACCACTCCTAACTCAGGCTTTTTCACTCTTCTTAAAATGACTCTGTAACTAATAATACCACAGCAGGCACTACAGGAGCAGCAATATCTGACGCTCTGGAATGAGAACAAGTTCAACACACACACCTGGTTGACAGGTGCACGTGAAGTTGCGTCCTTCACCCCCCTGCCTGATGTCAGTGCAGGTGCCGTTGTTGCGACAAGGTCGGTGGTGGCAGGCGTCATATTCCTCACAAAAAATCCCGGTGTAGCCGTCTTCGCACTCGCAGAAGAAGGTGCTCTGCAAAAAAGCGAACGCACACAGATTTCCTGTGTCAAATCAGGGATCCCTAACGGCGAAACGGCGGGAGGGAGAAAAACTTGTGAAACAGTAATAATGAGATCGCAGATTGGGAAATAATTCAGCGACACAACAATGCAATTATGAGCAGCGGTGACACAGTTTGGTTTTCTCAGCTAACAAGGGAAAACAGAAGAAACGGCACAAAACCAGACACGGTGAGATGACCTCTCCAACACCTCCCTCTCTACACTTTCATTCACACTTAAGAGGCACAACCAACCGCTACATCTTTTTTGGTTCGGTACGTGAAAGTTGGGGCTCAGTGGATCCATTTTTAACTATGAGCAACGGATAATTAAAACAGGCCAGCATAAATTAAAAATAGCACCGCAGTGTTTGTTCTTCCAGCTATTAAATTTGTGATCAGTGATCAAAACAGAGCGCAATAATGCATCTCTGATGATGATGATAATGGGAATTCAGCTTTTATGGAAGTTGCATGTTTTAGATGTTAGAAAGCAATAAAGAGATTGCTAAAACTAAAGCAATGAGCGTGCCCATTCAGCGGTGCTACCTTTTTTTATTTCACTAATTTATGCTAGTTTGTCCCATAAAACGTGAACCTACTGGAGGGCTGTGCATAAAAAAGGCTTTAATTTGTAAAACCCTTTGAATTAAAGCAAGGACTCTTCATTTTAGTCACATACTGACTGCTGAAAGTAGCTTCTTGTATCAGCGAGCACTGAAACGTGTTCTCGGGTGAAGAAAAGAAACGTTTCTATGTTTTCAGCTTTTATTTCCCGGAGTTCTCACCTCAGAGGGTTGGGTGATGCATTTGCCTTTTCCGGAGCACTGAGGGTCACTGAAGCTGCTGCCGGGCTCCACACAGCTGCTGGCCTTCACCGTCAGGTTGAGACGGAGCGTGACCTCCGGGGCCGTGGGAGCGCCAACGCGAATCACACCTGCCACAAGAGAGTGTGTAATCTGCTCATGTATACAACAAGTGCAGTAATATGTGATGGATAATTGGACTCGGTGGTGGAGTTTTTAACCATACAGCAGTCTGAAGATGTACTTTCTTTTTCTATTTTCAGACACGGCTCTTCATTTATAAATATCGCAACACCTTTTGGAGAGTTTTTAAAAGGATTCCTGGTCCCCAGAGGATGAATTCTTGGCAAACCCTTCTCTTTTCTCGCCTAGCGCTCAGCTGTATTTTTAGCCTTTTAGCATGTTGAGTGAATCATCAAACATCGGCCTGCAGCAGCCGCACACAGCTTTCATTTAACAATGCTTTAGGAAAAGTACACACCGCTGCCCCAAAACTGCATAAAACTTAAGTGGTAATAAAAGAATTGATGGATTCAGTTCATTACAGTGACCAAAATAGAGACTGTGCCTCTCTGTCTTTGTCTCTCCCCATCTCTGGATCTATAAATGTAGAACATCTCGTATTATAGGTTCAATCAAAGCTGACAGCTTCACGGGCACTTGGATAAAAATAGCTTCGTAGTGGATATCACCTGCCATTCTTTTGGAGCAACACCGGTGACGACAGCGATGATGCAAGCTCCTCGGCCAATCGGAGCCCTGATAAAACGACGCGTGTTCCTCCGTCATCCCCGACCGAATCATCGTCAGCACAATGACACTGAAAGTCGGACCTGCACAGTCATTGCGCTTTTAAACTGCGAGGAAAGCACATGGCCACAAACATCATGGCGTTTCCATCCCATGTGTAGATGGGTGCCTGTGTCTTTCCTCCTTTCCCCTGCATGTTGCAGGGAAACATGCAGCACGCTTAAAATCCTGCGTAGATGTGAGTTTGGTTTTGTTGCAAGCATTTTTATTCAATAAATGCGATACCGCCTGCGTCTTCATCCTTCTCCCACAAATTGTCCTTCATTCACGCCTCCTTCACGCCCCTTTATCCTTTCCTCTAATCCCTTTCTTTGTTGTCTCCTTTCCTCCCTTGCTCCCTCCTTATCTAACTCTTCTTTCTCCTTCTTCCATCCTTCCTCATCCTCTCTTCTCTCTGATTTAACTCCCCAGTGTCATTGCCGCCGCCACCGTGTCCTTCTCTTTCTCCCTCCCTCCGTCTCTCTCCGGTGAAGCTGCCACCGAGTTACCAGACGTGTCAAGGTCAGCAGCCGGGAAGAGTAGCAAAACAGCATCAGGTATGTAGAGCACACGCAGGGGTCAGCCAGCCCTTCAGTCAAAGGAGCGAGGCTCCAATTAACCCCCGGCGGCACCCGCTGCAGCTCACACCATCGTTTTTTGGCACCACTCTGTGAATACTCAAAAACTGCCCGTGTGAAGCTCGGTATTAAAACACAGATGGAATATCAGCATAAATGTCTGTTCGGTATGCAAATAAAACATTCTGACTCACATATGCAAATGTTATGTTATTTTCCCCCGATGACACTGAAGAATAAACGCCGCAATTACAACTTATTTAAATTCATTAATCCTCTGATGTTTTTGGCTCGGCTGTAAATGATCTATTTGGAGCTTCTTGACAATGTTTCAAATTCAGCTTTTCTGTGGTTGTTGGATGAACTGCCATACACATTAAATAATTTAAAAAAAACCAGATTCTCTGTAAATATGTATCTAGTTTTAATAAAGTTATGGCTGGTTTGGAGTCATCGAGGGACTATCTATTTATATTTCCCACAATTTTTTTATAGATCATCCTCAAACTTCACAACAATACACCAAGCCTTGGGGGACACGAGTACCTAGGTGGGCTAAACATTTGACCTTGGCCTTCATTCTCAGGCAGCAAGGTCAAAGTTGACCTTGAAAACAAAATTCCAGAAACCATATCAACTAATGTATCATATGACAGGGCACGGAGACCGCTGTACAACACACTCAAATCTTAAAATCTTTACAGCCTATAGAAGCTAAAGATTTCAACTAATTTTGCTGCAATCATATCGGCAAAGTTAATAAAATAGGCAGTTTTAGTATGTAGTGCTTCAAGGTTATGGGTCAAGGGTCAGAGTCACACGAATTAGGAAAGAATCTTAGTTTCTATTGGATCATCTCCGAACTTTGAACCAATATATTAGTCACTAGGGGGGCATTGAGCTCTTTAACTTTATATTTTGACATTAATTAATTCGCTACAAGATTTTTATATTACCAATGCTGACATCACAGATTTGATATAGGCCCTGTCCTTCAGGGGGAGTTGAGCTCTTGTTTGTTATGTTTTTTTATGGTTAATCCGCCAATAAGCACAAGCTGTTTAATCTATAATATCTATAAATGTTTTTACCAAAAAAAGCAGAAAAATAGTACAAGTGCGTTATTATTTTTGATTAAGATGCCAAACTGCATCCGTTTACTTGCGTTCCTGAACATTTATTTTTAGTGGTCGAGTGTTGCGCCTAATTCATTTGCAGTGTTTCTGCTCAAATTTGGATATGAAAACATGAATTCAGTTTAGTATTTGCTTAAAAAAATAAAAAACATAATTTTCAATTTTAAAAAAGTGTTTTCTTGATTTTATGGCAGCTGGTCGAATAAATTTGTTAAGCACTGTATGCCTATATTTTCTATACAATCTATGAGCCAAACGTCCGGATTTACCAGCTTTTTAAAAGAAATTATTCATAACAAAGTAAATCCTCTGTTCTTCTCAAGGCTGTTTAATTTTGATGCCTTTAAGTAAAGACAAATCCAGATTCTTGGCTTCTGTGTCCAGAAATACAGCTCAGGGCTGGTTGCCTCAAAGAGCTAAATGCTAACATGCTGATGTTTGGCACATGTCCACTATTGTAGTTTCCTGTGTTTGCATACTAATATTTCCCAAAAGGCATTATTAAAAAGTACCAAGACACCGGAGGCTTACTCAGGAAGTAGTTCTGTCCCAGGGGAAGCAAGTGGTCTGGCACCACCAGTCCATCCGGGGCCTGCAGGAACCACATGGTGGTGCCGTTCAAAATGGACGAACGGAGGAAACCTTCTTCGTTCACTCGCCACAGCACGGGAGCTCCACTGGCATTCACCACGACCCTGTTTGGAGCAGAGACAGGAAGCTCGTGACGAACGCTTACAGCCTTCAGTGTGTAAATCATAGGTCGCACAAGAAAATTCAAGACTCAGTGCTCAAACACAATCCACGTAGTGCACGCTTTTGCTACTGTATACCAAGTGAGGGCTTAATCCATCTTGCCAGCCATGAACCTTTTTAAAATGTCAGCATGTCAGCTTGAAATATTAGACACATGAATGAATCTTCTATGTGAAGCTGCCTGCTTCTGCTAATGGTTATTTTATTCAAAAGAAGAAGTTTGGTGAAATATCATCCCGTGTGCACACGTCATGGTCGACAGCAGCTCAACAGTCAGTCAGTTTTTGTACCGAAGGACATTTTGTGCGGCGTACCCGATGATTAAAGTACTGTCCTCCTGTTGGTGAGTCCAAGCTGGGATCATAGTCAGGTCTGTGAGTAATGACTGCCAGAGAGGTTGATGCTTCTTGTGGAAACACTGTGAATCTTGTGAATAGAGTTGTGAAATACAGCCAGTGTTGCTGGCATCCATCATTCACACTGAGCCATTAAATAGACCCCCGGGGACACGGAGGTCTCTGCAGACCACATAATTCAAACATGAGTCACATAAAAATACCAGTGACACCAAAATGATCTCTTTTGTCTTTTATTTAAACAAACCTACTATTGAGCAATTCCAAATTAATGTCTATGCAGAGGCCAAGATCAGCAACCCAAATGATATCGATGAGACAAAGTATTATTTACAGAGCTCAGTCCATCTCTCTCTGCTACCAAAGCCACAGCCAACCATGAGGGTAAATCCCGTATCTGGAGGCCTACTGTTCTGGGGATCGTGCTGCCAGCAGGATGATCTAATCCCTCTGGGCAGAGCGAGAAGAACAATGCGCGCCATGTTTCCTGCCAGAGACGCCGAGCTCCACCAGCTGCTTGCTGAAGAGACAGTAAAGAGCAGAGCCAAGCCGAGCTGAGCTGAGCTGGATCACCACGCAGAGCAGAGTGAAATCTGTCACTGGGGGTTGTGAGAGGCAGCAGCTTCAATGAGCCTCCTCTTGTTTAAATGCAATTGAGAAGCCCTCTAACCCCACTCCCACACCTAATCCATCCAATATTAACAAAAACAAAAATCAATCTGATTATGCATCAGCTCCCGCCGTCACGTATCTGTTCTAATGAACGCTTGTTACTTATAGGAGCAGTAATTATTATTATTACCTCTGTGTGCTTTTCATACACTCAGCCACAAATGAAACAGATTTACAGAGAAATTAGGATAAAAAATGACAGATATGGGATGTGCCTGGCTTGACAAATAAGCACACACGAGTGTTAGTAACAAGCTGTTTGATTCATTACTAAAACATAAAAAAATCAGAGTCAACTTTGCTGGCGTGAAAAAATATAAAATGGTAATAAATTATTCAGAATTAAAGACTGATATTTGTAGTGCTGTGTAAACGTACTGAGCCAGCCCGTCATGGGAAATAGGTGCAGGGACTTATTATAACATGTGTAAGTGTACTTGGCAATACAGTATATGAGGCATAAACAGAGTTTATACAATTCTAATCAGCTCAATATTTAATAACCAGTCTGAACTCTCTTAGTCCAACTTCCTTATAATGTCTTGAAGTAGTCTTCAGGAATAGTTCTCCAGGCTTCCTGAAGGACATTCAAAGCTCTTCTTTGGATGTTTCTGCCTTTTGTTCTGTTCTCTGTCAAGATGACCCCACACTGCTTCACTAATGTTGATGTCCGGGCTCTGGGGAGACCAATCCATGACACGCAGTGTTTCATTCAGTGTTTTTCTATCCAGGTGTGCTTTGGCAGCATGTCTGGGATCATTGTTATGAAGAAAAAGAGAAATTGCTGCAAGTGATGCTACTTTTCTGTGTTTATTCTGTATTTCCATCATTTTGACAAGATCCACAACACCACAGGCTGAAACTGACAGATGGTTGCAGACACTCACTGCTGTACCTGTCTCCTGATCTCCTCCATACATCCTTATGATTGCTCATTTGGATTCGTCGCTCCATCAGACTTCTTGTCACTAATTTTCAGTCCAGTTCTTGTGTAATTTGGCATGCGTCAGTCTTTTCTCCCTGTTTCCCTTCCTTAAGAATAACTTCTTGACAGCCAATATTCCACTGAGACCATTTCTGATGAGGCTTCAGTGAACAGTAGATGATCAACTGAAGGCTCAGATGCATCTCTCGGGTCTTGTTGGTCGCTTTGCTGAATTTTTTCCTGTCTTAAGGACATGACTTTCACATTCTGTTCACCTGCTGTAGATACCTTTTCTTTTGTCTTCCACTCTCTAGTTTCCTCAGATTTCTTAAGGATAGACGCCATACTATGCCAGGTATCCAGCTAACAACTCTCACCTTACCGGTGCAAATATTTTATCTTATGCCTGTCAAACTATGCTGTATTTGGCATTTTTTGCTGCGTGTTTTGTGACAGGCTGCTAGTAACAAAGCACTTAAAGACACAATTAAAAACTGGTTCTTTGTAGACACAAGATATACCTCGAATTAGGTGCCTTTTGGGGCTTGAATGATTCATAAGTGAGTTTTAAGTGGCTTAACACTCCTCTGAAAACGGTCAGGTACATAAAGTGGACTGAAATCTAGTAAAAAAGCAGCCAATTCTACACCAGCAATAAGAAAAATGCTGCCAAAGCATACAAAACAAAACGGAAATAGAAAAAACGAAAACAGAAATAGTTCAACAACAAAAAAAAAAAGGGAAATGTTTCTGGGGAGACAATAACTCGACGGACCAGTTGCAGGAACCCAAACATGGTAGGCGTGTTTTATCATGACTCATATAATACTGATGACAGATTTTTAGGCTAATAGTTAGGCTAATACACTTACATCTCATCTTTTCTTTCCTCACAAAAACGATAGATCCTCCACTTCTTTTAAGCGTCTCCCAGCAAAATTCTTAGCATATTTTGGTTCCTGCAACTGGTCCGTCGGGTTATTGTCTCCCCAGAAACACTTCCCTTGTGCTTTTAGAGATCTGTTTTTTCCTATTTCTGTTTTCTTTTTTCCTGTTTCTGTTGTGTTTTGTGTGCTTTCTTATTGCTGGTGTTTTCTTAAGTTGCTGTCTGTTTGGCCTCTCAGGGCCACCGTACAATGCCCAAAGAAGGACCTTCAGAAAACCTGGAAAACTACTTTTAAACATCACTAAAGACTAAGACTTTTACACAGCACTAAATTTATTATTCAAAAGAGGACAGAACTACTTAAGTGAGCCAATTTTGCTTTTAAAAAGAAATCTGCCGGGCACACTTTGTGGTCCATAAGGATATATTGTAGGTTTGAGCTGAGGAGCGAGGGCAGGTTGGATGAATCAATACGATGGCTGTCCCACAGCGCTGCGGCAAAGAGGGGGGCTGAGTCTGGAGGTGAAGCTACGAGCAGTGACTGCAGTAATAAGATGGTGGACGGGCTGCTTGTAGCTGAAATGACTTTTCCTTCGCTTCAGCCTGAGGCGCAACATGAGGAGCCGAGATATCCGGGGATCTTCAAATGAAAATGTACCGGGTGATATCTGACAGCTAGTCCTGCATTTGAATGCTCTACACTCATGCGTGTTGGGAGTGTGTAAGGCTTTGTTCGACTTCATGTTGGCATTTGTCTCATTTTTCGTGGCCAGTGAATAATTGTGACCTAGAGTGATTATTATTAATTCAAAGCTCTTGCATTAAAAGAGTTCATAGTCTTGCGAGTGATACTCAGGTTCAGCATACGTACGTCTGTTTAGAGACATGACAGCTACTCTCTCCGGCCTCTCTGGGATCTGAAGCTTCATCATCATACTATCAGCATCTCTAAATCGATGCCACTTTTGAATTGCTGCTTCATTCCTAAGTGCGGTGCGTCAGGTTTGTAAGAGTGCCCTTCACTGCCTGCATCTGGGCGTGCGTTCAGATGTCATGTGCAATTATACAGTATGAAAACAAAGCAGCAGCAGTTGATTAACTCGCAGCTCTCGGTCTGCGGTCGTGATGAGGGGCCCGAGTCGTGCCTGCAATATGTAAGGAGGTTCTACATGAAGGACGCCCAGCATTCACCTTGACCATTCCTTCAGCATAATTCACTGACCCTTATTTACTGAGCAAGAGGAAGAAAGTTTGCGAGTTTGTGAGCTTTCAGTCACGTAACGCCAAAGTCTTACGTGCAAGAGCCGAGTCACGAGGGGATTCAAGTGGGAGGCAATTAGCTTAAAAATCTTTGAGCTGTGTTCTGTTTCCAAGGAAAGTTTCTGCATGCAAGTATGCACATGAAAGGCTGCACAAAGCAGAATCTATTTTAATGTATCTTGATGATAATTATGCACCCGATATACTGGACAGCGTGCTTTGTTGTTCCTCTTGCTGATTAGGAGCCAAAGAGCTGAGCTAATTTTGCTGAGATGGTTTTTTAAGCTCGATTCTGGTGTTTGTGTGCTCCCATAACACAGAGCTGAAAAGCAATCGCTGGCCACATGTAGGTGAAAGTTTTCCCCACAACACCCTCTCCTGAGGGCATTTCCACATCACTGAGCTAATGCCACAAGTTCATGTCATGTTGTTCACGCGGTAATTACAAAAGCTGAGATGGGAAATTTTCCTGGTTGTAAATGAAAGAGTTGTAAGTATCAGAAAAATAAATAAAAATTGCTGCTGCTACAACTAGACTGCTAAGCAAGCACTCTGAATTATGAGGGCAGGAAAATAGCTGATTTAGGATACACATGGTGTGAATACAGCTCAAACCCCTTTATCAGGAGTTTTTTTTTTCCATTATAGCACCACTACAAAAATACTTTGATCACCTGTCCAGGGTCTACACAGCCTGTGATAGCTGGGATATGCTGAAGCCCTCCCCCACGATGGACGGATCGAAGAAGACTAATAATTCCAAAGCACTGCACACAAACAGGTGTTTCCATCAGAGCATGTCTGAGACATTTGTCAATATTATTGGCTGACAGTGGCCTATCACAGATAGAGCACTGATATGAAACAGACTTTTTTCACAGCATAAAAAGCAAAAGACTATCCTTAGGGAACTCTGAAATTATGTCATCACATGGTTTGTCGAGCAGAGCATCTCCAGCTCCAGTGTTCGCAACACTCTCGTACTCTCATGTGTGTATCACATGCAGTGTAGTGCATGCCACAGCTGAGCAGACAGAAGCAGTGTCTTCACGATTAGTTGAAAACTCGGCGCTATTTCGTCTGTGTAGGTTCTCAGTTGTCCATGTTATGGGAGTCTAATGAGCTTGGAAAGAAAGCACTGGACTTCTTTAAGTTTCAGGAAGACGTTTCTCATCTTATCCGAGAAGTTTCGTCACCTCTAAAACTGAAAGATGGAGAGTCCCAGGTATTTAAACCCTAGTGGTAATCCCTTAACAGGGTTTTGAACCACTTATACCCACTCATCACATGAACCAAGGTATGAAAAAAAGGCAGAAGGTTCAATAAACACTCCATTTTCAAAAAAATCTGAATTTTCTGGCAATTATTTTACAGCTCAGACTTTAAAGGGCTAACCTCAAAGCCCTTTAAAATCTGGTTTACCGAAATGGCAGAGTGAAAAGAAACCGTAGTCCCTGTGTTAATATTAGTTTGGAGTAATTTAGCAGCAACAACACATGATTAAAACACAATGCTGGTGTCAAACTGTCTTTTTGCTATCTATTTTATTTCAGTTGGATGAATGTGTGCGTTTATTGAATTTATAGAAGCTCTCATGTACACAAACATGTTCCGGGTTCATATTCCCAAGCAGATTTATTTGGTCTCTGAATCTCTATTGGGAAAATTTAATTAAGCTGTCATTCTGTCTGCTGAGCAAACGGCATCTCTCGAGTAGTTTAAAGAAACCAGACAGATACAGCGGAAACAGAGCGAGATGAATAAATAAGGCCCCACAGGTAGAGCCTGCCCTGCGGGCTGTGGTTCTGGTTAATCAGAGCTTGCTCAAAGGGGACGGCAGTGAGTTATAAAAGGTACTTGATGGTACTCTTACTTTACAGCCGTCTCTTCAGGCACCTCCAGAGACAGAGTCAGAGTTCCTGATGTCAGCTCACAAAGCTCAGGACTCACACAGTGCAGACCCTCGGTCACCTGAAACACACACGCATCGCCACACAGCGTGAAATCTTTGTACTTTTTTTAAATTTAAGCTCTACAGCAGCTTAAATTTACTGTAGAGGTTATCTCACCCTGTCTGCCTCCCACGGCACTACCAGCAACCTCTGCCCAGGTTTGGGTTGCCATGGCTGCAGGGTGGGAGGAGGCGGCGTTGTGGTGGTGGGGACGGTGGTCGGTTGTGGCGGCTGAGTGGCGGCTGTGGTCGTGGAGGCGACCGGGGTGGCCAGCTCAGGAGCGGAGGGGGTGGCGGGGTCCCAGTCTGCGGCCGGCAGGTCCAGCAGGATCTGATCGCACCTCTCCCCCTCGTAGCCCTCGGCGCACTCGCAGGTGTAGGCCTGCTCCCCCTCCTCGCTGCCGTTGCGCTGGCTGCAGTTTCCATGGAGACAGGGGCTGCTGGCACAGGGGTCTGTGAAAAACTGAGATAATGGAGAAAATAAATAACCGACAAAACATCAAGAGGAAGAAACAGAACGAAAAACACTCAGATGCTTCTCACTGCTGTCCTTTTGCAACTGCCTGAGCACCTTTCGTTTTTTTCTTTTTTTTGCCTCTACATCATTTTTTACATCCAAATCACAAAATGTCAACAGAGTAGTCAGCTTCTGTTTTAATGGGCTCTCGGAGCGGGCCCTTGAACGATGTGGAGGACAAGACATTTTATAAGTAGTCCAAGCTCGCACTCATCATTTCCCTTTCCCTCGGTGCTCAGCGTCTTCTTTTATTGCTCTCTGACTCAGCTTCCCTGTTTATATCCTCATCTCTGCTTTTACCTTTTATTAAATTTTGGACTCTTTGTTTCCGGTAAATTGTCGAGGGACGGCATTTCTTCCATCCCTTCTTATGCATATATAATTTTATTCTTCCACTCTCACAGCATGGACCCACTTACACTTTGTCCCAAAATACGGTTTCCCCCTCATCATGCAGCAAAGAGAAAAATGCACCCTGACAGCCTCCTTCATGCTGGTTTCCCCCATCAATAATTGATCATATTTGGAGAAAACACTGAGGCGTGGATGTTGAAGGTGAAAAGGGACAAAGCCGCGTTTATGAAGCTCGCTGTCTCACACTGTGTTTGGCTTTCAGAGCCTTCTCTAATCCCGCTGCCTCTTTTTCTTTTTTAAAGCAATTTCCCTGCAACATCCTCAGGTATCTGTGACTCCAGCTGTCTAATATGAATGAATGTAGATGCAGTTTTATTAAAGGCAGCTGAAAACAGAAAGTCAGGGTGAACAGAGGCAGGGGAATGATGCTCACACCAAAAAAAAAAACCCAAAAACCGTCAGTGCATGAAGATGTGAGCATTAAGTATGTGTGAGAAGCAGCAGAACAACAAGGCATCATTAACAGTCCACTCTCTCCGCAAGCAAGTCACAGCTCATTAGTGCTAATCTCTCTCAGGTTTTTACAAGCAATGCTTCTATCAAACTTTCCCTGCTCCGAAGCTCAGAGAGTCCCAGCAGTCCCAGCGAGCTGCTCAGCAGTGGTTGCACAGTCTGCTGCTCTTATCTGCACTCAGATGGCACCGGGGATTGAGTTTATCAACCTTTAGAGAACAGCAATGCTGCCTTATTGCAGGAAGCATTAGAGTCCGGCTCATGACCTTTTTCGTGTGTCACTCCTGATTTTTTTTTCCCCCCTCCATCCTAAATGTCTCCATCCAGGCTGCACGAAATGTGCTCAAGCACAGCACAACAGGACCAGACCCAATGAGGTAAAATCTGCATGACAAAAAAAATCCCTGTCGCTTTATTGTGAAGACTTTCCAAGGCTGAAAGTAGAGGTGATACAATCCTGCGCTGCCTCGTCTTCTAGTATTCTAGTAGCATGAAGCACCTCGAGCTAAACCCTCAGTATAGAGATAGTTATAGCAATGCTTCTCTGACAGGGTTGATCAAAGTGAACATTATTATCTTTATAAAGTTAAGTTCGTGTTTGAACTTTCTTTAAAAAACTGTCAGGTTTAGATGTTTGCCTACATTTGTACGACTGCGTTAGCGCCAACAGAATTTATTCAATGTTTTTTTGATTGATAATAATCTACAGAAATATTGCAGTGAAGGCCTCCAGCTCCTCAGCTGTGGAGATTTGGTCATTTTTCTCTGAAAATTTCTGATGCTGAGTAGATCATCTGGAAAACAAAAGTTCCAAAACTGTTCATTCACTTACAAAAAGACAATATTTGGATGTTCTTAGTTTTTCAAAGAAGAGAAACTAAACACACTTAGGATTCAGTACCTCGTAGAATCAATAACTTGCAGTTATCATTTTCTGTATTACTGTATTCGTCTGTCACACCATTGTGCAGGAATTTTGGCCCATTTTTCTTTACAATATTGCTTCAGTTCATTAAGTTTTTCCACAGCATTTCGATTGAGGTCTGGACTTTGGACCATTACAACACCTTGATTCTTTTGCTATTCTGCCATTTTGTTGTAGATTTGCGGCAGTGCTTGGGATCATTGTCCTATCGCATGACCCAATTTAAGCCAAGCTTTAGGCCAAGCAGACGGATGGCCTTGCATTTGACTCTAGAATATTTTGGTATACAGAAGAGTTCATAGTAGTCTCAATTGCTGCAAGGATCTCAAAACAAGACCAAATCACCACGCCTCCAACGCCGTGCTGAACAGTTGGTATGATGGTCTTTGGACTTCACCAGATGTGTCCCCGTGCATTATAACCAGACATCTCCAGTTTTATGTCATCCGTCCAAAAGATAGTCTTTCAGAAGTCTTGTGGTTCTTCAAATCCAATTTTGAAAATCTAAGTCTAAACCTTTCCAAATAAGTTATACTGATTAAGTCTTTTTAAAATTGTGCTGTCAGAACTTTAACATTTAATTAGCTAATTGTGGCCTGTAGAGTCTGACATGTAGCTCTTGGGTTTTTGCAGTCTCTGAGCATTTTACAGTCTGTTGTTAGGGTGAATTTACCCAGATGTCCACTCCTGGGACATCTATGGCTTCCACATTGACAAATGATGTTTCTCATGGTAGAATGATGGACTTATAACCCTTCCCAGACTGTTAAAGGGAGGTAACAGTTGCTGCTTTGAGCATGTTGCTGATGCTTTTCCTTCTTAGCATTGTGTTTACACACACCTGAACGCTCCAGACCTGCACACCGCCAGAACATCTGCTTTCATGGAGGTGCTCACACTTGCTGATGATCATTTACTCAAGTGCATTTGATCAGCAGCACCTGGCTGCTGCTTACACTCTTAATTCCTATGGAAGCTGTACAGGTGTAGAGCTGCAGTTGAGTAATTCAATAAAAATGTCCTTAGTCTGTTTTTGTCACGTGTAAGTTAGCCTTGGAATAGATTCACAAGCATTTCAAACAGACCACCTATCTGCCTGATCAGATCTTTTACCAGGACAGGGGAGGTGTGTGCAGTAACTCTTATCACTTCAGTACGTAGATGCTGGTGACCCTGTGGGCACAGTTCTGCCCAGTATCACTCTTATCAGCTGCATTAACTGAAAACAGGTTTGCAGAATTATATCAGATTGATCATGATGTCCTGACATGCTTGGTGTATTAGCTATTCGTGTTTTACGTGTCTTCCTGCATCATTTTTCTGATTGTTCTGCTGCACCAGACCGCTCATATGCCTGGGGTCTGGCTAACCATGTGAATCAATTTCTTCTAAGCAGCTGATAATAACCCACATTAGCTCCTTTATCTATATCCCCACATGCTCCAACACACAGTACAAAGAGATCCTCCGAGGCCAAATGAATTGCTTCTCAAGGTGCTGTGATCTATTTGCTAATTTGAGATAGCCGCCCTGAGGAGAAAAGATCAATACAGCTGGATGGAGGGAAACAACCACAATACTTAAGCACTGACAGCCACAATTTAACCTGGTGGAGGTGCTGGATGAGTCTGTTTTTAAAGACATGCCACACACACACATGAAGACACACTACGTTGCCAACATTTTTTACTCAGTCATCCAAATCACTGAGTTCACGTGTTTCAATCACGTTGATGGCCACAGGAGTATAAAATCAGATGTCAGATGCGGTGGTATAAAGCACACCACCAGTGGACTCTAGAGCTGTGGAGATGTGATGAATCACGCCTCTCCGTCTGGCAGTCTGACGGACGAGCCTGGGTATGGTGGTTGCCAGGAGAACAGTACTTGTCTGACTGCACTGTGCCAACTATAAGGTTTGGTGAAGGGGGGATTATGGTGAGGGGTTGTTTTTCTGGAGTTTGGCTTGGCCTCTTAGTTCCAGTAGAAGGAACTCTTAATGTTTCAGCATAACAAGACATTTTGGACGATTTCAGCTCCTCAATTTTGTGGGAACACTTTGGGGATGGTCCCTTCCTGTTCCAACGAGACTGCACACACCAGTGCACATAGCAAAGTCCATAAAAACATGGATGAGGGAGTTTGGTGTGGAAGAACTTGACTGGCCTGCACAGAGTCCTGACCTCAACCTGAACACCTTTGGGATGAATTAGAGTGGATACTGTGAGCCAGACCTTCTGATCCAACATTAGTGTCTGACCTCATAAATATGCTTCTGGAATAATGGTCAAAAATTCCCATAAACACACCGAACCTCGTGGAAAGCCTTCCAAGAAGAGTTGAAGCTGTTATATCTGTATTAAGAATGGGCTGTCACTCAAGTTCATATGCGTGTGAACGCAGACGAGTGAATACTTTTGGAATGTAATGCATGTTGTTCCAACCGTGGTGGGGGGGACACATTTACATGTACATACATACATTATATATTTCTGAACATTATTGTTTAATTGGAGATTCAAAGAGGTGAAAGAAAGTAAAAGCATGAGGAAAGTGAGCAAAAGTTTTATTTAAGAGTAAGCATGTCACTGCTGTGATGCATCAGTATTCGCAGAAGCTGACACAAGTAGTTAACTAAACCTGGGAAGTATGCACGGTCTGTCTGCATGCTTTACAGTGGCAGTTCATCTGTGTATCGCCACAACTTAACATGATAATTAACAGAGGTGTGACGAGGGAGTGTTACATTGCTAACGGCTTCTTCTGACACCCTGACCAGGAAGCAAACGTTGATGCTGCGATGACTTGACGAGCTGCGTCAGTGAGCTGTAGCTGTTAGGAAGACATGAAACTGCATGTTTGTTAAAGCCGATGTCTATATTCATTGTACTCTTTATTGGCTTTGTGTGGGCTGTGAAACATCCTCAGGAAGTAACATTTGGTAACTCTCAGTGTAAAGAATGTAGAAGTCAGCGTAGTGTATATTGACAATATTGATGCTACTTGCCATGAAAAATGAACTGTAAAGGCTGTGAAATGGGTTCTCGAACATTTCGGGTTTTTAAGAAGCTCAGAGTGAACGGCAGAAGTGCACTTGAGCAAGAAGTTGCACAATATGAAGCTACTGTACCTTCTGACCTCAGAGAGTATGAAAAGACTCAACACAGATTAATAAATGTTCCAAAGCTTTTGTTATTTCGCTCTAACCAGGGGGCCGAGCTGGGTCGCTGAGTTGTTTTGCAGCTTGCCGTGTTTAAGGGCAACAGGTGTTATTTGAAAAGGTGATGCAATAAGGAAGAATCAAGCATAATAACTCAACAGCTACTCTATTACAAGTGATGCTGCAAAGTGGTTTTGGACGAAAAGTGCAAAGCTTTCAGGATTTTAACATATTATTTTGTGCAATAACCGAGTAGTACGTAATCCTTCAAGTCAGTGTAGCAACATAGAGGCTGAACTGAACATTGTGTTACAAACTGGTTTCTTGAACGTGACCGTGACTGCAGTGTACTCAAATGACCCCAACGGTCACCATCTTTAGGATGTGGTGGAAGGTGAAGCAGGTGTGATGTTATCATGTCAGCATTGACCAAAGTTTCCAGCACCTTTTTGAATCTATGGCACAAAAAAATGAAGGCAGCTCTGAAGATAAAAGGGGGATCCAACCTGGTACTAGCAAGGTGTACCTAATAAAGTGTCTGACGAGTTTATAATGTGAAGCAGAATTTTAGTAGACTATTAATCTCATTCAGGTTTGAGGGGAATATTTGTGCTTCCTCGTGGTTTTAATCACTCTTTTCAAGGGTTTAAGTTCAAAAATGTAATTTAACTAAACAGAGTTCGACAAGTTAATGTGAGCCTCCAATTGTAATGCCAACAACTGACCGAGTGCTCCATTTCACCATTATTATCGGCCACTTGTTCTTTAAGTGTGACTCATTCGAGTGGCTGGTGATGACAATACTGCAGGGGTTCACTTTAAGGGTTCACTTTGTTCCGCAAATCACACCGAAAAGGACGACTGAAACGCGTATGTGAAGAATATTATCAACCAACGGAGCAAGTGAACCACTTATCACAAAAAGGAAATAAGTTTCATTTATGTAGACTTCCGTACCTTATTTGTAATGTAAGATAGTAACACAGAAGCGCCTCAGTGCTGCGCCAGATAGATAGATAGATAGATAGATTTTTGTGTGTTTGTTTTTTGGCAGTACTGTAAGTGTGCTTCATCGGTTCTTTTGCCCAGAGTGTCCCATCATGCTGCAGAGAGATGATCCATCTTATAATCCACTTAGTTCCTCACCTGGACTGTTTATCACCATTTTACAACCCTCAGTCAGGGTGTCAGCAGCCTCCCGTGGCCTCCGTAGAGGGAGAATAGATCCAGTTTCTCTTCAGCTCTCTCTCTCTCATGAAAACATTTGTTCACAAATAGCAGAATCAGGATCTCGTTGGATACATTTGTTCTCGCTGCAATCTGATCTGAAGGAATATCAGCAGAGATGACGGCATGATGTGTCTGCACGATTCTTCTCATTTAATGTTTTACTAATGAGCGATAAAGTTAAAAATTGATGCACCTGAACTAGATCCATCTTCTTTCCGAGACCGGGCGCGTTATTTGTCGAGCATTTGCTGTTAGCTGAATTTAAGGCTACAGAGAGAAAACTAGAGTGTCTTTGGCTCTCGCTCGCTCTCTCTGCATTGTGTAGTCTCAGAGGAGCAGTACAAATATCAGGGAATATGAGGCTGAGGAGAAAATACAACCCTGCAACATTCAGGCCGTGTACTTAGCACCGCAAACGCAGACAGAGCTTTTACGGCACTATACGCTGCAGACGGACAGCTGTGAAACACACGGCATCACCGCAGTTCGGGGAATTAAAACCAGAGCTTTGTGACTGCAACAGCCAACAAACAGTCTGTAATTATATAATCAATCACACAGCAATTAGCTGGATGAACCAAATTAAACTTTCATGTAGCCAGCAGTCATTTTTATATGAAATGTGCGGTGCATAATGAGCACCCGCAAGTCAGCTAAAACAAAATATTTAATTCATGATAGTGACAAAATAATACTTGGAAATCATCCCTCAATGGACCCATTTCTCCCTGCGGTACTTTCTGAAGTCTTCTCTTCTGAGGTTTGGGCCCAAAGTGTTTTTCAATGTACGCAGTACACACGGCACAAAAAAGGCTGAAATCCATGAAGCCAATACACGCTGAATCGGCCTAATCAAGTGAAAAATTCACTTCACACGACTCTTCTGGCTTGGATGCTTTGGATCCGCTGTCCAGACAGAAAGCCTCGAAATGTCTTCTTCGGTGAACTCCTGCTTTATGAGCCAAGTGACTGAGGGAATATAGCTGAGAAGCAAAAACAGACCAAATGAGGCATAAAATAAAATAAGCAAACCGAGAAACGAGGGAGCAGGAAAGCAGTTCAGACAAATATGTTATGAAGACACAGGACTTCTTGAGCCCATACTGAATACCTCTCAGGATAATGGCTTGGACACAAGAAGGAGTCTTCTAATAAAAGATAGACGAGAAAGAACGAACCTCCTAATCAGAATATATGAAAAGGAAGCATGTGGGGTCTTGCAGACAATTCAAATGTTTAAGCTCGGTTTGAGTCTTTTTAGCTATTTCTCTCATGACGCAAAACTGCATTAAATTCTCCTGTCCTTGGCAGAAAAGTGGTGATTTTTATTATAACAGGCCACGTTAGCAAGAGGATCCACATCTCTGGAAGAAAGTCTACTCACTCGCCCATTTTGTAACACAATAAACTGATGGAAATGCTGCAGAGAAACTGTCGAAAAAGTGAAAGACTCGATGAGTCACAGCTACACTGTATATTTTAGGATCTGGGCCTTTAGCTGGTGTTAATTTCTAATCCTGTGAATAACATGTTTGCCTTGTTTTTAAGTCTATATTTGGTAAAAACCTGAAAAGAAATATAAAAATGGTGCCGTGATATTTGCTAAATAAACTCTGCTGGTGATATGAAGGCAATGTGAGGCTAGATATCCATGAAACAAGCACACTGTGGTAAAATGCTAATATGACTAAGCACAGTAAATCCTCTGCTTTACTTTAAAAGCTAAAGAGGAAGATAAAATGTTCTAGTTGTATGAAAATCTAGTCTCACTGTGTGAAATCACAAAGCAAAATATCTCTGATAAAGAGACTGAATGATGAAGATGAAAAGGCTTAAACTAGACACGTGTTTTGTAGAGTTGTAAAGACAGAATCCAGCTTAAGTTTAAGATTAAGAGTTTGACTCAGGTGCCTGTAATTGTAATTCCTGCTGAATTTTAACAATGCAAACTGATGCCTCAGTCACGCATGCCTAGAAACTGGTTGCTAAGGACTTGACAACATCTTGCAGCTAAGAAAAATTTGTATTCCCTGACTGGTTGGCTGGTGATTGTTGGACATAACTGCATGATATCAACTGCAAACAACCGGGTGCTGCACCAAAGCCCCCACTGTGATTGCTTTGGTTACTAGTGCATTGCCAGAGCTTGCTGTAGTTTGCATGGCAGACACAGACTTGTTTTTTAAGTACTCGTCAGCGAATTCCCCAACACTCATGAAACTTGAAAAGATTTAATAACGTTTGCTATCAAAGTAAAGGTTTTGCCTTACCAACATGTTTTAGAAGCGCAACTTTAACTTTGAAGGTGAACGTTCTCTGTTTCCTGTTTGCATCACACTTTTCAGTTTCACTACCACCTGGGGAGCAGTTGTATGCAGACAAGTTGGGGTCCTCCATGCAAACTATGGGAAACCGTGAAAACCTGTTAGCAACCAAAACAATCTGGTTGTTAAGTGATGACGTATGAACCTTGCTTCTGGATCCAAACTACTCTGCATTTATTAAGGCTGTTGTGTTTTTAACATGTTTTAATGCTTTGTATATTGTTCTATTTAATCTGAACAAGCCCCTAAAAAAGTCAGTGTCGCTGTCGGCCTCTCTGGGCTTTTATTACCACTATTCGGCAGCACGTTTTAAAGCTCAGTTTTTAAAACCTTGCAATGTAACCACAGCCCATGCAGCAATATATTAATGACTAACCTCGTATTGTAGATGGATTATCTCAGTTGTTCTCCTGACTTAAGTTTGGTCCGTTTACAGCATCCTGCCATGTGATTACATTTGTCCCTAACCATTGGGAAACCTCACTTTAACTTTTATCGAGTGGAAAAAAGTTAGCGTTCATCCTCCAGCCTCATTTTGCTAATGTGTTTATATTATGCTAACCATAGCTGTGTAGCTAGCCACCACGAAACACTTTGATACACCAGCTAGCCCAACTTCAGTAACCCTACAAATGTTACTACTGTTTAGTTTTCTGTCTTCATTTATGTCTGCTATTATAACTGATAGCAAAGCTGTACATTTTGAATTTTCAGAAATCCCTCAGTCAGTCAGCCATAACATCTTTAGATGGAAACTAGTGAGCTAACTCCCTGCTCCCTTTTAACTCCGTTAAACTTCACAAATTATGTTTTCATGGATTCCTGAATGTTAAACTTAATTGTTACACCTGGTAGAGCAGCCACACTGATCATTTTATTAAAGATGAAAGAACTGTAACTCGCAGTGATGCCGCAGTGTTTGTTTGAGTTTGGGAACTGAAGAAGAGTTTGGACCCATAAACGGCCAATGACATCAGACTTAGAGACCGGATTGTAAGGAGATTTTCAGTGCAGTACCTTACACCTCTGCACGACCAGGTTCACTTATCAACACCAAGCAACCTCCAGCAACCCCTCACCCTCAAAGAGAGTGTACTTTTTTCCCTAGCTAAGGCTACGTCCACACGTTTTCACACATTGTTTTCTCTCCGTTTTGGCCTTTTGTCCACACTGAGACAGCATTTTCACTCATGGAAAACGCAGCGTTTTGAAAACACTCTCGAAAACGCATACATTTGAAAACGGTGCTTTTGCGTCGCAGTGTGGACAGCGAAACGGAGACTTTTCTAAAACGATGATGCATGTTAGTCATGTGATGCAGTCATGTGACCAATTAAACTAAGATAGCGGAGGGCATTATACAGCAGTTGTTTTGTTTGCTCTCAATTTCGACACCCCAATTAAAGATTAATATCAGTATGTACATAGAGATTTGCACACTACATACTTCGTGTTAAATGATGTAATGTGTCAGTTTTCTCCGAGGATTCAGTTCTTCAGTTTTACACTGTCACAAATTCAAATATGAGAGTAAATCATTTCCTTTAAGACTACCTCACTGTTTAACATAACAATGTTCACCTCACATCATGCCATGCTGGCATGCCAAACAAATTGGATTCTTCCCGCAGTTCATAAACTGATCAGGTCAGGTGAAACCCCAGCTATCTCCTCTTCAGTGTCAGTGTTAGTCTTTAATAAGTGTGTCTTTGTATATAAGTCATGTTATGCACTGACAAGCTGTCAAGTGTCCGGCGCTGCTCTGTCTGACTAGAGTAAGAGGATACCGAAAAGTTGACGAGTGAGATTATTTTTCGGAAGAAATGACAAATTTATTCGCCACTTTTCCAAATGAAAAAGTAATCACTCCGCCACCCTTGTCCCGCCCTGTCAACAATATCAATTTAACAATATTCAAAGACGCTATAATGCGCTGTTTTGAGCTTCTGCCTTAGGAGTTCAGCGATTTCCTGTCAGTATTCCAGGCAGACTTTATTGCTGTTATGATTTATTACACCCATCAGTCAGAAAACCACCCAGCATGAAACCCCCTCATGATCCAGCCTCATCACTTCTGCTGTCAGCACAGACACTTTTCAGATTCACACCTGGAGACTTTTTTCCCTTCCTGCGACAGTCTTGAACAGAGGGGGGGGGGGGGGGGGGGGGGGGGGGGGGGGGGTGACTGGTCGGATGTTTCCATACTAGAAAAAGAAGACCTGCAGCGCCAAAGAAAATATATCAGTGACCTAATTCAGGAACTTTGTGTTGGCTTAAGATGCAAAGCAGCATAAAAAACAACAACAACATGAATCAAATTATCGTCTGGGAAGAGAACGAGAGCTTAGCTGCAAATGAAGGCTGTTCATCTGCTCCCAAACACAGCCTAATCAATACCCATATGTGCTTCTTGCAGTCCGTGTGAGCTTCAGAGCTCCAGCGGTAAAAACCTTCAGCTCCAGCACCTCCCTCTCTTTGGTCAGAAAGAGTATTCATCTTCATTTGCATGCACTTCCAAGAGGGTGCTGTGTTTGCCTGCTTGTTCCGACAAGCTTTTATCTCATGAGTCATTTTAGCTATGAAGTTAAACTGAAATTAAAAATGTCAGCTGTCAGCTCTGCTATCTGTGGGATGATTGAAGAGCCTCAGACAGAGCTAAAGCAGGAACAGGTGGTGATCTCACTGACACCATGGGCAGCTTCAGCTTTTACTGTATGAGAGAAGTTAAAGGTACAGTAATATATGAGATACACATATGTCAGAGGTATGTTATCTATTTTTTCCACAAGTCAGCACACCTGGTAGTTACTAATGTTGCAGATTACGTACAGTCCTGTGAAAAACAGGATTCGTTAGCTTGTAGAACCACTTTTAGCAGCAAAAACTTGAAATTATTGTTTTCTGTGTCACTCTAATATCAATGTGTCTGTCTGTCCTGTGCAACATTGCTTCAGTGCATTGAGGTTTATGCAGAGCTCTCTCAGGGTCCTGCCAAAGCACTTTAGTTGAGTTGAGGTCTAAACATTGACCGGGCCATAGCAGCACCTTGATTCTTCCTGCTGTGCTGGAGATCATTGTCCTGTTGCATGATGTATCTTCTCCAAATGTAGTGGTGTGTGTTAAGCCCAAACATCTCCACTTTAGTATCATCCGTCTAAAGGTTAGTGATCCAGAAGTCTTTCTGTGCTTTGTTCAGGTAAAACTTTGTGAACTTAAGCTGTGCAATCAAGTGTCCCAATTTCTGATGTCTTTCTTCTTGTGTGTTAACCTGCAAACTACCAAAACCTCTGTTTTTACAGAGCTGCACACAATTATTGATGATCAGGTGCTTAGCATCAACTGGCTGCTACTGGCTCTCTTAATTACTATGAAAGCAGTAAGATGTAGTTCATTTTTAGGGAAAGCGGTTCTTAGAATGGCTGTCATAACAATTCAATAAGATGATGATATGTCAGAGTTTTTTACAGCTTGTGTCACTGTCCTCGGGTGTTTCAAAACCATTATTTTATGGTTCATTTTGAGTTGGATAACTGTACAACACAAAACTCTACAAAATTCTTTCTCTGTAGCTCTGCTTTTGTCTCCACCTGTTGCTTCTGTTTCCACTGTGCCTGACAAAGGAGATGAATGTGTATGAATTGTAAAGCTCCGCCCACATATGAGGTGATCCACTCTTCATCTATCGCAGTTAGATGCAGTCAGACCCTGTAATCCTGAATCATTCACTTCCACTGTTAATGTCTTCACCCCTGACCTCAAAGTCAGGGGTGCATCCAGAGGGAGGGCACTGGGTGGCAAAAGCCCCTCCCAAAATGTGATTTCCCTATCACATATGTTGCTAACCCTTAAGTAAAGATTCCTCAAGTAAATCATTTCAGTCATACAATGCAAAACAATTTTTTAATTTTTACTTATATTTATTTATGTGTTTGTTTGTTTATTTATTTGTTTACCAGTAGCTTCCTTACTGCTATTTAGGACTGGATTCTCAATTTGCAGTGGAAACAGCACCTATCTCCATATATTTCCCTCAAGGACCAATGAAATTTGAACTCAACAATAAAGAGAAAGATTTTGACATGTGAAATAAACTGTTTCTGTCCAGCAGAAACGGTCTTAGTGGTTTCAGTATTCAGTTTAAAGTTGTAGAGTTTGTAATCATATGAGGCACTGTTCATATGAGAATATTGATTACAGCCAGGAGATAAAGTGGGATTTGGCAGGTGGGAGGACAATAAGATCAGGTGTAATGCTGCAGTGTGAGGAAAAGAGCTATTTAGAAATGTTGAATAACACAAAATTAATATACATATAACACCATGTTTCACACAAATATAATCCAGTAACCAGTTAAATATGGATTCAATACCTATATACCGCAGCCACATCTGTATCGATATCACTCTGTGAACGCATCAAAGGGATGAGAAGGAAAAAAGGAAAGAAAGGAAGAAAAAGGGGAGGTAAACTGGATGTTACCGGACTGCGAGATGGCATTATTTTCCTATTAGGTATGAATCAAAAACCTAATACGGCGTCACTGGAAGCAACGCCAGGATCAACAATAATATATCAGATTTAACTGCTGATTAATCGAAGGGCAGGAACGTCTTTCCGGCCCACATTAACCCCTGATCATAGCTGCTGTACACTTAGGTCATCGGCCCCGTGTGATGACGAGATCAAAATCCATTAGGGGACACAATCATGTTACAAACAAACATCCTGTACAGCCTCCGAAAAAAAAACCCAAACAATATTACTATTCACAGTAAAGCCTGGGGGAGTGTAGCACAAGAAAGATAAATTACACTCATTCACTCACAGCTGTTTGTTGATACCACTAAAGCCCTTCAGTGCTCAAAATAGACATTACTCCATCTATGGGAGGCATTCAAGGGCCTGAAACTGATTTTTTTTTTCTTGTTTTATATTCTGGCTATATCTGTGTATATCAGGCTGAGCCATGTGATGCATCTTAATTAGCACGCTTATTGATGAAGTGCCATCTCTAACAGGAGGAGAGAAACATGCATGGACGCAATGGATGTTCACTGAGTAAAAAAAAACAAAAATAATGGCACCCTGGATTGTGCAGTCCTCGCACAATAGGCTCACAGTTTCTAAAATCATATCTGCCATAAAAACCACGTGCAACTATCTGCACTTTATACTTACCTAAGCTGATGTCCGGAGACGCAGGACACTGCCCACGTTGTGTTTTAGTGAGCGGGCTTTTTAATGTTGTCTATTTCTGCACATCAAAGCGCCTTCCATCCCTCCCCTCTCCGTCAAACTTCCCCTATCACTTCCTGGCCGCCGTGGCTTCAAAGAGCAATCCTTCTTTCAAAATCTGAATCTATGAGGCCTACACAAACATGGCCGAGCACCTTGATAAATTTCAATCTCGCCTTGATGCATAACTAGATGTAAATGCAGAGGAAAGATGAGAAGGAGGAAATGCTAATGAGGTGAAACTGCCATCAACGCCCATAAATTTCCATTTCCATCACACTTTGTCTCTCTTCTATCTCTACACATCTTTGCTTGTCATATTTTCTGGAGTTGTTTTTCCCCCTCTCTGAAATGTGTCACTCAAAAAGCAGCCCACAGCAGGACGACGCTTACTTTACTCCACCAGGCTCCCTATGCAAATGACATTAAATAACCTGCCATGATTGCCCGACATCATCCCTCAAAAGACAATTACCACTCAACTTTCCCAAAAGCCAAAACAGAGAGAGTGATAGAGAGGGATTGATGCAAGAAAATGAGACCGAGAAGAGGAGGAGGAGGAGAGGAGTAAGGAGAATACTAAGTGGAAAGAGAATGATTTAAGAGAGGAGGTGCTGCATGGCTCTATTTATACCTATCCAAGTAGAGCCGGGGCTGCAGGGGATTCAGACGTTTCTCCTTGAGGACACAGTTGTCTGTCTTCTTATGCTACCAGACAGGAACTAAAATGGATCAGGAGCTCTCGGGCTCATTGTGAAATGATCCGAAACATCTCTTGCTGCAGATGCACTGACGGCGTTTTGTTGTTTGGTGTTACGTCTCCCATATGCAGCTTTTTCACATTACAGCGACAATCTGTCTGCTTGATAGATAAGTTCTCCGGTGAGGACACTTCGCAATGCAACAGTTGTAGTGGATGAGCTGAGACTTTAATATGAGCCCCGTGTCTGTGTTGAGACGGCACTGTTTTAAGCCACAACCAGAGCAGACGGTCTAGAAATAGTTCCTTTGTGAAAGACAGAATAAAAATGTTTTCATTTGGAGATTTTGTCTAAAAGCGAAAGCTAAATCAGTCTTGCAGTGATTTTTATTTTAGGCATCTGGAAGCACATGCAGCTGTGTGTTCATGTAAACCTAGCAGCGACCGAGGATCGAGGACACGGGGTTGGGTCATGCTCAAACAGAACTAAATCGAGCGCAGGGGGAGGATGTCGGCAGAGAGAGAAAAGCCGAGCATCACTGAGAGTGAGAGAGAGCTGAGACGTGATAATCATTTAATCTGACACTGTCTCCGAGAAAGCGTTCACAGTGTTTGTTCAAATAAGAAAGAAGAGTGAGAAAGGAGGCAGAAGTCTGAGCCTCGGCCTGAACGTTGGGTTATCTTTTTCAGAAAGGTTAAAGAATAGGCGGTTGTGACGCTCCTCACGATGTCTGATCCAACGCCAGCCCTTTTACCACATCCGCCTTTTCCAAACTTATTATGCACCACCTGATGTTACCATGCAGTCCTTGCATTAGCACTGCTTAGTTTTGATCAGTCTTGGTGGTCTCCGCCAAAGACGTTATGTATTCGGCGGTGTTTGAATGTCTGTAAACATGATAGCTCAGATCATTTTGAAGGAATTCTGATAGAACCTTGTAGGGATCAATTTACCTATTTAGTGGTCAGAAATGGACAAGAACCTTATAACTTAGGAACTATATGTTCTGTGTATTGTCAAAATATACAAAGTACTGTGCAATGTTCCCTCTAATTTTTCATGTGTCTGAGCGAACACACTAACTTCCTGAGTGATGCCTTGGACCACTGTGAGCAACAGCAGACGTGTGCACTGTCACGCCAGCATCGAATCCATCCAAGTTACATGGTTTATTAAAATAATCAAATTACAGCGTTTACATTTATGTTAGACTACTTTTAATTAACTGCTTTAGCCCACTTACAATCAAAATTTAAAAAAAAAAATCTAGTTCATGACCTGTGTAGTATGTTAACACTATTGGTGGTAAAAAATAACTTGAACTCCAATTTTGAAAACAAAACTTTTTTTTTTTTTTAATAAAGCTCTGACTTGTATTATGAGTCTGTGGTCTGGGAGAGAGTCCTGTAACTCTCTGTCTGCAAAATACAGTATATAATGACCAATGTTGGGCAATTAATTATATAGTTACTTCTTCAAAAAAGTAACTGAGTTATGCAAACAACAAAGTTTTTTGCAGCTGTTTACCTAAAAATGCAGCCAAGGCGTTTTTAAAAATAAACATTTCAAACTATTTACAGAACAATCAGCTGTTCTGCATCAAATTTGATGCCACACAAATTATTTGTGTCACTCCAAAAAAAAATTTCTGTCCACTATGAGATAAAGGAGAACAACAGCCTGATACCTGCAGGCCTGACAACAGCAGATGTATCACTGCTGTAACACCTGTAACATTCAGCAGTCACCTCATTGTTCTGACACACACAACTAAACTATTGACTACACTACACACTAACGACACAAGATTTGCGCTAAACGTTGCAAATCTCTCACATCTCAAAACACCGCCGTCACTCCTAAAACTTCCCCCCTCCCTAAACAACTAAATGCCATGTTGCCATTTCATTTTTTGATTGGTCGACATGGTACATTTTTCGACCAATAGGAAAGGGTGGGGGGTTTTTTTGGTTTTGTTTTGTGCGTTTGAGCATTTTCCTTATAAAACGCCGTTTTTACCGTTTCTCCCCGCAGTAAATATAAACAACGATAGTGTTCAGGAAGAAAACCAAACATTGCACATATTTTTATCACAACTCTGGTTTTACGTGGCCTATCAACACAATTTAAAAACTGATATAAAGTCCACACTGTTTCCGTCTGTCCTGCTCACATCTCCAATGGTTGTACACGTTGTCATTATTGTGGCTTCACTCCACATCAGCCACGCTGCTTTGCCAGCTAAAACAGACGGTGTCTGTACATAAGGACGCTGTCACAACCTGTCGACGTTGATTAGCTGCGTATATACGAATGTGAATCGCATTATTGGCTGGAGTATGAGATAAGGCGGCATCATTCTAATCCCATACGGGAGCAGCCAGTCACTTACTGACTAACACTGCAAAACAGAATTGTTAAAGTTTTAATTTTAATTTCAATTCAGGTTAGATTTTTTTTTGTGCCCAACGCAGATTTTCTGTGTGCAGAGACCGTGCCAGCAGTGCATGATTGCTTAGAGGGAACATTGTTACTGTGTAAAGATTAAAAATGTCAGGTTGCATGTGACCTTTGACCCCTCCTTTATAACAATACATAAAGTCTGAATAAATGCAAAATCTTCACCTTTGATCAAAAAATGTATTCACTTGATATTTATCAGTAAACATTTAAATGAATTTACTAAACATTACAATGAATGTGTTAATATGTCAAGTATATTCAAATAACTTGTTTTTACTGCACTGCAAACTTCTTAAAATACAAAATACAATACAATTGCCTTAAAGTGAATAGCACCCACACAGAGAGCTACTTTGGTGAATGTTTGCACTCTCGGCGCTTCTTGTGAGGTCGATGAGGTCGGCGATTCTTAATTGGCCGTTGGTGTGAATGCGAATGGTTGTCTGTCTTTCTGTGTTAGCCCTGTGACACACTGGTAGCCTGACCAGGGTGTATCCTTCCTCCCTGAATTAGATAAGCGAAGAAGATGAATGGATGGATGAAGATTCATCCATTTGAACAGGGTTACTGGACCTCATTTTACAGAGTTCAGCTTTTTTGACTCGGGGGAAAATATCTCAGGCGGACCTCTTGCTTGTCGCATGCTTGGTGTCAGTGGCAGCTTAATCCAGAGTCAGAATGTCAGAAGATGCAGGGTTTTTGAAGCTGTGCAGTCATCCTAAGAAGCCTACTGTGACATTAAGATTTATAGTAGACTCTAAGCAAAATAAAAGCACACATCTAATGAAGAATAAAAAAGTAATAGTTCAATTTTCATATCTACTAATTAAAAACAGATTTTTAGTACGTTGTGTGATCATGGTGGAAAAGCAGTTACTATAATTATAACAGAATGAAACAAGTGTGCATATTTATGTGATATCCTGTCTTTTACTCCGTAATATGCATCACATGGCTTATAAAAGGACTGCATTTATATAGCACTTTTTTAGCAATACTTTACACCCACGTAAACTCATTTATTTCCACAGTCATGAAGCTTTCTACCTCCTGAGCCGCAGCGTCTATCATTAGACCGATTGGACTGGCAGAAGCTCGCATCTTTTCACGTCTTTCACTGAGTTAACTGAGCGGTGAATCAAGTTTCATTTGTAAAAATCAGTCAAATAATCGCGGCGGCTCAGAGCGTAGCTCACACTGTGGTGCGACGGAAGAAAGATGGCAGTTTGCAAAGTACATTATCTATGTTCAGTGTGACTGATCGCAGTGATTGCACGTGTTGCGTCATTTCTTGTTAATTTTTCAAGCTTAGCTCTTTGATTGAACACACTGATAGACGCAGCAGAGCAGCTACACGTCACCCGGTTCATTACACTTTAAGATATTATGCATAATGTTGGCTTTATGGCACTGGGCCCATCGTTTTCCTTCCTTCCAACGTTCGTCAAAAACAACAACAGACACACTTGCAGTTACATTTAGTATTCTGGCACTTGTTTACACTTCTGTATCTGACAGCAGCTCCGCAGCTCAGACATCAAAGCCGGTTGTGCTGCCCCTCCAGCCCTCACAAAGATCTTGCACAATCATGTCCTGTAATGTGCGGCCCTTGTGAATCATGCGGGCTTTTGATCGACATGCTGCATTATCTGATGGAGGAAGACAAAACTTGTAACGTCAGCTGACATAAATGTTTTGTTCTCCAAGTAAGAATGGCATGAAGACAAATCTATGCATGCTGTTGGCAAGTTTTATTATGAGACAAAACTGCATTTAGGCTGATGGTTCACCACGGACGTGTTTGCTCAGAATGAAAAACGACAAGCTGTCAAAGCTGCGGGCAGCTGTGGTCTGACAGCAGATGGACATGTGTGTACATCACCAGTATTTTACCAATAACAGCGCTGGATTAGAAGCTGATACTCCCTGTTTTCTATCTCTGCAAGTTTCACCAAATCAGATACGGACTCAACATGGAAAACTGTTGGATTTGAACAGAAGCCCACCTTCTGGCTTTTTAAGCTGCATATCTGTATGACACACTGTTTCATCACTACCGTCTGCGTAAAAAGAAAAAAAATGACTACCCGCTGTGACGCTCCCACTGAGTGGGAACGTTACTTATAACACTTTACAGCAAATTAGTCGAAACTGGTTTGGATGCAGTAGATTGCGCCTGGAGTGAAAATGGTGAGCGATTATCAAGATATCGACGTAAAACTCTTTGTCTCTGCCTTTTTTCAGGCCGCAGCTGTTTGAGATGGATGCCGTTCTGCGTGGTGATCTACGAGCTCGCTGTTCACTGTGACCTACATACACAGAGGGCTCCTTGCAGAACAAGATACCCACTCTGCGAAAAAGAGAAGAAAAAGAAAGGTGACGTCTACCGCTGACATGATTAAGCAGGCGGTGGCATGAAAGCAAAGCAGATTCTGGAGCTAAATCAAAAGGCACAAGATGTCTTGCAAGCTTTTGAAAGCTGGGCAAATGATTTTTCAGGTCACATCTTATTGTTTTTAAATAGGTATGTAGCAGATGTTAAAATAGCCCAAATCCCTTGTGGTTTCGTGTGAAGCTAAAAATGGGTCTGGAGCTGGTCTTGCTGCCACTGGGAATTAGTCCCTGAAACACTGGAAGTGGAACATCCTGCTCTCATTGTCATGAAAATATGAGACGTAAATGATCAGCGTTCCATTCACCTGCCTCTCAGGAAGTCGGTGTAACCGCGGGGAAGCTGTTGCGCGCAGGAAATACTTCTGTAGGAAATTGGATGTTACAGAAGAGCACAAGAGGAAGCATTCGTGCCTTGTGCAGATTGCTCTGTGCTCTCTTAGTGTGGCACAAATCATTTGTTACGTTCCCCCTTTCATGAATAACAAAGACCGAGCGCCGGCTTTGACATTTTCTGCACGATGTTACGGCCTCTCCACCTGTTGATCTTTTTGGCTCCCCCTCGTTGCTCTGTTGCCATAGAAACCCTCGGAGAGGAACGAGGGCACCGAAAATGAAACTGGGCCTCGTAGTAGGAGGCAACACCGGACATGCATCAGCGCTCTCCTCCCACTGGCTTTGTCAAACGCTTTTAGAAGCCACAATAATGAGATTCTGTTGGAGCAGCTCCGGACCATCTGAACACACACCTACAAAGCACGCTTGAATCATGACAGGGGGAGAGAGGAGGATGACAGGGAGGATGTTCTGAAGTGACAGTACCAAATATGATTCAGGGGAGTCTGGTCTTCAGCCGGCTTTGGCTGACGTTACAAAGGAAGTGAGGAAGCCCGACTGTTCAGTTTGTGCAAAAAAGAACAGAGTTAAATATTTAAAAAAACACAGGAAGAGAGTGGCATTGTTCCTCAAAGAAAAAATCTACTGTTACAGATAGTGTCTTTTTAACTAGTATAAGTCCATGCCACAGTGTTGTTTGCTCTGTTTGTGCAGCTGATATACTTAGAAGTAAAAAAAAAAAGATTTAGCAATGATTCCATTATTGATATCATTGGGTTCTCATTGGCTCTGCTTTGAGAGCAGCCACCATCATTAAGAATTAAGTCCTTACTCAAAAAAGTAATGCAGTAAGCAATTTATAATACTACTCGTTACATTACTTTTGCGTTGATCCATAAAATATATAAACCTTTAGGTTACAGGCCCACACATCGATACAAGTCACTATACTAAGTATGATCCTTCTCTTAGTATCTCTTATCTCTTAGATGATAACCAGCCCAAAGATACTTTAAAGTGGTCACCACAGTGACTCTGCTTTAGAAACATGAACAGGCAGAAATGCAGGACACAGCTTACGAGTTTTTACCTGTTGACTTTAGGGTCTGGCTGCTGGGCTAGGGTCAGCATTTACACGGCTTTAACAACATCCTGGGCTCTTGGCTAGCTTAGTATTAGCACGCTATTTAGCTAGCTTAGCCTTAGCATGCTTTCTGTGCAAGTGCTTGAAAAGACCAGAAGTTGTGTTAGCAGCAAAATGCAGTTGTTTCTGACCTGGTTGCAGTTTCTACTCTACCATTGTCCTCTTATGTGCAATAAAAGTAAAAGTAGTGTCCAGAACTACGCTGTAGACTGTGCCACTTGTACTCCTCCAGCACACAAAGTGAAATCAGTTGATTGTAGGAGTACAAGTGGAATTGACAAACGGGATCATAGGCAAGCCGGGATGGCCGGCCTGTTTGCAGAGCAGACTCAAAAGCAGACACAGGAAAGAGAAAACTAAGGTATAACAAAAAGCGAGCTGTTTATTTGGCTGATAGGGGGAAGAGAAGAAAAAAAAACACAAAACAAAGGCAAGATTAACTGGGATAAAACTAAACTAGAAACTAAACTAAACAAGACAAAAA
This sequence comes from Neolamprologus brichardi, assembly GCF_056152115.1. Lineage (NCBI taxonomy): Eukaryota > Metazoa > Chordata > Actinopteri > Cichliformes > Cichlidae > Neolamprologus > Neolamprologus brichardi. The sequence goes on along the minus strand of NC_142117.1, from coordinate 13,419,680 downwards.
AAAAAACAAGACTTGAGGCAGAGAAAACAGAAACCTGAAAAACCATGAGACAAGACATGAAGCAATACAGATGACCTGATACTGAGCAAAGGGAGACAGAGGATTTAAATACACAGAAGGGTAATGAGGGAAGTGGAAACACCTGGGGAAACACAGCTGACACGAATTAACACATCACCACAGGGAAAACAAAAGTAAACACGCTGAACATGGAAACAAGACTTTCAATATAAAACAGGAAACATGTTGAGACATGAACTGGCACACAAGAGAGTGAGCGAGTGAGTGAGAGAGGAGGAGGGACACAGAGGAGAGAGACACAAGGGTAGCCTACATAGGCAAGGAGATAACACGTGATAAACAGCAAAAGACTCATAAACAAAGAGACGATGGACGATAACATAAACTAGACTAAACTTCAACTAAGACTAACTAATAATAACCCCAGAACAACACTATCTCATAAGTAACCAAAAATACAAAATGCTGAGAATGCCAGACAGGAATGTGAAGTCATTTTTTCATAAGAAGTAGCTGAATAATGTTGGAAGAATCAGTTCAGGACATTTTTTGAAGTTTTCACATAGACACGAGGGATTCATCTGCTCCAGACGTGTTGTCATTGCAGTATTCAGTTTTTGATGCTGGTAGGCAAGAGGCACAACACAAGGCCCATGTGCTGTCTGTGATGTTTAGCGGATAATCATCTGCACCGTATTCTCACATGGGTGCATTCAGACGTCACACAGGATCTCATCACACGGGGGAAGCTGGCAGGTTAAAGACCGTTTAATGTCACAGCGGAAATGTTTGCAGCTGAACGTCTTTAAACTGTCACAGGAGTCTCGTCTAATTTACTTTATGATGGATTGTGCATTTAAAAACTACGTGAGGATACACGTGCTTCTTTTGGGTTCAATAACTGTTGCAAACAAACAAGTAACAAGTTGTTCTGCTTGTTTCACTATTTCATGAAATGTTGCAAGCATACACACATACACACGCCTGATAGGTGTGCGTAAGCACCCTGCTGATGAACAGCGATTGACTGCTGATCAGTGACGTTTGATGTGAGCGGAGCAGATGTTAGAGGCGGATGAATCAGCAGGAGACGAAGCTCCAGACTGGATCAATTCCTCCTGGCAGAGAGCTTCATCCACTAACACCCTCCTCCTCCACCCCCTACAGCTCACTGGTTACCCAACACTCGATACGAGGCTTCAAATAAACACTCAATTTATTTAGTCAGAAACTGAAAAAACACTCAGGCTCTGTAAACCATATTGTTTCTTGGTACAGGAAGAGGAACACAATACAAAACCATGATTTTTACCAATTTATGCAAAATTAATTATGTAAAAATTGAACATTTTAATCTAAAATGTTACATTTAATGAAATCTGGTCAAATGAAATGTACTCTGCTGGTACACATTCATTTTTTACAAGGCAAATTTTCCTTAATGATTAATTATCATTAAGGAAAAATCTTTTGGTGAAAAATCTTTTTTGTGTGTATGTAAGCACTGATTAAACAGCAACAATCACAAATTAAATTATAGCTGCAAGCAGCGTTGAGAGGGCCCTCGCATCCCAGCGCATTGAGCCACGCCCAACACCTACACCCAGCAGGTGGCGATAGAGATTACCATCTGATGTAATGTCACACTGATGCATATAATGTGTGGAACCACCAGTTAAAATCTCATCTAGATCAATGAGGATTATAGCCAACGGTGCAAATTGGGATTACATGTCGAATGATTGAAATTCGCAGTGGCGCCACGCTGAGCGTGAGCGTATTATAAATCGCTGAGCTTTTGAGTTTACGTCATAGGGCGTCTATGACGTAAACTCAAAAGCTCAGCGATTTAATATGGCCCAGGTGTGTAATTGATCTTACCAAATAGGAATTTGACCTGACACGTGTGCAAAATTTCATGAGTTTTTGAGCTTGTTTAGGCTCCCTTGCACACTAGTGCTCGGGCCCTAAGAAAGTAAAATTAAACGTATGAAAGGGTTTTCAGTGAAAAGTGATGGAAGAGGAGAAAATATAAGAAAACTATCCCCCGTGACAAGTCTGTCCACGGTGTATCGCACAGTTCCATCTCCTTGTTGCTATTGTCCTATTGTTCTCAAACATAAGGCCTGGGGTCCAGAATCGCCCAGGCAATGACTCCAATCCGGCCCTTTGGATGGCTTTTGAAAATATGAAAGGAGTTCACCAAATATGAAGGAGTGCACCACTATTTGCAATCCATTTTACACAAAAAGTAATTAAGTCTACAGAAAAGTCCTAAAAAAATGTATATTTTAATATTTTATAGCCAATTCTGGGCAATAAACTAGCTTTTTCTATAATTCTGCACATTTTTCATGTAGTTTCACTGGTTCGGGCTCACTTGCTATCAAAGTCGTCAGTATGTGGCCCACAATGTGAAATAAGTATAGCGTCCCTGATTTAGGCACATTGGATCTGTTAGGTTGAGGTTTTGCAGAATCGAGGTTAGAATCAGAGGTGCTGGTCAAAGTCGGAAATAGAAGATTTACAGCATCATAAATTATAGCTTTCACAGTAGCTGTTAAAATAATCAACACTTCTGTCAAACAGATTGCACAAAGTAGCTGAACACAGTAACTCTGTTATGATGTTTCTGTTATGTTTCACAGGTTTTATATAATAATATGTGAAACACCTCCGAGATTAACGGCCCTGCGATCTTTGGGGGAATTTTAAAGACAAAAAGTTTCTTTATCACTTTTACTGAACAAGAATCCTAAATTGATTACATATTTATTTATGAAATATCAAAACTGTAAATTAGAGCATAAATAACAGCTTAGTCCTAAGATGTATGGTATATAGACTTGTAGTCAAGACCGCCTAAACCAAGACCAAGACAATACCAAGACCAAGACAAACAGAGTCAAGACCAAGATAATGTCGAGACGAGACCAAGATCGAGACCGAGACAAAAAAGTCTTTAAACTGCAGCCAGATGCTGCTTCGTTTACAGGTGTCAGGCATATTTATGTGTTATGCTCTCGCACAGCCCTCCTCACCGCTGTCTACTGTCTCACTCACTTACTGAGAGGACAGACGCACGCTCCACTTGACCGTCGCGTCTCTCACCCTCTCTGTTTTTCACATAATGATATTATCCTATATCCTCGCATGTGATTGGCCACAATATGGAGGGATTGGGGCATAGCTGAGCCACTGTGTGAGAGCTGAGCAGCGAAAGGAAATTAAGTGAGGAGCCGGCTCTCGCTCAATGGGAGTCGACTCTTCTGATTCACTACAAAGCACGGCTCTTAGAGCTGATGCTTTCGCACATGACACATTATTGAACGTTACGTTGTGTGTCATGGATGCTGTTGACTCCAAATCTCCCGACCACTATGTCAATCTGAGACAGCAAGATCAAGACAAGACCAAGACCACGTAAAAGTGGTCTCGAGACCGGTCTCGGGACATCCAACTCTAATGGTGTAACTATAGTAATAACAACCAGAAAGCATTTTCTAGGTAATTTAGAAACAGTCATGTTTCTAAATTACCTAGAAAATACTGTTAAAAGTGGCTTAAACTAAAATGAGACTTTTGATACAGTCCAACCAATACAACATTCATGCTCACAGCCAATTTAGCATCACATACATTATTTTTATTAGTAGTAAGTAGTAGTAGTAATAACAATAATATGATACTATTATTACTATAATACCATTATCAGTTGGTTACAATGATTTCAGTCTGTTTGAACACTGATTTGGATGCATGTGCTCGAGTCAGAGCTCTCCCTTCCACTACAAAAACAAGTGGAACTTCTTTATTGTCATCTGTGTACTTCCTGATGAATACATTTCTACCACAATCCCCAACAGACAGCCAAATTTTCCACAGCGCCTCTCCTATCAACTGAAAGACGGGCCCAGCTGTTAATACAAGCTAATCTCTGTGTCTAACGCCTCAGGCTGGTGACTGCGCCTCGCTCGTCTCTCTGTCGGAGGTGCTCGACTGGTCCTGAAGGGATTTTTTTTGGATTAAGCTGGCATTGATTGTCTGCAACTGAGAGAAGACGTTCATGACACACACCAGTACACAGACACTTGCCACAGCGTGGTGGCGTGTCTCCCAGCTGGCCTCATTAAATGACATATTGTCGTATAAACCTGACTGACAAGTTGTGTTTGAGAAAGAGATGGCAGGAGTCAGTTCTGCATCTGTCACTGAGTCACCATGTTTTGGAAGATAGAGGGCAACAGAGCAGAGGATGATTCGCGCGCTCGCTCTGCTGCCGGTCTCTCTTCGAAGGCATTTGTATGGATCAGAACTCAGGACACGTCTCTGCAAGCCCAAACTACCCTAAACCATGGAGGGCAAGCAGTTTTCAAATGCATCTTGCTCCTATATTGTCACTGTAAGCGTTAACTGTTTACACGTGGTTATTAACACTATCATTAAAATGTGGCCAAAGTGAGACTGAAAAACAGTCAGCGTGAAAACGAAAATAACAAAGACGTCACAGGCAGCTGCTGCAGAAGTAAACAGGCCATTAGTCACAGTTTCATTTATAAGATATAAATAGAGTCCAACCCAGCAAATTTATGAACAAATAACAACAGGTTAGATTAAAAAAAGATACATTTTTAATACTGGGTGTGTGTTGATGTCTGAGCCAGGAGTGCAGGGATTGAATGAACAGTAGCAGTATCTAAGAACAGTTGGGACGAGGGCAGCAGAAAACTGGAAAAGCAAGTGATACTAAAAAGAAACAGCCGGAGGAAGATTTTGAAGCTCATTAGGTTTTTTGGCAACAGGTCAGTAACATGATTGAATACAAAAATAGCATTCAGAGAGGCAGAGCTTATCAGAAGTAAAGACTGACAGAACTTCACCAACCTGCAAATGGCTCTGCATACAAATTGTGGACCAATTTCAACATAATGTTTGTTTACATTAAACAGCAAAGACTTTGAATAGCTCATCATCGACAGGGGTGCACATAAGTGGTCCGCAGGTGCGCATTCGCTGTCAAAATAGAAGACGCGCACCAGATAAGAAGTTCCAACACGCACATGCTCACATTTGCGTACATATAAAAGGCACTGTTTTTGTCCGCTAGAGTGGGATTTTCTCGGCATTCATCATTTGTTTGAAGCCAGCTCACCTCCCGCAACCACTTTTCTGAGAATATGCGCTTCTTTTGTGGTTTGGACTCCTGACATTTCTTTGGAGGTGGAGAAACATCAAAGTAATTGCTTAAAGGAGCTTCTTTGACATCTTTAAGAGTTCTAAACAAATGTCTGTCCTCCTCCAGAACATCTTATGTACACAAACACGCGTTGAAACTTCTTATCTGGTGCGCGTCTTTTATTTTGACAGTGAATGCGCACCTGCGGACGACTTCTGTGCACCCTGTCTATAAAGCATAATATCATCAAAAAGGTTTCAAAATCTGGAGAAATCTCTGTGCGCAATGATGAAAATCTGAGTCTGTCACAGAAATCTGTTGGATGTTTTTCAAATATCAAAGTAATGCAGAACGATGCTGGTTAGCATGGCTATCATTTTTTTGCATCTTCCATTCATAGAGAGGACAAGAAAGAGAGATGGGCTACAGACTGGTGATTCTGTATATGGAGTTTGTATGTCCTAGTGACCACTCAAAGTAAAGTTATGGCTTTGTCTGCATGTATTTAGCTGCTAGAGGTTTTCTTTGCTGCTAGAAAGACTTCATACAGAGCTCTCCTGTCTTGTGCTTTCTCCGTGGTGGGTGGGGGTGCTGTACTGGGCTCTGTGTGTTTCTGAGATGGCCATATAAGGAAAACCCCTCCTGCTTACATCATCCAGAATCAAGAAGGAACGAAATACAGCAGAAATCATTTATACACTTTAAAGCTGGAGTAGCTAGTAGCTTGCAAATAACGATTTTTTTTTTAAAAACACGCCACACTCATGAAACACATACTCAAACCTTCCACACCCCTGATACAGACACTGATTATGTTGACAGGAGCAACAACAAGACTAATCATTACAAGCGACAGTAAAATGATGGTGTCACAGTGAGGGTTATAATCGGGGGGAATTAGTGCTGAGTAAGAGCTGCACAGCCATTTTTATATCATACAGTGACTAGCGATGAAACTGGCTGCTGCTCCATTAAATATATAAATAGAAAAGAGGGCAGATGAAACGCAATAGAAACCACAGGGAGAATTGTAATGACTTTTCTATCCAGGACAGGAGGTGGAAGTTTTGCTGCCAGGCAAAAGAAGAATTAAAGAGCAAATGACACAGACACAAAAGTCCCATTCACGATGAGCGCGCCGGGGGGGCGGCTGCAGATACTCGAGTGGCCAGGGCTGTATGAAAAAGAACAAGAAAAGAAAAGAAATGATTGAGGTTGAACAGCGGTATTATATTTTGCTTGTTGTTAGCTGACTAGTGCGGTGGATGACTTGCTTTAATAATGAATTCTGCGCTGTTCTGTAACCACCAATTGAAACACTTTCAAAAAATTTTAGGGGGGTATGTAAAATTTCTCTACTGCTTAGTGGTGGTTTAATTGAGCTAAATGCTAACATCAGTATATTGATATGTAGTCAATGACAGTGCTATTTGTTTAATGTTGTTTCTAATCACATTGCTTATGATATTTACCCTGTTTAGCATCCACACAAGAAGCACCTAACAGCAACATGGCAACCAGAGGTCACTAAAAGTCAGTGACATTCGATAACTTCAAGCGATGATCGGAGAAATAACCGCTCGGGACGTGGAGTTAACTTCAGGGCAAGCAGTTAAAGTGACTACCAGTGAGAGTGAAGGATACTTTTGATTGACATGTGGCTGCTGGCCATAACCAGCTAAGAGGTCGCTGAGGTCTGGACCTCGGTAACCAAGAGAATAAAAATTGGCCCTACTCAATGCCTGATGCTCTGGATCTATTTTAATTTAAAAGACTGTACAGGACTGTCTTTTTCTGTTGGGTTGTTTTGAGTTTTGGGGGGGAGATTTCTAGGTTTATAGTTGGGTTTTTTCTTTAATGTAATTATACCAATGATTCTTAAGGTTGGGTTTCTGGTTTCTAGTTTATGTTTAATCTCTAGAGTCTGTACTTAGATTTTCCATTCTTTGCTACTTCAATTAAGTTTCAATCTTATATACAGTGGAATTTACATAAACTATCACATTTAAGCCACTTTTTATTTGAAGGTAAAGAGCCCACAATATTATATATAGATACCCCAATAATCACACCAACCCCTTTGGGCAAGCATTGGGTGAAACTTTAAGAAACTTCCAAAAGAGCCAGATTCAGGTAGCAGCAGCCAACTGCCACAACCGATAAGGGGGTGAGGGGAAAGGGAAGAGAGCAAAGACAGAGAGCACAAAAGGTAAACAAGAATATTGGAATATTATATTTTTTAATTCTTCTATTTTAGTTTAGCCTGGCCTCCCTGGTCTCTTCTTTGATCTTGCCATTGAGACTTTATCTCTGCTGCATGATTCCCCATTTGGTCCTCTGTCTCTTGTGCTTTGTTGTCAGTTTTACTTCTCTTGTCATTGTCTTAATTAGTTTCAGCTGAGCCCTGTTAACCCGGCGTTTCCGCTCTCCTTGATTATCTTCCTTTATCTATTTAAATCCTCAGTTTTCATCTATTCTATTCTATTTGTCGCTGTTGCCCTCCTTCATGTGCTTGCTCTGTTGTTTTATTTTTTGCCCCTTTTCAGATTACCTCAGTAAAAGTTTATTTTTCTGTTTAAGAAATTGGTCTCAAAAGTCTCCATTTGAGCCTGCAGTCTGTACTTTATGACAGTGATTTCTGCCTAGTTAAGACTCCACTCTGCTGTGTCTCTGAGTGGGTTGTGATTGGGGGTCTTGGTTGATCACTCATGAGGAATGATAACTGGTTGGTTTGACTATAATAAAACACTTTTGGTCGTCATTTATTATTAAACTACCAGGTTACAGTCACAATATGACAAAGTGGCAAATAGTTCGGTTACCTAGGCAACCAGAACCTTGACTGCCCAGCAATGTGCACCGCCCCTTTAAATTAACGTGTTACCATGCTAGTAAACCTATCACAGAGGTATTTAATCCTGATGACCCAAAACCTTACAAGCCTGCACATTTAAATTTGATGAAATGCTAAAGGGATTTTATCCAATAGAGGAGATATTTCACTCTGAACCACATAACTGAACCTGATGGTGGCATTAAAGGAAAAGTCAGAGGGTCAATAGAGCCTGTAGGATCAATCTTCAGGGCACTGTGAATCTTTATGCAAATTTTAACTGCAATACTTCAAACAACCTGGAAACTCACTGGTTATTGTTTTTTTGACTCAACCTCTGGATACAGCTGCCAGTATTTTGGGGCTTCGAGTGTAGATAATGAATATCCAGACAGTAATCTAATATCTGTACAAGACCTTCTGCTCAGCGCACCATTCATTGATTAACAGTGTGAGTAGATTGAGGTTATGTTTTAAAATAGCTGATAAAACCTTCACCGGAGGATAGGCAACAGTTCTGAGACTGTGTGTATATTGAGAACTGACCAAACAACAGACATACAGATATCTGTCTCCAGATCATCCAGTGCAGCAGCTGTAGATATGGTTCAATCAGCAGTGGACTTTTTGACTCAGAAGATTGAAGTCACCACCTAGAACAACACTACTACTTTCAGTCTGTCTAAAAAAACACATTCGAAACAACCAATGTGATTGAAATCACGGCAGCATGTGCACTTGCTTTTGAGCAGCTCATATCCACCGCATTTGTATTAGACTTCACTAATCCTCACACCAGCGTCTCCTCGTACTCTTTCCCCAGATCAAAAGAGCAGGTGATGTGTGATATGGAAATGACCAGAGTCTTTGGCCTCAAGCCTTCCTGTTCAAAGGCGGCACATGTATGCCTCGGGACATCTACATGAACACCACCAACACCTCAGTGATAATAGCTCAAAGAAGGCTCTTTTTGCTGAAGGGTAGATACCAAATCAAAGGTATCAGTGGGGGCATTCACATCCTGCTAGCATCCCTTCATTCATCTGTACCTAATTAAACAAGCAGCCATGTTTCTCTTTGCTAACAGTTTATCCGCTTACTAGAATCAGAACCTATTTTTGTCTTTGTCACAAAAAGATTTTGACACATTTCCATTGCACTGCCCGCTGCTTTATTCAAGTTTTGCCTTCACTAAGGTGTAATGAGCACTGAAGCTTCTAGTTTTTGCCAGTGAAGGTTTTAGTAACAGCAACTTCAGCATCCATCTATTCAACACCTTTTGAGAATATGAGAAGAATCTCTCTTCCAATGAAAGAAAGAAAAACTATTTAATCAGCCTTAAAATGTGTCTTTATTCGTAATTAGAGTGAGGCAAAGAAGCTGGACATAAAACAGTTTTAAAAGTAACCGTGGACTCCTTTAATGGGAAATTCGACTTTCAACATTGTGGCATCGGCGTGACCTGAGATCTTCACATAACGACTGGTCGGTAAAGCAAAGATTAAAGCCTTGCATCTTGTTCTGCTGATCCTTGTGCCTGGTCTGAACCTGCATTTAAGTGCTACGTGGTGTAATATCCAGTTAGAAATTCGCTGATATTACCCACCAAGAAATCGTATTTATTCAAGCAATTAGAATCGGCAGTCAGCTAACACTAAAGTAGGTTTTTCTGACCATTTCAGTCCCAGTTATGATCATCAGTCAGGGCAGTTCATAGAGACTGTGATGTGATGCACATGAATGTTACTTTGCAGTCTTGTATGATTCAGAATCACCAGCTTTGCCATGTGGAAAATCTTCTAAACAAACAACGATTCACTGACAACCACATTCTTTACAAAATAAAGAGGATAAGCAAACTTACTGATGCACAGTATACAGCATATATAAATAGAAATGTATTCTTTATGCTTGCTGTCTTCCCGCTGACTAACAAGCCAGGGATATCAAAGAGACCAAAGGCTGGTGATGAGCTCTGAGCTCCGCTTAATTGGATGTAGCTCAGGCTGTATCTGTAGCAGCAGAGTGAATGGTCCTGGGAGACAAGAGCTGACCGCCACACACCCACACACAGACTCCCTTCTCTTCCAATTAAAAAGAGCTTCAGGACTTGGTTTTGTTTACTTTCGCAGAGTCCTGTCAGGAGAACGATCTTTTCATTGAAGAGTTGGCACATGCAGCTGGAAAAGAAAATACACCGTCTGTCATTAGAACATTAATTTTGCTTCCTGCTCGAAACTTTTTGAAAAAATTGCTGGTGACTCTCGCTGTGTTTGTGGTTTAAAGTCTAATAAACGTCTTCAGCCTGCTTCTGGATCTTAGAAAAATGTAGGGAAAAAAAACCCAAAACAAAAAGTAGACACAAATTATACTGTAAGTAATTTTAAATAGTTCATAAGTACAGTTTAAGTGGTGCTTAAATGCAGGTACTTTATGGGAAAAGAGGCACAAATTATACTGTGAGTAATTTTTGTAGCGTCTAAGTAAATTGGCTAAGCGACTAAGTGTGTATGTAAATTTTAAATAGTGTGTAATGTCAGGTATTTTACAGAAAGGAGATACAAATAATATTGTAAGTAATGTTAAGTGGTATGTGATTCCTGTATTGGAGGGAACATTTCCAGGTCCTGTAAATGCTTTCTACTTTCAGCAGCGTGGGTTTTATTATGTAGTGGGTTAACCTCGCCTTTTTACATTATTATTATGTGTTGGTGCTGCACAATTCAATTGTCTTCTTATACCGTCTATAAAAATGTGATAGGGATGGTTCTCCCTTTCCTACCAACCACAAATACCGCAGGGCAAGTCCAACACTGTTCAACCATCAACCAGAGCTTTCAAAAAGACTGAGGAAAAATTACATTAGGGTGAATGAAGAAAGACTTATTCCAGTAGAATAATTTGTAGAACAAAACAGAATTAACAAGAAATAGTTCTTATTAGCTTTGAATACTTTTATTTATACCAGTAACGTACTGTTTGTACAGTTTAGTTACTTCTTTGGACTGCTTTTGTGCTTTCTTCTTTTGATTTTTGTTTTCTTATGTTCTCTCTAGAGGTAATATCTGAAAATAATCTGTTTGCGAATTAGAAAAGCTTCTGATTCTACATATATTTAGGCGATATTTTTCATTCTATGAATATGGAAATGTATTTATTTTGCCTGCAACCCCACTGTGTGGATCAGAATCATCTTTATTTGGCCAAGTTTGTGCACAAAAACAAGGAATGTGACCGCAATTCACTATGCAAACAACTATACAAACTATAAATGCAAAACTGAGTAGTATAACTGCATATGTGCATATGACCTGAATGATATAACAGCAGGTTATTTCACATTGTTCGTCAGAGTGACAGCTGATTATTGCATTTTTATTGCACTGACAGTAACAAAATGAGTTCTCTTTTTACTTACCTGTCTTACCTGTCCCACTGTGCAGGTGTCAGCTCTGCTCCACGTGTCTGTTCCTTTATGACACACGGAGCAGAGCACCAGAGAAGTGCTTTATTTGTCTTCTAGCACAGAAAGACGCTATATGTAACAATCACATTAGTAAAATTGTTACTTGTTATGTTCATACGCTGGTTTTTGAACATTTAGTAAAAGTTTTTGACCTAATGACAGACACAGACTCAGCTGTAGCTAGCATGACGTCACCTACTGACATGTGAGGCCTCGAGATGAGCATTTTCAGCCTTGTCATCTTTGTGAGAAGAGAAACTGCGGGCTCATTGGTCAATCACAAGTCATGAGCCAATAAGTATAGCTCTTTTCTGAAATATACAACCTGGATCATATATTTAATTGAACCAAAATGAGTGACTGAGTCCATAAACTGACAACATTATGATCTGTAGTGACAGTAGGGAGCAGGTGGAGGACAGCCTGGAGAGGTGGAGGTATGCTCTGGAGAGAGTAGTAGAAACTAGATAGAATACAGACAGGAGGCAGAGCTGAAGGTGTTAAGATTTTCACTGGGACTGACCAGGATGGACAAGATTAGAAGGTACATGGATGTAGTGAGCCAGCATAAAGAATAGGTGCAGCTTAGGCTCTCACTCATGTTTCGAGTCTTGCATGCTAAGTTAAGCTAACCTTCCACTGGTTAGATCTGCCCACGACGCCACAGATGTTAGAAAAGGGTGCAAGAAGCCTGAAGATTTCAACTATGCTTACGTAACAGCACAACAGAGAAAGCATGAGTGGGTAATGAGAGAGAATAATGATTGGCAAATCTTCCAGCTGAGATCTAAAAAGATCATCATCAAAAGACTTGAAACGCCGCTAGTTCTTCGCAGCGCTGACATGCTCATATGAGCTTATTAAGCTGGGGCAGACCTGCCTGCTGTAGAGGCTAATAACTCATGTGCCATATATCACCTCTCTGAATAGCAGCAAATAAAAATGAATTCTGTGTTTATAATGCCAGGGCTGTAGTTTAGTCTGCAAATTCTGCCATGATCCACTGCTTTAATATGCAGTAGCTGACTGGCTTAGTAACCCATGCAGCAAGCGCTCCGTGAATTTGCTTCATGACGGATGGTTGTTTGGTGCTGTAACAGCCCTACTGTGTTGTAGAGCAAGCTAGCAAATCCATCAGGGTGCACAACAGGCCCTTCAGTAATGAATAAGTGAGCGGCTGAGCGGCTAATAACTCGCAGAAAGGCCAGTGGCAGTAAATTCCATCAGGATAGCTTACAGGCCGCTATCCAAGAAAAAAAAAGGTACAGGCAAATATTAAACCCAGAGAGTTAAACACGTAGAGGGTTTATTTTTCCCATGTTGCCCACTGCTGTGGTTTGCATTAGTCTGCTTTGATTAGAGCAGTATACACACTGCCAGGGAGGTAAGTAACAAAGCAGGATTAGCCGCAGAACTTAAAATATGTCGCAAAATATCCCGAGGCACAACAAAGACTTAAAAGTAAGCACACTGTGCAAGTTTTGTTTCACAGATTCAGCTTTGTGAGCAGCGTCACAGGCTGGAGGTAGAATTTCGATTAAAAGAGGAGGAAAGTGTGGAGTTTTCATAGCTTTCTGTCACTGTTTCTCCTTTCTTCATTCTCATTTCTTAAGCTAGGAGTAGGCGGATCGATCCAAATATCGATAGGATCGATACCAATGCTGCTACAGATATCAGATCGATACTAGCGTGACGGGATCGATATTTTGCTGTGTTTCACTCGCCTAAGTTCAGTGCGTTGCACCCGTTCATCAGAAAGTAGACAAACACCGCTCCTCTCATGCAGGCACACTTTGCTCCGCCCCCTCCTCCATGCCCTGCTGTGCACAACAGCAACGTGTTGCAGTGAATGAGGAAGTATAGCATTGTGTAGAAGTTCTTTACAGCTGTGAATTAAAACACTGGAAACAGTTATGCGTGTACTGTGGAACACCATCGACTTGTGCTACTGGTCATTAAAATATGTGCAGATTTGGCAGATTGATGATCGTTCATCATCTCATAAATCATGACACACCGCTGTTCCCTACTTAAGCTGCCTTTAAAAGTTAAAAGCATCAGTCTCTGCATTGGTGTTGGCAATATTGGCCCTGTATGCTCGGTATTGGATCGATACCAAAATTTGCAGTATGGCACAGCGCTACCGTAGGCCACTACGTCTTCCCACCATATGACTTGTCCTCCTCCTGCTTTGCCCTGTCTCTTTTCTTCAGCCTCTCCTCCCCCTCTCTCACTCGACCATCTGCGGTTTGACGCATGCACAGGACGTGAGATGCAAACCAGCTTTGTGCTCAGCCAGTCAGGTCATTTACTAAATCTCAATTGACTGCTGCTCCAGTTTCCATGGAGAAGAAACAAGCAACAGGGGAGCGCAAAAATCAATGATTCCCCACTGGGCCCGGCTCGGGTCTTGTGCCGGGCCTGAGCTGTGGCGCATAAGAGGATGTTGTTGTCCTGCACAACAAAACACTGTGCAGAGTGCTCGGGCAGTCGTGCGTTCTCCTCTTTGCATTAAATTGTCACCCCACAGTGGGTGTAATGTCCAGCCTCAGCTCAGGTGGTGCGATGACACCGGCGTCTGCGGTTTGTGTGGGCCAGAGTAACAGTTAAGCAGGCTGCAGAGGTAAAAATAAAAAATGCTTTCTATTCTGAGAGTTAAAACCAGGACAGCCAAGGAGACAGTGATCGTGTCCCTTGCTAAACACTCCACTAAATTATTTAGATCCTGCTAGCGCCTGTCTTCTATCGTACATACATGGATACATATGCTTTGTAAGGAAGCACTCAGCATGCAAAGGTGCTAACAGTAGGGGGAGGATATGGCTGCCACCTGTTGGTGATTCTGCTGAGGTTCACCCAGTCACCTTGCTGTTTCCCCTCCGTGATGCTGCGGCAGACTCATTTATCCTCTCTGCCGCTGGCGGATGCTCTCTTTCACCCCAGCATGACTCAGAAGCCTGGCTGCCTATTGAGCCTAATGCTGCAGATGCTCAGCTACAGTTCGCTCATTTTAAGCTTCGAAATGAAGCTCGTGTAATCCAGCAGCAGATGTGATTTTTGCGAAAATCAGAAATGTGCCAAACTGAATAAAAGAACGAGGGCTTAGTCAGGAGTACACAGGTGGAGCTGAAGTGTAGGTTAACGTCAAGGAAAAGCAAAATAGAGGAAAATTTCTGTCCTGTTCATTTAAATTCAATTCAGTTTTACTTTTACAGCCCCAAACATAACAACAGTCGCCACAAAACACTTTATATTGTAAGGTAAAGACCCTACAATAATACAGAAACACTATGAGCAAGCATTTGGCGACAGTAGGAAGGAAAAACTCCCTTTAAACAGGAAGAAACCTTCAGCAGACCAGGCTCAGGCAGGAGCATCTGCTTCTGTTAAAGTCTGCTAGCGAACAGCTTGTCACTCATCAAAACTGTATTCCAGTGGAGTAAAACAACTCTTTAAATATGCCATGTTAACAAAACCTTGCTCCTGACACTTTCTCCAGTGGGCTCTCAGTTTACCTTAATAAAAGCTCTGTGCTGGTTTAAAAGACAGACGTGAGCATCTTCAGGAATATGTGAAAAAAAAAAAACAGCACTTCTCTTATTCATCACCATCCAGATGTAGTTAATGAATTCAGTGTGGCTCTGCATCCCTGGTGTTAATAAATTCATCCATACTTGAGTTTACACCCCAGTGAACGTGCTCACTAGTGTGCAGCAGATAAATGTTAACTGTAACTTTGCAGTTCACATAAATAACATCAAAATAATGTTTTATAACATATAATAAACTACTTATATACGCTTTATATATGGTACAGATAAAAATACACACATTTATAGTTTTCGCTTGCATCGCACTGCTGCCGCTCTTCCCTCCTGTTGCCACAGCAACGCAGCACTCGTCTCCATGTCTCGGCGATAGCACATGCTTTGATTAAATCACCGTTGGTAAACGGCGGGGAGCACTACAACGCAGTGTACCCTCAGCCTAATCTAGTGTAAAGGCGCACGTAGAAATAACACGGACACATGATGCAGGTTTGTCATTGACGTCATCTTTGGTGAAGCCTCGATTATGATCCTAAAATAGCAGTGAAAGTTCCCACAACCGAAAACAATTATGGGTCTCTGTGATAATAACATAAATGCGCACTAAACCAAACTAAACTACATTTTCCCACCGTGCTTTTACAGAAAGTGACACAACTGGTGCCAATTTTCTCCACATGACCGACAAAATTGCCAAACTTGCACCGGCTACTCCTGACCTCCACTTCCTGCTCACTAAGTATGTGAAATCTTCTCCAGCAAAAGCATCGCTTACAGGGACTGCTCACAGTCCATCGTGTGACAACACAGGTAGCAAAAGGTTCAAAAATTAAATACCTCACAGTTGCGTCCAGTGAAGCCCTGGTTACACGTACACGCGTACTCCCAGATGTCCTCTGGCCTGCCTGCCGAGGGGAGGAGGGCCAAGCAGAATCCCCCGTTGAGGCAGGGTCTGCCTTCGCAGGGGTCCGGACGAGGTGTCGCCTGGGTCGGGGTGGGCTCGGCCGGTGCCGGGGTGTCCGGGGCCAGCTGGAACGGAGAGGGGACGGCCCCGATGCTGCTGCTGTTGCTGCCGCTGGTCAGGAGCAGGACGGTGAGAAGCAGGGGGGACGTGAAGCTCCCTGCGTTCTTTGTGGGACGGCAGCAAGGAACTGCCGGCACACTGAACACACTCATCCTCATCCTGATCCTCTTAGTCTGGTTTTCTTTTCTTTTCTTTGTTTGTGGGGGGGTTGGGGGTGCGGGGGAAAAGGTTGTGTGTTTCTTTTGCGTCTTTGCTCAGAGCTGCTGCTCCTGTTGACCGGGCTCAGCAGCAACTGAGAGGTGTATGACAAATGTGTGTGTGTGTGTGAAAGGAGGAGAGAGCGAGAGAGGGGCGGAGGAGGAGGCAGGCTGGTTGGATGCTGAGGCTCAGCTGTGCGCGGGTAGAATGACTGAGAGGAGACTGGCTGATGGAGAGAAAGTAGGGATGCGAGAGGAGAAGGGGAGGGCTCTCTGCTTTTTTCTGCCTCCGAGTCACAGTGACGATGATTGCTGACGACACTCTCTCTCTCACACACACAAACACACACACCATCCTCCGCTACCCCCTCCTCCTCCTCCTCCTCATCACCAACTTCATGCACACTCTCTCTCCTGGCTTGCCTTCACTGTGCAGAGAAACAGTGAAGAGGAGCACTGCACCTTCCTCATTTAGAGTCTCATCATCCATATCCTCTTCTTGGAGTTTGGCCTCCAAGGAGGCAGGGAGGAGGCCATTATACAGGGAAAGCAGAGAAGGAGGGGTTGGTGAGAAAACTCTCATCAGCTTTGCCAAAAGATTGGCTGCTTTCGAGTGATAACAGGCGGCATTACCATAAGGGAGATAATGCACTCTGGGCTTGAATACTGCAAAATCATGCTGATCGAGTTTGGCTGGCATGCTCCGAAAACTTAATCCATAAAGTTCTGTAACAAAAAAGTGTGCATAGATAAAACTGAAAGCAAGGGTTACTTAGGCCTCCCAAATCACAACAGCACAGACATGTTTCGAGCTGTTTTAAAATGAATTCAAATCCCTTGCTTTTTTAGCTTTAAGAGCATCAGTGAATTATGCCAAGAAATGTGTTTAAAATGTTGCCATCAGTTCTCTTTTGGGGTAGATTTTCCTTTGAGCAGACATGGTTTTTAATACGATGCAGTTCTTTGTTGTTCAAAATCCTGCAGTAGGCGATTACAGTTGATCACGTTCATGTAGCAGTCGATGTCAAAGCCAATATATTGATTACAGGAAGTATGACAACCTGACAGCTGTGGACATAACGAAAAGATTACCCACGTGACCGCACCTGAGCGAGCTATAGTTAGGGTCAGGACATAGACTGTAAATAAAAAACGGACAGCACCTCAATGACATCACAGTCCAGCTGTTTCCATCTCTTTGAAGACAGACATCGGCGGGTCTCACTGGGACCATTCGTTTCACTTTAAATTAAATTATAAATCGCAGAATCTGAAGCACCTGCTTTAAAAATAAGACTTCAAATGTAAACTCGAAAAAAGGAAAAGTTTACCGAGGTCATCAATCACGTGGAAGCGAGGCGGTCTTCAATTCAATTCAGTGTCCCGAATACCTCTCAATTTGCTCAGGTCCAGTCAAGGTTTACAGGACATGGGGAGCTGCAGTCTCTTATGAGACTAAAATAAGAGACTGCAGTCTTCAGAGACAATAGCTGACTGCGACCACAAGATGGCAATAATCTACAGGCTGGACGCTGCGTGCTTAGAGTCAGTGTGCTGTTAGAATATGAACGTTTGCCCCAGTCCAGAGGTCGAGAGCACTCTGGAGCAAGTTATCGTCAAGGATGTCTCTGTATAATATTGCATTCATCCGTCCCTCGACCCAGTCTAGTCTCTCAGTTTCTCTGCCATCACCATGCCACACTGTAGGGATGGTAATGGTCAGGTGACGATTGGTGCCTGGTTTCCTCCAGACCTGACACTTGGCATTCAGGCTAAAGAGTTTTTGTTTCTAATGGTCTGAGAGTCCTTCAGGTACCTTTCGGTAAACTCCCTGCAGGCTGCCATGTGGCGGCTTCTGTTTGAAGAATCCTGGTGGTTACATAAACTTTAATTTATGGATGATGTTGCCACCGTGCTTATCGGCACCTTCAGTGGTGCAAAAACTTTTCTGTACTATTCCCCAGATCTGTGCCTCGGTACAATCCTGTCTCTGAGGTTTACACACAATTCATTGGTCCTCTTGTGCTCTTATGGGGATGCTCCAGAGATCCATTTTGAGTGTCATGACAAAGGCTGTGAATACTTATGTACATGTTATATTTTTTTATAAATTTGCAAGAATGTTAAGCAAACTTATTTCTACTTTGTTATTACGGGCTCAAGTGTCAAAGTTTGAAGTGAAAAACAAGTTTCATCTATTTTGGAATAAGACTCTAACATGACAGAATATGGAACAAATGAAGTATTGATGCACTGTACATCCAAAACTTTAGTATGAGGAACAAGAGATCGATACCATGTACTCAAACTCTAGACCTTACCAGGGGTGGGCAACTCCAGGCCTCGAGGGCCGGTGTCCCTGCAGGTTTTAGATGTGTCCTTGAACCAACACAGCTGATTTAAATGGCTAAATTAGCTCCTCAACATGTCCTGAAGTTCTCCAGAGGCCTGGTAAGGAACTAATCATGTGATTCAGGTGTGTTGACCCAAGGTGAGATCTAAGACCTGCAGGACACCGGCCCTTGGGGCCTGGAATTGCCCACCCCTGCAACTATACTGGCAACTCAAGTCAGGCTTTGAAAGAGACAAATATCCTAAGTGTCAGGGTTACCTTTAAATTTGAGCAGATCTCTTTTATTTATTACAAATATAAATATTTTTTAGTCAGCAAAACTAATAACATGGAAAGTGTAATTCAGGAGAAATATTAAAGCACACATCCGTTTCCTATGCCGTGAAATCAAAAGTTGTAACAGTCCTTGACCTTGTCCATAATATAAGATTGATGCCCTCAGTCATTTAAAACAGCTGCAGGTTGTTGCAGCATGCTCATTGTGATCAATACAAAACCTTTCTGCTGTCTATGTCATCCTGGCCTCAACCTTCCCCATTTCCATAATGAATGTCCACTGGTGCCACTTGGTGCAGTGTGAAGTGAATATTTTCACCTCACACTGCACCGAGTGGCTCTGAACACTGGCATTGCTGCAGACAGAGCTCGTGAAGCGAGGTTGACGTTTAAACATCAGTCCATGGAGATGTTCGTCAGATGAAACCAACATGTTTTGTTTTTACATTTTTAATCAATGAAACCATTTTCTACAAACAGAGGTCCAAAATGGAAAATGGCTTTGTGTTCCAAACACACATCTTATGCAATGTTAAATCTAAAGCTAAGCTCTTTTGTTGTCAAACCATGCCCAACGGGCGGCCTGTAAATGGTTACCGTCTCCACAGCAAATCATTTCCACCAGGACACCGTGGAGTCCTGTGATCCAGAATGACAGGTGTTGAAAAACATTTCGAGCTTTGGGGGAACCTCTGAAAACTGTTCAAGAACTATGAAATAACCCAGCTGGTTCCAACATGCCAAAGCAATGGCAAAGAGCATTAGTCAAACGGTAATATGAGTCAAACAGTTACTTTATTTATGTTCAGGTAAAAACATGAACCTGATGCAGTAAATTATTGCAGATCTTAGAAACCAGCACATGAACGTTGGGGCCAGGAGAGCATACAGTGGCGCCCTCCCCTGGCAACAGACTGCAGGTGCACACCACAGTTTGTTCCAAGCCAGCAGTGCAAAGAAAAAAAAAAAAAAAAAAAACTACAGCAAGAAATAAAGACAATATAGAAAATTAAAAAAAAGAGAAAAAAAAAAAGAGGTAAAGCAGACATTCCCACTTCAAACGGGGTGTGAAACTGCATATATATTTTATTCCAGAAAATGAACTTGAAATGCTAATCTGGCTATGAAACGATAAAAATGAGACCAGCCAAACTTTGTGCCCAGCTACATTATGTGTTGAGGGTTGCTCAGAGCTTGGTCTACCAAGATAACCCTACGCGTCCGGTAGGATCCAACAGAAAGACGCCAACTCTATTAAAATAAGAGCAAAAAAAATTTACCTGGTCAACACATTAGTTACAACTCTTCATTTGAGCTGAAGCTCTCGGAAATGAGGCCAGAACACAATCTCAGAAGGAGCAGAGGGAGAGAGAGCGAGAGGAGAAAAAAAAAAAAAAAAGATAATATGAGCTCATCACTACCCGCATTCAACCAACTGCAACTTTCATTTCCACAACTTGAAGCAAAGACACACTGGGGGGAGGGGGAAGCCGAACCAAATCAAAATAAAAAATAATAATAACAATAATGCAACACACGAACTGGGGGCGAATATAATACAGAACAGAATGCGAACAGTCGAACTGAGGGGGAGACGTGAAAACAAAGAGCTATTCTATCAAATGTGTAGAATGAGCAAAGTCTGCAAATTTGTCTGTACAAATGATCTTTGGAGCTAAAGTAAACCTAGCTTGCTCAATGGAACCCGCCCTCCCCGCTCCCCTTCCTCCCCCGTCACCCAGTGATGCTGTCCACCACTCTGGAGAGGAGACATCCCTTTTTTTTTCTTTTTTGTCTTGTTTAAATATCACATAGCAATTTAAAATGTCACCCAGATGTTTTCATCTTTTTTAACATTACTCAACTACTGATATAAGATTTTACTCTCTTTATATTTTAAGTTCTGCGTCATGGAACACCCTTCCATTTTTCTTTTTTTTTCCCTCCTTTTTTTGAGAGACAGGGGCAGCAAATATATATTTAGAGTCTTAATTTTTCTGCAAGCTGCTTTCTCTAACAAGAAGGCTGTACATGTAGCCTTAATGTGTGTGATTACAAAAAAACTAAGAAGGAAGTCATGATTTCATCGGTTGCTGTAGAAGGCATTTGAATGTTGAGATGTGGCGAGATCAGGAAAGGTGGAAAGACTGCTGGCCCTCGCGAGCCGCAATCAACAGTTTCTCTCGCATGATCTCTATGCTGGAGTAGTCAGGCAGCTTCAGGTAGTTGACGCATGTCATGACTGAGGGGAGGAAGTCGTCTGGATTCTCCGTCGACTCAAACGTCTTCCTCACAATCGTCAGAGGTGGGTTCAGGCTCCGGAAACCTGGCGTGCAAGGGCAACAGCGGGTGAGCGCGAGGCAGACTTGCAGTACAAACACATCCGAGTTTATTTGATTAAGAGTCACATGTCAGGCTCATTAAATGGTGTGCGTGTGTGTATGATGCGCCTCACCTCCGACGGGCAGTCTTGGGCTTCCTGTGACAAACTGCAGAAACAGTCTTTGCTGCTCGGCATCGAAGCTGCTCAACACCTCAAACAGGAACCGAACTGCACGGCTGCAAAACGGGATGAAATGGTTGAGAAACGTTACTGTGTTAGTAAAATGATCAAAAATACTCCTCTGCTTTGCAATGATGGTAAAACTGGTGCAACCAGCTGACTGCACTGTGGGTTCTGTTTACTAGAAACGAGAGTCACGATATTTCCAGTAAGAGCCAGGAATGTGGAATTGATCATGCTTTGCCACCGTCAGCCAAATTCTTCGCATAAATACTGAAGAATGCTGAGATTTACAACGATCTAAAACTTAAGAGCCACAGACGGTCTCACCTGTCATGTGTGTATCCGTGATCCGGTCGACAACACTCCATCAGCGTCTTGACATCCCACGTCTCTGATTTACTGCCACACAGCAACTGGTCAAGCTAAATGTTAAAGTGAGAATGGAAGGAGAAAATCCAAACTATGAGCACAGGATTTACTTTACCAAAAGTGTAAACAACTCATGTCTATATTTGACCCATTTTTGTCTACCCTGCATTCCTAAAAACACACCGAGTGCTGCTGTAAGCAATGCTGACACACTGTTGAAAACTGCTGAATTTCATCATTACAGATAGATTTAAAATGACTACCAGGCAGTAAACAAAACAAAGTTTCTTACCTCCTCTGGGTAGAAATACTGCAGGTGATGTAAGGGGAAGACCGACTCAAACCCTTCCCTAAACGATTCAAATTGTCTGGACACTCCTTCATTTAGAGTCCAGTACACCACCAACTACAGGGACAAAGCAAAACATTAAGAACAGTGGGGACACGGGGGGGTTGGGGGGATTGATAAAAGCGTGGGTTGTTAGAAAAACTCAAATACCCTGAGGTACTCCTCCAGGTTGTAGATTGTGACTGGGACATCTTTGCCGCCCTTTTTCAGCTCAATATTTGGGAATCCTGGAAGGGTGAAGTCCAAACCCAGGTCCTCCACTGAGCAGCCATTCATGTTCAGGCTCTCGAGAGCCTGCTGTAGCGTCTCCCTCGTCTGATGGAAACGAACGAGGACAAACAGGTTAGCAGAGAAAAGTGAGGGAGAACTGCTCTGGGTATAAAGTATGACCTAAAGGTAAGAGACACCAATATATGTACAAAGAAGGGGGAGCACTACCAACAGCAGTATCTCAAAGTAAGTTTAGAGGCATCGTTCCACAGAACAATACTCTGGGCTAATTTCATTAAACACAAGCTCTCTGCGCTCTACCTGTGATCGGTCTTGCTCCAGCCTCTTCTTTTGGCGGATAATATCCTCCAAGTGCTGGATTGACTTGGCAACACCGGGATCAATGTTCACCAGGTCGTGGGAGCTTATAGACATCTCATGCCGTAGCATCCACTTATAAAATGGCAGCCCCAAGGGCAGATCCAGCTAAAGACGAGGAGGAGGACAGGATCAGGTCAGAAAGTTTGTTTTAACATGTAAATGTTTACAGCCTCCGCATGCTAAACGGTGTGTAAGAGATGAAAATGGAGGCCGTTACCAGTCTGAAGTCCATTATGGCTTTAGCCATTAGCTTTCCTAAGAAACGGAACTTCATTTTGATTTTGGCTATGTGCGCTGGTTTGGTCGTCCTGCCGAAGGGAACGGCAAACAGTCCTCTGGAGCTGAACATGTACTTTGTTCCCTCTTGGTTTCCTGCAAAACAAGAAGGCGGTCACTGAAAGTTAATACAAGATACTGTAACATTAAATATGAATATGAATTCCAGACATGTCTTCTTGGGAAAACTGATCAATTAAAATCAGTGGCCCCTAAATAACGACATCCTTCAAAAACCAAACTTAAGCACTTTCATTAACGCCTGACTAATGAGATGAAGACTACCTCGATAATGAGTTTTGTATTAACAGACTCGCGTCATTTAACAACACTTTTCATCATTTCCCGCACGTCTGTTCACAGTTGCAGGATATAAGCTGGTACCTTTAGGATTGGCCAGAGTAACCTCTTCGCCTCTCCAAAGACCAAGATCGGCGCGCTGAAGCTCCTGAGACACCAGAGCGTAGAACTCCTGAGTGGGACCGAGACCTGTGCCCACCTGAAATGAGAGGGAAAACAAAGTCCAAACGTTCCTCCTATTTTCTTTCAGAGTTTGAGCATTCAGATACGAGAAACTTAAATACCTCATTCTCATACTGAATCTCGAGCATTGCCCTGGAGCTGCCGAGATCCTGCATCACAGACTCTGCCTGTTTTAGGAGCTCGTCGCGGTTTATTGTCCTCTGCAAACACAGCATAATAGAAGGAATCACATGATCACATTTAGCAGGTCACACGACACAAGATGTGGATTCCAAGATAGAAAAAGTACATCACAATGCTTCGAAGTAACACACTGCACCTTTTTCCTGTCGAGACGTGGTGCAACTCTGCTGTCCTGAGAATCTGACTGGTTGATCTCAGGGTTTGTGTCCAACAAGCGCTGCATTGCTCTGTCACGGTCAAAGGCGGTTACATAGAATAACATCTGCCGAGTGTCAAAGGGGAAGAAGAAGGGGCTGCAGAGGAAAAGAGAGAGAAATGTGTGTTACTACAGCCAGGCAACAACCCCAACAAATGTAATCTTGGCGTTGTAAAACAGATCACAGACTATTCTTGTGAAACTTACCAGGACTTTCCAAGCTCAATGAGCCACGTGGGGATGTTCCCAGTCATGATGACCAGAGGGTCTTGCAGCTGACGATTGGCTTTGGCTGTCAGTTTACTGTTAATGAACTCATTGGTAGAGATAATTTCCTTACACGCAGCGTTCTGTACAACAAAATAAAATATTAAAGTCAATGTTACTGGAATATTTTATGTCACAACACAATGAACAATCCTAATTGTGTAAAGGCCTGTGAAAATTTTTTCCGAAGGACGATATTTGGTGTTCAAAACTATCAGAAACAAACACACACTAACTTCCTCACTGTCAGAATCCTGTCCAAAGGAGACTTACATCATACAGGTAGAACCAGTATCTACTGATGGAGTGCAGGACCCTCAGCAGCAGGATGACCTCTAAAGAAGGGTCATCAAAAGTTATGGTCTCTGGTGGCTCCGAAGTGAGGTATGTCTCTAAGGGATTGATGACGCTGGGACATACACCATCTGGAAGCAATGGGAATAGTTTTAATCAAAACATACACATTTAGATTCAGTAGAAACTGAACAATAAGGCCACCGATCCGCTCACTCGCTTTTTGATTTCACAGTTAAACTTTGCAAAGGTGACATCAAACATCAGATGTACAAGTGTGTGGCCTGCTTGACATTTCAATGTCAGTGACATCAAGTATTTCATAGCCAGCAGGTGAAGTTTTAATGTAAAACGAACAAAGCCTTACTCCTGAGATATCCAAAATTCTCACCATGCCACAGCTCATCCTGCTTCTTGGCGTTGCGGGGTGAGGTTTTGGTGGGAGCAGTCTGGGCTCGGCCTCTCTTGCCACCCACAGCATCTTTGCTTCCATCCTCGTCCTCCCTCACAGGCTTATACCTGTTTACAGGATAAAAGAGAAAATGGTCTCCATGCTTTAAGAAAAACAAAACAAAAACATGTACAGTCCCAGTTTTACTTCTAAAAGGCCACATATTGAATAATAGAGAAGAATACGTCTTTGAAAAGCGGGGCATCCTGGTGTGTTGCAAGTCTCTGTAAAGGATCTTCAATGGTTTTAAGTGGCTGTTTCATGCCTTTTCCCTGTTACTCTGACCTAGAAGATCCTAGAGCAACTAAAGCAATATACTCCAATATTTAAAACAACAAGCGCTTTTCAAGGCACCCAAAGTGCTTTACAATGCCACTATTCATTCACTCTCACATTCACACACTGGTGGAGGCAAGCTACGGTTGTAGCCACAGCTGGCCTGGGGCAGACTGACAGAAGCGAGGCTGCCATATCGCGCCATCGGCTCCTCTGGCCAACACCAGTAGGCGGTAGAGTAAAGTGTCTTGCCCAAGGACACAACGACCAGGACAGAGAGCCCGGGGATTGAACCAGCGACGTTCCAGTTACAGATGCGCTTCTCAACCCCCTGAGCCATGGTCACCCCCCAAACCCTTTAAGAGACTTTGAATCTTGATTGTCATGAGATATTAAGTTGGTATAAAAAGTGGTTATTTATACCATATTGTGTGCGTTTTGGTCCAGATGCCAGCTCGGCCAAGTGGGTTTGCCTCATCATCTGTTGACTCCCGTTCTTCTTCTGCCTGCAGACTGTACTGCCGCACAGCCTGGTACACCGTCATGTTGTACGGTAGCAGGTGGTCACCAATGTAGAACTGCAGTCTGTGACGTACGCTGCCTGAATTCAAAAACTGAGCCGCCTGAGTAATCAAGAAATCACATAGGAGGGATTAAAAAGATGCATATCTACAGAGGATTATATAGAAGCACACGCACAACCATTATTTGGCATGAATGGAATCGCATACCAGTGATTCGTCTATTTCATCATCTGAGCCATCATCATCACTGTCTTCGTCTTCTTCCCTGATTCGGCCGTATCCTGTAGAGACGAGATTTTAAATTTACAATGCAACCTAACAGCGAGTTCTGAAAAATGGCTAACAGCTGAAAAAAGTTTGGTCTCTTGGACAATGCAAACGGCCCTGCAGTGGGGTTGAAGCACAAGTTGACGTAAACATTCTGCAAATGTCTCTCACCTCTGACGACAAGATACCGCTCAATGGCTTGCACCAGAGCCAGAGGGTCGATCTTTACAGGTCCCCCTTTCCACTGTTTAACATTAGTGCAATCTGGGTGTCTCTGCAGCTGACACTTAAGCTGATGTGTGTTGAAGAACTTGAGTGCCTGAGATCCCCTGAGGAGAGAGTGAGAGATTCATATCAATTAAAACGAGTACACCACACCAAAATGTGCACAAACAGCTGGAAACAAAATGTATGTGAAGCCACAGACCTGCTGCCATTGCCGTTGCCACTGGGGAAATCGTGCACCTTGACAGGAAATTGCTCCATTTGGCTCAGACAGCTGTTCATCTTGTGCACCATGGCCAAGTAAGGTGCATTCTCAGCTAGATCCAGGCGACCTATGGGCTCCATTCCTGGAGGCTGAGACAAAATGAGGGAATTTAAAAAAAAAAAAGAAGTTAGAAACAAACCCAGTAAACATGCTTCCACCATCTTCCTGTAAAACGCATTTATTAGAGGAAACTGTTGATTGTAAAAACAGATCACTGCAGAACTTTCAGACTTGAGCAGAATAAGATAATTTAACAATAATATAGGTTTTAGTCTCTCACCGGACAGCCACCGAACACATGGAGGAACCTTTTGAGCCGCACATCACGACTCAGCAATTCTCTGTCTGTGTTGGCGGTCAGGTAGACCAACAGCTGCTTCACCAGCCCACTGTGCTGGATCTCAAAAGACGACACATCAGATTCTGACACAATACTGGAGATCTCCACTAAGCACTCCATACCACCGTCCACCTGTGAAATGCATCAGATGATAAAATATTTCAGGTATGGGGTGTAACTACTGATAGTTACTCAACAAGTACAACTACCATCTTCTTCTTGGAATACATCTTATAACTTTAAAACCTCAAACAAACAAACCCTGTACAAGGTGTTGCTAGCTGTTCAATAACTTCTTTTTCGAGGTAGCGCTCATGTTTTACCTGGAGGTTGAGTTGCTCGGTGGCTGTGCAAAGTCTCTGGAGGACATTCAGTGCAGGGTTGCTACCATCCACATTTTCAGAGTTGAAGTAGCGCTCCACAAACTTAGTCGCTTGGTCTTTGATCCAGGCCTTAATTTTGTCTCTACAAATGACAAAATAAATAATTCACTTGTTAAGGACGATGGTTCAGCCCACGACGGGAGATTTGGATAATATAGGAGTAAAGACAATGCTAAGCTGTCTTCGTTAACTCACAACCGTACCGGTTATTTGAAATTGAGTCCTTGGGAGGGGCCCTTGCGAGGCCACTCACTCCTGCTGTGCGCGAGGGCTCAGAGTTGGCATTGTTGGTCTGAGCACCCAGCTTGCCCCATGTCTTGGGATTGAGACTGGCCAAGAAGGATGATTTGGGTGACTGAGTACTGGTAGGGCTCTTAGCTGAAAGGAAGAACAGGAGAATTATCAACTAATAACATAAAAAATATTTGATTATTATAGATTTAGATCATTTGGGGTTGGTTTTGGGTTTTTTTTTTAATACAAAAAAAATTATGACTAAACAATTCAGTGTACCACAAGTTACTGTACACCAACAGGTTCTGATCAACACTGTAAATATTAGCTGGCAGGTATTACTTAAACACAGGGATGTCAAACGTACAGCCCTACAATTATATCCGACCCGCTAGATAATTTCATGTGTCAGTTATTAATGGTCCGTTTGTACGTAGGAGCCGAAACTTCAGCCCTGCTGAGAATCCATGCAGGCAGGGGGTGGGACTTTATTTTGATGGGCAATCCAGCCAATCAAATGCAAAGACAGACTGGGATCATCCCATTGTGTGAAAAGGAGGAAGGGAGGTAGATGTTCCAAGACAGCAAGTGTAGTGGTACAGACCAGGTACACAGAGAGACAGGGGAGCCCAATTTAAATGCCAGCGTGTCAGGAAATGAAGAAACGAGCACAGGCTGCAGGACATTAGGCGCTGGATAAAGTGATACACGCTTTTATTTTCTGCCATTTTCCATTGTGGAGGACAAAAGGTTTCAACTCTCCAGGCCTTAAACCTCATTTGCAGAAGAAAAATCCATAAAAATAAGGCTTTTTGAAAACATGGAACGAAAAAAACTTTGCTTCCTTAAAAAGTATTACATTTACAGTTCAGTGTTAATTACATAAAATAAATTATATAAAGTGTCTTTGAATGGATGAGATGTAGAAATGTCTGCATGTGGCACAGAGCCATGGCTCAGTGTTTAAATGAGTCTCACAGCCAAGGAAGTTTTTTAATTCTTAACTTCTTTGATCTGCTGCTCACCACAAGCAAGCACAAGCAGAAGTTCTAGACTTGACTTTATTTTCAAAAGTTTTACAACTTTTCCTACTGATAAAAAACCTCCCTCATGGCTATTCATACTATATAAAAGTAATTAAGCAATAAACAATTAACCTGTTGAACCCCAATGCCCCCAGAGGTGAAAGGGAGAACATCTGGTTTTACTCCCAGATCTGTAATTTAATACAGACATGTGTGGTAGCCACAGAAAGGTCAAAATCTCAGATAAAAGCCCACAAAACGGATTCAAAACCACTAAACAGCTAAAAAACCAAATGATCAAAGAGCAGGTAAACTGATTCCACAAAAAGATGCAAACACAAAGTGGGCTCGTTCACCCGACGGCACGTACACGGATGTGCCCCCAGGAGCTGAAAACCGACATTTCAGAGATCCTGAAACCGCAAGTTTCGCACCCTCTGACAAAAATTCACTGAACCAGCAGCAGAAGAAGACTTTATCTTACCCTTGTATTAACAGGGGGAAAAAACAAACAAACACAAAAACAACCAACCAAAACAAACAAAAGAAAAATCCACACCACACTTCCTGCACAGCTCTCTTGCTCTCAGTGTGCTTCCAGATCAGTTTCCCATCAAAAATTGATGATATTTTTCTGCCTATTTGCTTGCTTGTTACGCACCATTCTGCATTGTGCACAGTGTTGACAGCACCTAAGATCAAAGTGAGCTGCATGTGGCCTGCAAATGTTTGACACCCCTGCTTTAACATATGCATCAAAACAGTAACAAATGTGCAAAAAACACATTCAAATAATATTGTCAATCAGTTGTTAATCTGTATAATATAATTAGTCTCATACTGATTTGAGTTCAAGAGTATGGTTCAGAACTTTTTCAACAAAATTATTATAACACATTTGTGTCTCAAAGTGTGTCTGGGACACTCACCCTGATTGTCTACTTTATCATCATCTCTTGGTGGCGAGTACTTGGGCCTTCTAGGTCCTCTTTTAGGTAGTCGTTTCCTTTTTAAGACATCACTTAACCGCCTATGTGCAAGAGAAAGTTATTCATTTCATGCTCTTGTGGTTATTTATGAAGATATTTGCTCTTCCATTAACTACAGACATACATACCCTATAAAGCTTTGATAAATAGTAGCATGTATTAATTGCAGACAATGTACATTATCTGTGCTCCGTTTACATTTTTTAAGTAGTTGAACAACTATTTGACAACAACATTTGCTCTTAATGACTTAATTACTTTGTTTATGAGTTTTTCTTCCAAATACACACTGGATGTTTGGCTTTGCTAAAAAAAAAAATTATATCGTTTCCTTAGATAACCAAACCAAAGCCACATATGGCCTCAAACTCACCCTTGAGGGCTGAGGTCCAGTGAGTCGTCCATGCTGTGCTGGAAGCTGGGTGAGCCCAGGTCAGGAGTTGTATTATTAGCAGATGTGGTGGATGCAGTGCTGATGGTGGTAGTGCAGAGACTGGCGGTGCCACTAGGGCAAGCCTTTGGAGGACTAGTGACCAAAAAGCTCTCAGACTCTGCCAAATTCTTCACTTGGTGCATGACACCTTGAAGACAAAAATAAAGTATAGTAAAAAAAAGCAACCTTAAAAGAAGCACAATACAGAGCTCCATGCCAGCACAGAGCTCTGGCTGAGGACTGTAACTCAATTCACATTTCAGGCAATTCAACGAATAATGCATCAGGGAAAAAAATGCAAAGGAAACCATTAGCATTAATGCATCATTGCCACACTTGCAATATAGTAAGGTTTTAGGTAAAGTCAGCCTTAACTGTCACATTTTACTATCTTATTAAAAACATCTTTGCATTTAAAGCTTTAACAATTTGCATTCACAAACATTAATTTAGCTATGACATCATACAAAAAACTAACACAAAGTGACAGCTTCAGAGCATACTTCTTTTACAAAATGCTTATACTGTCTTAATGCTGTGATGAACAGATAAGAATCCACAGTTCTCCATGGGATCATACACTACCTTCTCTTCTGAAATAAACACTGAAAACATCTGGGAGCTTCTGCATGAGGATCTCAGCCATCTGCAGTGAACCCACTACAATCTTCAAGTCCTGACTAGATAGCATGGAGGCAATGTGACTGTAGAAATAAACACAAGACAAAGGTCATTTTAATTTAAAATCCCAACACTGGCCCTGTTGTTGCTTTAAAATTCTTCCTTTCCAACATCTTTAACCTACTGTAAGACCACAACCAGATTTAATATCAGTGCTAACAGGAGCCAGTAGCCTGGACTCTTACCTGGACACAGCATGGTTCCTCAGCACATCCTTCAGCAGCTCTGCATCAGCAAAGTAGATGATCCTGAGGATGGCTCTAAGGCACTTGTGTCTGACAGCTGGGCCAGCTGATGAGCTGTACACCTCATACAAGACCCCGAACAGAGTTTTGATAAAGCACTTTGCCAGCTCAGGGTCCTCCTTCATCAACTGGGCTCGTGCATCTTCACGACGGACCTCTTGGTGGCTGCCTAATGATAGACATGGAACGGGTCAGATTAATGCCATTAACCATATGCACTCAGTAACTGCATAATAATAAAATGAAATATTTCAGGAGTCTGTAGTAGAGAATAGTAGTTGTTTAGTATATACCTCACTATTTGGGTCATAGTTTAGTTCTCTTTTTGCTGTGGCCAATTAGGAAGCTGTAAAGCTCCCCACCACACACACACTATCCTTAAGCTATAATAACAGCAGTAGCTACAAAATTTAAGTTTAGCTAATGTGTCCGACCATACTAGCACTGGCTGAACTATTGTTATTGCCTTTTTTTTGAGTAACTGTTAAGCTTACTGTGTGTACTGAAGCAAACAAATTCAATTTCAATGAAGCATACCAAACAATCTGGGGCAAATGCTCGTGCTGCTGCACCACTAAAACATTGCATTTAACAACGAAGGAATTGTTTCAGGGGATTTTTTGCTTTTATTTTTTGGGGCCGTTAACCTGTCACTGTTAGAAATATAGCTGTGTGACTCCAAGCTGATTATAGCTACCACCCTCACAAGAAAAAACGAAAATAAATCTTCATTCATTAGGCACTGAGAGCTTATTTAGATTTTCAAAGGACTTTTCCTTTTACAAGCCTAAAATAAGTCAACCCAAGGAGTTTGTTCCCATTCCATTCTCTGCTAAAATACACTCCTCTTCACACATATCTTCGTCACATATCATTAGTAAAATACCTGTGTTGGGGTTAGCAAGAGGGTTAGGTTTCCTCTGGATACCACGTGCTGTTCCTGTGTCTTCATTGATCTGCTGCATAGAGTTGAAGTCAATTGTGTATACGCGGCCGAGGGTTGACAAGCTGATCTCATCTTCCCCGTTCTGGTGGGCTGTCTGCAGAGCAAGACAACCACACCCAATATCAGTGAGAGATATACAGATCTATACCCACACATGATCCTAACACACTAAATATTCTGACACAAGGTTTAAAAATCGATCCATTATTCATTCTTTAGTTATCCTTTATTGTAGCATCCTACTAGATCATTATAATATATTACAAAATAAAGAAAATTTCAACAATGACTAAACTGATATGACATAACATAATAATAACACAGTAATGTGTACCTCAATAATGCGGCTGTCAATGCGGTTGTAAGGATGCCACAGTCCGCGGTCATCCCTCCACTGCCAGATTGCTCCCTCTGTTGTCTGGACACTGCCCTTCTTAAGCATTACATCAACTGCAAAGATGCCTTCTCTGGGCAAGCAGGGCATCAGCTCACTGAAAGGGAAAATACAGAGGTTACCCAATGCTACAAAACTGTTATAGACAAAAATGCCACAAAGTAATAAGCTGTTGTTTTAAGGAAGATTCCTTAAATTACATGAGAAAGATATGCACGTTTAGTAACACACACACACACACACACACACACACACACACACACACACACACACAGGTGTCTGTATGTCTGCTAGTCTTTAATTTTTGCCACACTGCCCAGTGTGACCTTAACAATACCATATGAGTGAGGTCAGCTCGTAGAGCTCCTGGGGGCTCCGGGGTACCAGTTCAATCTGTTCCTGGCAGCTGCCATTTGACGCTCCACACAAAAGGAAACGCAGAGTTTCTGCTATGTCTAATTAGAAGAAAAAAAAGATAAAAACAAGTGTTAAGTGTTATGTTTCAAATTCATACAAACCATAATAACACTACTGATAAAAATAAATCAATGGGTTGCGCAATGAATAAAATAAATTAATTTCAAGACATGGCAATTCTTTGTAAATCATTTACTGCAAACATTCACAAAAATAGCATTAAGTACATGTTTAGTGTCACATCTGTTTGGTTTGCTGGCAAATAAAGACTGCAAGTTCACAAGATGAGAAACAGCAAAAAGCTTTATCATGTAGGTTGATGCAGCTGTTAGCAGGATCACTATTGACAGGCAGTCATAATTTGGATTTCAGTAATTTGGTGGGGGGGGGGGGGGGGGGGGGACAAGTTACCAGACTGTATCTAGTAACTAGCAACTCTTAAATCTATTAAAAATATCCTATCCCGTAAAGTAAATACACTGTAAAACCAAAAAGGAAAAAGCCAATACTGTCAGAGGGCCTACTAATGTGTGACCTATGTGCAAATGTTACTCACTCTGTTTCATAAGCTGGACTGCCAGGCATGGACAGTTGGAGCACATAAGTGAAAACATGCGCACAACCATGATGAACATCCCCGAGCTGAGCACAGGAGGAGTCACTACCAACAGCTGCTGGATGTTTGTCAACAGGTCCCTTGATGCCACCTCCTGCAACAGGTTCTGTTGATTTGAACGGAGATGCATAAATGTACATTAAGTGGGCATGTGGACTACAAATCTCTAAATGGCAAGAAACAACTGAAACAGCAAACATGGTCTACCAAAAACAAACTGAGGTACAGACCTCTTCGTGCTGAAAGTTGTCCACCAGTCTGGCGAAACAGAGACAAGTACTTTCAACTGACTTCTTATCCTAAGAAAGGCAAGGGAATAAACGGTGGATAAGTAACAGATTTACCACATTAAACTAAATAAATGACCTCACTGCTTGACCCAAATCACAGACGTAATGTACCGTTGTTGCTAATGTCAGATCAGTATCCTTTATATGAAAACTGTACCTGATGAGTAAGTCTCTGAGTCAACAGTGGCAGAGAGTCAGCAACAAAGTGGAACTCATCTGGAGTAATGCTCTGGCAGCAGTTGGCTGCAATAGCCAAGGCATTCCTCTGAGCATTAATGCTAAAGAACTCCAGGTACAGGAGGCAGTCAGCAAGCCCACCCTATAAGGGATGACAGGTGAGGATCATTACGACTAAATGCGGCTTGCAGAGAAAAGACAAATTAATGGCACAACAAAAAGACAGCGTATCACTTACGGCCTGCAAAATGGCTTTGCTGTGTCGCCTTGACAACATCTCCAAGGCAGTCAGGGCCTGCTCTGCTACGTCAATGAACTGAATCACCTGAAGCTGCAGACAAGAAAGCCGAACAATCCATTAGCATATGAGAAGGTCACCGTTATGAATTAACAAGTGATTACTGACAAAGTGCCAAGCTTTACCTTCTCCAGGAAGACAGGAATGGCATCGACCACCACAGCAGAAGATCGAGGGAGTGCCTCCATCATGTAAGTGAGTGCACGCGAGGCATGGTTCATCTGTGTGCGCAGAGCAAGGATGTGAATATAATCAGTTGCATGCCCCCCCTTCCCACCATGAGCCCACCCAGCCAAACAAAAAGTAAAACCAATGACATTTAAAATAACAGAAGCCAGTCATACTCACAATATCAAAGTTATGCTCCATTTGTAACAGTGTAATCTGCGAAAGAGCAAGCAGTTACATGGAATTAAATAGCATACATGTTAAAAAACAAAAAGTAACTGATTTTCTGTCAACCAATATTTACATTGCCCATAACTGTGGGAGGAATTTTTCCCTGTAAAATAATGAATAGGTGTGACACTGCTTCAAAACCAGGAAACAGGGCTGTGCAGTACAGGAAGGTAAACAGCCAAAGAAAATAGGACTTACCAAGGCAGGCACCACACTTTTCACAGGAAATCCACCAAGTGTTTCCTCATTGCCCATCACCAGCAACTGGCACATTTCTATTGCGGCTTGGAGTTGCTGAGACTCGTCACCTGTGGCCTGGAGGCCTTGCAGAAGCTGTTGAGCCTTGGAACCTGAAAACAAGGGAGGGATTTATTTATTTTTTATTAAAATATTTTGAGTGTAACAAGAACGCTGATGTCAATGTTAGAAGACATTACTCACTGGCTCCACTGCCTATGGTCCTGTGAAAGAGTTGAGACATGCGGGGTCCCAGGGGCCCAAAAAGATGTGGAGGGAGACCTCTGGCCTCTAGTAGAGCTAAAGGACATACAAAGCTTTATGTATTAAAAGGTCAAATACTTTTTGGTAATATGAGAAATCTCTAAGGTGGTTTTAACATACCTTGAAGCCTTCCCATTTCAGAATCATCAGACTCACTCTCACCAGAGGTGGTCATGCCCACTGCTCCAGCAACCGAGCTTGACGCTGGAAATAAACCGAAAAATTCATTTTTTAATTTTTTTATTGAAGTGAAAACAATCTATCAAATGGCCATAATTCTGTTAACTTTTCCATCTTCACATAAATGAAATCGAAATCGGAATCATCTTCCTAATAAAGTTAGGAAGCTTATTTGAATAATGAAGTGAATAATTAACTGACATTTTCAAACTGCAATGTGAGTTATTATAAAAACATGATGAGTATACATTTGTGTTGTTAGTCCGACTTTTCTAGTCTATAATTATGAGAAAGATCGGAGCAGAAATCTTAGTAGTTCACCTTTTACTTTAGAAAAACCTCTTAGTACATGTTTATCTACACCCCAATCACACATCATTCCAACATTTGAGTTATTTCTGGTTGCAATAAGTAATCTTAATTTGTTAGCGAAAGTACCTGAAGCCCCTTGTGACGCATCATCAGTGCGAGCGGCTGATGAGTTGGCCCCATCTTGGTTGTTGTCGGAGTCGGCCATTTTCTCCTGTCGGCGAGCGTCGGCTGCCCCGCGCTTGCCCAGGCCTGAGCCCCGCCGACTGTTACATGTGTACAAAGAGACTCTGATTATTATACTTTTATAGTGTCAAACTGCAATGCATTCAGTATCATACGAATACACAGCAGTGGTTCCCTTGGCTAGTGATTCTACTATGGTAAATTTGGATCATGCAAAAGCAGGAGAATATAAATGGAAACAGAGGCTTCCATGCATAGTTATTGCCCTTTTATCAAATGCACGTTAGAAGTTTTCAAGTTAAACTCATGGGCATACTGCCAACCATGTACATTGTGCAGGGTTGTTGTGCCACCTCATGTTGTAAAGGGTGGTAAAATCAATTGGGGTCAGTTGGTCTGACCTATAAACACAATAAAATACCAGTTTGTACCTTCTGTGATGGAGACATTTTTCTCCAAAATGCCAATTTGCAGACCTAAATATTGATTATTTAAGGTCACTCAGCTGATACAAGCTGCTAACCCGCTCAGCTTAAATGAACTGTAAACAAAGACAATGATAGCATTTGTACAAAATCGTTTCAGCCTTGATGTTTGTTGTTGTTTTGTTTTTTTTTACTGAAACCGTAACAGACTTTGAGTAGTTTTTTCTGTTTTGATGAGAAGTGGCTTCACATCCAGTTCAGTCTGGGTGGAGCTCTGCTACTGACAGACACTGGAGCTGATGAGGCGTGTGCTTTAAAATAAAATATCATTAGACCAAGCAGATTTTAAAATGGCAACATTGGTGTAACATCATGAAATAAAGCAAGTGATCTTTAAGTTTTCATCTTTTGTTATTTAAAAGTTTTAATATGCAAACTGATAAAAAGTTTAAACTCAACCCTTTGGCCATCCATCTGAATAAAGCAGTCACACTAGCAACAAGGCATCAGTTAGGTCACAGTAGACTACAACTAAGAGTTTAATATATGTAAGCTAAGGTGTTTGGGTGCGTTGAGTCCAATGAATGAAAAAATTGTTTAGCAACTACTTACCATGATTATTCATTACAGTAATATAGTAAACGTTCCAACCTTAAAGAGGACATGAAACACTACACATATAAAGGCTAATTTACATCATGGAGCCCTGCTCTCAAAAACTGAAATAGATACAATGTAGACCTAGATATAACATAACATAGATACACTGTCTGTGAAGCTGGATTTCTTACCATAGAACTGATTGCATCATCTAGGGGCTGTACAAGTGATTTTTTTTTTTTAGTTTTAGTGTCCTTATTCTCACTAAGTTTCTGTCTCTGGTTAGCTAACATAAACTAATAGAAGTCTATTAGCCGCAAACCAGCCAACCAACCACATGACTTAACGTTCTGTCCTGACAGAACATGGCACTACACGTGTTCTCAAATCTTTAAGCGCTTATTTCTTAAATCCAGCATCACAGACAGCATCACATTTGTCAATTTTTGAGAGCAGGACTCCAGGATGTAAATTAGCTTTTATAATTTTTAAGAGTTTAATGTCCTATTGGGGAAATAGAAAAGAAACAGGCGGTAGGAGAAATGGCATAAACTAGCAGATGTGTATTTTTTTTTTTTGGTTTTTTTTTAGTAAAGCCTATTCTGAAATGCCAACTACTGTTGGCGTTTGGCACCTTAGCCTCTGTGAGAGTTCTGCAGGTGCAGACAGAGGCACAAAGAGGTCCAAGTAGCAACACAATCCTTGGTCTGCTTTGGGCGATCTACAGGAAGAACTTTCTGTGAAGCTGTGAAGGACCAAAGGTACCAACCAACACTTGACCATAAGTGGACCAGGTGAGGGACCCTCAGAGACAAAGGCACATAAAGGCCACCACTAATGATCTGTCTACAGATAACCTTTATAGACCAACTTCTAGACAGATATTCCTGACCAAAAGTCTCTTTTCATCATTCTGGCTTAAGAGAAAAGACTGACAGCACAGCACTAGGTCTCATTATTAAAGTTAGACTGCAATCATTTTAGATGCTGAATAAATCATGAATATGCATTTCTTAACTTTAGTATAGCTTCAATGATGTCCACATTCCTCAAAAATAAATATCCAGAAGTAACATGCATTTTTGTTTTTTGTCACTGTAGTGTACCTGGTGCTGGCACAGGAGCCCGTGGTCTTCTGGCGTGTGCTCCGCCGAAAGTTGGGGAGCTCTGCTGGAGGAGACTCGCTGCGCTTCTTAGTGGATTTTCTCAAACCTAAAATAGAAAACAGTGATTATAACTTTTGGGCTGGACCGCAACTGTGGCATCAAATTCTTTCAATTAAAAACATCTTCTACAGAAGGTGAATCAAATTTTTAATTAATTATTCCATAGTAAAACATGTAAGAAGTTTGGGCTGTGGAAGAAAACAGAAAACATGCCACTACATTATGTTTATGGTAAAAAAAAAAAAAAAAATCTGTGAAAACACAGTCAACACGTAAAAGCAAAGACTGATGCTATGGTAAAGGCCCACTGGTGTTGCCTGTGTAGAGCCCTGCACCACAGACCAGTGAGTATTAATAGCAACACCTATGGCACTATGACAAGACAACCTTCATGCTAGGTCTGTGACTCATAATTCAGTACCATAAAAATAAATATTAACAGAGTTAAAACCAAATGAATTAAACATTAAAAATTGACTTCTGGACTTCATTTGACCTCATCTTCATGTCCCACTTGCTACTGATTTACAACATGTCAAACAAAAAGGTCCATCAGACTTATTTCAGTAAAAGTCTTCCAGATGGGTAATTCACTAAAAGCACATACTTGTCCTATGACACAGGCTGCTGTAACGTGACTAATTTAATATGATCAAAATGTTCTTTTGCACTGACAAGCACACAAAAACATGCTGCAGCACTGTACATGCTTACTCACCATTACAGCATAAAGTAACAGAATCTGCGTATTAAAAGGCAGAGGCAGACAGATATGGATATGGCAGGAGAGATGAAGTACTTTCCTTTTGACAGAACCAGCTCATGATTCCTTCCCTGCCCTCAAACATAACTCTGGTCAGCTGGTGGGCCAACACACCAAAGCCTACGAAGGAGGGGTCTCTATTTGGGTCATAGCCCATGGAACAGAGCTGACTTCAGTTACTATCCTTTCACCCATCTAGAACAGACTGACCCCACACTGACCCCTCTGAGTTCAAACTCACTTCACCAGACGTACCAGATTTTCACTAATACATTTGTGCAAATGGTCTATATAGGCTATCAGACAAGCTGGATACTAGAGCCAATGTCTTCCTAGAAGCAACTCTTGCAACTCTGTGGCCATTTTGGCAACACCTCGAGGCAGTTAAATGAAGTCCTTATATAAATGATTGGAGAGAAAGCCTCAGTATAAATTTTGATGGTCACCGGGACACAAAAACTCACCAAATATAATTACTAGCTAAACCTCATTTAAGTAGTACTTTTACTACATATACACAACATGGTTGTCACGATACTGGAATTTCAAACTTGTCAATACCCAGGAAGATACGCAAAGCCATTTTTGGTGCCATGGGCGCGGGGGCTGCTCCTGTATCTAAGTACTAGTAGCCATAGCTACTAGCTGCGTTCACTTTATCAAGGAAGTTAGATGCCTTTGGTTTGCTAACAAGGTAAAACTATACCACACCAGCAGCAATAATATGCAAGGCCCATTTTTCTTTAGCTTTGAACCACTCCTGCAGCACTTACAGGTAGTTTTGTCAGTACTGTATGTGACTTATTAATCGAGTCACAAATACACAACAGTTCACAGGGCTCTAGAATGAAACCAAATTTGTCAATGGTGCAACTAAAAAAAAATAGTGCGACCAACTGTTCAAGTAACAAAAAAAAAAGAAAAAAAAGAAAGAAAAGTCTTCGCAACTCTGAAAGTCTCCGTGTGGTCAACAGCAGACACACATTATGCCCCTATCGTGGTCTAAACCAATCAGAGATAGTTAGGGGCGGTACCTCTCTGATTGGTTGTGGTCCAGATATTCATGTAGTCCTTCGTGTGTACGTTTGAAAGTGCAGGGAGATAGATTGATGTGAGTAGCTTGAATTTAACGATATTGATTAATTAAATCCTGAATCGACTTTTAAATATAAATGTATTTTGCCAGAATCTCAGGTTAAGGCTCACAAAACTATTTCAACAACCACAAGCAAATGAGAGCAGGTAAACGGATTCCACGCAAAGACGTAAACACAGAG
Source organism: Neolamprologus brichardi (assembly GCF_056152115.1). Lineage (NCBI taxonomy): Eukaryota > Metazoa > Chordata > Actinopteri > Cichliformes > Cichlidae > Neolamprologus > Neolamprologus brichardi. Next base: position 13,379,990 of record NC_142117.1, on the reverse strand, counting down.
CGCGGACCCGACGCATCAGAATCAGCTTTCTCTTTCTTGGCTTTCTCACCCGACGACACGTACACGGCATCGGGGCTGAAAGCCGACAGCTCACTGAGTCTGATGCGTCGGGTCTGTGCTGTGTTTACGTGTTTTTTGCACTAGATTCTGAGCTGCAGGTTTTATCTCTCTCCAACCAAAGTTCACCGAGCCAACAGCAAAAGAAGATCCAAACTACAATTCACATTTGATAAACATCATCATGGACTCTCTCTGACTTTTGCCATTTTGTTTCCACCATGATTTAAAAAAAAAAACAAAACAAAAACACTTCATGCACAGCTCTCTCTTTTAAGAACAGTTTCCTTCTCAAATCTCTGTTTTTGGCATTATTCATTCGCTTATTACCCACCAGTCTACCGTTGTTTACAGCACTGTCGGCCGCTGTGGTTTATTTATTTTTTTTGCTTACATGTCCTCGGACAGGAAAGCCTAATTTCTGCTGCCCAATACTGAAGAAATTTAAAGAAATTATGCAAAATTGCAGAATATTTTTAAGATTATCTGCTATAAAAAGCCAGGCCAGAAAAATCTCCTTCATGTTTTTCTGAGTTTTATTCTCAGTTACTTTGACACAAAGGCATCTGCTGTGATGCTCACAATTCTGATGAAGTCTCACATGCATCAGTACTGATATAATATTTCTGACTATCTAAGGCAAAATTGAATCGAATCGAAACCTTGTGAATCGGAATCGAATGGATTATAGAAATCAGTGATGATACCCAGCCCTAGTGAGTAGCCTAGGCCCGACAGAAGTGGATGTAGAGCTATGGGTAATAAGAAAAGATGAAAAGAACTATTGATAACTTTTTAAGTTAAGTTAAAGCCTGATCCGTCTGAAATTCATAGCCAGTGCTCTGACACGGTGTCATCAATCTCTGAACGCTGAAAAAGCACAGTGTATCCAGAAAATACATTATATGTCATGATAAATGCACTGCCCAAGTGTCCCCTCTCCCCACTGCCTTTCAGCGGCAGGCAGCAGCAAACAGGTCGTCAGAGGAGGCAGCTGTGATCATCAAGTTTAACATTGTCTACAATATTGCCAAAGAGTGCCAAAGCACTTCAAGCACAAGCACAAGATTGTTATTTAATCATTTACAAATGAATATTGTCTCTATGGACAGCAATTTACCCCCAAAAAAGTGCACATGTAAAACTGCGGTGTTAAGCGATGCGGTTGAAAAATTTGGGTGCGCCTAAGAAAAAAAATTAAGGCGCACCAGTGCAACTGTGGCAAAACATTAGTCTAGAGCCCTGGTTCAGGACAGAGTACATGTTTTACAGTTTTACTACACTGCTGCCATGTTGAATTGTTAAGTCAGGATTGACAGGCCTGTTCCAAGTTTCAGAAATATAAATCCAAACTGAGGCAGTATTCCAGCTGAAAATTCAAATTTGGAATACGGGATTTTTGACTTCCCACTTGAAATAAAATGCAGCAAGAAGGGCATCCGTTGTGCCCTTCTTTATCTGGCCTTGTGCAACTCGACTCTTTGTGTCTACCTAACATTAATGTGTGCGCCAACGTTAGCTCCAATATTCATGATAACCGTTTTTAATACTGTTGTTAAAACTACTGACCTCTTGAAGTGCTGTTCTGTGTTGTGAATGTCAATTGAGGAGAAAAAACTTCATGCAAATTCATGTTATAGATATGATAAGCCACAAAAAGTAAAAAAAAAAAAAAAAAATAATACACTGACCTATCTCTCTCTTCTATGATAACTAAAGACATGTTTGCCACAGTATAGCTGAAACTGTTGTGAACTTCTGCAGTACACATGCAAAGGTGGAGCAATGTGTTTCCCATTTCAGATACTTGCTCTTTTGGGGGAGGGGCAAGAGAACCACCATCTCTACAGTTACAAAATTCCTACATAGCTTTCTTAAAAGAATTAACATTAAATTTAAAAGAATTAAAAATTATATTAAAGAAAAAAGATTATAGAAGAGATTTCTGTCTGGTTTTAGTTTCTAACAGATATTCTGACATTTAGAAACAATATTTAAATGCTTTGCCTATCAGAAAAAAAATATAGATTTCCTTACAACACAACAACAGTAATTGGCTCAAAATGTGTAGCAGGTGTTGCATTTGCCCAGGCTCTGCTCCATTTCTACTACACTAAACAGAAAAACAATAAATGCTTAAGTTTCAACACAATTAAAAGCAAATAGGCAAAATAAGCCTTACGATCTGGTGACTAGTATTCCCTACAAAAGCAGAAAATATATTCAGTATGCTACCAACCAGCTTTAGTGTACTGTGCTAAAACTCAAAACATCTGCATTCATAGTAATTTACAGAGCAGTAACTGACTATACTAAAGTCACAGGACAACCACGATATAGACCATGTTACATAAAGTCTTGTTTACTGCTGATTGAGCCTGCCATACCTGTGAAATCACTGACAACTGAATGACCAGCAGTATTTATACATCTCCGGTTTCAGGCTACTGGTACTTATGCCTGAAATATGAACCAGCTCTGTGCAGTCCACACACAACATGTGTACATGAGACATCCTAGTCAAGACACAAACTTTTTTATACACACTGTGTTACAGTGTCACCAACTGTACTTATAAATCATAAATATATGAATTACACTAATGTTTGCATATGGGCCTTTTTGAATGTTTTCTCTGCACAATTTTATCTGAAGTTAAAATCATGTGTATGCTTTACCAGTTATGCTGGAATATGTCTAATACAAAAACAAATACATTTATTCCAAGCAGTTCAGAATAAGGTTTTGTATCTCATGATGTAACACTTAATCCCTGGAATATAACACCTCAATTCAAATATCAAAGACCAATGTGCCAAAAGATAAAAACAAACAAATAAGAAAAATAAACCCACAAGCCAAATCCTAACCCTCTTTATAGTATTAAGTTCAATGGAAAGAAAAATTAAAGGAGAGCTCTATAAAAAAAAAAACCTTCCCTCCGTGATAGTCAACTATTCTGAACAACAGAAAAAATATAAAAACAAATATGGAAGAAAAATTTCTGAAGTACAAGTGCTGTCCTCATAGAGCTAATATTGCAGACGTGCACAGTAAATGTAACTTACTTGCTAGCTTAGCTTGTAATCCTGATGGCCCAGGTTTGGAGGTCTCAGTTTTGGATGATCCAGGCAAGGACAGTTTGGGTTTTGGCAAATTGACTTTGGGGTTGAAGCGTGCTGCCCACTCAAATTTTGAAGAGCTGGCAGCTTTGGCCTGCTCTTTGTCACGTGTACTACGGCGTGGAGAGGGGCTAGATGCTGAGCGGGAGCGACGTGCCTTGGACTGGTCTTTTCCTTGTTTGACTCGGGCGCCTTGGGTGGTGGTGCTGTTGGTGCCTGTGGTAGAGGAAGAGGTGGAGGCAGAGGAGGAGGAGGAGTCTGTCACGTTGCTACACCCAGCTTTGGCTGAGGCGGCCGATTTAGACGCCAGCTTGGTGGGTTTTGCAGTTCTGCCCTCGGTACGATTGGGGAGGGACCCAGCGGTGCTACTAAGACCGGGGAGAGAGTCTGCTTTTTTCCGTTTTTGGATTGGCGAGGCCCCAGTGGCCACACTCTTCTTGCTCTGGCCTCGACCTGACGATGCAGGCAATTCTGAAGTAAGTGATCTCTTCTTGGACTTAACTGGGCCTTTCTTGGTCTCTGAGGTATTGTCTCGGGGTGACGGGAGCGATTTCGGCTTCTTGGCAGGGGTTGGGCCAAAGGTACTTATTTGGTCAGGAGCTTCACTTCGCTTCAGCCCTCGGTTGCCTTCACTCTTAGATTGGTGGCCTGGTCGCTCTTGTTCAGATGTTCCTGCAGCCTCTGGGTCGTCTTGCAATACAAATGAAGCCACGGACAGAGTAAGACCGCTTCTGTTAGGGTGGAAAAGACACAGAAGTCCATCTTAGAAGATTTATGAATCCTAAAAAGCAGAGCATTGTAATGCCACATTCACTGCCCTTTTTTTTCAGATTTTGATCAAAGTCCAAAAGGACAAAAAAAATGCATGACCCTATTTACACACACATACACACTAAGCACCAAGTAGAAAACACGGGTACCTTCTTGAGCTGTGCCCTCTGGACTGGCCAGTGGCTGAGCTGGCTGTGGCTTTGGGAGCCTTAGAATTAGGTCTTCTACTTTCAGGTGGGGAATTTGCTTTATGTTTTACCTGCTCTGACTGCAACCTGTAAGGTTGGAAATTAAAGAGCACGTAACAGTGTGGGTGTCTGTGATTAAGTTACTTATAAAGAGACTTGATCAATCTCCAAATCATTTTGCCTATCTCCATCTGCATATAATCTGGCCATTATCACGTCTGGAGATTCATGAAAAATAAAGCTAAAAGAGGGTTAATCACCGACTATGACAAAAGAACAAAGATAAGCTTCTCCTTTGATTACATAGGACAATTTTACCATTCAGCAAGTTAAAATACCAATTAACTACAAAGAGACACAACCCAAATACAAATTCCCCTCTACGAAACATTTCATCTATTGCTCTTTCAAGAAAGGTTCAACAACTGCTGCCCACAAACTACGGCTGCCTTTTAAATATTCTGATTTTAACTGGACAGTAAGGATGCAGATACACTCACCTTCCAGCGACTGTGTGGTCTTGTGGCTGGGCCGCAGCAGTGTTCCTCTGTGAACGGCGCAGTGACCCCCCTGGATTGGAATTAGGCCGGTTGGACATTGGCACCTCTCTCCTGAAGGGACATACCCTTTCTAGACACTACCATTCACTGTAATAAAGGAAAAAGAGACCACAAAAGAACATTAACAAAATACAAAGACCACCCTTAAACCTGCACCCTCTCACCACCACCAAGTTGTCTGTGGTTTAAAATAAGCTGCTGTCTATTGAGATTGCGTATCATTGAACTACAGGTTCACCGCTCTGGCCCCTTTGAGATGATCAGTGGCAAAAGTTTCTCAAGAGTGTAGATGAAGATGCAACATCTGGGTGGGGGTTGGCAGCAACAAAACATGCTAGTAAGTACATCCCCTCATAGCTGAAAATCAAAAACGGGGAACTAAGAACTTTTAAAGACTTTATGCTAACTATATTATTATGGCCCAATATGACCCGTTAAAAATAACTAAATCATAGCAGAGCACAGTTCGTGTTCCTAATCTCTCAATAACAGTCACAACAAAATGTATACTTCTCTGAATAACATTCAGTAAAATACAGCAGTGCTGTTAATATTAAACCTTACTGCCAATATCAAATTTTACTGAAATGTTTTAGTTTTTCCCCCTCCCTGTGCACCATGAATATAAAGCTATCACCAAGTACCCTACTTACGCACAGTATAATACATTTTTACACATTAGTACCTTCAAATCTTTGTCAGAAAGCACTACTGGAACCTTTTCACATAATTAAAATCATCAAAAGGATCATTTTACAATTTTCTTACAACAGCGAAAGATTCCTTTGTGTATTATTAACCAAGGTCACAGCCTAATTAAAATAAACATACAATACGGTAGACTACAAATTAATTCTTTTTTGGTTTCAGTTTAAGTCCTAAACTAACTGCCAACAGCAATTATGCTTCAAAATGACTACAGCATTGTATAAAATTTATATATCTGATCCAGTGTGCTTAGTGTTAGGGGTGCAGTACAATCTTAACAGTTTAATTGATCAGAATAGTACAGAAGTTTTCTTTTTAACATCAGAAGTGAATGCATGTATCTAACTCACAGGAGTCAATAAAGTGACAATACTGATAAGACAATTGATTAACTTGATCTAAACACATACAGGAAGATGATTTCATTATTTGCTAGACAAAAAACCATTGAATCCCTAAATAAATTTTTTTTTAAATTTTTTTCAAAAGCATCTGACTATTTAAGTCACAAGTTTAACTATGATATCACGGATACTGATGATAAAAATACGCCACACTTGCCAAGCTCACTGGGCCATGTTAGGCCTGCACTGACAGTGCATCCTAGTCTTTGTTATTCGTCCATTCTGACAACTGGTGTTCCCCACTAGAGTATAATGGTATTAGTTAAGCTCATCAAATGATTTACAGCCTCACATAGACCATCGACCCAGTTTATTTTACCACATAACTAAAACAAGAACTGAAGTGTCCGATTTTTTTTATACCCATGATTTACAGAGGCCTATATTTCTGACGTAGTTGTCCACCACCACCGACTAACGCTAGCATGTTTAGCCACTTAATATCCTAGCAAGCCCTATACATTTTAACAATACCTCCATCGTATCGGTTTATTTATACAGAAAAGCTTCACACATCCAAAAGCGAAGCTTGTGGCGTTTACATCTTGAATCTACAAAAGAGAAAACGCTAGAAGACTTGCTAACTGCAGACCAGCAGTTAGTTAAAGTTACGCTGGCTAAGGCAGCAACGGTTACACTGAAATGCGTAGTTGGCGTGCCGGTGTGTCAACCTATTCAGCTAGTACCCTAGCCAAACAAATTGTCACATTTGAGAAGCTAGCTTGTTTGTGTTACGAAACGACATAATGCTTACTAAATGGCAAATACGCCCCTCCAACTGGCGAATAACGATCGGGTTCATCCGAGATTAGCTTCCCGTCGAAAAAAGGCAACATCGACAAGACCCGTCTTTCGACAGCGGTTTAATGTAATAAAGCTAGCAGGCTACAAGTAAACTAACGCAAGCTAAGTTTGCAGTCGGATTGCCAGGACACACAGTTCTGTGTGCGTGTGGTGGGGGGGCTGACAATCAAGTTTAGAGAAAAGAGAAATACGTTTGTGTTTCGTAAGCAAGCTCACCGTCTACGATTGATGGGGGTAAATAAATCCAAAATACACAACTGTCACCTAGACAGGTAACGACGCTGATACAGTTCTACACTCTCCTTGCAATTGTCAGCGCGAATTGTTATGTACAGATAGACTCCTAACTAATGTTGGTAAGCTATAAGGATGGCTAACAATATTTTCTGAGCTGACTTAAGGCCAGTGCCTCCCTCTCACTACTACAGCGCTGGCTAGCCTTTTAGCTACTGTTAGCCAGGAAGACAAGTTGACCACTAACAAACAGCGTGCCAACACAGCGCATGGTTCTTGTTAAGACTTGGGTAAATGGGACACATAACGCCAAACATCTCATTCAACTACCGTTAAAGTACCTTGCTCAGAATTCAAAGCGTCACGGCTAGGTTATCATTAGCAAGCTAATACTAGCCTAGCCACAGCGAGGGTTTCTTCAATGACCGTTCTCTCGCAAACAGTAAGCTGACAAAAAAATAAATAAACAGCCGGCTATTGGCTTTCAAATACCTCGCTGTTTTCAATTAAGCTGGGAGCCGAGATAACACCACATTACTAACCCCGTCGAGACCGAATTAGCAGCTACAGGACTGTCGCGCAGCTTACGATGTTTAATCAAACAAGAGCGTTATAGCTGTTACCAGCTAACCTTGGCATGCCAGCTAATTGACGTTAGCGAGCCTTGTTGTCGATGGCTAACATTTTGCCAGCTCGACAGGATGGTTAAAAGGATTTGTGTTGAAAACAGCGTTTTTGCCAACACCGCACCAATTCAGTGTTTATGATAAAGTTTTGATCAAAATTTCCCAAACATTAACAAGTTGTCTAGCTAGCAGTTAGCAAGTAAACGCTAACTAGCAAAAAGAAATGGCCCCTGATACCTTTAGACACAAAAAAACAGGAAAGCAGGACCGGGATTCGAGTTATTTTCGCAACACCCATTCTTCCGATGTATTTCGAGGTTGAATACTGTTAAAATCCCAAAAGACTACAGGTTTAAATGTCAGTGAAAATGTCTACCTTTTGGTATAATGTTGTTACCTATTTGTTCCAGTGTTGTAGTTGTAACAGACAGTGCACCAGCTCCTCTTTTCTCTCTACCACTGCTAGTTTCACATCAGCTGAGGGGCCTACAACCGCAATATACCTCCGCGTGATTCATCCGCTCCGGGACTAGTTTGCTCCTTATTTTCTGTATCTGCTTGCTTTGGGTCAACAAAGCGAGCGCGAGCACTGGATCGGCTGCTCTTTCGAAACAAAGCTACGGGTTTCTAATGAAGACAATTCAACTATTTTTGTAGGCATCCAGAGACAGTCGCTGAATCACTGAAGTCATTGGTAACATTAGCTTGTCACAAATATTAAGTATCAATCCGCTGGGTCGTGACCCCCCCTCCTCCCCCCTTCAACAGACATACATGAAACAAGCATATCTGTAAAATTAATATGCCCCGGATAACTTTTTGTTATTACCCAACATCAATGATAAAGCAATCGGTCCGTTTCGTGAGTCGTTGTGCAAAGACAGTTTTAGTTGCTTTTTAGTTGTCATGGCAACATATTTGCGTCCAAAATGGCGTCTTTGCTTGGGGAGAGACTGTTTGAAATTAGTGGTCAGGGTCCGCCGCCTCAAAAGGATTTTTTTCAACTTGTCATTACCAAAAACGAGGTTATGTATTAGGTCGTCTTTTTATATAACCGACTTTCGAGGAGTAACTGTATAAAGCGTGCTTATAACAACAATCCCTCTATTTGAGGCTAGCTTAATTTTCACGTCGTTTAGCTTTAAATATGGCTTTGCTACTATTTTCTAATATTTATGCTTAACAAATAACAAGCTAATAGCAAGATGTTTTAGTAAAATCATTCGCCCTGTTCCAGTAGCATATCGGCATCTTGTAGCCACTACTTCAAGAGAGTCTCCTGGATTAAAGTCTTGAAGTCCCATCTTTGTTTTTTCCCTCTAAATTTAGGTAATACTAACCTCATGGAGGATTTCTTTGCGACTTGAATGCAGAGGTCTTCCCCCAAATCAGCAGAAGATATCTCATCAGGACTTCCAAAATGATAAAACTCTACAGTGTAAGTTTTCTTCATCGAAATTATCACTCCCACTTCCATGAAGTTCTTGATAATATTCTTTTCTAACCTATTTCTGAATCTTGTTTGGGTTTATAATTTGACATAGAAACTTTTCAAGGATCTAACCGCAGGGCTGTGTTTGTTGACTTATCATCTGCAGATGAAGTCGGTGCTGTTTTTGGGCAAAGGATCCTGGATTACACAGCAGCACTGTGTCAAGGAAAGTTTGATTACCTGGAGCGTTTACCTGATGACATCATGCTCCGAATCATGTACTGCCTCGAGCTGAAAGACATGGCACTGCTGGCACAGACGTCACGCAGATTCAAAACGGTGAGGACAACGGTAAAGTACTGGATTTGTTCGATGATACAGAAATAATGCTTTAGTGTCTATTGTGCTTTTCTTGTGTTCAAATTCATTTGTATTCATGTGTATGTTGTGCTGTGCTCTAACCGGATTGTACCAGCTCTTCAGCTCTGAGAAGTTTTGGGAGCAGACTGTGAGGAACTGCGCTGGGTTTAACAGGGACATTGAGGACATAGCCAATGCCATGGGCTGGAAGCGCACCTTTCTAACTTTTTTCCACAACAGTGATGATAAAAAACAGCAGTAAAATATATATTATATATATATATTTAAAAACAAACCCTTTTATTATTGTTCCAAAACAAGTAAAATCACACTGGCTCATTAGCAAACTAAAAAAGACTTCAATAATGAATGATGAGGGCTTTTTGTGTGCGCGCATGTGTGTGTGTGTGTAAAAAATGTTGTGAATATTCTCCAAAGCAAATCAGTACTTTTGCATTACAAAGGAAAATCTTGCTCGCAAGTTTTGTTTTGTTTCAAAGAGTGTGCGTTGTGTAAGATTCCTTGTAAATGACATTAAATTGGCACTTTGTGTCTGGATGACAACCTGGTGAAATTAAAACATAAACAAACTTACAGAAAAATACATAAGCAACTGAAGTCCTGCTGACATCATGTCATACTTCCTGTTTACATTTGCTGGTGAACTGCTGGCTGCGCCCTCTGCTGAAAGCCCTCAACCGGCCTCCGCTGTCTTTGCATACACAAGGCAGCCTGGCTTTCTGTGGGATCACTGAAGCAGCCAGCAGAGGGAGCAATGTCACAATGAAAACGTCAAAATGAGTCAGATGACAGGAGGAGGAGGAGGAGGAGGAGGGAAATCAAGTATGTAAAGGTAACGTGTGCAAAACAAGTGCTGTAGTTCTGGTTACCATATCAAGGCCTAAAAGACTCCAACTAACTTATTCTGGATTAAAAGCTTGTGCATATACGTGTGTAAGGACATCTGACACAGCAGTCCTACCTACCTCTCCTGAAACCTGTACCAGCAAGCTACAGTAACATAAGACAAAGGTATGCACTGTTTTTCTCTGTTTACAGGTACTTTAGAATTAGAGCTGGCATGTTATAGTAAATGTTAAAAGAATAACATAATACAGTCCTACTGTCATGTAAGAATGCCAAAAAAAAGAAACAAAACCTAAGTAAGCCCTTGTGTTATAACAAAAAGAAGAACACGTGTTAAACTGCAGGTAGTTTAACATAAATGATCGTGCCTCCCTGCAATATCAAATATTTCTGTGGCCAAATGATAGCTGTGTGCCGGAGTGATCTGACATGACAGCATACAGCCCTGAATGGTGGGTACCATGACCTATTATTAGCCCCTGACACCGCCTTCTCAGCTGAGTCTGGTCTAGGAAAAATATTCATTACGTAACAATAAAGAATCTGTCTCCCAGACCCACTTCCCGAATACCACAGCAACAGCTAGGCCTCACTCTGAGGCATCAGCCACATCCATTTGATTACTGACGTGGTGTAGGGCTGTGTGGGTTTTTTCATGCTTATCCATTTACTGCACACATTCACAACACCACCCCTCCTTCTCAGTTCCTCTTTGTGGGTCAGTGATGCAGCGGGAGTGACGCAGCAGTAGCAGCAGCCTCCAGAAGGCAACTTCGCACAGCAGGAACCGGGAACCTCTGCCAGAGCCATAGTCCACAGACGGCAGTGACGAAGGGAAAGTGGTAATGGCCTGATCCGGGCTAGAGGAAGAATGGGAGCCGGGTAGTCGCTCTCCTCCTTCTAAACAAACACCAGAGAGGCTTCCACAGCGAAGGGACAGGCCCGGCAAGACCTTCCACACAAACATTTTGGTAGGCATCTCAAAGTACGAGTGCTTGTTGCGGCAGCAACATAAGTTGTCCAAGGGATGAATGTCTTTGTATGCTAAAGAGTGTGAATGCTTTGAGAATGAGAATGAGGCCTACTCAGCCTTCTGCTGCAGTCTTTTCCTCTCAGCCTTTTCCCCGAAGAGCGTCCCTGCAGGCCGCAGCTGAGCTCACTGAGCATCAGAGGCGAAGAGGCCTGTTAACTTTGTCCTATGGTTTTAAACACATCCTAGCTGTAATGTCAGGGTTATGTTTACAAAATACCAATATGAGCACAAAACCTCCAGTTAGGACAGTTATTTTCTTTCTTATCATTTGCAGGCCTCTTTAAGCTTTAGCTTGAGACCTGACCTTGTAAATCCCAAAGCAACTGTGCCAAGCAATAAAAAAAATCAGCCTAGATGAGCCTAGATACCCTTATTAGGGTATCTAGGCTGTTCATACAGATGAGTTATTATTTAGGTTAAAACAATAAGAAGACCACAAAATGGGCTTTTTCTCATAAATAAGAAATAATTCGTTTTTCCAGCATCAGAATCTGCTGTCAGGTTTTTACGGAGGAGAAAACCTGAAATTAGACACAGACTACTAATATATACTGAAACCAGGGTTTTAATTTGACTTCTAATATCTCTTTGCTGTGAATTCGAGAACCACACAGGCGCTAACTAAAACAACAGGTGGCTGCTATGATTGGACAGAGCTGTCATACCAGGAAGGAAAATATAAATACATATATGTATATATGTCTTGAAAGTTCAAGGCAATCGTGATCAAGAATGATCTGTTTGATGTACCGCCCACTTTGTGACGTGCAAATCTCGATAAGCTTATTAAAAAAGCTTATAAACTTGTCTGACTAGTAAAAAAATGATGCTGTTCTTCCTCTTTTCAATATCTTGCAGTCTATAAATATTAATTAAATGCAGCTTACTGAAAAAGAGCTCTTAATGGTTTCTGCACACAGTGGAATCACACATGTATTTTTTAAAAAAGATGGTGGCAAACAACAACCTAAATGGTCTACATGGATTAGGTTTAATGTTTTATAAAGCAATAAATGTCTAGCCATTCTAATCTCCATCTTTTTATCATCAAGTTATTTCTTACTCTCAGTATGGGGACTTACTGATACACTACAGTGATGCAAAAAATGCCTTCATGGCAGCGATCATTACTCCAGTTTTAGCACGTTATGGGCCGGATTAAATGCTCCTAGCTTTCTTAGTCCAGAAGAAGGCTTAAGTAGTGGTGAGAGTCTAAAAACAAATGTATTAAACCACCTTCCCTCCCAGAAATGATGCCAAATGAAAGTGAAATCATTTTCACTGCATTTTCATTGCACTCTGGTGCTTTCCAAGAGCAGCCTCCGCAAACCGTTAACTTTATTTCATTTTCATTTTTTGTACACGTGTTTTTGTGACCACCTTATTCTGTTTAAATGTTACTTTGACATGTAGTAGTTTTACTGTACGGTGTAAGGCGCAGACAATCAAAGCAAAACAAGGTTACTGTGCAGACTTATTTAAATGCATCCATGCACACAAATTAACTTCTTCCAACCAAAGCAGGGTTCTCTCATTCACATGCGTGAGAGCGAGTAGATAAGGACTTCTCACAGAATGGGCGGATATTTCGACGCAGCATGATGAAGGTCAAACGAACCTGTAGGCTGACTCTGCTGAGAGTCAGACCAGAGAATACAAAGTAAACTTTATAGTAACACACGCTGTAATTATGGCGTTTTCACCACAAAGCATTGTTCAAAAGCCTTAAAGGATCAGTCTGATCCAAGCATGAACTAAAAAGTGTCCAACCAATACCACTGTCATGTAGGGGTTTTTTTTCCTTTTGGTGTCAGGCAGTTTGTGTCTTTATATACATAAACTTTACTTTCTTTGCTTTACAAAGGTTAAAAGAAAACATCATCATTCCGCTGTCACTCTCAAACTGACTGCTTTTCTCATTTTTACTCTGAATCAAACAACTAATCCAAGTTTTAATGTTTGCTGCTACAGTAAAAATATGTTTAATCTGTCTTTTTGTTGCTTTACACTGTAAGTTCACACAAGCAGATATGTAGATGATGATATTTGAAAAGAAAACTGAACAGCGATGAGCGGAGGGCTGCGTGCCACGCCACCCAGAAATGGTGGCTATTGTGTGCATTCATCAAACCAAATTAATGTCATACAGCAAACACAAAAAAGGGGGCAGCAGTCACAGCTGTTAAGATTTTAAAGTTGGGTCTTTTAAGTGTGGAAAGCACAAACACTTAATGAAGAAAACATTCCCCCCTTCAGGGCGATGAGTAAGTGCATGCATAGTGATACAGCACCTGCCTCATTTCTGTCTTTTGAACTAAATAGTGCCATAAAAATGAAAGCTTTGATGCTTGCTGTTTGTTAAAGTGGATCTCAGTCAGGATGAGGAGGGCACAGTCATATGACTCCACTCTCAGCCGCGTAAATAAAACAGTGCTTCCGTCCTTAGAGGCTAGTGAGAAGCTCACAGAGCCATGTCGTGTTTAGCTTCCTCCCCTCCCCCTCCTCGTCTGCATTGCTGACGCATCTGCTGCCGGTGCATCAATCAGCAGCTTCTATGTAGGTATAAGCAGAGTCTCCGCTGAAAGCGGGACTCTCTCTTAGCTTTGCATCCGGTTTGCATGCTCGATGCAACTATGAGAAAAAGCATTGATGAACATCTGTCCGCTGACTAACAAAGCTACACAAATAGGACAGTGCCATCTTCTCTTAGCTTGTGCATTACCTAACCACAGTGACTGCGTAAGCACAGACGAAAACCTTTGGTGTAATGTATTGCTGCACTGGCAAAGACAGACAGATAGTGTAGCGTCATGCATTTAAGGTGCATGCTCTTTCTAAGTGGGCTGGAGATGATTTTATGTCATGCATTTTTGGTCAACATCGAGCTGCATCGAGATCCCGCTGGTGCGGTGCTGGGGAGATTTAATAGATCGTCTGCTGTACAGCAGAGGAACCCTTCACTCTATGCTGCTAATAGCAATGCAGCTCAGCGTTTTCTCTGGCGGTGCATTCGAGTACAGAGCTGGTGTGTGATGTAGCACCCTGCATCTCTCCGCTCTCCCTACAACCCTCTGCCATGCTTAATAAAAGTTGCCGCTTCCTGCTCAGTGGCTCCAGAACGAAAGCTTCAGTTGCCCAGCCAGCACAAAAGCAGACCAATACTCCGATTTAGCTACACGCTGCTTAAACCGTGAGTTATTCCTATAGCTTGTAGCAGGACAGAAGAGGGACAGCCAGAGGAGGGCAGGGCAGATCTAGCCCAGGACTTGGGCTGCATGGATAGAGGCGAAGGACGTTGGAGCCGGAGTCATCTTCATACAGAGAGGGAGGGAGAGGAAGAAAGACGTCAGAAAAAGCTCTGCTTCTGACAACACCACTGTTCAGCGACCATCATAGAAAAAGAAAACTACTTTCGCCTTGGTCTCACGAAACTGTTTTTCATGTATAGTTTGGTATACACGGGGCTGTAGAAAAGGGATACTGCATGACACTGCTTCCTGTTCGCCCTGCATCACTTTCTCTGATTTACTAAGGTATGTTTTGCATGATTTTTTAACCGTTTTTCTTTCTCTTTTTTTGTTTGGGGTTTTTATTTTTTATTTGCGGAAGTTCGCTTCGCACAGATGAGTGAAGTGTCTTTTGCTTTGATATTTCGCTCTTTGATTGACAATGCTGTCTGTATGCTGTGCTGTCATTTCTTGGTTTGTGGTTTAGTGTGTGGGGACTTTTTCATTACAGATGTAACAAAAATAATTTCACTTTGTCTTTGAAGGTAAACTAAAGTTGGGGTGTGGCAAATTCATAAGCCCTGATGAGAAATTCTAATTTCCGCTCAGCATGTGGTGGGAATAAATCCGAGAAAACTGATAGAAAATGTGGAAAAAATGAATGCGGTGAAGTAGAATAACGATGCAGAGGAAAGGATGAAATGCTTCTGATGAAGCACAAAGTATGAAATTAAAACAAATGCGTGGCACATCACTTGCGCTAGGTGAGAAAGTCCATTTTTTTGCTGCAGACAAAGACACACAGACCAATACACAGACACAAAGTACATTCAAGCCGAGACAAAGGCAAACCTCGATTGCTCTGCAGACTGCTGCGCGGTGCAGGTTCTCAGAGAGGGCAGCTTGTTTGTGGGAGAGAGAGGGGACCGAATACTCGGACGGCTAATACAGTCACTTGCCATCCAGCTGAATCCCAATAAGAGCTGCGCCATAGCATGTTGCCATGACAACAGAGGCCTGTCTGAGAAAGACGGCAGCAGGGTGGCTGTGTTTCATCAGTCTGG
Organism: Neolamprologus brichardi; assembly: GCF_056152115.1. NCBI lineage: Eukaryota > Metazoa > Chordata > Actinopteri > Cichliformes > Cichlidae > Neolamprologus > Neolamprologus brichardi. The sequence goes on along the minus strand of NC_142117.1, from coordinate 13,364,533 downwards.
GATGCTTTAAAGACTGGCGGCCATATTTGTTGCACGAGAATTCAAAAACAAAACAAAACGTAAACACAAAATACCTTCGGTGATAAATCACCTGCAGTCCCGGGAGTAAAGAATACCGGTCGTTCACAACAGCAGGCTGCCAAATGGCGCGCACCACTGGCAGACATTAACAAAACGTGACACAATATCAGATATCAAACTGAACTGTGAATATAAAACAGAGATAACCGATAAAGATGACTGGCGTGTAGATAAAAACATATTAAACTCCTAAAAAAAAAGGATCTAATGCTAATTTGTACAATCATCACTGTGCGACTTTCAATGCAGCCACGAAGATGAAAATAGCAACAATGTAAAGTGGTGACCTCTGAGCTTGACTTGCAAAAGAACTGATAAAGGCGTGATGATTCAGCACTGGCAAGTGTAAGCTGAGTGTGTTTTAGCAGATACAGTCAGCGCCCTGTGTAACACATGCTAAATGCCTCAGTAACGACTCATCCCTAACTGACTCTATATGAGTAGGCCACAGTTAACCCGTCATCCTCTTTCAAAGTCAGAATTAGCTTCATCTAGGGTTTGCAGATTGCAGATCGCGTTAAGTCATTATCAGAATCAAATGAATCCATAAACGCTGGATTGCCAGCATTCAAAAATACCAGTCTGTACAATCAAGGCCGCCATTAGCTCCAGTATGCGGAAACTGAAAGGCATTTCCTCAAGAGTAACTACCGCATTACTATTATCAATGCATTATCAATTTTATATACTAACACATGCAATAAATAAGCTTTTCATAGCATTGTTTATGTTAGTTGCTCTTAAACGAGGTATTGATGAATAGTTAGGAATTAAAAGCAACCTTTGGTGCCTGCACGACAAACTGAAAAACAAAATGGGAGCATATGACTCATAACTCTATGGGTAACATTCATATATTAACTTTAAAACCAAAGCAAAACAAACCAAAAACAACAGGCAGTCATGATGACTGTACAACTGGTCTTTGTGTTGTGCACCCTGTGGCATCACACTGACTGGATTACCATTCAATTTATTCATCGTTAATTACAACTAAAAACAAAAAGGGGCGACTGTTTGAGAATGCCAGGTGCACCAGCTGTCAACCATTAGGTCACTATAAATTCAGGATTTTTTTTAACTGCAGCCATTCCGGTAAATTTTTAAGCCGGTCTCTTTGGTTTTAGCTCATATTTAAACGCAGCCTTTGAATAAAAATGCTCGCTCACAGTACTTCTACACGGTTGCGTGACACACTCCCACCAGAGCACTTTCTAGTACAAACTATAAGCCACAACGCAGCTACTCTGCAGCCTTTGCTGTAGTAGCTTACAGTTGTCACTTAAAGCTCAAATTTCCATTCCTTAATGTAATTACTCACACCCTCCCTATTGCTGCACCGTCTAATGATTCACAGCCTGAAATATCAAAGTGCATTAACAGTTACGTGTGCCCGACATAAAAAGGGAGATTAACTTTTAAAAATGTGAGATTAAAGAGCTCTTCTACAGACGAGAAGCACATCTGGGATTAAGCAGAAGTGATTTCAGAGAGCAACACAGTCTTAAGACAGTTCAGCCACAGTTTATAGGTCTGATATTTCAATGAGCCTACAGTTTGCATTAAAGTCATTGTGTAAGCCATTTTTTAATTGTTAAAAATGCAAGTGAAAATATAGTTTCTTGAGTCAGAAGTGTTCACCAGCTTGTTGACATTAGAGCTCATGTGCCAGAACATTACTGCCATCTAGTGTTAAATCACACAAAGAGCTTGATAGCTTCAAATATTACATGTACACACTTCACTCCTGAGTCTTCTTTTGGAATTCAGATTCTCTGTTTCGCAAAACTCTAATGTGATTATTTCTCGTCCTATGTTTAGATGACTGTGGTGTCTCCATGCCCTCACAACCTGATGGATAACGCTCACCCTCAAACTGTGCTTAGCAAGCTTAATGAACAGCGTTTACAGGGCCTCTTCTGTGATGTTACCATTGTGGTGGAGGATGTAAAGTTTCGGGCCCACAAGAACATACTGGCAGCCTGCAGTGGGTACTTCAGGAACGCTCTGACGACTTCTGAGCCATGGAACTCCAGCCAAGTGCTGGAGCTGATGGACCTTAAGTCTGAAGTGTTTGCCTGTATCCTCAACTTCATATACTGCTCGAAGGTGACATCATCTGATGTAGAGGACTCAAAGGGTGTAGTAGCAGCTGGAAAAAGACTCGGAATTCCTTTTTTGGAGAAGCTCGCAGAACAAGAGAGACAGGATGAATGTGTTAAACCAGCAGATTCTTGCACTGCCCCGGTGTCTGAAAAAATAAAGAAGGCACCTCTTGGGCTTGAGGAGGTAGACAGCACCAGTGGACCACGCATCACCAATGCCTTCTCAATCACTGAAGTGTGTCCTGGAAACAATCCTTTCACCCCTCTGGATCAAGCAAACAGAGAGAGGCAGTCACCCGACTTGGGTCAGCTCCCATCAAGTTGTTCTACAACATCCTGCTTCAGCGGGAACAATGAGACTACCCACGCCCTCTCCGAGCACTCATATGCAGTATGCAAATCCACTGAAGGCAAAGATAGCAGTCAGTGTGACAGCAAGAAGGTCTGTAAGCCAGCTGTACCACAGCCAAAGCAACTCATTTACAGGAATATAGGACCGCTTAAAAAGCGGCACAAGCTGAGAAGCATTTTGGGTAAAAGCATGCTTCCGACACCAGCCGAACCAGAAACCGACAAACCAAATACAGTGACCCCCACATTTACTGACGGTGCTACTGCAACACCTGCCACAGTTATGACTCCGCCTCCGCTTTTTTCTGAGGCAGAAAAAAGCATAGACACAGGGCCACCTATGGCCACAGACAATGCTCCAATGGAGCTAGGTCCGCCAACACTTTCCCCTCAGACAGAGGACAGTATATCAATCTATGGCTGTGAGCACTGTCCGGAGATATTCACAAATAAAGCTCTTCTCACCATTCACTCAGAGGTACATAAAAAGCGTTTCGTTAGTCATTTGTTTTGCAAGTTTTGCCACAGGAAGTTTATACACCTCAAACGTCTGCGCAACCACGAGCAGGTCTGTCCTAAGGCTTTGAGAGGCCCACCTAAACTAGATGCCAGGGATAGCTCAACCAAAGAGGTGGATCACCATTCCGATGACGGATCAGAAATGGAAACCAACACATCCCAGCCTCCTCCCACCGACCTACCAAGCCCTCACACCCCAGAGCCCCTTCAAGTGGACCAATCAGAGCCTCCACACAATGAGAAGCCAATGAAGATATATGGTGGTCAGAGGAGATATAACTGTAGTGTGTGTAAACGGGTTTATGTCACCCTATCCAGTCTAAAGCGGCATGAGAATGTACATTCCTGGCAGAGGGCCTACCCCTGTCATTACTGTAACAAAGTATTTGCCCTGGCAGAGTATCGCACTAAGCATGAAATCTGGCACACAGGTGAACGCCGCTACCAGTGCATTTTCTGCCTGGAGACATTCATGACATACTATATCCTGAAGAACCATCAGAAGTCCTTTCATGGCATTGATCCCAGTCTGTCTGTTAAGAAAAAGTCTGCAAACGGCGGGCTAAAATCCAACATTTATCCTCTCAAACTCTACAGGCTTCTACCCATGAAGTTTAGAAAAAGACAATACAAGACGTACAGTCACACATATTCAGAGAGAGCTGAAGGAGGTGATCAGTCTGCAACAGACAGTAACTCTGTTATCCCTCAAATTGAAGAAAATGGTCTCAACAGCCACCCTGACACTGCTTCATTCCCTCTGACGTTCATGGCAACGACAAAGATGATTTCACCTGTCATGCCTCGCATCAGCTTTGACAAGCCATGTGACCAAGATGGCGACCAAAATCTAAACAGTGAGGTGGAAATTCGAGGGGCCACAAGAAAAGAGGCAGAAAACAGAGGTCCACCCTTCTTTAGCTATGACGGTTCCTTTTCTGTGCAACCCCATGCAGAATCTCCTGCAGGTCACAAAGATAATCCATCTCCGTTAATTAACTCAGAGCACATGAGTCATAATATGCCCTTCTTAAAGTCCTTGAACACTGTTAAAAAGCTAGGTGAGCTGTCAGCTTCTGCCAAAAGAGTCGAGGACATGACCAAGGAGATCCTTCAATCGCACACAGAGAATTTGTTGTGTGATAAAACATTGGGGGCAAAAACAGAAACATACATCGCCAAACCCGCATGCCCAGGTCCATCTTTTGACAGCGATGCCATGCCACTGTGTCAGATAACAGTCAAAATTGGCAACGAAGCCATTATCCGACGCCAAATCAAAGGATCAAAACTATTTCCCAGGAAAAAAAGGAGAATTCGAGAACTGAGTGTGGAGCAGAACCCAAGCCAGTGCCCTCTAACAAGGGAAGACTCAGAGAGTCCCAGGCTCCGCTTCAGACCAGAAGTTGCTGGCACCAGAGAGACAGAGACATGCGATGACCCGTCTGATTGCGAGGGAGCAGATAAGCTCTGGCGCCCCTACTATTCCTATAAAGCTAAAAAGAAAAGCAAGAAGCTCAGATATAAGCACAGAAAAGCCATGTTTCACCATTTTTCTGAAACATCCGTAGATAGAACTGCTGCTAGCGAGGCCCACCTGGAAAGAAGCAGTTGGCTGAGAGAAGAGAGCGTGTCGGTGAGCAGCACGAGGGGGAAGCACAGCGTTGGCAAGAACTGCAGCCCGAGGGCCACGTACAACTGTGAGATCTGTGACAGCTCTTTTATCACGGAGACCGGTCTGAGGGCTCATGTCATTGGCTCTCACCCCTGTTTCTGTCGAACCTGCGGTAAACAAGGCCCCCCCAGTGAGGCGCCCGCCGGCCGCGATTACATCTGCAGCAGCTGTATGGAAAATGGCTCCTGCTTCGATAACACACCCCAGAGCCCCAACCGAGAGAAAAGGTACCGCTGCTCCTTCTGTCCCCAGCGCTTTCTCTACCTCGCCACGAAGAGAAGCCACGAGAAAAAACACAAGGAAGCGAACGAGGAGGGCTACACTTTTGACGACTTCGCACCGTGTTCGAAATACTCTGCACACCAGAGCGAAGCCAACAGACAGGCAACCGTCAAAACAGAGGACAGTGACAATCACGGGGCGACGAACATAAAACACGAAAGAGTGGAAGGGGAACATTTTTCCGTTGATGAGAATCAGCCTAAAACTGAGGAGAAAACTGAAAACTTAACAACTCTCTATCAAGATGTGTCATATTCCAGCATTAAAAGCCCGTTATCACCTTGCACTGACCCACTGTTTTCCCTTGCAGCCTCAAAGCTGAAACACAAAATACCAAAAAAGAGGTTAAACACACAGCATTCAAGTCACCTGGTTTCAAAAAGGCAAGCGTGCGACAGAGACAATGACAGCAACACGGACGCTGCGATGGGACCAAGAACGAACAGTCACAGTGAACTCTTTAGAAGAAATGACTCTGATTCTAGAGGTGCCCACATTTCCATGCACAAGCCAGAGAAATGGGTGTGCAAAGAGGAGCCGTTTTTTTAAAGGTCCATGAGGACTGCAACCAGCTACAGGGAAGATTAAGGAGAAAAGAAGAAAAAAAAGCAATTTGGTTAGGGAACATAGGATTTGCAATGTTGTATTTGCAGCTTAGAGTGTTTGAAGGGACAGCAAACAGTAAACATGATGATCTAATTATCCATGTAATCTCTTCCCTCCTAAACCAGACTCAGTAAGCTTTTGTTCACGTTTCTTTTGTTTCTTGCATAATATAGGACCTCTTGACACAGACTGTATTTTGTCCATTGTCTATGCATGTAAGGTAGACTCAGTAACATGACAGAAAGCTCACGGAAACAAAAATAAATAAATACAACTACTGGTGATATTTCTTCAAAACGATGTGCAATATCAAAGCAGAGAGACAAAGTGTTGGAAAATATCTAAAATCCGTCTAGTCTTCACTCAACCATATGAATTTTCTGACTGTCACCTTTCTGAATCTCCCTGTCAGCTAGCTGGACATGGCGAGTTGCACTTTATAGGTAGACTATGCTAATTTGTTCATTTAATACTTTGGATAAGTCGATTTCAATTTGAAGCACCACTGATGTAATTTCAATTTTTGAATTAACTCATTGCACCACTGAGATTAAACTTAATACTTTTGTGTGTTTAATATGTATAAAACATGTAAAATTATTTAAATAAATACTGTTGGATATTCTAAACCGTTACATCCTGTCCTGCTTTGGCCAAAAGTATGATAAAGGCTTCACCATTGTTTCATAGTATAATCTACGCCTAAATGCTAAAACTTGGTGAAACTAATTATAACTGAGGAGCTAGAAAAACATAGTGTTTAAGTGTGGTGGGTGTTTTTAGGCAGAAGGATTTAAGCTGGCTTATTGGTGCAAAGCCTCCTTCCATCAAGCCACGAGATGGTTGTGCACTCCTGATGGGTCCTCGGGGACCTGCACACCATCTGAAAAGTTAATTCCCTGTTTTCTTCCACACAAACTGCATCTGTTTTTAAGAGTTTAGGCTCAAGACACAATTTCCAGATGTGTAAAAGAAATTCCTTTCTTCATTTTCAGGTATAAGGCACTGTTGAACACACCAATAGTAACATTGAGGCAGCCTGTCCTGCCGTAAACTTTAATGAGGGAAAAGCAGCAAATCATGTGATGGCAGCGATGTGACTCCAGATCAGATCAGATTTTTCTTTTCATTTTTAAATCTGTAAGTATTGCTGCATACGGCTTTGGAAATAGACCGGATTTTACTCATGCAGGGTCAAATTATAACATCATATTATATAAGAGCATAACTAAATATTGTGGAGTTATGTGTCCTGAATAGGGATTACAAACGTAAGTTAGAAGTATTTACATTTATAAATTAAGATGCAAGAAAGACAAAGTATGTGAGCTACCTTCAGCTGCTCCCTTGTTCACAAGGGGTCGCTACAGCTGGTAGCTCAGCATGTTTGATTTGGCAATTTGTTTTATTTTTTTCTTACACCGGATGCCCTTCCTGGCAGAACCCCACAGGGACTTGTGTCTCCCCTCGGGACAGAACCAGGGATCTGCCTAGCAAATGTGTAAACCACTATACTATGAAAGGAAAGAAAGAAAGATTATATCTAGGAATACCTCCAGTGTTCAGGTGAAGAGGGCTCACTATATTGTGCAAAAGCTACACTGAGTACTGTGGTCATTAAAATAAATATGAGCTAAATCTAGTATATACTAAATATGATCATTAGTAATCTTATATATTTTCTGTTTGAGTATCATACATCACAAATGCATTTTTATGTTATTTGGAGACAAAAAATTCCCATACATGGCCACTCCTGAATTATTATATTAAAAAATACACAAAGTATTTTTACTTTGAATCTTAATCTCCTGTGCAGCTGGGAAACTACTGCCACACCCCTCTGAGTTGAACTCCATGTGCAAAATTAACAAAGGAAAACACTTAGGCTCAGATGTTATAATAACTAATATAATAATAATAATAATATAATGTGTAGTGAGCATATGCAGCATGTGCTGTTTAGAAACCGCATACCTGACAGCTTTTCAGGCTCCATGCTACTACCATCTGACGATGACACCCAACCAAAAAAGCTACACCACCTTGAAAGGGGAAGAGAATAAAACGACAAAAAAACAGATGTGAAATGCACACTGAACTGTGTATCTTACAGTATCTTGTAATCCACACAGAAGATAATAAAACCAGAGTGTATAATATTACATTTTTTTCATCTACCTGTTTTGCTGAAAATAAATAAATGCAAACCAGGTATGACACACCCACAAACTCGAATAAATATTTGCTCAGTAACACACTCATAAAGCAGCTGTGACGTTCGCGGACATTTTTATGTTTTGGTGGAATCATTTAGTGCAGCTTTCCTCTGGTTAATGCTTTCAAAATAAAGTGTTTTAGTCAGTGTGTGGCCCCGAGAAATGAGTTTTTATCCGGGGCAGAGGTAGCTAACTCATTCATACCCGGTGACACCTTTATCTATCTGAAATCTAAAAGCGTGCATAAAGCGTACAGGGTTAACTTAAAGCGCTGGCGTCCGAGATTAGCCAAGCTAAGCTAAGCTAGTGCCACAAGTCAAACTATTATCGTGTTATCCGAAAGCGTTATGGTTGCATAATGAATGACACCATACACTCACAGAGAGAGAGGGGGACCTTAAATTCCTTTTAAAACTCCTACTAATCACACTGCTGCGCCAGCCAAAGGAAGCTCGACTTTAGAGGAAGCTCCAAACATTTCAAGGCTGGAGCGTGTGCGGGACTTGACGTGACGCTATAGTGGGACTGGCTTTTTCTCCACTCTGCCTGCATTCATAAACGGATATGATAAACCAGCTCTGAATGCACCGGAGCAGCGACAAAAGTCAGCTCTGACCATGGCGGAAGACGACGACGCTAAGATACGGATTTTACAGAGCCTGCGGGGTAAAATATGTAAGTGAACCGACGTTTTGAGAGTCTCGCACAGTGTGAGGGGGGGAAGGAGGTCGAGAGCTGTGAGACGGAGACCGGGAGGGGTGCGGTGTGCTATCAACAGTCGACAGAGTGAAGGCAGAGACAGGCGAGCTGGTTCGTCTGCTGGCTGGTGCCTAACGTCAAGCTAGCCTAGCATGCTAGTAGAGGCTACTAGCTTGTTGTGAATGCATTCATTCATCGCGCAGAGCCTCGCCGCCACCATTTAATACCGCTGAGTCTATTTTGAAACTGTGACTCTTATTTTTATTCGTATTATTTTTTTGTCAGCTTGAAGCCAAGTTAAATCAGCGTCGGGTTAGCTACTACCACCAGCCTCTTCAGTCAGTCGTCACCAAGCTAGGAGCCCATTCAGCTATTCTCACTGCAGGCATCTACCAGTCAGGCAACTCTAATGCTAAATATTAGACGGCAATAACGTTATTTCCAGCTACAGCACAGACTTTAAACGCACATCGGATTGAAAGGCAGCAAAGCAGTGGCTGATCAACCCTTTAAAGTTTCACGTTAGTTGCTCATTTTTAGCCAGACACCAACCGTAACTTAACTGGGAACCACTAACTTATTTTTGCTAATAAATTCAGTATTGTTTATTGGCGTTAAAATAAAAATAACCGGTTTCTTGAAGCCATTTCTGCGGTTTGAAATGCATGTGGAGGCTATCGTCATAAAAAAGATTAGTGGCACTTGATGACACGATAAATTACTGATTGAAAAACAGATGCTTGTTCCTTAAAAAATAAATACAAATAACATCGTAGTTACTTAAATGCCACAATCATCCCGTTTTTGTCAAACGTCCAAACTGGAAATCCCGACTTTAAAGTAAAATACCTCAGCAGAGCCTCGGTGTCCTCTCCTCGCGGGTCAGCTCCTGTGTGGGGGTATCTGCCTGATGGATTTATCGTTTTGTTTTCTACGGCTTCTCTCTACGAGCGTTTTAACCACCTTTTTAATGTTTTAAACGTTACGCAAGTAGATTCCTTCATCGCAAGTTTTTGGTTTTAGATAACAGGGTACTGCATATGGCCCAGTAGATTCGCTTATTTTCAGTGTTAATACCCATTCATTAGCCTTCATCCGCTTCCCCACCATCCTGTCTCCGTCTTCAGGTTTCGGTTTGTGTGTGGCACTGCTTCTATTAATCACATGAAATTTAACTGACTGGTTAAATGAATGTATTTGTATTTAATGAGAGCAATATTTATTACTGCTGTATTACTGAAATTATGTCGTGTGTTCATTCTTTTTAATAGCCACTCGAGATGCATTTTCAGTTTCCAAATTGATAGTAGGCACTCATGAGTAATGGGTGAAATGGTGTGTATTTACTGTAAGACGAGTATAGGCCAGCTACCATGTAATGCTTGTATTGCTAGGAACACAATAGGAAGACAAATGTCAGTTTCACTACTATGAATTAATGAAAAAACAGTAAGCAGAACAAAATAGAGGAACTATCATGGCATGTAACTCACTTTGCAGTCTTGCGAAACTCCATTCTTCCTCGTTCACACTTTGTCCTTTTTCCTTTAGCCTACTTCAGTGGAGGTGGCATTGTGTGAAGATGTGTTTATTGTGACAAAAAAATTTCCAGTGTACTTTCATCTGTGTCCTTGTTTGTTTGATTCTCATATTAAAGGTCCTAGGGCTTACTCACCCTTTAGGTCGTGGTTTCTTTTCACAGGGAGACACGTTGTTGTGAAAATGCTATGAAAGGGCAAAGATAGATCAAGTGATGCCTTATGTGTTTGTCTTTTTTTTTTTTTTTCTTCTTTTGCATATGTGCTTCTGTGCCCTACTCCCACCACGACATCCTGGTCCAAGTTTAGTGACAGCTTGACCCTTTTCACTGGCCATTCCTAAGATTAGACACAAACTGCTATTAATAACTTGTTAAAAAGCTGATCTCATTGGCAGCTTTTCTTAATTAGGTCCCTACCTGGGCTTAGGGTACCGGTCAGCAGCTAGAGGGCTAATTTAGACCATCATGACCCCTCTAATCCAATAAATAGTCTAAATATGTTACATTGTGAAGTTATTTATAGTGCTTTATTTTTGGTAACAATTAGCTGTACTGAAAATCAGCTTTACCCTATGTGGCGCAGCTTTTGTGAATTGTTTAGATATGTTGTACTAAAAGTCCATGATATGTAATCTGAGCCTGCCTGCAATGATATGGAAGTAGTGTGTTACAAAGGTGTTTGTCATTTGTGAATCAGCGCTGTGCTGTCACCATTGGTTCTGCTGAGGAAGTCGATGTTTCATGTTTTTAACCACATTTGAGCGTCAAGTCTACTTCAGCTACATCCGCTCTGCAGCCTACCCTGGCAACTGGCAGGAGTCTGTGTCCCCCGAATGAACAGGGGATGATGAACATCAAAGCAGAATTTTAAAAGTGTGCTGAAAACGACTGCAATCATAAATCTTCTATTAATTTAGGATTCCTGTGTGCTAAGTCGAGCAAATCAAATCACTTTAATGTAAACATAACGATTTTTTTGCTTGTTTATTAGAAGTAGCTGCAAAATTAAAAGCTTATTATTAATTATCAGACTGAAGATGTATTATTTAGAGGTCCAAACCTTAAGCTTAATTATATTATCACATACATGGACTTATCACTAAAATTCTGATATAGAATTGTAAACCAAAAGAGCTACAGAGGTGAAGAAATATTACTGATATTGCTACTTGTGTTGAAGGCAGCTTTTTTTAATTAATTGATTTTTTTTTTTTTTAATTTTTGTTATAATGCTAGGATGCTAATGATGTTCTGTTTGCTGCAGGTGAAGCTAAAAACCTGGGTTCTGTCTCGGGTCCAAATCGACAAAGGGATCTCTGTACTTTTTGCACCATAAGTCTGGATCAAGAGGAGGTGTTCCGCACGAAGGTGTTTGACAAGAGCGTCTGGTAAGCAGGATAATCTTGTACTAATATGCTGATTACAGCTGCAAATCCCAATGCTTTTTTGTCTTCTCTTTTTCAGTTAGGGTTGCAGTTTGGCACCTGTTACTGTGCTATCATGTTGTGATTAGTTTAAACATTACTTGTATTAGTTTCATAAATATTAGTTACACATGTAGGCTTCAGTTAAATGCAACTACATAATCATTATGGCTGTGTGAACGCCGAGGTGGGGAGATGGCTAAACATTAAGTTGACTAGATGCAGCTAAAGGAACTTAGGAGACTTTTTTCGGATAGACTGTGCAGATTTTTTGTCTTTGCACTGATGTAGAGTACAGATTAGCTTTTTTTTCTAGTCCGTGGTGCCATTAAATCATTATAGATATTTATTAAACCTTTATTAATATAAACGTAGAATTGAAAGAGATCACAGTAGCTGCATCACAGATTTTGTGGAAGGCCAATAAAAATATGTGAAATGGTAGATGTGAAAAATCTATTCTGACTCACACACATTGATAGACTTGTCACCTATAAAAGAAGGTTATGTTTCCTGATCATTGCAACACTTCAAAATGTCAACTTTTTCTTGAGAAAACAATGCCTTTCTTTTACAAGTAATGCTGGCTATTCAAGAAATCCAAACATTATCTGTTTCGGGTTTAGTATTTTAGTTCTGGTGTTTCCGCCTCACTGTAAACATTTTAACATAGAAAAAAATCTTTCTTTGGTTCGTTATGTGCAGTATAAAATTCCTTTCCATCAAATAAAAAAAGCTCTTCTCCAGCTACTGTGTATCATTAGATATTGAATACGTCCTGGTTGACTTTTCATCTTTTTCAGTCTGGTAAATGTCTTTGTTTTAAGTCAGTGTTTTACACCATGATATTTGTCCTTAAAATGATTATTAAGATAATATGGAGACTTATGTTTTGGAGCCAATTTTAATTATTCAGCTATGCTTTCTTGAATTTATTGGTGAGTATGAGCCACGTTTACAAATACTAGGCATTTATTTGTGGGGTAAAAGTTTAGACTGCTTACCTTGCATGTCTAGAGTCATTAAGAACATTACATCTTGCTGCTGTTACTTGTGTTTTCATATTTTAAGTTTTTTTTTTTTTGTTTGTTTGTTTGTTTGTTTTAAAAAAAAATAATTTCATAAAATAAAAAATCTCCTTTTGATCAGATTTTATATGGACAGAGTCATACTGTCTTTCATGGATGAAATGCAGTCTTTCGAATACTTAGAAGCTGTTGAAACATGACTCAGAGCTGTGTGTGTGTGTGTGTGTGTTCGGTTCCCTTTAAGCTGGGAAATGTTGTGTGATTCTGAGTGAAATGAGACATTATGCCATAGTTACATGTTCACAGCCAGTTCAGAGAAAGGTGTGGATATTACGAAACCTTTAAGGGTTTTTTTCTATATTGCTGCACATTTAACTTTAAACATAGTCCTGCCCTCTTTAAGCATTTCATAACTGTTCTTTTTTTTTTTTTTCCTCTTTCTCCTGGTTTTTTTAGTGCAGTTCAACAACAGTTTTAGAGGCTTCTTCCTCTGTCACTCTCAGCTGCACGAGTCCACTATTTATCACATCTTAATCTATATGGGTATGCGCTCTGTTTGATTCATGCCTGGTGTGTATGTGCTCCAGCCTTCGGGTTTTAATAACTATGATTGCTCCCTTTTGTGGTCAAGTGGCTTTCTCACTTTACTTGGAAACTAGGATGACAGCAGAGACAAGTGGGTGTATGGGTGGGTTACGGTAAATAGTTCTCTGATGTTAAAGAAGATATGTGGGTGTAAATTGGATTGGCTGGCCAAGCCTAAGGTGGAAGTGTTGAGAAAGATTACATCATTCAAGATGCATTAATGGACTGTGTGGCATTTGCATGTTCTCCTTGTGTGTGCCTGGCTTTTCTTGGTACTCCGACTTCCTTCCACAGTCCAATTTTGAAAGTGGCTAAAGTGACTGAGAATGTAAGCCCATGCTAGCCCTATGAAAGACTGGCAACGTGTCCATTGTGTATCCTGCGTGTAAGTCCTATGACAGCTGGTATGGGTAGGTGAAAAGATTCCTACTTTATAGAGGCATCAGACAGATTAAAGAGCTACACATGAATAAATATTGATACATATGTGATTGTTTACAAGTCTTATTTTCAGTTCCTTTTTTTAATGAGGAAATATCATTGTAAATTTAATTTATTAAGCCATAAATACACCAACAAGCTCTACACACACTTCTGAGATCTACTTATTTACAATGTGTTTATAATTGGCCTATCTATACCTAAAGCAAGTGTATATCTACTGAATACACTAAATGCCGGCTGTCAATTAGTGCGCTATTATGTTTGTTTTGTTTTTTCTCAAAGCGTTGTCAGCTTCAATCTCAGTAAATCTAAAAGAGAAGGACTGCATTTTTACTTGAACATGTGGACAGTTTATCTAGCCAAGTACTGTTCAGTCTGTTTAGGGACAGGTGGGCAGGCAGCACATGTTAAGGTAGCATTTAACCTACAGTCTGCTAGCTGTTTGGCTCAAAGTCTTGGTCACGAGGCAGCTGAGTGGCAGAGATATTCTGACCTTCTCTCCATCCCCCAGTTTCTAAGGGGCAGTCAATCCTGTGGTGAATAAGGCATTTGACTGTAAGAGTGAATATGTTGTCTGTGTGATATCCCAGTAGTGTGCTACAAGGATCTACAGGGTGTACTTGGCATTTTGTAATGGGATGACTATTGCAGAATACAGTATTGTGCAGAGGTCCGGAGCCACCCTTCATTTCTTTATATTTTGCTAGGAAAATAGGAAATGGGTGCAGCGTTTTACTGAAATGTGCAAACATGCATTGAAATACAATAAGGCAAAAAAAAAAAAAAATGTTTGTACAATTCTAACAAGCTTGAAAGTCAATCTTTGTTATGACCACCTTTATTTTTCAACACAGTCTGAACTCTCTTAGGCAGCTTTCTTATAATTTAAGTAGTCTTCAGGAATAGTTTTCCAGGCTTCCTGAAGGACATTCAAAGCTCTTCTTTGGATATTGGCTGACTTGCTCTGTTCTGTCAAGACGATCCCACTTTGCTCTTTGGAGGCCAATCCATGACTGATAGTGTCCCACTGTGTGTTGTTGGGTTTTTTTTGTTTTTGTTTTTTTTCTGTCCAGGTATGCTATTACTGCATTGCCAGGGCGTTTGGGATCATTGTCATGATGAAAACTGATAAAACTGGTGTCAATGAGATGCTTTGTAGATGGTATTGAATGGTGGTTTACATTTGATGGAACTTTGCTAAGTTCATAATTCCATCAATTTTGACATGGTCCCTTCCTAATTCTGACATGAATTTAAGATACTGGTTGTCTGTTCTAGATGTTGTTTTTTGTTTTTGTTTAGTTTAAGGCGTGCCACTTCTTTTGTCTTCCACTTGTTGAGATTCCTCAAATTTTTTTAAGGACACTGATGTGCTAAATTTTCAGCTAATAGCTCTGTGGGAATCACCTTTTTGATTCAAAAATACCTTTTAAGTGTGTTAAACTGTGTTGTCTTTTGGTATTTTTCTGTAGACACAGCTAAAGAAATGAGAACAAATTATTTATTTTGTAACAGAGTGCCTAAAGATACAATTTAAAACTGGTTTGTTCAAGTTGTCTGTTATGTGTAGACACAACACTGGTTCATTCCTCGAGTTAGGTGCCTTTTTATATAAGTCGTGAGTAGGTTATGATTCATAGGTCAGTGCTAAGTAGGTTTACAAACATTACTCTGAAAGTCATCAGGAAGGAGGACTAGACTGAGAATTTTTGAAAAAGCAGCTAATGTCCAAAGAAAAGCTCTGAAACATCATCAGAGAACCTGGAAAATTCATTCTCAAGACCATTTTAAAAAAATTAAAAAAAAATTTGAGAAAGTCTGGCAGCTTGGAAACAGAAATTTAAAAGAAATGAGGGCTGGCTCAAGACTTTTGCACAGTACTGCATTTCTCTGGTTGCAGCATTGGGCATACATGCAGAATTGTATCTAAAATACTCAGTTGACAATGTAACGCATTGTTCAGTGATCTCAGCTATTTGCATTTTTGCATTTTAGCTCTTTGCATTTTACTCTTATAGCTTACTTGTGTCACAGTTTTTGCATTAATTTTTAAAATGTAATTCATGGAAGACACAGGAATATAATGCAAGAGGGGAAAAAAATACATAGCTTTAGATTTTTCTTAATAAAGTTACACTGTATGTTCAGGAAATCAGAAGAAAACTGGTAAAAGTGACAGATTTAAACCTACAAGATATCAAGAACATTCCCCTCAGCCACGATGAGTCATAAGGGCACCCTGTGTCGTCCACCTTCTGCTCAACCAGTTCATTTCCCAGTATTTTAACAAATCCTGGCGGTGTTTATGACAGTCATGTGATATTATTATTACGCTTATGTCCTAACACAACACCATGTTACATGTACTCAATAATTGCCCATTATTAAAATTGCTACTTAACCTAGAAAAATAACCCCAACCATGTTTCCACGGCACACACATGCACACTTGCTAGATAAAGAGATTTATTCTATGGAGGAATAAACTTAATAATCAACACATCTACATGCATGTTTTTTTTGCATTGTTGGTGAGCAAAATATAATATTAATAACTAGGAATGCACCAATTTGCCATTTTTATTTTATTTTTTACTCCATGATTGTATGAAGTATGAATCCAATACAGTATAAAATCAATAAAGCTGCAATTTTTAGACTGTATGTGACAAATGGATGCAAGTAAAAACTGGTTTTTACATTATTAACCAACCTATTGGTGCCCATTTAATAAAAGCTCAGCATAAAAGTCTCTACCGCTTTTTTGTCTGTCATTCATGGTGACAGTATTTATTTTTCTTTATCTCATCCTCTGTTCTATTTCAGCGTCCCCCTCCCCACAGCCACCGAGCAGATGAGAGATTTATAAAATGATGCTGATGCAATGATAATGTGCAATAAAAGCTTTAAAACCAACTTAACAAACAGGAAATGGAAAAAAGGGAAAGTCGTCAACTGTAGTTGACTGCTGTTTGTCAATAAATCATAAGTAAAATACAAGCTACTACAGCAGTTAGCAGATTTGAAATTGTTCCAAAGTACTGACTCGTTATTCTTATGTCCATTCATGCCGCTAACTCTTTGTCGATCAAAGTATACCCTCTGGGTTTACTAATGCATTGCCACTGATGTGTGACGTAGTAAACATTAACAATACCCAGAACTCAATAGATCAGCCTGTTGTCACATATACCAGTGCAGCTGTGCAAGTCAGCTTTGGTCCTATAGCAACTGTCAGGTTTTGAATGTTTGGTCTTGTTTTAATGTGTAACATTTCTGCATTCACAGTGATATCAAAGTTTATCTTTAGTTATTTTGAGTTGACACCCATAATGGCAAGAATTGCATAAGTGAGAGATTTTTAGACTGAAAAGTGAAACACAAACAGTTTCAGCCATAGAAAAAAGAAAATGCATCCTCTTTAAATTCTTAGATTTTGCATATCAGGGCATAATAAAAATAATCTGGTGCTTGGCAGGTCTTCAAATTGGGTAAATGCAACCTAAAGTCAACTAGAAAACATGACATGTTACACAAACAAATACCTAACAAAACCTAAGCTAAAATGCAGAAACAGTGTGTGTGGGAAAAACACTAAGTACACTCTATGATTCAGTAGCTTCTAGAACCACTTTTAGCAGTAACTTGAAGTCATCATTTTCTGTATGACTTTATCTGTCTTACAGAAAACGATCGCACCCTCTCTTTACGCTGTTGCTTCAGTTCATTGAGGTTTGTGGGCATTCGTTTATGCACAGCTCTCTGTTTCATCCGGGTTGAGGTCTGGACTCTGACTGGGCCATTGCAACACCTCGATTCTTTTCTTTTTCAGCCTTTTTACTGTGCATCTGCTGCTGTGCTTGGATCATTGTCCTGTTGCACAACCCAGTTTCACGACATTATTTCATCTGGGATTAATCAAGAAGTCTGAATCCGAATCAACCAAGCTCTCGCTGTCTGATGGTCTCACATTTGACTCTGGAATACTTTAGTATACAGAGGAGTTCATGGTTGACCCAGTGACCTGTAGCTGTAAAACAAGCTGCAATCATTAGCCCTCCTCCACCATGCTTGACAGTTGTTGTGAGGTGTTAACGCTGATATGCTGTGTTTTCACCTTGCGTGCCAATGTAGTTTTGCCTTGCCACCATCTTCTTTTTAGAAAGAGGAGTCTTTCCCCGGAAAATCTTTCCAAATAAGCTATACTTGTTCATTCTTTTTCCAAATTGTACTGTCACAAACTGTAGCATTTGTCCTGCTGCCTAAGAACTGTAGAGTCTGACATGTAGCTCTTTGGGTTTTTTTGCAGTCTCTGAGCATCGCACAGTCTGTTCTTAAGGTGAATTTGCCCAAATGTCCACTCCTAGGAAGACTGGCAACTGCCTTTTATGGTTTCCACATTGAGAAATGATCTTTTAAATGGCAGAATGATGGTCTTGTAACCCTTCCCAGATTGTGGAAGAGAAGTAACAGTTGCTTTGAAGACAGTTGCTGATGTCTCTCCTTCTTACATAGAGGTGCTCACACTTGCTGATGATCATTTAATCAAGTGCATTTGATTAAATGATCATCAAGCTGCTACTTGCATAGAAACAGTACTTAATTTTATTTATTTGTTACAAAATACTTCTGCGTTTTGTAATTCCTGTCAAATAAATATTGAAATGGTGCATTGCAGGTCAGTTTACCTCACAGTAGAACCTTTGACCACTGACTATACTCATTCTCGCTTGTTCCCTTTTCTACCAAAAGAGATAACCTTGTTAGCTAATTTAGACCTCTCCCTTTTACAGCCCTTTCTACGGAGAGGACTTCTACTTTGAGATCCCACGCCCATTTCAGTGTTTATCCTTCTATGTTTATGCCAAGAGTGTTTTCCAAAGGGACCTACCTGTTGGTAAGTAACATTTAAGAGGGCAAGCAAGTATATTTTCTCATCTCGATGAATGTGTTGATTTCTAACGTGTGTGTGGGTTTGTGTTGCTTTCTCTTTTAGGCAAGGTGTCCATCCGGAAGGATGACCTATGTAAATACAGTGGGAAGGAGCACTGGTTTAGCCTTCAAACAGTAGATCCTAATTCAGAAGTCCAGGTAATTTCTAGGAAAGCTGATGACTCACAAATGTCTTGTAAAAATTTGACCCTGCTGTACATCTCGCCCTGTTTTTTTACTGCAAGGTTACTCGTACTGCATAAAGTTCCACTCGCTTGGTCATCAGCACAGCACAGTTAATGATGATAGTCTTTTACAGCTCACAGTACCCCAACCTAGCAAGCAGGAAATCTGCTCGCACGTAGTCAGAAATTTGCATGCAGATAAGATCATTTCCATGTCAAAATAAGGCTTAATAACCTTACAAACTCAACTCTTCTCACTAACAGTCCTACGGATGTCACCATCCCCTGCTCAAAGAACACACTGTCCGAGTCTTTTTGCATGGAAATAGAAAAGCAATACGCAAGTGTCAATTTTATTAGTGGCAGACTCTTAATGTCATCGCACGATGGTGGCTGAAAAAAGACAATGTTTGTGACACAGAAGTAAAAACATTTGTCTAACTGCACATTTAACCTGTATAATAGACAGCAAATAGCTTTTTAACCAACACCACCAGAAAAATATAATTGCTTCCATAACTGATACTATTCCCCCCACTTGTTTTGTTCTAGCCATCTTTATGATTTAGACCAAAAGTCTTAAAATTTGTATTTGAAATGTAAGCACAATTTGAAAAGAGTAATTTCAAGTCTTTTCTCCTGCACATTTATATGATGTATAATTAAGAATGCATGCACACGAGGAGAAAGCTGTTGCTAAAAATGATCCTGGACTAAAATACTTTATCGACTTATCAGGTGTTTTCGGTCCATCGTCTTACATTTTTTGTTTTCCAGCATTTTATTTTTATCATTTTTTTTGTCATGAGTGCAGTTCTAGTTTCTGTCACATATAGGGCATATATGTGGGCTGCTCTGTTTCAACTGTACATCACTATCTTTGATCAGATAGTTTTTGTGGCGTGCTTGTATTGGGTGAAACTATAGCACACTACCACTTCTGTGCTGCTGCAGCTAACATGTTGACTCTAGCTGCCATTAGCCCACGCCAAGACTATTCTGGGTATGTGCCGCTACACTGATTCACTCACAAGTAGACACTTTCAACAGCAAAGTTACATCAGTGAGCGATGGAGGTGTTGTTTCAGTACCTCTCTGGTTTGATTTGCAGCCAAACGGGGGGCTGTGTGAACACCCTGCGAGCAGTATTAATTTTAGGTAACCAGCTCAGTTAATAGGGGTCACGGCTGGAACGTGAGCGTTAATTTGGTGAGGATGCTGGTTCATTTGGACGTATATTGGCTTAAAGGCCTGTGCTGCATGAGAAAGGAGTACTTGCCATCTCAGCCAAGTGCTGAATTGCAGAGACGGAGTGCAAGTGTGGGGGCGTTTTGTTTAGCTCACCCTCTGTTGCTCACTCTCTCACTCTGTATCTCTCTCTCTCGTTCTCTCTGACACTTCCGAAGGCAAGACCGGCAGCCTTCACCACATCCGACCCCCCTAAAGATCTTTATCTTTATTTTTTTTCTCCTTTACATTTTTAAAATTCACAGCTGTTGTGGCTCTTGTCACTCTCCTGGTTCTCCCATTAACCTAAATCAAGACAGAGTATGAGGTGGAGCAGGACTGCAGGTCTTGGAGAATAAGCAGAACCCATTTTGAAATATGACAGCTAGAGAAATGTGCAACTTGGTAACAAATAAACATGGTGTGCAAAAGTATTGCATATCAGTACTGCAAGCCACATTTTTATCTTGTTTACGGCCTACATAACTTTTGACTTGTGCCTTCACTAAAGACTGTAGACTCATGGCCTGAGTAATGTGTAACTTCTTAGAACGTCTCCTCTCCTCATGGTCAACAGGGCAAGGTTCACCTGGAGATGCGATTGAGTGAAGTGATCACAGAGAACGGATCAACAGGCCAACACATATCAGTCCGGTGAGTTCTACGAGTCACTTGTTTCCTGTCAAGTGTGCTGTGAGTACAGTTAGTTTGAAACTTTGCAGGGAAATCATGACAGAACTCCAAAGCTTGAGTCAAGTGAGTATTTTCACTGGCTAAAGATCAAACCTTCACATTAAGCCCAGCCAAACAAGTCTCCAACATAAAAGGTGTTACGTGTATGTAAATGGTAAATGGACTTGTTCTTATATAGCGCTTTTCTACTCTGTCTGAGCACTCAAAGCGCTTTATACAACTAATTCATTCACCCAATCATACCCATTCACACAAGCACTTTTTTCTGACCTAAGTGCTAAGTAGTCTACCATTCATACACATTCACACTCCGATGGATGCATCGGAGAGCAACATGGGGTTAGTATCTTGCCCAAGGATATTTGGCATGCAGACTGGAGCAGCCTAGGATCGAACCACCGACCTTCTGGTTAGTGGCTGACCTGCTCTGCCACCTGAGCTACAGCCACCCGTATGTATATTCACATGCACGGTAAAAGTTTGAGTAATAGCGCACAGCATACAATCCTAAACTGACTGTCCACACTTCTCATTCTGAGCAACAACTTGTTTGAGAAAGAAATATGTTTAAAGGTGTTTAAAAAAAGTCATCATTGATAAAAGTTTCAGTATTGCTTGCTAATCTTGGGTCTCGGTAGCTTGTTTTTTGTGTGGTTTTAAGTGTGTCACAATATTCCTTTATCATTCACCTTTACTTCCGAGCTGTACATTTCACATCACACAGTTTTCACAAGCACAAACCGATATAAGGGCAGATAATGACGTGGGAGGATGTTGAGAGAGAGAGAGGGGGAAAAAAAAGAAAGCGCCCATTGACAGATTAGGCTGAGCATGTAAATTTACACACACGTATGTGCATGTGTATGCCAGACCTCTTGCTGTTTACGTATGTTGTTTTGCACCCCCACCATTCATGCTTGGAGAGCAGGGTAATGAGAAGGAAGTGATGGCATCTGAGCAGGAAGCGTGCGCTTCTCACTCTGCAACCGCTGTGGTTTTCTGCTGCTGTCATTCAGTGTTCGAATCGGATTGTTTGCTTAAACCGTCGGCCTGCTCACTGTCACCTGTGCGTAATTGCTCTTGTTTTTCTCCATCGGGTCAACCAGACAAGTCCACGAAGGGCGTGAGGCTCATCGTCCCGTTGCAAGAAGATAATCGGAGCAAAGTTGCATCGCGTCGAGTTAAAAATGATGTAAGAGTGAGGCTTTAGGGAATATTGTTATGACAACCTTGAAGATGATACACAAACATCTTTGCATTCAGCTGCTTGGCTTCTCCCTCCGGCCCCGCTTAGCATAGCAGGCTGAATTCATTCTTATTCTCTGCTGACTTGTGCTTAGCAGCCACATCCTGTTTAGACTGCTCACAGTGCCTGTTGTCACCTGAAACACCTGTTTTGTTTTTTTTAAAAAGATCCTTGTGTGACGCCAGTCAAACATGAGGTCAGAGTTTCTAATGATCTACTGTAATCTAGTTTAGAATCCAGTGCTACATTTAAATATAGTTCACGCTCCATGTTGTTTTTGTTTTTTCCAATACAATACTATATAAACTTGGTTTGTAGTGTATGCTTGAAGTTGAGCCTGATTCCTCTTTTGGTGCAAAGTCATTGAGATCTAACATAACTAAGCAGGTTCGTGAACAATAAATGAGGTGATGCAATGACATTTTTAATGATTATGTCTTTAAGCTTAATGTGCAAAAGCATTTATGGTTTCTGTTTTGAAGACGGGGTGTTTTTCTTATTGTTCCGGTAGTGCAAACCATACAAGGTTTAACACTAAAAGCATTTCCACTGAGGCGTCTGTTGAACCAACAAGAAATTATTTACCATTCACGCACCCGCGGCACGGCATTAAAAGCTAATCTCTCCCAAGGTCTGGGTCACTTTAGGGCCTGTCAAAGTGTTACTGTGTGAAATATTGACGGTTTTGGTCCAAGGTGAGCAGCTCCTCAGTGTTTAGAAAGGTGGAATCACAAGATGTAACAAGAATGCTATAACGGTATAATATAGTTGCCTTTATTTTATTTTATTTCTCTTTTCTTGTGTTTTTATTCAGGATAATTGAGTGCAAGGAGCTGCCTTTGATCAGTGGGCAGAACTGTGACCCCTATGCTACCGTGTCACTTGTCGGACCTGCCAGGTAACTCTGAATTTCGCGCAGATAACAAAATAAGTTCTTAGTGTGTTACAGAATATAGAAGTAGCTTGTTTGTTCCTTTTTTTTAGCTTTGTGTAATCACATAAGTAATGACCAATTTCCTGAAATAAACAGTGCACGGGTTTTCCACACTGCCTTTAAAACTACTGAGGAATATGTGCAGAAATATTGTGCAGTGTGACTTGAAGCGTAAGGTCCCTACATATATTCTCATCTTTAGGAGCACACCCGGTCTAAACCAAGGTTGTTATGGTTAAAGCTAATTGTGGAAAAAGTTTGAAGTAGTTTTTCTTTTTAACTAACTGTAAGAACATCGTGAACTTGCACAGCTGACTTAAAATAAAGTACAAACAGACAACAAATGTTGTTAGTTTTAGTCTTTCTCAGCCTGCCTGAAGAGGCTTTGTCACACATATTTGAGATGTGGGAGTTATTATGTTTTTTGTTTTTTTTTTTTGTTTCAGTTCATTTCCAGAGTGGATTTCTTTTCAGTTTAGTTTTTATTGTTTGAACGTTTTTATTGGTTTCACTGTATTAGTCTGTTTTTTGTTTGTTTGTTTGTTTGTTTGTTTGTTTGTTTGTTTGTTTGTTTTTAAACTATCCTTGTATGGAGGAAATATTTAGTAAGATTTAGGAAAATCGGTGCAGGTATTAGAACTAAAACAACAAAAACAACAACACATCCATCAAAGCCTCCTTGGGAAATTGTAAATTTTATTTATTTTTTTTTGAGCCAAACTAAAAAATACTAAGACTAAGGATCTTTCCTCTAAATATTCTTTTGTTATTGAAAGTTCACAAAATCGTTTCATTTAATTTTAGGTAATTCTAATAACCTTCTGTGGGGCATTTTCAGCGTTTACAAGTAATATCTGTTTGGACTTTCTTAAATCTTGCTCCTAGCAAGTACCCTCCATATTATTGGGGTCAGTTTGGCTCTGAAGCTAAAGCGGATCATCTGCTAATCGTAAAGCATAAAGTGCTTAAGTAGAATAGAAAAGCACTTTAAAGGAACCAATCCATTGACCGTTCCATTATAAAGACTAGCACATGCCCATGCTACAGCATTGTATGGTGTATTTGTGCTGTTGGCAAACTGGTATATTTAATCTCATTGAGATTTTTTTTCCCAGTAGATGGTAAATAGACTGGTTCTTATGTAGTGCTTTTCTACTACCTGAGCACTCCAGGCTCTTTAAACAGCTTTCCTCATTCACCCATTCATACAAACACCTTTTTCTATGCTTTTTCTAAGTAAGTGCTTTCTATCTAACATTCACACACATTCATGCTCCTGTAGATGCATCGGAGAGCAACTTAGGGTTAGCATTTCGCTCAAGGATATTTGGCATGTTGACTGGAGCAGACAGGAATCGAACCACCAAGATGGGGTGGTAGATGTTGTTTTACATGCTGGAAATGGGGTGTTTTTAGATAGATGCTTTCAAGGTTGTTATTAGGCATCTATAATTCAACTTTTGTGAATTTAAAGTTGTTTTATTGAGTTGTTTTTGTCATGAATGAAAGTAACAGGATGCATGTTATAGATGCTAAAAGCAGGTCTTTTTAGTTGCTAGGCATGATGACATGATTTCTGATATAGTTAGGAACCTCGAGCAGCGTGAGCTGTACCTGCGTGCCAGGTTTAGTTGCTCAACACCTGATCGTGTAGGAGGAGCTCGCAGACAAAGAGCAAACATGAGACAGAGATTTTGTGCTATTGTAAGATTAGAAAGACTGAAACAAATTAAAACTCTCTGAAACAAACCACACCTCTCTTGAAACGAATACAATATCAAAATCAAAGACTCTGAACTAGACTCTGGTTTAAACAAATGTTTATTTTATTTTATTTTTTTAATGAATGTCATGAGTGAGCTGACTAAACTTTCCAAGAATACGAAGACTATGAGCTCAACTATGAGCATCCACTTACAGCTTGCCACCGTCGTGAACCTTGTTACAGATGGCAAGATTACATTTTAGTCATCTTAAGTCACTCCCTGACAGTGCGATAGGAGTCACATGCTTCTCTTCCCCTTTTCTTCTCAATATATCCATAGCTGAATCCTTAAATTATCGGAGAAAATGGCATTCAGTTTCTGTAATGTCTCCCCTAAGGTCTGATCAGAAGAAAACAAAGGTAAAGAAGAAAACCAGCAACCCTCATTTTGAAGAGACCTTCTTCTTTGAGGTAAATCTTGTAACACATGTTACCACATCATAGGTTTCAAATGGTCTGTTGGTTACAGCTGATAATTGTATATATTAACCGTGACATGTTCATCTGCAGGTCACACGGTCCTACTCTAGGAGGACTCAATTCAACGTGGAGGAGGAGGACATCGAAAAACTTGAGATCAAGTGCGTTTTGAAGGTTTTTTCCCCCCCCTTTTGTGTGCGCTTTACACTCTCTCGCTGTCTAACAGACACACACACATACATGTACATGCTTCCCCTTTATAGTCTTGACAAAAGAAGAAGAATTTCTTAACGACTTCAGGTTTAAAAAAAACCCAAACAAAAAACTATTTTTATTTGGTGTATTCTGACTACTGATGGAGAGCCTTTGATTTCTGGTTAAGGAAATGTGGGGCTTCCATCACAGTGGATTCATAGCTCACTGGGTAAGACTAGTCAGAGCTGAAGGTAAACACTCGTGCATGGTGTTGCGGTTTGGATTTGAGGTGGTGTCATTGCACACATTGTATTGGTTTTTATGCACCAAGCAGGTAAGCACCGCTTGGTAGCGATTTTTCTTTTAAGCCCTTTTTGCCATATTTGAAGTGGGTGGTTGTTTTGTGCTGAACACACAGACACAAAGAGCAACATTTATTTTGCCTTGCTACTTGTACATGTAGTTTGTAGTAACAGTTGTATATTTGCAGATGAAAAACATTCTTTCAGTCCACATCCTTTCCCCTTTTTTGCAGAGTTGATTTGTGGAACAATGAGAATCTGGCTCAGGATGTTTTTCTGGGGGAAACACGGGTCCCTGTCAAGATCCTACAAAGCGACCACATTCACAAAGCCTGGTAAGGAGCAGACGGAAGTATCTCGCTATCTTTAAACATATTTATGCATACTTATTGAGCATTAGGCTGACAAATTTAGATTTTCTGTCCCCTTGTTTTGAAAATGGGTTTAAAGTGGAATCACCCCCCCCCCTTCAGGCACATGCCTGTAATAAAGTCAGAGCATTTTCTTCCCATTTTAAATGGCAATACTGAGATAAAACTGAAATGTTCATGAGCTTTGGTTTACACCCCTATTACCTCCTGTTTACATAACTCCTAAAAGATTTTCCAAAATAGATTCAGAAGGGTCAGTTTTACCTATATGTGCTTGACTAAATCCAGCACAGTCTGGTGCGTCTGTGCCTTTAAAAATTTACTAGGGGGAAAAAAAACAAAAAACAAAAACGTGATCATTAATCTGTCATGGCCTGATTACCTTCCTCTTTACCAAACAGGGTTTTTTTTTTTTTTGTTTGTTTTATTTATTTAAACACTGGAAGGTGGAGCCGCTGCCTTTGGTATTTCACTGTTCAGGAACCCAGTCTTGCATGTCTGTTGCATTTTCTTGCTTTTACAAGGTGATCTTAAAACTCTTCCTAGATTTCTCATAGTTCAGCAGTTTTTCCACTGTGTGGGTGTTTTCCTTGCTTTGCGTCAGAGTAGGAGATGTGGGATTACGCCAGATAGCAGTTTGTCAGTAGATGAGGGCTTTGAGTCGAGTGCGTGGGTGGCTTATGCATGGTGGCAGTGCCTCATGTCCTGTGTTTATGCTGGAAGTCGTCCATGTTGCATTCATAAAAAGTGTTGGGTACAGGTGATCTGTTAAAGTGTCTCTGTCTGTGTGCAGTGATTACAGATCAAGGGGATTACGGGCAAACCTGCAGTGACTGCAGGCCAACTCGACATGTATAATGTTGTTTTACCCCACCTGTTGGCTTATGGAGAGATGTGCAGGCACTATGGGAGGAAGATTTATTGATCACTAGGCTGACTAATATGTTCTGAATCAAGGGTGGGGGAACTCCAAGCCTTAAGGGCCGTGTCCTGCAGGTTTTAGATATCGCCCTGGGTCAACACACCTGAATCAAATGAATGAACCTGAATTAGTTCATTACCAGGCCTCTGGAGAACTTCAACACATGTTGAGGAAGTAATTTAAAAGCTGTTTTGGATCAAGGACTCCTCTAAAACCTGCAGGACACCAGCCTTTGAGGCCTGGAGTTCCCCCACCCCTCGTCTAAATGGATATTATAAAAAGACTTTTCCTCCCAAGTCCAGATTTTTGGTCATTTTGATCTTTTCTTTCTTAATTTAAATGTCCAAAACCGTCGATTAGCGGTTGAACAGCCTCACAAATTAAGATTTTCTTTCCCCTTGTTTTGAAAAAGGGGTTCAAAGTTAAATCATCCCTCGTTTAGGCACATACCTGTAATAAAGACAGAAGCATTTTCTTAACATTTTAAATGCCTATGTCGAGATAAAGCTGAAATATTTGTGTGCTTTGGTTTACACCCCTATATGCTGTTAAACAAGCCTAATGATTGAATTGCTCTTATTTTAAGTGAAAGCTGTTAGACCAGCAGGAAAGAATTGGCAGTGTAGCAAAGACGGCTGTTTAGTTTATATAGTGTGATAAACAGGTGGGTATATCTGTACTTAGCAGCATTTAGAAACCTCTTTTTTTGGTTTTTCTCAGTTGTTGCTGTAAAATATCCTCCAGTTTATCGTCTTGCTTTGCAATCTATTTATCATGGTTTTGTTTTCCATTTCAAGATTTTATGCTCATTGCTTAAAACCTTTGTAAAGTGGACTTAAATCCTTTGTGATGCTGCATATTTACTGCACTATTCCTGATACTTACTCTATTTCATGTTTATAGTATATATATTTTCTAAAGATGCACCCATTGAACTTTTTTGGCTTATTTCAAATTTCCCTTTTTCTGATACCGGCATTTGCCACTTTCGATTTTCTTTCTAAAACCAGCACATACAAGCTAATCAGCTTTTATCCACTGATTTTGTTTTTTTCTTAAATAGTAAAAGAAATTGTAAAACCTTTACAGTTTCTGCAGTTACAGGATCTTCTTTTGCTGAAACAACTGAGTATAAAGTTTTGTGCTACTGCAAAGAAATGAAAATAAGTTTCTGTACCTGACATGTATAATCTTTCTAGACAAAAGCAGGGTCTAGTAGATTTATAGAACAAAATAAATGTCAGGTACTTCCATAACTTTCCAATATATTTATAACTTCACTAGATAACCGGAGATCAACTCTCTTCTCTTTTTCTCCCGTCTCCATAATGTTTCTCCTAACTGCTTTAATCGTTCTGCTCATACTGAAGCTGCCGGCTCTTGGCTGGCTCTGACCTCTGGATAGGTTCAACCACTTTTCTTTTGTTACCTTCTTAAACTTGTCCTTGTTCACTTAAGTTAGGTTGATTTAAGTGTCTGATTAGGTTTGTTGTTAGGATCGTTTTTGTGGTGGTCCCCCCGCAGTTTACTTTGGAGAACTTTGTTGCCGAACTCAGAGCTGAGACCATCTGTGCTAACACCGTGTAAGCTTGTGGCTGTGAATATGCCACTGTGCACATGTTATGTATTTATGAGATATAGTGGCTTGTAATCAGACGTGAGGCTGTCAGAGGGTCACTGGTGCGAGCTGAGTACACTGGGAATCGGCTGATTGCAGTTCCTGGTTGATTCAGTGTTGCGTTTTTTTGTTTTTGTCTTTCTAATATTTTCCCACTTTGAGGATCTCATGCATCTCTGTTGTTACTTCATCTGCTCTTTAAAGTGGCTGTTACTAATTTATGAAAATGGGAGAGTGTGTTAGGTGTTAATTATTAATTATTAGTGGTCATAAACTGCTTCTTTGCCTGGACCACCCCCACTATAAACAAGCACTCCCACCTCCACCACACCGCACCCTATCCCTGCCACCCACGCACCCACCAATATCAGTCATGGCCTATGTAACCCTCATCAATTTCTCAACCCTGTCCTCTAATGTGTGACTTTGTATTGTGCCCCTTCCTCCTGTTTTGTCTATATACTCCTCATGTCTGTTATTTATTCCTGCTGTCCTGCTAGTTATATTTTCGTACCATGCTCAGATGGTGTGGAGCTCCCACAATTTTGTAGTACATGTACAACAATCTGGCATCTCTACTAGAAGTTTGTGCATTCAAACAAAGAGCTAGGAAGTCTTAAGTTAACTGGATGGATGCACACCAGATGCAAACTGCTGCGTGCTCAAATAAGCAGCTCTCGATCTTTATCTGCATCGAAGATAATAACATGTCAGCTGTTTTGTTCAAAATCTGTTTCCACTTTCCTCAATTGGCTGTGGAGGGGTGAAAAAAATATTGCAGGTTTAAACTCTGTGTTTGACTCTAACCTTTTCCAACAACTGTATTCTGCGTGAGTATATATGCACAACTCATCATATATTTAGATAAGACATTGGATAAAAGCACATTTTGACAAATGAAGATGCTTTCTTCTGTCCTGTAAAGTGTTTTTGGAAGCTTCAGTGTTCGTTTTGCTGCTTTTTTCTGGTACAGTTGGTCTGTAATGTGTTAAACAGTTGGTATCAAACAAGCAGGATCAGCTTTTTTTTTTTTTTAAATTATGTGTAATCTTAGGTGGGTTGTGTTGTAGAGTTAATATTTTATGGAAAGTGTCCAGGCTGTCTGTGACTGACACACATGTACTCAGTTATCTGGTTTCTGTTTCGGTTATGTGATAAGTCGCAGGTTCCATGTGTTCAGAGGATGACTCATTAGTCACAGCACAGTAATGTGTTGTTTCTCTTATTGTGACCCATAAGGTATCTCCTTCAGCCAAAAGGGAACGGCAACAAATCCAAGTCTGATGATTTAGGATCCTTGCGTTTGAAGCTGACCTACATAGAAGACACAGTGCTGCCATCTGCCTGCTACACGCCACTCTGCACCCTGCTGCTCAAATCCCCAGATGTGAAGGTGAGACAGACGCTTTAAGTCGAAGCAAATCCTGATGAGAAAATTCCACACTGAGACGATGCAGAGATTGATATTGTTGTCTTTTCTCTTTTCACTTTTTTTCTCACCCTTCTTCAGCCCATCTCAGCATCAGCAGCACACATCCTGGGGGACATTTGCAGAGAGCGATACGAGGTCGTTCTGCCGATGGTCCGACTGCTGCTCCACAACAATCGCTTCGTGCCTTTTGTCTCTGCTGTGGCAGCACTGGAGCTGGACAACACTCAGTGAGTACTCCTCTGGCACATACCTTTTTACACCAAGCCAAGTAGATATACCGGATAGAAACATGCAAACAGATGTTACTGCACTGCAGTCACGCTGTGTTTTCCCTAATAAACAGTTCAACTTTCTGGCTATGACTAATGCAATAAAACAGGAAGCAGCTCTAAAATACAATAGAGCTTCAAGAGTGAATGTGGTTTTAATTACTCGTCTTGACTCAGACGGTTTGATTCTGAAACTTCCTAAAAATTCTAGTCATAAAATAAAGTCTAATTGGTGTCTGTGGAATATCTGTGTCCATACAGGGAGGCTAACACTATATTCCGTGGCAACTCGCTGGCAACGCGCTGCATCGATGACATGATGAAGATTGTGGGAAAGAATTACCTATCTGTCACCTTGAAGCCTGTAATAGATGAGGTATGAGTAAAAAGGAGGTGCATACACACACACACACACACACACGCCCACACACGCATCCTGTGTCGATGCCAGAATAGTCATGAATCACTGGGGTTAGAATGGAAAAATCCACTTAAACATCTGCCCTTCAGCCTCAGTCTGCAGATGTGCAGATGTAATTGGAGGGTTTGGATAGGCGCAGGGTATTTTCCTTTAAACGGTTTTAAAACTGTAATTTTTTTTAATCCTGTCTGGCTTGTTGACACTGGTCTAGATGTACAGGTTGAAGGCCACTGTAATTACCACAGTTTCTTGCAACTGTATCTAGAGAGTGTGCATTATTGTGTACTTGGTCTTTTCTTTTATCTGTGACTTACAATTGCTAGTTAATTTGAGTTCTTCAACATAAAGCAAAAAGACACAGCTGGGGTTGAAAATGCCTTCAGTCCCTCCTCTCACTCACCGTGTCCAGCTGGTGTCCCTCCAATTTCAAGAAAATCTGAATAAATGTGCAGCTCCACACAGCAGGAAATCTCAGTTCTTGTTCACTTGTAATTTAAAGATTTGGTTTGAGCTAATTGTTTTTTGTTTGCTTGCTTGATTTTTGTTTTTTCCCCTCGTATCTTTAACAGATTTGTGAATCCAACAAAACCTGTGAGATAGACCCTATTAAACTAAAAGAAGGTGACAATGTAGAGGTCAACAAGGTAAGTGCACCCATCTCACTAGATTTATCAGTCTTGTAACAGGATTAATTGAAGCTTTGCTTGTCGTAAAACTGCGAAAAAAGTGTTTATCCACTTTTTAGCTTCTGTTTAAAACATTTTAAAGTGATGCTAAGTTGTTGTGTGTTTTTTACTTTACCTGTGCAGGAAAACCTGCAAGTTTACGTCCAGAAAGTCTTCTCCTCCATCACCCAGTCAAGTTCTAACTGCCCACCACTAATGTGTGACGTCTTCAGGTCTCTGAGGCATTTGGCCTGCAAACGCTTTCCAGGTAAAACATAGAGCCAGTGTTAAAAAGCAAAACTGCTGTGACAAAAGGTTATATGCACACCCACAGCAGGTGTGTAAATTGTGACGTAAATGTCATTTTACTCCAGAAACTGCTGTAAAATTATGCAGGGCTTTTAGCAGATTGCGATGTTGCTGCTGGCTAAATGCCTTAGTAGTCCACAGCAGTATATTAAACCAAATGATATTTGGCATATTTATATATTTATATATACACTCACCAGTCTTTTCATTGCTTACACCTTGATTTTACTGGGTTGGACCTTTGCTTTGCCTTATGAGCTAACTTAATTCTTCATGGCATAGATTCAGCAAGGTGCTCGATACATTCCTCTGAGGTTTTGGTCTATTTTGACAGTTTTGAGCTTTTCTCATATAGAATATCTCTATTTTATATGCCATTTTTTTGCCGATTGAATTGAATTTGCTGGTTTCTCAGTTGTTTCTTTCTCCTCTCCACAGGCGACCCACATGTTCAGTACTCAGCCGTCAGCAGCTTTGTGTTTCTGCGCTTTTTTGCTGTTGCTGTTCTCTCTCCTCACTCCTTTCAACTGCGTTCCCATCATCCTGTAAGTACACGTCACCCACTCTCAGCGCTAATGACCAGTGAGCGTATGCAGTTTACGTTCTCAGTCGGTTAAACCTCGGTGCCGTTGTACATTTTCTGTAACTGCAGGATCCTGAGATTTCCCGGACGCTCACACTCATCTCAAAAACCATTCAGACTCTCGGGAGCTGGGGTAGCTTGTCAAAAAAGCTGGTAAGATTTATATTGCTGAAATTCTAGTGTGAGCTACGTGTTGTCCACTTTATAGTAATTGGCAAACAGAGGCACTTTCCAAATGCATTTTCTTCCTGTTATGCTAATTAAACCCACTTTGTTTTTTCTCTTTCTAGTCCAGTTTTAAAGAAACCTATATGTATGACTTCTTCAAATCATTCCAGGAAGAGAAGTGTATCGAAAAAGTTAAAAAGGTATTTTTTTCCCCCCTCACATACTCAAAGGTCTATAAAAGGATTCATCATTTCTAATGGCTGTTATCATTTTGTTTCCAGTTTCTGGATGAAATCTCCTCCAACGTCAGTAAAGAGTCCAGTGGGCTGGAAGACGCTGTCGTTCTCAAGGAGGGGTGAGTGTTCAGTTCAAGTCTGGGCAGAATTGAGAACTCTCACTTGGTAATAAAGAAGCCTTGAGGGGAGCTTTGGCATCAGTTCTGCACTAGGCATAAAACAACAAGTGAATTTTCTGACACAATAACCGTTTGAGGGCGTTCACTATGTCCTGTTAGAAGAATCAAATTACATTATTTGAGCATAAAGATTACTCTGAAGTAATAAATTGTACTTATGTTTTTTTGCCTCAAGTAGTTCAGCTCAGATTTGAACCTTTAGCCTGTCCTTTTATAGGGAAGTACAGAAACGTGCTCAGGGGAGAAAACCCCCTGGAATGAAAACGTTTAAGAAGAGATGGCTCAGACTGACCAACAGGGAGCTCTCCTACCACAAACATAAAGGTGAGACCAGTTTACTGTAATCTCATACTCGAATATGATGAAAACGAATGAGACAAACACGTATGCACGGGTTACACGCAATGCTAAGTTCCCGATACTAGCACTAGATGGAGCTAAAGTAATTGCTTATATATTACTTATAAAATTAAGAGATTAAATGGACTGGTTCTTTTATATAGTGCATTTCTACTGAGTATTCAAAGCACTTTATACTTGCCTCATTCACCCATTCATACAAGCACTTTTTTTCTGTTTATGCCTTTTAAAGTACTGGACAATAAGCATATACAATGACCTGATTTGTTTTTGTAGTTTCCTGTGTTGATTACTTGTGTGTTGACTTTGCATCAGCTGATTAATGAAATGCATCTTTTGAGGGCTTTGCAGATTAAATACTGCCTTTCTGTGATACTTAAGGAAAGTTTCGAGTGCTCAGTAAATTGTCAGAAAGAGAGGGTGTGATAATAAGATTGATCATCAATCATTGGAGCCAGTTGATAGGAATATAAAACTGTCTTCAAGGAATTTCCCAAAAAATATGTTCAAAAACTGCAGCTTTTACTTTCAAGGGAGAAGTTTGAATGTTTTATTTTCTTCTGCTCATTATTTAACCTAAACGGTAATGTTGTGGAGACTGGAGGCTGTTTGTGCGTAAACCTAACAGAATGACTTGTTCTCCCCAGGGAAAGATGCCGACCGCACCATTAATGTCAAAAATATCCGGGCGGTGGAGAAAGTGGATGAAAGTGCCTTTAACCGCAAAAATGTAAGCCAGTTCCCCCTCTCACATGGCCCCGTCATCACTTCTCATGTATTACCCGTTTAAAATGGAAACGTCAGTGCCAGTGTCACTTCCTCCTGTTATTATTAACAGTAAAAACGGCGCATTGTTGGTCTCATGGGCACGTTAACTTTCAAATGAAGTACAGAAATGACAATATTGTTGTTGCTGGCATCGCATGCCTCAGTCCTTTCTGTCTTGGCGAAGAGGGGCGCTTTGTTTCTTGCGCTCAGAATGA
Source organism: Neolamprologus brichardi (assembly GCF_056152115.1). Lineage (NCBI taxonomy): Eukaryota > Metazoa > Chordata > Actinopteri > Cichliformes > Cichlidae > Neolamprologus > Neolamprologus brichardi. The sequence continues at coordinate 13,330,560 of NC_142117.1, read as the reverse complement.
CCTTTATGGGAATGAAACGGTCACATCCTAGTTTAACTACTTTGTTTGTCTTGCGTCAGATGTTTCAGGTGGTCCACTCTGAGAAGCCTCTTTACGTCCAGGCTGGAAACTGCGTGGAAGCCAGCGAGTGGCTGGAGGTCCTGAGCCAGGTCAGTCGTTGCAACGAGGGACGCCTGGCCACTTTCCACCCGTCAAACTACACCAGCGGGGCCTGGCAGTGCTGCCAAAGCCTGAGTAGCAACGCTCCAGGCTGCAAGCCCTGCACAACGTGAGTTTTTCCTCCACATCAACACCACAGCGAGGGGCGGAGCGGGGGGAATGGTTTAGTATCCTCGCTGCCATCTGTGGGGCGTGTGTTGCAGATCACAATAAACGCTTAATAAAACTGCCTGCTGGTCTTAAGTTTGACTGACTGTGTAGGTGCTCACAAGCAAACCTTAACCTTTTAATCATTATCTCATGTTATGAGGACATTTCAAATGGAAAATAGAAAACTTCTAAAGCAGGATTTTTCAGGTGTGCTGATTTTTCAGCGTGGCATCAAAGCAGGTTAAGTTTGAAGTTTTCAATAAGGAAGAGGCTTTGTAGGGACTAAACTGAGCTTTAATTGAGAAGTGTTTGATTTCATTTATCAGCTACTGACTTTGAGGACCGTCATTTAGCTGCTCTGATGTTGTCGATCTTCTTCACCACCTCTGTAGATGTTTAGCAAGTTTACAAAGATGAGTCAGATGGTGCACTTTCATGCTAACGTCTGTAGTGTAAGTGATGTGTGTGAGTGGAGAGATGCATGTATTTAAGTTTTTTTTCTTAGTTTGTGAGTTTCCTTTTTTGCTGCTTTTTCCTGATTTCTCTACACTTTTGTTCTCTCCTGTTTCAGCACCATGCTGGCCAACCTGCAGCTGGATATAGACTGTGACCGAGAAGCAGAGAGAATTTTCTCACTCCTCTCAGCAAACGATACAAAGCTTCAGAGCATGGAGGGTCAGTATTGTTTTCAGAAATGCTTCATTAGAGAGAGCAGGGTATGGTTCATATAAATGCAGCTGACTCATGATATGATGTTCAGTTTAGGGTGTTTAATCGTATAAGACTACAAGCCTTATGTATACATTAGGCCCAGTGTTGTGCAGAGTGAGGTCGGATCAGCTGGTGTTTGTCTCTCAGACATTTGCGAGCTTTTTTTTTTAATCACCAGCAGCTGTACCTTGTGGGATCAGCCATCAAAGCAATCAACGTATGAAGATGTCAGGTTTTAAATTCATTCATTCTCCTCACTATGGTGTGTTTCACACGAACGACTGAGGGCAAAACTTTTAATTTCCAGTGTGGCGGGACAACTCATTTTTCAGCCTTCGTTTGGTGATTTAAAGGTGAAGTTGGTCCAATTCAGGACCACTAGAGCACCAACATCTTAAATCAAAACCACAGACAGTATAAATGGTCACGTAGCTCCTGTGACATCATCTGTTGATGAGCATTTGGTAACCATCCCACAGATAATCCTCCTCAAACACAGTATCGCCGAACTTTACAACATAGATTTAATTTATTATTCAGTGTGACCCAAAATGAGTGACTGAGCCCATAAAGTCATCGGGAATCTGTTTGGATATCTCAATAAACATTTTCCCACAGACTTGTATAGTAACAGAAGTCCTTTTGCAGACACAGCTATCGCCATCTGGTGGCCAATTTAGGGCACTTTAGCACCGGCTTTATTTGTCTGACCTTAAAGCTAAATCTACGGCGGCTCTGAGAGGACAAACAGATTGCAAGATAAGAAAGCAGCAGGAAAATCTCACAAAACACAACAAAGTGTTTCTAGGGAGACAATAACAGGACAGACGAGCTGTGGAAGTGACAGAAACCAAAACATGCATGGGACTGCACTGGGACGCGCTTAAAGGAGGAAAACACTGTAATTTTATTATTATTATTTTTCTTGTGTTTCATGTGCTTTTGCAGGAGTTTTTCTATGTACTGGTGTTTTCTTGCAGTTTGACCTCTCAGGGCCACCGTTTGCATCCACGTTTCATACAAACTATTAAACACGCCTCCTTTGTTTGTGTCACATGGTTTTCCCCATTGGGCTGAACACCTCGGACACCCAGTCTGCCATCTCAGTTTTTCTACTTTCACTCTGGTGTCTGTGTAAAAGAGCGAGGGTAAACTGTTTTGCACATACTGCTAATGAAGCTGTTACTTCACTATATCGTCACGTAGATAAAAACTTGTTTCCTGCCGTCTTCGTGTTAACCATCTCACTTCCGAGCACTTGAAGTTGCACTTTGTAATGTTTGTCCTCTCCACAGATGCCTGTGCCAGTTTGGCAGTGTATCAGGGCCCCCAGCGAGAGCCGGAGGAATACTCAAAGTTCACCATTCAGGAACCCAAAGAGACCTTTCACACACTGAAACAGCTCCGAAACATCATGGAGGAGCTGCAGCGGCAGCACAATATCAGGAATGACGTACGGCAGTACGGCAGCCTGTAAGTCTCAATGTTACATTATTACGATACACCACTTTTATGCAGTATGAGTATATAATGCAGTGACGGTTCAAATTCAAATTTTATTTGTCACATACACAGTCATACACAGTACGATATGCATGGTAAATGATGTGGAAATCTTATTAATAATACTAAAACACATTCTGCAGTGTGGATGCTGAAAGTAGGACTATGTGATCTAAATTGGTAGAGGAAGTGCAGAACACGATGGCAAAGAAAACTGGGAAATTTTCAAAATAAGACGCTAAAGTTGTGATCTAAAGCCCTGCAATGGACATCACAGGTGCACAGGGCAACATCTGATTTCCCCATGTTGTTGTTGTCCCTGGATCATCATCATCATCGATGTTGGTCCAGGTTTTAATACTGCAAGGGACCATTAATACTGTTGTGATGTCATAGTTTTTCGACATGGAAACACCATCACGTCACACAGCAAACCCTAACCTTAATCCTAACTCTGACTATGGCCCCTCTATCCCTGCCCTATAATGATAATGATGATCCAGGATGAACACCTGGATCTCAGCTACACCTGAGGATCAGTTCAAAAGTTTTGGACACTAAAAGTAAAGCTGGGAAGCTTGCAGAAATAACAAAAGAAAGTTTGACTTAAAGGGACTAACGCCCTAACTTTAATGTTTTATTACAGCTGTGGCACAGGACTCTCAGAAAGATCACTTACTCATTATCTTTGTCTTCCTTCCCGTTTCAGTGACAACCCCATAGTGGGAAAAACCTCATAACTTGGCTGGGGCGATGTGGTCCAAAAGCAGCCACGCCTGCATCACAACAAAGCGCCTACGTTGTCCATTAGAAGCCCCAGAAGCTGTGCCAGTGAGAAAAGGTGCGACCAGGTGAATGATACACCACCTGACCTCCACATGTCATGAGTCCACTACAGCAGTGACAGCCCGAGAAGGGGAGCCAGAACAAGCTTGTGAGCTTGACCAGGATCGCACCTTCATCCTCGAAAGGAATGAACCCTTAGGTGTTTTCTTTTGTCTTTTTTTTTTCTTTCCTTTTTTTGGAAGTATGTTGCCTCATCTCCTCCCCGTCCTCTGCAGTGAAGGTCACAGATTCTATCCGTGTCTTAACTTATGTCCCCCTTTTTACGTACAGCTGTGTGAAATGGGCATCATTAGATGGTGTGTGAATAGGCTGCTAATTTTTTCTTTTATTCACCGAGTTTTATACGAACAGCTGTAATGATGCTCTCCTCTCATCTGTGAACATCTGTCTTTACAGTTGATTCCTAATCACCAATCTGGAGGCCCCTCCCCCCTGTAAACTTCAGTCTTTTCTCCTCCTCCTGAACAAATGTAAATGTATATTTTCAAAGAACATTTGAACCAGTCTGCCTTACTTTGATGGATGTTTCTTTCACATCAAATGCTGAGGGAATAATGCAGAAGCACTTTAAATATTTGGAGCACTCCAAATAGAAAATGATTGGATACTTGGTATCAGCTTTCCCCATTTTGATCAGTTACATGATCCTTTGTTTCATTCCTGTACAATAACATTTATAGCCTGTAGATTTTAAGATATTTTTCTTGACCAAAGACGATTTCATAGGTTTGAACATGAACTTGAAGAAATTAATGTATTTTGAATACAAATGGTTTAAAAATGGAGATAAATAAGATGAATATATATATAAATATAAATATATATGTGTTTGGTTTATGTGTACGTTTTTGCTAACATATCCTTTACTTTTTAGTGACTTAAGGCAAGCAGTTTGCATGCGTTCAGTTTTGAATCCTGATAGCACGACTGTAGTGAAGAGTTGTATTTCCCTGTGATTGTGAATCGTATCGGTACGGTGTGCGTCAGATCTGTGCTGTCGTGTTGAGAGCCTTGAAACCTAATTAACAGTGGCTTATGTAAGAAATGATGTTCGACCTGCAGAGAGGAACCAATTGGAATAACAAAATCGCCCCTGTCTTTCACGCTTTAGTCCAGACAATCTCCGCCAGTGCGCACGTTATGTCCTCCTTCTTTACTATCGCGGCTCCAGCTGTTCTGTTTCATCGTCTGTAGGGAATTTGCTTGAAATGTGGCACAGCTGTTTGCCACAGCGCTCTGCTGCAATGACCAGTAGAGAAACGTCTGTGTAGTAAAGGGAAAAAAATGATGTTTTTACAAACTGTCAGACTCTTAAAGTTACTCATATTCTAGCATGCATGTCCTGCAGGAGTAGGGTTGCATCAGATGAACAAAGCAATAGCAAATAATCAAGATTGATTGCGTAAAATAGAGATTATCAAATTTACTTTGTGGGTCTTACTCCATTTTAATTTAATTCAGTTTATTGTTTGTAACTGACACAAACCAGCTACTCAATTTTATTTTTTAAGCGGTAACCAGCAAAATTTCCCCCCAGTTAGGCTGATTTTGATTATCAGTTGGTGGATTGTTTTTTTTTGTTGTTGTTGTTTTGTTCATTTTTTTCCCTCTGAAAGAACCAGTGAACAATCACTTTGATTCAGTCTTGATTTTTGACTTCTTTTTTTGTTCCTTCCTGTGGTTTTGAGTCTGCTTCCCATTTGAACGATGAAGTGTTGAATAGAGACAAAATTACTTAAAGTGGACCTGTTATGCTTCTAAATTCTCTCATATACTTACAGGTTTAATTGTGGGTGCTCATATAAACAAGTGTATGCAGAGTTAAAAGTTCACACTGCTCTACATTCACTTTTTCAGAGGTTGTTTTGTTGTGTTTTTTCTACTCATGCATGGTAATGATGTCAGAGAGTGGATATCCCCTTATATGGTCATCTCAGCTCCATATAGGGGGATATCTAGGGCATCCAATCAGAAGGAAGGATTTCACAAAGCCTTAAAGAGACAAGCGCTCAAACAGGTTATTTTAGGTAGACGATCAAATGAGAAGAAATACAAACATGGAGCAGTGAAAGAGCATAACGGGTCCCCTTTGAACATCTAAAGTTTAAACATTGAATGCTGATATTACAGGGTTAACTGTGTCTTTTCTTTTATTTGTCTGTGATTGTTTTCATGAGTTGTGTCTTTGGTCCATTATCTATTTCTAACTTGCATGTCTTGTACATTTAACAATATATTTTTCTAGGAAAATGTTTTGTACCTTTTTTTTCTCTCTTTTAAACACTGATTTTAATGTATTACTCAGCTGGTACTTTTGTTCTCAGTCTGTCGACTTCGTCAAGGCTGGATGCTTTCTGTTTTTTTTGTTTTGTGTGTGTTTTCTATCCCCGTGCGCACTCCTTATTGGCTCCTCGCGGCCATAACTCCCTCTCGTTGAAGCTGATTAACACAGTGTTACTGCGGTGAATGTCGCGTGTTCACGTGCACGTCAGTAGTGAACAACGTGCCTGATCGGAGCCAAAATAAAACTGTAAAGTGATTTCACGCCGATTCGGTTGATGGACTTTGCTTATGATTTGAGTGACGCTGAATAAAAACAAATCTCTGGTACAAACTTCGACATCTGGATCTGAATCGGAAAGCTAGCGTAGAATCAATTCTTGTTGTATCGCATAAGCTTGCATGCTAACTCCATTGCTAGTTTTAATAAGGCCAGTAAACTAGAGGGTGGTGTGGTGGTGTATGTGTGCTTATTTTCATAAAACGTGAACAGGGAGGGGTTGTTTTAATCTATCTGATTTTAATAAGGGAAGTTTCTTCATTTGTTTGTTGTCATAAACGGTCTCTATGTGGAAACATGTGACTTTCCTGTTGGACTACAGCCAGCTTCATTTCATAATTACCAAACAGGAAGGGAAATGTCCATATGTGCTTTGATCTATCAGGTGAACACAGGGGAAATTAAAGTATTAGCCAACATGCAGATCTGATATGAGTTTCCGAGCTCATAAGAAGGACCAAAATCTGATATCACTGCAGTTTGTTTTTGCAGGTGTATCTGAAACAATCATATTTTTTTCTCCTGCCAATCAGATTGTTCTGTGTCAAAGCAGAGTGTGAGTGCAGATGATTGTCTGAAGGCTTTGTAGAATTTTTCTTTCTTTCTTTTTTATTTTTTTTTAAGCTAAAGTCTCTTCTTGCCTCTTCTTGTCCAGTAAACGGTGAGCGGTTCGATGTTATCGTCACATCTCCAGCTCGTTTCTTCTGAATGTCTGTTATTTTTATACACATTAAACATTTTATTTTTCCATAAATGGTCTATTCTGTGTCTCTTCATAATAAAAACACTTTGCCAGTGCCTCTTCTGTTTGTTAGGTGTCTGTTTTCCTACTGCGCTGATGTGACCTGCGTACAGTGTCCTCCATGATTCAGACAAAGAAACAAGTTGTGTAATTTTGCGTATAACTTGCTAAAGGTTTGCAATTGGATTCAGGTCTATAGCAAATTGAGGGCCAGCCAATGGCACCAATGTTTTCAACGTGAAGGAACCACCAACGGTCTATGGGCTCGTTAGGCCGGGCACCAGGAGCGACCCAGGGCTCACTGTGCCAACTTAAAGTCTGACAGTCGAGATTATTATCTCCATAATAACAGCGTCAGGATACTGTTGGCTAGCAAGGAGGGATTGCATAGATGGGCTGCACCAATAAGACAAATTCTGCTGAATTAATTTCTCATCCCGACCTTAAAATATGTTGGACCCTCTCGCCACCCTGTTTCTAACAGCGTGCTCCTGCTGTTTTTCCTCTCACAAAGGAGCGTTTACCTGTCCTGCTGCTGGGTTGATACCCGTCTAAAGCCCTATGCCACAGCTTGCGCCCTTGTGTCCTCCACACTCTTGAGACTTTGAGGAAGATGCAGCAAAAACCTTCTTCTTGGACTACCTGTGCAACCTGAATAGGCTGCAGGTATCATCTCATGCCCTCTAACTGTAGAAAGTTAGTTTTTAGACCGAGGCTAAGCTGGCTTTGTGGCAAATTGTGATGACCGAGCTTGACGTTTGTACAGTTGGAAATGTTGATCTTAGCTTAGCATAAAAGATGGAAACTAGCTTGGCTGCCAGGAAACACTTTAAAAGTGTTGGTAGCAGGACTTTTATTACTTTGGTCTGAGTCCAGATACCTGTTTAACCTGTTTACCATACAAGTAAGGCACGCTTTAACTGCCTGTGCTCAGCGCACATCTGCGAGATCCTGATAAGCTGGTGTGATTTTGCCAAGGTTGCTAAGGGTAAGAGCTAATAACCAGTAAAAGATAATAAACATCAAACATGAAAGACATGTTTTCGCTCCTCTGGTGGGGAGGGGGCAAGTTTTGAATGTCTCTGGGTGGAAAAATATTTGGGTTTAGAGGATTGAATTTATACCACAGCGTGAGATGTCCTCACCTTACAAAGAGCTCCATCTGTAAAGGTAGACGCACACTCAGACAGGAGTTTAAGGTTAAATACACAGATCATACAGGATGCTGCTTTGTGGTCCCTGAAGTGCGTGTGCAGTCTTTCTATGTGTTGCACTTCTTACGTGTGCATCTCCTGCTCCAGCTACACCACAGAGAGGGTGAAAACACCCAAATAACGTCTCCCTAACTCTCGCATCCCCCTTTTTTACTTCAGAGCTGCTGTAATTCTTCATGGCACAGACTCAACTGCTGGAAACATTCCTCAGAGATTTGAACAGTGTTATAAAAGGCAGTTAACACAAATATCAGACCACTGAGTGTAATAGTGAAGCTGCTATTGGCTATAAAAACCTCACAGACAGTTAAATAGAATATACGATTATTACAATCTGTCACAAACACTCCACCCTCTCGCTTTGTCCTCCTGTTAAACCGAGCTGCGGCGAGTAAAACTGTCTGTTGTAATTTAAATAAACCACACTGATCTGTTTCAATCTGTTTATTCATCATCGAGTAATATCAGCAATATATCTTCTATGAGACATTTAGGTCACGCAAAGTTTTAACTGCCTGGTGTCTGGGGAAAAAAAGAAGCCTTTTACGCACAAAGTCCACAATGAAAAGATTTATAGGACAAAGCACTGCATTTGCAAACGTTTGACACTCAAGGGCTTTAAGTAAGCTGTTTTCTTCTTTGGATATAATGTAAAGTAGCTGCAGACGCTTTCCATTAAACTTCTGCATGTCCGCTTTAAGCTGCATTTGCTGTTTAAAATGCACCCAACAATAACGAAGCATCTTCCCGTGAATCTGCTGCCCACACAGACATGCCGTGGGATCTGCAAGGCGGCACGCCGGCCAGTGGGGCGAAGGGAGGCGGGTTGGCCTTCTCTGCTGAAGAGCAAAACGACGATCCTCCCTGGGAGAGCAGGACAAGGGAAAAGAGACATTAACCACAGACTTCATGGCTTCTGAGTGAATACTCACACTTTTCAAATAAATTATTAGTTTTATAACCTGTTATGTTATAAAAAAGAAACCAGCTGAAGCATTGTAGAGCCTACCCGGTCCCTTTTGATGCATTTGAGTTTAAAAACCCCGACTCGAGGCCCCCTTTTTCACGGGCCTTCACAGACAGCTCGTTGTTTCAGTCGAACTGTTGTTTAAGATCAAACCTGCAGAAGCCTTGTTAATTGTTCCGATGGAACATTCAGCATTATTGGTTGTAAACACGTGGGTTTATTTTATTAAGATGCAGCCAATAAATTGCTCTGATGTGGGTGGTCAACAGAGCTGCGGTTCATGGAAAACACTAGGTTTCTGGATTAGAAAGGGCCCGTGAAGATTTAAAACAGAGCTTTGGCTTCCCCTGATTGTTTTCCACCTAAACACTTGTGTGTGGCCTTCTCAAAAAAAGAAAAATAATGAATTTCCTCATTTATTTTAAACTTATAATCTCCTTCATACTAGCTAACTAACACTTCTCCAAGCACAATTAATAGACCGAAACTCCACGATACTAAAAAAAACTGAACGCAGTGCTGTGTTTTAAATGTGAACAAACAAGATTTGCAGCTGGATTTGGATCAATCAGAACCACAAATCATGCAAATCAAAGCACACTTCTTTTTGAAATGTGCTGCTGGAAACGATGTGACATTACTGTGGTTGTCACTAAACACTTGCAGGTTCACCTCTGAGTGTGTTCCTATCAGAACCAGCTGCCCTCGTGTCTTTTCTGCGCCTGCCTCTTATTCCAAATTTAAAATCTCTAAATCCTTGTTGTCTGTGTGACGTCATTATTATGGCTGAAATCAAATCGTTACTAGATGCTATTATTACATCATCTTAGTCATGATCTTTGAGCTCTTTCGGGGTACACTACATTCAAAACAAACTTGTATCTGTAGTGAAAATCACAGCATGACCTTTAAAAAACATTCATACTGAACAGGAATTTATTGCTGTATCCACAATGAACGAATGCCAACATGCAAGGAAAAAAAATATGTAAGCAAGTCCAAGAAACACTACTGCCTGCACTGGGCCTCAGTGAAGGATGCAGATCTGTGAATGACTGTAAGAATAGTTTTTCAGGTAAAAGTTTAAAAGCGGTCTTTGATATCTCAGCAGCCGATCCTTAAAGTCTTCAACTTGTTTTTGTGACACATCTGTCAGATGTTTGGTTGGATTGAGATGTAAAGAATTTTCCTTTTTTCCTCAAAGCAAGCAACACCATTGCTATGATAGGCACGGTCTGCAGAAGTGTTTAGGTGAGTGGTCAGCACCAAGGCATGCAGAATGCTTCTACAAACATTTGTGAAAGGATGCATCGCTCTCAGGAGCTTAGTGAATTCCAACAAGGTACCATGACATCATCCCACCTGTGCAACAAGTCCAGTCTTGGTATTTCCTCAATTAGTGGTATTATAACAAAGTGGAAGTGACTGGGAATGACAGCAACTCAGCTATGAAGTGTTAGACCATGTAAAATCAAAGAGCGTGGTCAAGCAGATGCCGAGTACACCGAACTTGACACCTTTCTGCAAACCTCCAAACTTCACGTGTGTTCAGATTAGCACAGGAACAGTGTGTAGAGAGCTTCATGGAATGGGTTTCCATGGCCGAGCAGCCGCATCCAAGCCTCACATCGCCAATCACATTACAAAGCCAAAGATGCAGAAGTGTAAAGAACGCTACCACTGGACTCCAGAGCAGTGGAGATGTGTTCTCTGAGTGACAATTCGTGCTTCTCTGCCTGGCAATCTGATGGATGAGCCTGGCTTTGGCAGTTGCCATGAGAATGGTCCAAGACATTTTGGAGAATTTCATTTTCCCAAGTTTGTGAGAAAAGTTTGGGGATGGTCCCTTCCTGTTCCAATATGACTGCACACCAGTGCGCAAAGCAAGGTCTATAAAGACGTGGATGAGCGAGTTTGGTGTGGAAGAACATGCACAGAGTCCTGACCTCAACCCAGTAGAGCACCTTTGGGATGAATTAGAGCTTAGACTGCGATCCGGCCTCCAACATCAGTGTCTGACCTCAAATGGTCAAAAACTCCCACAAACACACTCTGAAACCTTGTGGAAAGTCTTCCCAGAAGAGTTGAAGCTGTTATAGACGTCACTCGAGTTCATATGCGTTTGAAGGCAGATAAGCAAATACTTTTGGAAATATAGTGTAACATCCACATGAAGGCCAGGACAAGCATGGTTTCCCGGCAGAATCTGTTTGCCCAGATCATCACACTTCCTCTGATGCCCTCGTTGGTTCACCGGCTGTCCTTCTGGATCCACTTTTGCTCATCATATCCACAATACTCCACAAGGCCTGCCATTTTTGACGTCCTCTGACTCCCCCTGGAAAAGTCTCTTAGATCCTTACATTTTCCCAATTTTCCAGCTTCTATCACCTCACCTTCTAAATTTCTTCCTTTGCTGACCGATGTATATCTCACCCCCTAACAGGTACTATCATGACAAGAAAATCACTTCACCTATGAGTGTTTTAGTATTGTGGCTGATAAGTTACATCATGGTCCCCGAAGTCCATCATAAAGAAACACTGAAAATGTCTGCATGAAATCATTTTGTCTGACACTTTGAAACCACAATTAGCTTTAAAGGATTTTTAATATAGGGAGGAAACAGAGAGGTTTGCTGGTTAGTCGAGAAGTTTACACGAGAAACAGTTTAGACTTCACACAGCCACTATATATTTGTAATTGTATCTGTGTGTGTTGGCGTGTGTGTGTGTGTGAGAGAGACGGTGTTGACCTCACATTGACTGGGTGGAGCTGGTGTGCTGTGTGTATATTGGCGTCCATCAGCAGAGGAGCTGTTGGGGAAGATGCTGTTTTCTCAGAGGGATCAGCCACAGGGCTGCTGCTCCACTGAGGCAAAGAAAGGGAAACACACACACACACATGATATTATGTAAGTGCAAAGAAGGGGAAAAAAATCAGTTGATATTGGGACACCAAATATTGATATTTTATGAAATAAATTAAAATATACTGGGAATAGTATGAACACGTGCACCATCCTGAGATAACTTACAGTAAATCCACTAAACTGATAAACCATCCAACACTGGGCACACTTATCTTGACTGTGGCGGAGGTGTGGTCCCTGGGTCAGCTGCAGGGGAGGGGTGGTACAGTGAGCTCAAGGATCAGTGCCAGGGAGATTGGAGCGACAGGTGGACATGATCTAGCTAATCAGGTTTCTCCCTTTTTATAGTGAGGTTGGAGATCAGAGACGGGATAGTGCGAGACAGCTGGAACACTAGCGGATGCTTGTGCCGAACCAGGGAAACAGTGTTTGTGTGCAAAATCAATAAAAACCATTAAGCAACACGGGAACAGTGTGTCGGGTCTCTACAAAATCTCTATCTCTGGCTGTCTGGTGACTCTATTGAATGTTTTTCCCATTCTGTGTCTGATTGCAACTTTTGACTGGAAGGTGATTGCACCGGTCGCCTGGTAGGAGGCAACATTTCTCCAGACAGTTGCAGTCTGACTTGCACCGACTACAATCACCCTCAGATTGCTAAAGGTTTGCAAATAACTGCTGTGTGATTTATAAATGCAGACAGATTGTCTCTTCTGAACAGTGTAAATGAGTCTTTATCAGTGAGCGCAACTCAAGGTTGCTTGACTCAGCGGCCGTATTCTGGTTTCAGGGAAGCAGGACAGCAGCGGATATGTGATTTTTGATGATTTATCTCAGGGAACTGTTGTATTATTATTATTACAGATTGCATATAATTGCCAACTTGACCCCATTCATTAGCAAACTGACATCAGACTGACTGCATCTTATCTTATGCATCAACAATGTCTTCTGTGGAAACTGTCACTGAACATGATATATTAAAGGAAGTGAAAAACGTTTGTCTTTGATTTGTTCTTGTTCTTATCTCTCAAAGTGAAAACAACACTGATGTGATGAAGCTGCAACATAACACTTCTGAAAATTGTTTTTTTCTAAGCTTTGATTTTAGTTTGGTGGGAAAAGTCTTTTGAACTCTGCGTCTGTGACAGTTTGAGTGGAAGCAGCAGGAGGAAAAGTGAAGGTATGTTTCTGATAAATGTTACCAATGGACTGAGGTTTAGCGGATCAGAGACAGCTCTGTTAGCCTCTGCTGATAGAACCGCCTGCCAAACAGTCTCAGGAACATTGTTATTGCATCACTCTCCTTGTATTTAACTTTTATGAGAGACCATTCAAGACATCCATGAGAGGTAAGGGAGAGTTTATTATGCAGACAAATCAGTGCTCTTGTACACCACAGTGTCAATGCAACACGTGGTCTGATTTTTTCTTTTTTTTTCTTTTTTTCTGGCTGCACAGCAATCAGGTGTCCCCTTCATGTGGGACTCAGCACTTTTATTTCTTGCCTCTCATCCCGCACGTCCCAAATTTTGATTGGTTCTAGTTTTCAACAGTTAGCGCTGCAATTCAGACACATTTCCTAAGGTTTTGCTTTAATCCAGAGGTTGTTAGGCTGTCATCTGGGGTCAGCCTGATCTCACTGCCCACACAACAGGGAAGAGCATGAGTCACCACAAAGCTGGCACGCTCCAGTGGAAACTTCAACAAAGAAAAAGAAATGCAGCTACAATAAGATTAGGAAACTACTTATGAATGAGTAAAGCCAGTGTGAGAGTTTTTCTCTTTTAAACAGGAGAGAATGATCTTGAAGCGAGGAGCACATGTGAGTATTACAATGTGCTGCCCGTGATTCAAAATGTGATGGAGTCTGCATGATTTGTGTGATTTTCTTTTTTTAATATTAGAAATACCATAATATCAAACCACCTTTCATCATTAGAAACATACTTTTTGACACTTATTTATTTTATTGGGATCTTTTTATCCGTGTACAGAAAGTGAGGTAGGGAGGTCAGGAGTGGGAAGGCTGTATTCTGTGGGTGGATGTAATCACTTCAGTCAAGGCACGCAAAGAGATGAGAGTCAGACTTTATGGCTGTTTGGCTTGGCTTTAAGATGCTGCACTTCATGCAGTCAGAATTATTTTTCCATTTTCACAGTGTTGAGTTTAATCTGACTCAGTGTTGAATGACCAGTATCTAGGGAATTTGTAAAAGTAAGACCATCTTATTTTATATTTGGGAAGGAATCATTTTTGGCCTTTTGAACAACTGCACTAGGCTACTGCATACTGTGCAGCAGGAACGTGAGAGCAGATGGTGCCATGATCCACTCTTGCTTTCCAGTGTTTTCCTTCTCCTGCTATCCTTTTTCCTTTCTGTTTTGCTCTCTCTGCACTGGTGAGGGGTAAAGACGAAACATTAATCTCTCCCCTGCAGTATACACGCCCCGGCTCCGCAGTCATTCTAAATCCACCGCCTGCTATCGTGCTATTTACACTAAAGTCTTGCAACTGTTGCTGGCTGTTTTATGTTTCCAAATGGAAAATTTAAAAATTAAACATTTTTAAAAATTTGAGCAGAGCAACTGAAGCGACAGGACAACATTGGCTGAGATATGACAGAGTAATAAACACATTAGAGGGTTACCTTAGCCTGAAATATCTGCTAGCAATCAACCGCCATCTTCAAAGGAGGACATAATGGGCAAATTTCTCCCTGTGTGGACACAACTTAACTTTATTTAGACACCCTTCCCCACACCTTGCAGGCAACACTTTTTTTTTTAGACGTTTTATTTGAATCAAGGTCTCCTCAATGAATGTAGATGTCATTATGTGTCCACCTGTAGTTGAAACAACAATCTGTGAGAAAATAGCTGCCAATTCTGATGAAACGACAGCATAAACCTGCATTAAAACTAAAATAAAAGACTGTATAAAATAAATAGTAGAAGCAGGAAGTCATCAGTGTATAACAACAGGTTCAGGTTAGATGGCATAAATTTTGTCATTATCTCTTCTGCTGCAGCTCCTCTGTTTTCTACAGCAGTGGCCCCAACCCCCAGGCCACGGACTGGTCCGTGAGTTGTTTGGTACCAGGCCACGAGAGCTGAGGCTCGGGTGTGAAATTTTCACAGTTGTTTTTTTTTTTTTTTAATCGTTTTTATCATTAACTTGGTTTCCCTGGGTCTTTTCCCGTGTGTGATGAATAAATCTTAATGTTTTGGCTACCGGTACTGGCTTTATTTTGTTGTATTTATCTGTGACACCTTAAAGGCCGGTCATGTCGGACATAAACCGGTCTGTAGTGCAAAAAAGGTGAGTTTGATGTCTGATGTCAGTTTGCTACCTGCTCTACAGGTCATAAATCAACTAGTGCAGCTTTAAAATCCACCACATTTTGTGTTGTTGCACTTTTTTGTTCAAGGTAGTTTGTGTAAATACATGCACACGGATCACAATCTACTACAATTAATTGTGGTGTGCCACAGGGTTCAGTCCCGGGACCTCTGCTCTTTATTTTTTTTCTCCTTCCTCTCTGCAGTATTTTCAGGAAATATAACATTTAGGTTCACTGCTATGTAGATGACACACAGGTTGCTGTGAATGTCTTACCAACTCTCTAATGCTGCCCAGCACTGCTGTGGTGAGTATTCCTGTGAAGAAGGCCACGAGGTTGAGGCTGGCGAGGGTCCAAATTAAAATGTACACTGTAAAGACTTCCTCACAGCTTTCTACTCCAACAAATTCATAGTAGTTGCTGAGGTAGCCTCCACTGCATAACAAAGCCACAGAGCAGGTTAGTTCCAATGATTTGTAAAACATAACACATAAAAGTCAAACAGATTATCAGGATATTTGTGACTGAAGTTCAGACTTTCAGCTTTAACTGAAGGGGTTAAAGCCTTATGGTGTTGCTGAGCTGCTCAATCCATTAATTCATTTTAACAATGATTTGGTCACTCCCATCTCTCTGTCTTGTAGGTTTATTTAGTTTTTTAATGATGACCTAACTTATCTCTGCTGACAACTCATTGGATGTCGAGCTCTCCACTGAACAGCAACCAAATGCAATTTCAAGAATTTGAATCAACTTCAGATGTTTGCTGATTTTGTCATGGAGTAATAAGGAAACAGGCTTTACCTGACCATAAACCTGCTCGTCTGACAACTATGTGATTACTTTTGGGCATTTCACAATGGGGATTGTATAAAATCGACTATAATGCATAAAGAGTTAATGCAGTACTTTGGTTAAACCCCTTGAATTAAAGTTGCAAATTTAAACTTTAATAGTTTGATTTAAAGTCCACTGTTTGTTTGCAGAGAAACCTCAAAAAAAGGTGTTTTTGCCCCAAAACGTATGGATGTATATGAACGTGTCTATCATTTTGTTCAATCTGTGATCACATGTGACATAGATTACTGTATACTAATGATTAAATGTCTCACTTGGCGCAGTCATACAGGTCGCAGCAGTAACAGGTTCCACTTCTTACCGTCATGGTGCAAGACTCCTTTAGACTCCAACACGACACCTGGGCAGCGAACCACAAGCTCACAAACATACAGACAACACAACTGGAGGTTTATCCTGCACATTCAAATCTATCCGGACTGGTTGTGACTATGTATCCGAATTAGTCACAGGATAATGTTTTCCTTCAGCGTGTCTCTACTCACAGA
This sequence comes from Neolamprologus brichardi, assembly GCF_056152115.1. NCBI lineage: Eukaryota > Metazoa > Chordata > Actinopteri > Cichliformes > Cichlidae > Neolamprologus > Neolamprologus brichardi. The sequence goes on along the minus strand of NC_142117.1, from coordinate 13,314,146 downwards.
AGTGTAGAAATTCTCATAGATGTAGCAGTTGCCGCTGCTGTAATACTGACATCTCCCTGCTTTCAGTGGCCGCATGTCCTGGCAAAAGTTAACATGAGAAACAATCCACAACATTTCACCCAGAACCATTCAAATCGATCTTTATTCGGTGCAAACAGTGGTAAGTTTGACGTTGAATAAAACTGTCTTTTCCAAAATTCACTCAGTCCAATTTGAAACTAACACGAGGTTCAGTTCAGAGTCATCGTGGACGGATTCGGTTCATTATGGTTAGTGGAAAGGAACAAATCACATGGTCAGGAAGGGAAAATAAAGTTGTAGACTTATTCCCAGCACTGACTTTGGTGTAGTGCGTGAGATGAATTTTGGGACCAATGCTGAGTGGAAATATCCACCTCATGGGCCAGATTTACAAAAAGGGGGCAAAGTAGCGCGTGAGTGGGAAAATGTGAAAATTGTCTGTGCCGTCACCAGAATGATGCCGGCAAACACGGCAGTCCAAACGGCTGGTCAGCATGGTCCTTTATTATTGCTTTGCTTCACAGTCTTCGGTTAACTGTGCAGCCATCTGCTGAGGTTACAAGCAAGTGTAGGTATCTCACCATATTTAAGGCAATGCAGACGCCGTCGATCACCAAGCACACAGAAGAGACGACGATCCCGAAACTGAGAAAGACGATGGCAGCGGTCAGCTGGAGGAGAAGCAAAGGTGAAAGCACAAATGAGAGAGCTTTAATGTGAGATTTGTGCCAGATGAAAGGCTAGAGGGAAGCCTGACAGGAATGCAGGGAAAAGCTGAGTAAACGTTTTTTTCCTTTCTCTCCAACAGATAAGCGTTTTTTCATGTGGATCATGTATCGTAGGTGTGAAGCTATTAGGTTTCCTCACAAAGCACTTAAAACCGTGTTTTTTGAAAAAACAAACTTTGAGAGGCGTAAAATATTATGAAAGACATTTTTTTAAAGGTGGAACCTGTTAATTATATAAACAGTACTGTGCAAAAGTCTTGAGCCAAACTTAATTTCTTTATATTTTGCCAGGAAAATGGGAAATAGGTGCATCGGTTTACTGAAACATTTGGAAACAGACGTGGAAATACAGCATATGAGGCAAAAACATCATGTGGATAATTCCAATGAGCTTTTGAAGTCAGTCTTTGGTATGACCACCTTTATTCTTAACACAGGCTGAACTCTCTCAGGCAGCTTTCTTGTCATTCAGTAGTCTTCAGGAATAGTTCTCCAGGCTTGTTGAAGGACATTCTAAGCTCTTCTTTGGATGTTTCTGCCTTTTGTTCTGTTATCTGTCAAGATGATCCCACTCTGCTTCAATGATGTTGAGCTGCGGGTTCTGTGGAGGCCAGTCCATGACTGATGGTGTTCCACTGTGTGCTTTTTCTATCCAAGTATGATTTTACTATTTTCTCCGCCATGTTTAACAGATGGCTATAGACTTTTGTATGTCTTCTGACTTTTTCTTGAAGATGATTTGGACCAGAAATTTCAAACTTCCACTGAGATCATTCCTGCCAAGGCTTCAGTGAACAGTGGACGGATCAGCTTAAGGTCTCTCAGGTCACGTGTCAGCTCCATGCTGGATTTTCTTTTCCGTATTTCTTAAAAACACGATTTTCAGATACTGTCAATAGTTGTTTTTAGACCTGGCATTTCTTCTTTTGTCCTCCACTTGTCTATTTTATGCCTGTCAAACTGTGTTTATCTTTGGCATTTTTCACCGATTCAACTCAAAATAGGATCAAATGATGTTTCTGTTTCTGTGGCGGTCTGCTGGTAATAACAAAAAACACGACAAAGAAATGTGAGGTGGCTCAAAACTTCTGCACAGTACTGTGCATTTAACAATATATAGCACTTTCAAGTATAAGCAAACAGAGCCTGTAACTCTGCAGTATAGCCCTCCTTATTCCAACTATTCATCATACTCTAAACTCACTACACCATGAAAAAATTTGGTGTAGTGAGTTTCCTGTCCTATCTGACCTGTTAAGGTCTCATCAGTAAACTTATCTCACCAGCTAAGATGATATAATCAAAATCCAAACTGGACCAAATCCAAGCAGAGCAAAAGTCATCAACGCCTTTTTTCTCTTTGTTGACAGGATAAGCTGCTGGATTTCACATAACCTAGAAGTGTTTTGAAAGCTTCCTTTGAAATATCGTAAAGTGTGGGCGATGAATACTTAAATTGAAAGAATCCAGAAAAACATCTATTGTCTGTTTCACATTATTTCACATTATTTCTCCTCATTTGACTAGTAAAGTCTAGGTCATGTGACGATATTCACATTTTTTTGCCTTTTTTTAAACCAACTTTTGTGCTACACTCAGTTTTTTTAATGGTGTAGTGCGTGAGATGAATTTTGGGACCAATGCTGAGTGGAAATATCCACCTCACGGGCCAGATTTACAAAAAGGGGGCAAAGTAGCGCGTGAGTGGGAAAATGTGAAAATTGTCTGTGCCGTCACCAGAATGATGTGGTGGCTCAAAACTTCTGATCGGTCACAGTTTAGGATTTTTTATATTAGAATTTCTATCAGAGAAACACACACACGAGTTCAAATAACTGCAGACAAAACCAGGATTAGCTCACTCTACACCCATTGGATAAAGGCAGATCGGTGCCGCTTTCCTAAAAAAAATACATTTTTTTCTTTTTACTTACTGAAAACAGCCCAATGTCAATGTCTTATAATTGGTTACATTGTTACTGTAAAATAATGTGCTGTCACTAGTGAGACGTCTTCAGAGCTTTTTGTTTTAATGTACGTGTTGCATTTATTTCTAAATCTATTTCTTTTAAAGAGACGCAGGGAGGGCTGAACATACCAGCTGCCTGCGGTTTTCTTCCAGCCAGAGTCCCAGAAGTCCCAGGAAGGATCCAAGGGTGAGCTGAAGAAATCATCCAAAGGACCAAATTTATAAGCATACGGTTTGTTACAAACCAAACAGATGCTAAGAGTTTAAAATGATCAATCAATCAATATAAATCAATACAGCCGTCCATAATTAATTTCACGCTCAGGTGAAGGTTACCAAATCTGCACAGAGTGAGGCAAAACCTTTGGCTTCTGCAGCTTCAGCTTTATGATGGAAATCCCATGAGATGCTTTCCTGTTCCTCCTGACAACTTTTTAAATTTTTTTAGTCGTATCAACTAGAGATGGACCGATCCGATATTACGTATCGGTATCGGTCGATACTGACCTAAATTACTGGATCGGATATCGGAGAGAAATAAAAAATGTAATCCGATCCATTAAATATCAAAAAAGCACCTCACAAAACTTGCGACACGGCGTAACTCGGCTCATAACCGTAGCACGTTGGAGCAGTGTGGTCACGTGATAGAGCGGCTGTGTGTATTTGTAGCCTGCTAGCAAATATTTCATCTCTGAGGAAGTTATCTCAGAGAGAAGTAAAGCAAGTGTGTAAGTTCATCTCTGAATGTTTGTAAAGCATTCCCGCGTTAAGCTTAACAACCGATATATGGAGCAACTGCCTCTTCTCTCTCTCTCCTGCTGCTACTTCAATCGTGAAACTGCTTAATGATCAGCTGATCGGCTTTTATGTCGCGAGTCCGTCTCTCTTCTTTGTTTTTGGCCCACTTTGCACCAGAAAGAGGAAAACAGCGGCTGAACAACAGCAGCACGTTTAAACTTGATCAGCTGTTGTTAGAATTTATTTAATATTACTTTCTACACCAGGATCCTTTTCTAAGCAGCTGACAGCTGGTAACTGTGCAGGGGCGGATCTAGCAAAGTTTAGCCAGGGGGGCCGATAGGGCATGAACAGGGAAAAGGGGGCACAAAGATATACTTTTCTTTCTTATTCTCATTTAAAATGTCGAGCTTTTAATAAATAATTATCTGACCCCTACACCCAAAGTTTTAATCTGATGTAAAATGTATAGAAGTCCATTACTGTATATAGTAACTGTTAAGTCTAATATACCCTAGTAAGCTATAGTACTTTTTCCTTTGGGAAAGTACCATCTATGCAGTCTGCAATTCTGTTGAAGAAAGATGTTGAATCTATTTAATTATTCTTGAAAAATAATTTATTTCTGTGAATTTTTTTTCACCCTGCATCAAATTAAAGTTGATTACATTGATTAAGCATCATGAGGAAGAGGGTGGGGGGTGGTTCCCTATTTTCTTTTGCTGGGAGTTTGCAACCCTATTAGTTAGGTTGCTTAATATTTCTGCTAAGTACTCTTTAAAATGCCAGAATAGGGAGGATGGAGTAGGTTTAACCTTATTAGATTGATCAGTGTTGCTGAACTATGAAATATTTTGGGTGCAGTGTGTTTTTTTTACATACAGGTATAACAGAATAGCTTTAGTGTTGTTGTTGTTTTTTAACTTGAGTATGAACTTATCCAAAAGCAAGATATTAAAAAACAGTTTTATTGATTAAAAAATACACTATATCGGATTCATATCGGTATCGGCAGATATCCAAATTTATGATATCGGTATCGGTATCGGACATAAAAAAGTGGTATCGTGCCATCTCTAGTATCAACCAGATGTCTCACTAAATAAAATCAAATATGATTTTTTTTTAAAAAACAGCTTACAATAACTCCAGATGCGTAGCCAGTCACGTTCAGGCTCTCTGTTCGAGTCGTTGTGTAGACCCCCAGCACCACCACCAGCAGGGACAGACTGAGCATGCCCAGCACCAGCCGTAGAGCTCGCCTGACCTTCACCATGATGTCTGTCACCCAGCAAACAAAGAAATAAACACATTTTCAGTCATATTAAAACGTTACAGTGCCGGTTCAAATCCCGACAGCTGCCCAACTTAGTTTATTTTGTTTATCTGGATTTCATTTATTTGACTTTATTGTGAAAACTATTACCCAACCACAGGCACCCATCTTGTTTAGTTCACATGCCATGAAATATTTACAGCTCAATAAAATGAGGCATGGAAATGGACTTGAATCCATCGTTTCTGAACACTGGACAAAGAAACCATGAAAGCGTTATGCAAAGAAACAAAATATCAGTGGCAGCCAACCAAGGAAACTTGGTTTCCTTGGTTGGCTGTGCACTTTAAAACACAATTTAGAGAACAATATCAGGGTTACACTGGAGCACAACATTAGATGGTGTAACAATGCAAAATTCAGCATCTTTTAGCTCTTATAAGGAAGCAGGAAAGATAAACTTTAGTGAAGTTTACTGACAAAAGTTAAAGCTCACACAAACACAGCAGAAAGGGTTCATGTAGCGTCCTGTCTCTTTCCTTGTTTATGTGACATTAAAAGCACAGGAGCAGTGAGATTCATCTCCTCCCGTGACCTTCAGACTTTTTGGACATGATTACAACACCACATCAGTTTTACTGACAGCCTTTATCACTGAGCTTCTGTGAAAACCCCAAACTGTGCTGCAACAAATAACACTTCACCTTATCAAAAACTTGATTGGATTAAAAGCAACAATACAATTAAGTAAACTGGATCCAAAGAGATTTGTGTTATTATGATCAGTCAAGTTTAATACTCCTGTCCCATCCAGCTGTGATGCCACCACCGCTCTCTTACCTGTTGCTTGGCTCTGTGGGCTCCGTTTGCCCCGACCCGGTGCTGTTCCCTGGATCCGGACCATAAATCCTCCTTTGAAACACAGATTTCCCTCCGACAGCTTCTGATGAATGCAAACAGCAGTTCACTTGAACAGTCGTTTGAGCTGCACAAGCATCAGCTGCATGAATGTAGCAGCTCAACTTCAGTGAGAGAGGAGAGCTCCTGCGTCCGATGCGTTCAAGCACGGTCGGAACCGTGAACTTCAGCTGGAAAATCACTCGACAGTTAAATCAGGTAATAACACTGGGACCCTTTACTTTACAACACCGAGTTGTAAATCAAATAAAAGCACGTGGCTGCCCGAGAGCTGGTGCATGTCTAATGTATTAATGTCACATATTTTCTTTGCACGCGTGGGCGTGGTTTTATTAACTATGTGTACATTTTGCGCTCATACAAAACTTTGAGGTGAGGAGGTATTTTGTCATTTTTATAGATCAGAACAATTATATGTGTTGTTGTATTAAAAAGTCACACATTATTAGTCCTTTAAAATCTAGATCATCTGCTTTTAAATAGCAAGCTAAAGCCATGCGCTGGCTAGCTTGGCGCTGGATGGATGATCGAGCATGCGTCAGGATTTAAAATGAAGAGCAGTTCAGAGTGAGTTTGATATCGGTGTGGTTCAGTTTTGTTCTCACGTTTACAGTGGCGTGCTCACTATTGCGCAGGGTACCTGTTGGAAAACCTTGCACAGAAAGACTGCGGGTCTTTTAAAAGATGTGGGGGACTTATGGTCTTTTTTAATCATATCAATCATACAGCCATTTAAATGCAACCACAGAGTGTGGAATCAGTGTTTAAAATTCATGGTTTAAATACAAGGTAATTAATTCGTATTTCTAAATTTATTGATCTCTGTATCTTAAAATATATATATAAAAAAGTTCTACTTAAAATCAGAAGTTACCCGTTTTGAGTCATAGCCCTGGAGGAAAGATTACTTCAATGAACAACAGTTTGTCTTTTAATTAGGCCAATAAGCTTTTAATACTAGATTTTAACTGGAGATTCCTCTTCAAGACAGGACAGTAGATTTGCTGCTGAGCCAGCAGCAATAAAGAGCCTGACCTGTCTGCTGATGGGGTCCTTTCAGGTTCATAATCCTAAAGTAACTTTCAAAAAATTTATCACAAACAAGGTGACATCTGACTGACAAATCAAGGAATCTCTGTATGTATATGCACTAATTGTGATTGCAGAGTTTTTGCTCACTCTGATGAGCAGCAGTCTCATACTTGGGGTCCTATTGAACCTCACAGATATCACACTCTTCCTTGACCTCATTATGATGTCTTCAGTTCAGATACTTCTGTGTGGAGTTTGGATACTTCCCTCTGTGTCTGCACAGGTTCTCCCCGAGTACCCCGACTTCCTGCCACAGTCTAAAGAAATGCATGTTAGGTTAATTGCTGATTATAAGTTAGTCATACTTGTAAGTGTGAGCATGACTGATTGCCTCTCCTTGTTAGCTCATAATAGACTTTGTCCAGAATGTACCCCGCCTCTCACCTAGTAACACCTGGGATAGGCTCCAGTCCCCCACCGACCTGAGTTTGATTAGCAGTTGTTAAACAAATCCCAGCAGTTTGCTGGATATAGGAAACAAACGTATTTTATGGAGATGTCACATGAGGTGACATAAGGAGGTAAAAGCAGTATCTTAAGTGATTTAAAGACCTTCTAGTGTTGACATCAGACAAAGCTCCAGCTTCCCCTCAAATTCTTTAAACATTTAATCATTCAGGAGCATTTGTCTGCTTGCTTTTAAATTTTGAGTTGAGAAGAGGATGGGAAAGGAACTATATGATTTCACTGCTTCTCTTCATTTGCGTGTTTGCACTGGTGTATTAGAGGTTGTATAGTCATATGTTAAACATAGTCCATCTTTGTTTGGTAAACGTTATCTGCGTTTAGTTGTTGGAGGCTTGTGAAAGGTGTTTGCAGCTGTAAAACATGCATTCAGAACACAGAAAAATCTTTCTGACAGAGTTATATACACCAATCATTTATAGCATTATAAGCGCCTGCCTAATATTGTGGCAGCCCCCATTTTGCTGCCAAAACAGCACTGAGCCAAGTCAACACCTCAAACTCATTGTTGTGCTTCTAGAGGCCACAGCAATCAGGGAGTACCGTTTCCATGAATCAGTGTACGCAGTCTGCAACAATGTTGGTGGTATGTGTCAAGTTATCATCCACATGGATGGCAGGTCCTGAGGTTTCCTAGCAAAACTGTGCTTGAAGCATCACACTGGCTCTTGCTTTTTTCCCATAACGCATCCTGGTGCCAGGTGATCTCCAGGTGAGCAACACACGCACCAGCCATCCACGTAAAGTAAAAGAAAACGTGATTCATCAGACCAGACCACCTTCTTCCACTCCTCCTTGGTCCAGTTCTGATTCTCACAGGCTCATTGTCCATGCTTTCGGCAGTAGAAAGGAGTCAGTATGGGCATCCTGACCGGTCTGCAGCTACACAGCCCACTACACAAAAAAAATGTGTATTCTGACTGTATTCCATCAAAACCAGCATTAACTTTTTCAGCAGTTTAGCAGTAGGTTATCTGTTGAGTTGGACGACCCTGTCGCTGGTTCACCACTGTCCGGACCACTTTTGAAGGATACTTAGCACTGCAGACCGGGAACACCCCACAAGAGCTGCAGTTTTGGGGATGCTCTCACGTAGTTGTCTAGCTCCCACAATTTGGCCCTTGTCAAACTTGCTCAAATCCTTACACTCGCCCATTTTTCCTTCTTCCAACACATCAACTTTGAAGACAAAGTGTTTACTCACTAATCTATCCCAACCACTGGCAGGTGCCGTGTTGAAGAGATGATTAGTGTAATTCATGACAGTGGTCATAATGACCGTTTCTGCACACCTTGCTGCACAAAATGATCCTTGAAATTGTTGCTCTGTGACCCAAGTATACACTTTACTGATCAGTATATGGGTCTAAATGGAAGGTTCAAAGCTCCCTGAATATGTAGGCTACAGATTTTTATAGTTTCTTCTTGGTTATTGCAGAGATCTATAAAAAAAAAACCCAAAAAAAACCCAATCACAAACACAGTTTAGCAAAAATATCAAACAGCTTTTTGCTTGTCCCTTATTTCCCTTTTCCCTTTTATGCCAGTCTGAGTTGACTGAAACTCAGGATGATTCAATGTTTTGGAATTGCTGGCAGAACTCTTTGACTCCATTATTTATTAAATCTCTTTCTCCAACAAATACATATAAACACATTTTTTGAGAGAAAGAGTACATTAAGAGTTTATTTCAGCAATTTTCTGTTTTTTAGTAAACATTTGCCAAACAGTGTCAAGGCAATACATTTGTAAAATATTACTAACAAGATGATTTATGTTCAGTGATGTGCAAAAGTCTTTACTCTTGGTTGTTTATATTTTTCAAAATGGTCTTGAGCAATAGTTTTCCAGGTTTTCTGTGGGTCTGTCAACATTTCATGGGACACTGGCTGTGACTGTCTTTAGTTAAATGTATAAACAATGAAATTCAACCAAGACCTGACAACTGGCCCTTCAGCTGATCCTACTGTTCACTGAAGCCTAATCAGGAATGGTCTCAGTTGAAGTGTGGCTGCCAGGAAGCCATTGTTAAGGAAGTGAAACAGGGAGGTCAGGAGAGAGGTATAACAGTGAGTGTTTACAACTGTTGAAGAGGCTCTGTCGTGGTTTGGGGTTGCATTTCAGCCAGTAGTGTTGATAATCTCACCAAAATAGGTGTAATTATGAACTCGGAAAAGTACCATCATGTTTTGATCCACCATTCAGTACCACATGGAAAACATCTAATTGACAAAAAACATATTGGACTCACTCATTGTAAGACCATCAGTCATGGATGGGCCTCCCCAGAGCCCGAACCTCAACATTATTGAGGCAATGTGGGATCATTTTAACCGAGAACACTACACAAAGGCAGCCAACATCCAAAGAAGAGATTTGAATGTCCTTCAAGAAGCCTGCAGAACTATTCCTGAAGACTGCCTAAAGAAATTAAAAGAAAGTTTACCTGAGAGAGTTCAGACTGTGTTGAGAAATAAAGGTTGACTTTTAAACTCTCTAGAACTGTACTAATTCTGTTTTTGTCTTATATGCTGTCTTTTCAAATGTATTTTCTTAGAGAAATATAAAAAATGGGAGAGCCTCAAGACTTTTACACAGTACTTTAAATATACTTCTTAAGATTTAATTATGTTATGTTACCATAAAGTATTGAGGACATTCAGTATTTTAAAGATTAAACTTTTTCCTGCAAAATGAGAAACTGAAGCAGAGACTAGTCGGTGTGCGGTTCCTTTGGGACGTGGATAATTCCTGGTAAACAGTGCCCTCTTCTGTCTCTATGGAGACAAGACACACGCTAAACCTGCTAGCATTGGCGCTAGCATTACCCAGCTGTTTCATCCATTTTGTTTAGCCTAGCTAAGCTGCGTGTATTTACAGTGCGGCAGAGATGGATGACGGCGACGAGCCAGGTTTAGTCCTCTCTCACAATACTTCGTCGGGCTCCAAGTCGGGTGGGGACAAGATGTTTTCCCTGAAGAAGTGGAATGCTGTAGCTATGTGGAGCTGGGACGTTGAGTGTGACACTTGTGCCATTTGCCGAGTACAAGTAATGGGTGAGTCCGAGGAGCTAACGGAGCTAACTTAGCTACTTGTACCTTTAAAACCCGAACGGCCCGGCGTGTGGAGGTACTCTAACATTGTTCTTCATTTTCAGATGCGTGTCTACGATGCCAGGCGGAAAATAAACAGGAGGACTGTGTTGGTAAGACCCTGCCAGCACTGACATATTTATTAGCAGCACAGACACTCGGCAGGTTAATCCACAAAAAAAAGAAAGAAAAAAAAAAGGTAGAAGCTAACAGTAGCTAGTTGGAGCTGTTAGAGAAACTCGCTGAGCCAGGCAAAATACAAGATAATAACCTTTTACTTTGTTCTTTCTTTTAAGATATAAAGCAGAGAGTTTATATGACCATTTATTAGCATTTTGATATAAATATAAGGTATCAAAGGGCACCTAATCTAATCCTTGGGGGTGCTATTTTGCATGGTAAATTCCTTTAATGAATAGGACTGTCGTGTTTTGTTTTTAGCTTATTGTAAATGGTTTCTCAATATGTGCCACTCATGCTCTGCCTTTGTGTTTCAGTTGTTTGGGGAGAATGCAACCACTCCTTCCATAACTGCTGCATGTCCTTGTGGGTGAAGCAGAACAACCGCTGCCCCCTCTGCCAGCAGGACTGGGTGGTTCAGAGAATCGGCAAATAAGCTGCACATCCAGGTGGATTACACCTGCGTGCACCCCAAAGCGGTGACAGACTTGGCAGTGATCACTGCAGAGCCTTGTGCGGAGCCGCTGACACCGCAGTTGTCCTCCTGCTTATTGATTGCATGTTTTCAGTAGTCCCGGTACCAGAGGAAGGACAAAATGAAAGCTGCACAGACTGGTTACTCATGGAGTCCTGAAGAAGATGGATGAAATATGTTGAATTGTTTGGTCACTTGTTAGCTTTACATTGGTGTCTGTGGTGGTGTTTGGCACACCCTGAATATGTGACCCTTTTCTCTTCTTTTTTTTTTTAAATAAAAACTGAAGATCTGTAATATGTGGGGGTTTTCAGTAAGAAGTTTGAATAAACTCTGTATGATATGATATGACTCACTGAACACTTTATTGGGTTTAGATGCTTGTTATCATCATATCTAGGCATGTAGGTGTAATCTGTGATCTACAGAAATTCAAACAGCATCAGAATGAGGAGGAAAGGTGAAGTGATTTTGAATGTCTCATGATTATTGGTGGCAAACAAGGTAATCTGAGTATTTCACAAAATGCTAATATTCTGGGAAGATTTCTTGATGTCAGAGGAGTTTGGTATGTAGTATGCAGAAGTATGCAGTATGCAGAAGAGCATCTCTGAATGCAGGTGCTGAACCTTGAAGCAGATGGGCTACAGCGGCAGAAGACCACCACCTTCTGTCAGCTAAGAACAGGAAGCTGAGGCTCCGGTTCAAACTGGGTGATGACAAAATGTTGGGAAATACAAGTCCCCTGTTCAGATGAGTCTCAAATTCTGCTACAACATTCAGATGGCAGGGTCAGAATTTGGTATAAATTATAAACTGTATTCATCCATTTTTTTCATGCTATTCTGTCCATAAAGTAAAAGAGGAAACAGAAAATCCAGTCATTTATCTGAGGTTTTAAAAAAAATTATATTCAGAATTAGTACACACGTTGGTTGTTTTGAAACAAGCAAAGATATTAAAGTGAGCCAAGGTGGCGTTTAAGTCTTCAGACGCTTTGTTAGCTCTTGGGAAAAATCAATTCCTGAGCTGCTACTGAGCCAATTATGACTCGTTTAGTGAAGACTATAATAAAGTTATAATAAACCAAGTGTGCATACCAAATTGCATGCACATATAGCCTTGTCAGTGGCATTATACTCTCATGAAGAGTTCATCAACCCTACAATAACTTGTTAGGGTCTTTATCAGCCACCTCATCGTGTCATACTGGCAGCCCAATTACTGCACACAGTCACTTTGTAACTTCTAAGAATAGACCAGGCTAAAGCCTCTTAAGTTCAAACCACATAAGTTGCTTTCCCCGTGTGCCACATACGAATAAACCCTTAGCCACCAACAAATCCCTAAGGACGGTGGTGCTTTTAAGGACTCAAACATGCATGGCCCAAGAAGTGAGGGATGCTCAGGATGCAGGTGCTCAGTTAAGCGTAGAACTTGCAGATGGGTTAACGTCAGCGTTTTAAGTTCATCCGCTGCCCGCTGGTGTGCCACAGGATCCATCCAGCATGGGTGACCTGCTAGGATTGGACAACTTGGTTCCCAACACCACCTACCTGAATGCCCAGCAGATCAATCGCAACGAGCTGAGAAAACGGAGACTCTCTCTGACGCTTCCCAAGCTGAAGAAGACCTCTGCTCTCCAGGCAGCAGAGGGAGAGATGTACGAGTCACTCTGCGAGCAACAGCCTATCGGGAGCAAGCTGTTCCAGCAGTTTCTCCTGGCCTCTAACGACCAGTACGCGGCTGCTGCTGAGTTTCTGGATGAGCTGAGCAAGTGGAGCTTTGCCGAAGATGAAAAAAGAGAAAAAGCCAAACAGACAATCCTCGCCAAGTTCTGCCAGTCTCAGTCTACGGGATTCCTGTCCTACTTCACCGAAGAGGATGCTGAAACATGCAAGGGCTTATCAGACAGTAACTTTGATGAGGTGATTTTGGACCAGCTGAGAGAAGCCACTAGAGAGTTCCTGAAGGGAAGACCTTTCTCGGAGTACCTGAAAAGCCAGTTCTTCTACAGGTTTCTGCAGTGGAAGGAGTACGAGAGGCAGAAGATCACTGACAAATACTTTTATGAGTTCAGGACTCTTGGAAAAGGTGGCTTTGGTGAGGTGAGTGCCAAAAACATTAACGTCAGAATAAAAGTGTTTGGACAGTCAACGGATTTTCCTGCTACAGCCCAATAGCACGACTGTGTGACATTGGTGAGGCAGGCTACTAACTTAAATAATTCCCCTAAATCACCTCTACAGAATAATGTTATGTTGTACAATTTATTATTGTGTATTATATTGTATCCTTTGTCTTGTCTTCCTCACTTTAATCCTAAATGGTGGCCGCCGCTCCCTGAGGCTTGTTCTGGAGGTTTCTTCCTGTTAAGAGGGAGTTTTTCCTTCCCACTGTCTCCAAGTGCTTACTCATAGGGAATCATCTGATTGTTGGTTTTCTCTATGATATTGTCTTTATCTTACAACATAAAGCACCTTTAGGCTGTTGTGATAGCAACATGGCTAGTTTGTCCTTTAGAGCAGAAAGTAGCTCAAACATGTTTCATATTGATTTGTCATGAATTTGTCCGTCAGGTGTGCGCTGTGCAGGTGAAGCACACGGGCCAGATGTACGCCTGCAAGAAGCTGGATAAGAGGCGTTTGAAGAAGAAAGGCGGTGAGAGAATGGCTCTCGTGGAGAAGCAGATTCTGGAAAAGGTCAACAGCCTTTTTATCGTAAACCTGGCTTACGCTTACAACAGCAGACACCACCTGTGCCTGGTAATGGACCTGATGACTGGAGGAGACCTCAGGTTCCACATATACGACTTAGGGAAGAGAGGCATACGGATGGAGCGTGTGGTTTACTACACAGCCCAGATAACCAGTGGCCTCCTGCACTTGCACAACATGGGCATCGTCTACCGTGATATGAAGCCTGAAAATGTGCTGCTGGATGGTAAAGGACAATGTCGCCTGTCAGACCTCGGATTGGCTGTGGAGCTGTCCAAGGGCAAAATAATCTGCCAGAAGGTGAGTGTCTCTAGATTAGCCTTGACTTTCAGTGTCAGATATGTGCAGGATCAGAGGATCTCTGTGGTTTGTGCAAGAGTAAGAAATTCTACTCTCCATACCAGAGAATCTCTTGTTTTATTGTCCTGCATGGCCACCCAATGCTTTGTATTATTTTTCTGCTTCACTAAGGAAATCCTCACTGACATTAACGCTGAATTCTCTCACAGTGTGTTCACCTGCCATTCCAAGGAGCTTACCAGGAATAGATATAGTGACTCCCAGTCCTGCTAAGGCCAACAACGAATAAGTGCACAGCCCTGTGTAACCCAAATGAATCTCATTAAAAGGTGCCTGACCTCATCCCCGGGTGGACGCTGCGTAGCCTGAGAAATGTAAGGTAGATTGACCAGAGCCTGTTAGCATTCACTGGCTAATCTTTGCTTTGCCAGATATGGCTTACAGGTGTCTGTCCAGGAACACAGTCAGAGGATTCACAGCAGGCCTCCACTCACTGGATGAGTCTCACAAGTGCCTTTTAAAGCAGGCATGGTCACATACAGCCCATTTTGATCTGAGGTGTACAACTTGTGTTGTACAAAATGTAAAATGAAAAAAAAAGGGAAAGTAATAAGCAAGAAATATATGTTGGCAGGTACAGGAGGACTCAAATGCCAGTGTGTAAAAAAAGGTTTTAGGTCTAGTTTTAAAGGACTGAGTGGAGGGAGAAGATTTGACTGTGAGGGGAACGCTGTTCCACAGTTTGGGAGCAACCAAAGAGAACACCCGGTCTCGTCTGAGTGGGGTCGTCTGATCAGAAGCATTCGATTTGCTGACCAGAGAGTTTAACTACTCGTTTATTTATTTAGTTTCAATAAAAGTAAAGAAGTTTACCTTCAACCACATGTCTTGGTTTTTCTACCTGAAAAAGAAACGCTGCTGTAGGAAATGAAATCTCTCTTTGGGCTTAGATTTGTAAGAAATGTGTAAGATTACAGAAAACTTTGTGGTTGTTTAATTTTTCAGACAGTCTTGTAATTTTAAAATTCAAAGCTTTAGTTAATTTACAAAAAAAAAATCTCATTTTCTTTCTTTGTTTACTGTGTTTGAAAAAAAGTTTAAAAAAACTAAAATCTATAGAGCAGATACTGAAAATCAGCTGTCATTTAATTATTTATCGATTATTTAATTACATTTCTGCAGTAAAGATCGCAAATTTATACCCTTCAAATTTTCCAAAGCCATCCAGTGGGCCAGATTGTAGTGTTTGCCAGGCCGATTCCGGTCCTTGGGCCTTACATTTGACACCCCCGCTTTAAAGGATCATCATTTTCTCTTTATCTTGTTTTGGTGCATTCTAGCATCTTCATTTTTATCTTGAGGTTTTATTGTTTTTTGTAATATTATATTAAACAGAAGCTGTATATCTTATCCAGCCTCTTCTTGTTGCAGATAACTGAAATAATTATTCAAACTATAAATGATTTGTTGGAGTAGATTATCATGTTGGGTCTCAAAAACGTTCATTCTCTGCTCGATAATGGTTTCAGAAAAAGGTCTTTTTTACAGTTGTGCCTTTTGAATCTTGGTCTTTAGTATTTCTGGCTATCAGAGACTGTTGTCTGTCAGCTCCACATAATCAGCTGTTGAGCAAAATAATAAATACTGAAGTGCCCTAAACCTGCATTCTGTTCGATGGCCAGCAGGGGGCAACTCCTCTGTATGCAAAGGTAGTCAGACCCACAGAAGCCTTTGACAAAATTGTAACACCTGACAAGACCGTCAGTGATGCAAATATCTCATTAGCCGATCACATGGCACAAACTTAATGTATTTAGATACAGAGAGAGAGTCAATGTGACCTAGTGAAGTTCAAACTGAGCACCAGAATGAGCAAGAAAGGTGATGTAAATAAATTTGAATGTGGTGTGGTTGTTGGTGCCAAACAGGCTGGTCTGAGTGTTTCAAAGCCTGTTGGATCTGCTGGGATTTCCCTCACACAAACATCTGCAGGGTTTGCAGAGCATGGTCTGAAAAGAGAAAACATCCTGTTCTCAGTTCTCTAGGTGAAAATACCTTGATGATGTCAGAGTGCCCCTCCTGTCAGCTGAGACCAGGAAACTGGGGCTACAATTTGCATCAGACGAAAAAACATTTCCTGGTCTGATGAGTGTGGATTTCTGCTGCGACAGACTTTGGTGTAAAGGACATGAAGCCTGGATCCATCCTGGCTTGTATCAACCCAGATAGCAGGGAGACGTGGTTTCAATGTTTAGTCAATATCAGGTGATTCCATTGAATCAACGTTGAAATCTGACGTTGACCTAACGTCACTCTTGCACCCTTTTTTAATATTGAAACAACGTCATGTTTTGATATTGAATCACTGTTGAACAGCTTGCACACTTTGGGCCTTTAGGTGCCTACTGAGCATCATAAATTGCTAAGGAAGCAGCAATGTTTTGTCGCCTTTTGTTAATTTCCTACCGTGATTATCCATTTCCCCCCATTTCTCCCACCCCATACTACATTTACACACCTCAGCAAATGACTGACAATTCTTTGGAGCTTAATTTAGTTGAATGCCACAAAAAAATAACCCAAAAACCTGTAAACAATGAAAACCTAAATTCTCTTCTTGTGCCCTCTGTGTGTGGTCAGGCTGGTACGACTGGCTACATGGCCCCTGAAGTTCTGAAGCAGGAGTACTACCGCTACTCTGTGGACTGGTGGTCCCTGGGATGCAGCATTTATGAGATGGTGGCCGCCCGCTTGCCTTTCAGAGACTTCAGGGAGAAGGTGCAGAACGATGAGGTGACTCGCCGCACCCTGGAGGACGAGTGCAAGTTTGAACACAAATCCTTCGATGCTCCCACCAAAGATATTATCAGCCGCTTCCTCAAGAAGAGGGTGGCGCGTCGCTTTGGGTGCCAGTAAGAAAAACACTAAAAGTTTGAATGGTTTAGATGTAACGGAGCAAAGTCGCCCGGCAGCAGAAAAAGTCTCACTTCCTTTTTTTTTTACTTATGAAAACATGCCGTGGCTCTTGGTGTGGTTTTTTACAAGAAATGGGACCAGGAAGTCTTTAATAAACAGAAATAAATATTTCAGCATTCGCAAATTCAGCCACACAAAATAGTTTTTTACTTCCTTTTTTCCTGTGATATAGAAGCAAAATTCATTCCCATGTTTGTAACACGCAGTCCCGAGGAGAAACATCTCAGTGTAGGTTCTCAGCTCATGTTAGTTTTAAGCGCTTGAAACGAAGGCAGCTGGATTTCTTTTTGCTTTGTCCCCTCTCATCAAACAGGCTTCCTCAGTTCTAAAAACTGTCTGACATATTTAACCCCTGCTTGTGGATTTTCCTGCGCCCGCTTATCCAACCCCAAATCCAGTCAGTTTACAGAACTGAGGAAGTCTCTTGAATGAAAGGTGAAACATCTCCACGAAGCAAAAGGGCCTTCATAAGAAGCACTTAAGACAATCTCGAGTAGAGATTGCTCGATTTCGACCACAAATGATAGAAAAAAGCATCAACATGAACACTGATGAAGTACTACAACCACACCAACACAAGGGGGCGCTAGATTTGTTCAAAAAGTAAATTATTACCTGAGAGAAAACGAAGGCATCGACTTGAATGTGCTGTGATTTTTATTTTGCGACTTTCAAACTTCTCTGAGGAATGCTTCAGTTTATTTTTATATTTTTAACTTGTCGTCTTAAGTTCTCTCCAAGCATCACAACAAAGTGAGGGTGTGTCCTCGAAGCCTTTCAGAGGAACTTTGTGACCATCAGCTCTGCTTTTGGTCCTCTCCAGCAGCTCCATGTGACAAAAATGTACTTTGTGTGATTCTTTACATTCTCCAATTATAAAAATTTGTAGCCTATGAAACAAATTTCATATGTTTACATTTATATATTGGATGCATAAACATTCATGGTCAGTCCTGAGTTTCCCAAGGAGCCAATGAGAAAAGTTAACAACAGAGCACGAACAGATTTGTTTGCTTTTCCTGCCAACACAGCTGGCTGATCTGCAGCTGGACTCATTTATTTTTCTACTTTTACTATTTTTAAAGCCATTCGGCTGCTCTGAGTTTTATTTGTTAGCAAAGAAGGCTATTTTTAATTCGCTTCATTTGCACAAACTTACAGAGCCGCTTATAGGTATAGCTTCATAGCGGCTCTGTAATTACATAAATGCAAGAAGAACATGTGTTTATTGTATTGACAGTGAAACTTTAGGTCACTGGAGTTACGTGTTTTCAATAATTTCAATTATTTAAACTCCTTAGTAATGTCTCACCTTCATTATAACCTCTGAGTCAAGATAAGTGCAGAAAGGTTGAAGCTGGATGGAGTAGTGTTTGGGTGTAAAAATAAAAAATCAACAGAAGGGGAAGCGAGACAGATGATTCTGAATGTGTGGCAATAACTTCTCGACACATATTTCTGACATGTTTTGTGTTAATGGACAAGGCCTTTCTCTGAATGCCTCAAAGTAACACTTCCTCTTAATCCATCACCTTTAGAGGTGATGACCCACGAAGCCACGAGTTCTTCAACAGCATCAACTTCCACCGCCTGGAGGCGGGCCTGCTGGAGGCCCCCTGGGTGCCAAAGCCCAACGTGGTCTACGCCAAAGACGCGGACGAGTTCAAGGACAACTCTGACATCAAGGACGTCACGTTTGACACCAAGGATGAGAAGTTCTTCAGGGAGTTCAGCACGGGCGCGGTGTCCATGCAGTGGCAGAAGGAGATGATTGACAGCGGCGTGTTTGACGAGCTGAACAGCGCCACGGTCATCCAATGCGACCGAGAGACTGCGTGGAAAACCAGGCTGTGCGTCCTTTTCTAAGCACACAAACAGGAGGAATTTTGGACACTTGAATATGCACAGATGTCCTTAAATCGAAGTGCCTTCAATTATGTGCCTCGGAAACCTTTTTATGCGTGCCCTTTTTCCTTAACCTCAGTACATTTCCCCACATAAATAATTTCATTATGCAGCCACAGCCAAACATAATAGGACATTAGTAGCTGCAGTAAAATAAACTCGCAGTATTAATGCCCAGATGGAAAACATGCTGACATTGTACTGCAGCTGCGGCTTTATACTTTGCCCTCTGTTCCCGGTGAGACAGCAGATCCCAGCGCCTTCATAGTTTCCATTACATCACTCGGCAATTTTTGGCAGGCAGCTGTTTACGTGTGTTTGTAAACAAGCTCCATAATGGCTGCGTGTCATCACACTAATGCGCCACCTTTCTATTGGTGGCCCACGTTTCACGCGAGCCCTCTGAAGAGCCCATCTTCTTTCCCCCTCTGATGAGCTCCTGCTCAGGGTCGCGCTGATGAAGTCTCTCAGCGCACCACTGAGCGCCGCCAGACGCTCACGGAGCTCGCTCAACCTCCCGCGGCACTCATCATCATCATCCCCATTATCCCGCGCTGCTCTGGTATTTACAAGCACTGGATGACTCGTTCACTAATTTTAACGACCGAGGGAGACAAATTGTCGTACATGCACAAAGTTTTTTCCACTTGAGAACATGTTAACATAGATTTTCTGGCACCATCGAGCCAACGCCAAACCCCTTTACAGCCCCCTCAAATCACCCTTTGTTTATGCACAAACCCCTTGTTGCTGTGCTCAGTGCACAGCAACAACAACAACAAAAAGTAGGCTGTTTGAGAAAACCTTTCACACACAAGTTGCCTTTAAGGATCCATAGTTTCTCCTGATTCATGACTGAAGACTCAGGTTACAGTAAATCAACGGACTGTTGCTGCTAATCAATCGTTGCAGACTCTACTGTAGCTTCTGCTTGGAAAACAGCAGATTTCAGGGGGGCAGGTTTGGCCTTTAGGCTACCAGAATCCCCTAGGTGTCTTATTTTTGACTTATTTTTACTTATAAACTTTTAAACAACTGCAACTTAAGAAAAGTGGTGGGCAGATCGATCCAGATATCGATATTCTAGATACCAACGCTGGTATTGGTATCCGACCGATACTGGCGCTATAGAATCGATACTTTAGTTTTTGAAAATGAAAAAATAAATTCCAAAAATGTCTGTGAATGTAATAACCAACCGAAGTTGACCCAAACTGCTTTAAAGACAGGCACAAGACAGTCTCCAAAAACATTCAGATTTAAAATACATAAAAAGCTAAAAGTTGTGTTTTGTTGTGTAAAATAATTATTGTGGAAAGTAAAAATCACAGTGATTTAGTGGTCATTAAAATGTGCTCAGAATTTCCAAATTGATGCTGATTGTTCTCATTAATAATGGCACGCTGCTCCCCTACAGAAGCTGGGTTTATAGGTTAGAAGTATTGGTACTTGGTATTGATATATATTTAGTATTGGATCAGTACATACTACTACTGCAGTATCACACACCAGCAAATAGAAAAAACATCACAATAACTAAACAAAAACAAAACAAAAAGTTTCACAAAGCACAACGGAACAGTTTTTGGGGAGACAATAAGGTGACGGACCAGACGCGGATGTGACAAGCTAACAGTAAATAGCTAATACCAAACATGTTTCTACAGTATTACATGAATCATGTGACTAAAACTGACATGCATCACAGCTCATCTGTCACATTATTCTGTCCCCGAAAACATTTCCATTGTGTTTTTCTATCTGCTTCTGTTTTCTTAAGTTGCAGTGCATTTGACCTCTCAGGGCCACCGTACCTTAGTGCCAAACAATGCCAATCATGTTTTGTAATGCATTTCTGAACACAGAAATGTGCTTTTCTTGCAGTTTAGATGATATGCTCTTATACTTTCAACAACATATTTTGGTTTGCAAGGATTTTATGGATCATCTTTTTTGCTACTGATGCTGGCAAACCTTTTTTTAACAACCTGTGATGAAAGAAAATAAAAGCAAATTTCCAAAAAGCTCGAGTGAAATAAAGTTATTTCCCTGTTCTCCTGCCGCTGATGATTTCTGCAAACAAGTGAGTCACAAGAGCGATGACATGTGAAGTTACAGGTCGAAAGCTACGCAGTTATTGTGATTATCCTCTTGTTGCTCATCTCACGGTTGCAGATCTCATCTGTCATCATTTATCCAAGCAGCCCGGTGTCGATCTGAAAAACAGAGAGGCGCTTGTGTCTTCAGTTACATCATGTTGCTTCAATATTTGATTCGGATTGCTTCATCTGTCACTGTCAGTGTAACCCTCCAAAACAAAAAACAAACCCCTCAGCACGTTTAGGTAATGAGGGACACATAAACATGTGTTGCGCTAATTCCTGCGCGGGCAGGGGAGAGGCGACCTTACAGGGCAGAGAAGTGGCCCCCCTTCACGCTCCACTGTCACGAGATTAGAGGGTGCTTCAAGATGGAAATCCAAGACGCAACCTGATCATCGTGGCTGTGAAGGCAGAGTGGGGAGTCCACTGTGGACGACGTGACGACAAGGCAAACTCGGCAGAAGGTCGCCAGGAACATGTTTTTACCAGGCGCGTACAAGCTGCTGCCAGGGTTTAGTTCCCCACGGCCCAGCGCTGTAATGCTGCCCTCCAATTCACAAACAGCACAAACAACTCCGCAACACATACGCACACACGACATGTACTATAAAACATTTGCACTCAGGCATGCAAATACACACTGGTGCACGCACCTTTCTGCATCTGTAGCACCGATTGTGCAGAAGAAGATGTGCACAGATCCCACAGAAGACTTTCACGTACTCTCTCTCTGATCCACACACACATACACACACACACACACACAATCTTATTACCTCTGTAGAAGCAGGCGTGGGGTTTTAGAGATCAAAGCAGGACAGGGTGTAATTTGGTATCTGCGTTTGTTACATGCCCATGCTCTGGATTCACATCAAAGGCATGTGCCACACTTCAGTTCTGCCCTGGCATCCTCGGGATGGTATCACACCACTGATATCGCTGCTTTTTCCCCTTTTTTGGCTCTGCGTGCGTATGTGTGCGTGTTCTTCAAAAGGCGTAAACATGAAAATTACACCGAGCGATGTTTATATACGCACTTCTATGTGTGTGTGCGTGTGAGTGTTCAGGATAGGTGAGAAAATGGTTAAATAGCAGAGACAGAGAGGCCATTGTCTGCTGGAGGAAAGCGAGAGCCAGCCATGAGGGAGAGAATGAAGGAGGAAGAGAGCTGTTGCACGCTGTCTCGTACTCAAAGCTGGTGTGAGGTCTATATTTTTAGGATTAAAGTCTGTTTTTAAATGGTTGAAATCTTTTCTTTTTCTCCCTTCTAGGCAAATTTCACGCCATTCAGCGTAACAAAAATATAGAAAAATTTGAACCGAGAATCAAGCACCAGATCAGGACCGAGATCCTCATCCTGCTGAGCTGCCAGTGTGAGCCTCACTGCTACAGCCCAGAAAGTGCTTTGCTCTTTTGGTTCACGTTCAATTTTCTAAGCTTCATTGCTTGAATTCTTAACATTTCCACA
This sequence comes from Neolamprologus brichardi, assembly GCF_056152115.1. Taxonomy (NCBI): domain Eukaryota; kingdom Metazoa; phylum Chordata; class Actinopteri; order Cichliformes; family Cichlidae; genus Neolamprologus; species Neolamprologus brichardi. Next base: position 13,291,721 of record NC_142117.1, on the reverse strand, counting down.
AATAAGTGAATTCGTGCTTGGCGGTCCAACAGAAACAGAGCGTGTGTGTGCATGATGTTCTTCCCCACTGAGGCCCAGTGGGTAGTTTCCATGGTGCCCAGACCTCAGACCCCTTCCAGTGCCGGGGGGGTGGACAACGTCATGGACAAGGCAGGCACACACACACACACACACACACACACACACATTTATAAACAGTCTTAGCCGTCATCCTATCTCTGCACCATGTTTGGTCCCTTTACTGCAAGAATCATCTGTTTATGTGATTTAATCTCATGTTCTGATGTTTTTCTCCAACAACAAACAAAAAAAGCTGCCAGTGAGATCAAATGATGGCACCGGTTTCCAAACTCATGACTTGAACCATGACTGCACAGCTATATCGAAAGCAGCGAAAATTACCCCAAGACATCAACCCTGTCAAGCCCATGTGATTATTCCAAAATCTTGTCAACTAGAGGACAAAACAAATAATTATTCTGACTCATCAAACGCTATTTAAATATTGTCCGCAAAAGTTCTTTTTGCTTTTCCCCAACACATAGAGCTAGGGTTAAGGTTCTGACCTCAAAGGGTTAACATATCAGTGTCAGGTGATTGGAAAAACGACCACTTAAGGCTTAGAAGTGGATAAAAATTACTTACAGGAGCACATATGTAGAAGACTTTACTCACTTGTTGATGTGTCTGGATCCTAAGCTTCGGTATAGTATGTAAGTCTTACCTAATGTTATATCGGCAGATAAATGGATGGAAAGATGGACGGACTGAGTCTTTGTGTTATTGCTACAGCACAGAAATCATCCAGCAATCATCCTTACCTTCTGACATATCGGTGATACGTAGACATTAGAGCAAGCAGCAAGAGCAAGTGTGTCCCCTCCAGAAGAACTAGAGGATCAAGAGATTTGCACTACTACCTCTGCAAGCCCATCCAGGTGGATTGATGGATGGATGGACGGAGGAACAGATGGATGTACTGAGTCTTCGTGTCATTGCAACAGCACAGAAATTATCCAACAACCATCTTTTTGCCATGATAGTGGTGGTGGCATAAAGGCAGGAGGACTTCCAAAGGTGATTTTAATGGTTTTCTTTAATGGCTGTAGCTCAGGAGGCAGAGCAAGTCATCTATTAATTGTAAGGTTGATGGTTTGATCCCAGACTGCTACTAAAGTATAGTAAAAAAAACAAAAACCTGCTTGTGTGAATGGAGCATGTTGTAAAGAGTGCTCAGGTAGAGTAGTCCATTTACCATTGGCTGCCTATTTGACAACAAAGGGTTTGGTTTTTTTTTTAAATAAACGCCAACAATTAATTTCATTTTATTTATATAATGCTAATTGACAATAACAGCTGCCTTAAGGCACTTTATAATGTAAAGAATCTACAATAATACAGAGCAAACCTCAACAATCAGACAGTTCCCTGCATTCATAAAAAGGAAATTGGGCGGTTGTTGCATTTAGAAAAGTATAACTTGTAATTTGAACAAATTATTTCATGTTTCTATGGTGAACGTAATTAAATCATGTAGGATCTGCATAATATTCAACAACTTAATTTGTTCTTGTTGAAATGACATGATAGGATCTAGCAAGAGTGGTTAGTTGCTGGACTGGGTTTATAAGAGGCGGACAACTACACACACACACCACATGTACGTTATCGCTATTTATTGTGGTTTAACCTGTCAAGGACAAAAACATAAAGAAAATTCTGCATGAAGCCTTGTAATCATAGCTTTCCTACTTTTGTTAAGCCGTTCAAATCCCCAATCTAGATAGTTTGCAGTGGGTTCTCTCTGGGTAATCTGGTTTCCTCCCACAGTTAAAAGTCATGCAGTTATTCGAGTTAGGTTAATTGGTGATTCAAAATAACCTATAAGTGTGAATGTGAGTGCAAATAGTTGTTGTCTCTCTGTGAGAGACTGGTGACCTGTCCAGGGTGTACCCTGCCTCTTACCCTATCACTTCTGGGTTATGCCCCAGCTCCTCTGCAACCCGGATAAAGATAGTAGGATGGATACAGTGGAAGTTGTTGTGAATCCATTAACTTTTCATGTTATCTAGACTTTGTTGAACATTATGTAATATGAAGACAACATGTAGTATTTACATGACCAAGTAGTATTTGGGTAAAAGTTATTGAATAGTGTTGGAATAAAGTGACAACTTACTTCATTTAAACATGTTTCAATCACACTTCATCAACACAAAATGCACAGCTTTAGTGAATATGAATAAGTTGTGTTGATTTAACTCAGTTGTTTAAGTTTCTTCCAAAGCAAAACAATTGTGTGCAAAAAAATTCCACTATTGAATTAAGTAAATCCAACATGCTTGCATGTTCAGTGTACAACAAGCACTTGGCGACAGTGGGAATGAAAAACTCCCTTTTAACAGGAAGGAATCTCAGGCAGAACCAGGCTCAGAGAGGGGCAGCAATCTGCTGCGACCAGCTGGGGGTGAGGGGAGGAAGGCAGGACAAAACAACATCAGTGACACAGCAGGAATCCCCTAGTTTAGGCTACTGAATACATTATATTCTCCATAAATTTATTAATTTCAGGATTGTTGACAATCAAAAGGTGTCCTTCATTATTTCTGGGTCCTCTCAAAGAGGACCTGCATCTACATCTATTTAAAGTGAACAAATTAGTAAACAGTGCATTTTTTCACCACTTCATACAGCACTCTTAGCTGTTTCTATCATAAATCCTTTACTTTTAATGTTGGCCTCAGTAGATTTTTAAGCTGTTATCCTGCTTCTTAACTTTCACAGTTCAGCCATTTCCTTGATCAGCAGTCTGCCACATCTCTCCGGTCACCTGTCACTAGAAATAAAGTTCTCTCCCACAAGTAGAAAATCCCAAGGAAACAGCTTAAAGTTCAAAAAGTTATAGCATCCTGAAACCGGAGTTGGCCGGAGCGTTAAGCTTTCTGATGTTCCTTCACCCCTCCAGTGCAGGGTGATTGAAGATCAGCACATCAAACGAAGGGAGAGGGATATAATGATACAGAATACTGTATCAGGGAAACACTTTACAACTCCAAATCTTAAACAGTGAAGGAAAGAAACAGTTGTGGTGCATGTGTTAATGTACTTTAATTGCAGTGCACCGTGCTGCCTCAGGGGTCACCGACTGTGGGGGGACTGCTGGCATCTGTGTTTGTGTGGACAGATATGCTGCTCGTGTGTATGTGTGTGTGCTCAGGAGCAGGTACAAAAGTCATCACGGCGTTGGGTAATGGTGACAGAGAACCAGAAATGTAATCTGTGAGGCGGTGTTAGTTTCTAAGAGTGTATCCAGTTTGATTTAATTTGCTGGTATTTCTTGCATTCTTTGTTAGCAGTGTAATATGACTGACAGTTGGCGCGACAGACAGTCTGGAATCAGTCCAAGTCTTTTTCTGCTTTAAGTGTGTGTGTGTGTGTATGTGTGTTCCCAGACTCTCTAATCTACCTCTTCCAGTCTGTCAATATCACTTGGCATGTGTGTGTGTGTGGCTAAATTCGCTCCTCTGCGGCCGTCCTTGGACATCTGGGGTGTGTTGATGCTGCTAATGGATACTGCGACTGTAACAAAGAAAGAGGCCGATGTGTGGATTCTGTTGAAATATGAAGTCTGTTTATATAAAGTACAGAGCTGAAAAAAAAAAAAAAAAGATAATTAAACTGCTCCCATACTATTATGACCAAACTCTGTGGAATTTCCTCACAGGTACTTCTCACACAGTGACTCCACACAAGCAGGAAAGAAAGAAGATGAGGTACACTCAGATATTTGGTGAACTGTTTAGACTCTTACAGGAATGCACTTTGTACTGACTGGAGATGTCGCTGAGCAGGCGAGGTCTGGGGATTGTCCACTTTGAGCTTATCTACATCAAGAACTTGTTCTCTGGCCTCAAGAAGTTAGGCCAGAGAACGAGGCCTAACTTCCTCAGGCCTTCTCATTAGGCAGTTGCTTTAGAAAGTATTCAGATTCACATTCAATCTTGGTGCACAAAAATAGTTCAGTGGCCATTTTATTAGGGTAGTACTTGGTTGGACATCTTTTTGCCTTCAGAGATGCTTTAATTGTTGATCCAACTGATCCAACAAGGTGCTGGAAACTTTCCTCAGAGTTTTTGGTCCACGTTGACATGACAGCATCAAACAGTTGCTGCAGATTTGTCGGATCCACATCCATAATGAGAATTTCCCGTTGCACCACATCTTGAAGGTGCTCTGTTGGAGTGAGATCTGGTGACCGTGGAGGCCTTTTAAGTACACTGAACTCATTGTCAAGTTCAAGAAAGCATTTGAGATGATTTAAGCTTTGTGACACGGTGCATTTTATCCTGCTGGAAGCAGCCATCGGTAGGTGGGTACACTGTGGTGATAAAGGCATTGAAGGGGCAGCAATATGCTCAGATAGACTGTGGTGTTTAAATGTTGGTACTAAAGGGCCTGTGCAAAACTGTATCTCAGTTTCCTGCTCTTAGCTGACCAGAGTGGCACAGTTGTGACCACAGCTGTACCTGATAAACTGGCTGGTAACATTTGTAATAAATGCAAATATAATATGTTTGTGTTCTAGTTTATATTTTTGAAAAAATGCATTAAGTTTAAAATGCATGTGAAGAGTCACACGTATTTTATATGCTCTAATCAATCAATTAACCAAGACTTGCAGGCCTGAATAAGGCCATTGTGCCCACACTGTTTAGTTTATTCCAGCCTTGTTTCTTAGCTTAAAGTTTGTTGAGACAGACGGAGCGGTTGTAAACCACACCTTACTTTTTTTTTTAGCTACAAATAGAAAAGGGGATATCTGTACTAAAATACACTGCTGACCCACAGAAGGTGTGTGTGACATTCATTCCGGGCTAAATGCTACAGGCCAGACAACCACAAAGGAGTTTGCAGCCTTTAGTACAGATTTATTGAAGCCGTGTTATGTTAGGGTAGCTAAAATCAGTCAACTCTTGGAAAAATTCCCCTTAAACTGACAAAAAAAAAAAAGAAGCTGTTTGCATGCAAAAGAAATAGTTAAAAAAAGATAAATCAGGATTCAGGAATGATCAAAATGTTACAACTATATTGTAGCGGTGTCTTCCACATAAAGGACTACAGTCCAACAGTACCAGAAAAACTATATATTTATTTATCCTGAAAACTGAAAACTGTGTGTGATAAAAATAAAAATAAAAAAAAGATTGATCTTAGTTCCCACATGAAACATCCAGTTTTAAACACTCTCTGGACGCTGGCGTCCTCGGAGGTTCTACCACTTGTTTTGACTGATGGGCTAATTTAGGAGGTTCTACTTTTGGCTCTTTCTTGTTTGCCGGCAATCTTTTTGGCATTTAAAAGAAAACTGAGCTCGAGTTGCAGGTTCACTAACGCCGACCACAACTTCTGCTGAGAGTGCTTTCAGTGGTGACACGCCTCAAATCTAAAAACTCCACACTGTAACCTTATCGTGCTTATTTTTATCTTCAGTGAATGACGTTTTGTAGTCGCATGTTCGATGGATTAAAGGGCCGGGCTTTATCTTGTGATGATCAGGAGGTTGCGGTCTGCCGACTCCCACACACACACACACACACACACACACACACGCACACCCACACATAAATATGCCAGCATAAATACACGCACACACTCCCCCCAGATGTTTCCCGACATGGTCTGCTGTGACTCCGGTACATTTGTTTATCCCTGCATGCATAGTTAATGCTACATGCCCTGCACAACAGAGCTTACACTGCTTTTTGTTTTCCACTGCAGGTCTTTTCCACTCTCAGAGTGACCAACACAATGGCAGGAACACCTAAAATGGTACTGATGGCTGTTTTTCTTCTATTTGGAAGTCAAATGATTTTATCACAAAGGGCTTCAAATGAGACTGAAACAAGTGACGTCATCTCGGATGCCTGTGTATTGCCAGAACTTGTCACTGTGCTTATATTTCCATAACTGCATTATCAAAAGTGCTGTGGCTAAAGGGCCAAATAAGCATTCAGAAATGTTACATCATTTTGAAGCTTTCTGGAAGTCAGAGTTTTACCTGTTGCATGCCAAACTAGACAGGTCACGCCAGCCGCAACACCAGTGAATTCTCAGGACACAGAAATTATTCATTTTAATGGAAAATTCTGGTTTATTGCGACTTTTTTTAACGACTCGTGTAAGTCTGCAGTCCGCATACAATACCAGGTCTTACCAGATCTTTCAACATCTGTACAACACAGTGAAAAGGAGAGATGCACGTCTGTACACTCTTCAGCTTTTGTGCTTTACAAGTTCATTTTTTACTAAGTTAATGGTTTGAAGTAGAAAAATACCCCAATCACTTCCCCCAAAATTGGATATGTTTACCCAATTGCCCAATCCTACCCACATAGCAGACAGGTCTGGCCCGGATCTGGTGTCAAGCCGGCACTGCTGGCTGACTCCTGGCATGGTAAGTGGTTTGTCATCAAGATATGGGCCAGGCCTGGTGTAGATGGCACTGTTTATGTGATGGCATGCCATATCTGGGCAGATTGTAGTTTGGGGTGCATGTGGCCCAGGCTCATAGAAAACAGGTCTGGCCCGGGTCCAGCATCAATCTGGCACTTCTGACTGACCGGTGTCATGGCGGGGTGTATGTCAACCAGATGTGGGCCACGTCTGGCAATAATGGTGCTATTTATTTTCCTGTTTTAGTTAGAAGACCCAAATGCTATGTTACAATACTATACTGCTATAGTAGCCAACGCTTCAAAAGCAGGTTTGACAGGTTTGTGAGTGTACACTTTATCCAAAACCTAGTAACGGTTTACTTATGGTTACCACCCGGTGGCTGTAGCTCAGGAGGTAGTGTGGGTCATCTACTGATCGAAAGGTTGGTGGTTCGATCCCTGGCTCCTCCCGTCTGCATGTCAACTATGTTGATGTGTACGAATGTAGTTAGGAAGTTCTCAGTTTAGAGAAAGTGTGTGAATGTGTCATGTTGTATGGAGCACTTTGAGTAATCTGGGAGAGTAGAAAAGTGCTATATAAGAATCAGTCTGTTCACTGTCTGAACAGAGTTTTGTCATGTTTCTTTTGCGCTAACATGTTCCGGTACATGTTGTTATTACATGGCTTCACTTTGCTGACATCTGTGCCAGCACCGGGCCAGCAGTGTGTCTGCAACTGGCCCGTGGCTGCACACAACTTACATGTGGCCCACATACCGCAAAGAATGACGGCCGTTTGGTGACCCAGATCTGGTTTGCCAGAGGTAATCCACACATGGGCCAGCACAGGACCACCAGTGTGTCTGCAACTGGCCTTGTGCTGGCCCATGTGTGGGCCACATGTGTGGGCGTGAGCCTGGTTCTGCCAGACTTTTCTTCCTGCTAAAAGCGAGTTTTTCCTTCCTACTGTCACAAAGTCCATACCAAGGTTATTATAGTAAACTAAAACTAACCTAAAAACTAGACTTTTGGAGGAGAAAGGAAAACAATTTTGTGAATTTAGAAAACAAAATGAACATTTTTGAGACTTCTACATCAGTGTCCCCCCTCCCCTGTGATCTGTTCCTCTTCATGTGCTTTAACTCCAGGTCTAGTCCTCACCATCAAATTTTCACCTCCGAGAAGCATCTACGCGGTGAGGTCTGCTAGTCACTTCACTGAAATGCAACACTAACATGAGATCTCCCCTTCCTGAGAAATGTATTTTGCTTTTAAACCCGCATCACTTACAGCTGCTCTCCTTGCTTAATCACTCCTGCTTGATATTCTGCAGTCACTTCCATCCTCCTGAAGGTGAGACTTTTTCAAACAGCTGCTCTGGGTCGCATGCTTTGTCAGATTGTTAACACATAATAAGCCCACGCACTCTTGTAAACATCAAAGGCACTCCTCTTTCATATATATATTTTTTTTTCCAGCCGGTGCAATGTCCTTTTCCGTTGTCGCTTTGAACACATATACAATTATTACGGCTGGTGGGAGGAGATACTGCACATGATGCAAATGGGGACGTTCGCACAATGTGCATACTCGCCCGTACACACAAACACAAACGGCCGAGGCCCTGGCATGTCTGAAAAGAACACTTTGATGGTGCGGCCCTCATTTGCCGTTTGAGTTGGCATTGAGTGAGTTCTCCCGTGGTCCCCTGGCCACGGCACACACACACACACACACACTGACACACACAGAGAGCCATGAAGGCCTCATGGAGCCTGCAGGGAGTCAAACTGCTCTCACCTGTTGTCTCTGGCAGCCTAAGAGGAGACGATTAGCGCCCAGCACTGACAATATGCTCTTTGTTCCCCTCTTTCGCTCCCTCTCCCTCTCATGCTCGCAGTCCGTTGCTTCTGCTCATTCCTCCCTCTAACCCGGCCTTCTGTCTTCCTGTGTTTCTCACTCTCAGTATCTCTCTGTCCCTCTTTGTGTCCTTTTAACTCGCTTGCTATTTCCGTCTCCCTCCCTCATTCTCTCTTGCGCTCTCTGTGTCTCTATCCATCTCTAATGCCCTTGTGCCCATGAGAGCAGCGTGTGGAAAACAGTCGAGCACTTTATCACAGATCATCGATGTAATCCCTCGCAAGTATGCTGCGCAAGGTCGCTGAAGCAGTCGCAGTGACTGAAGCTGGAATTAACTCATTTGACTGTGCAGTGATATCAACACACGAAGGTCAAATGTTTTAAACATTAGCTTGGATTAAACCTTAGGAAATACAGCACATGTTCCACCCCGAATGCATTAGCATGTATTAGAGAAGCCTGGCCTGGCATCCACGGGTAAAAGGGTGTAAGTGAGCTGTGCATGTGTCCCTCACGCCAGCAAGAGCACACAAGTCACAAACAGCCAAATGTGATATTTCCACGAGCGGGGTCACAGATGTGCAGCAGTATAAAGTGGGCTTTATAGCCAGAGGGGAAGATCTCACATCGAGTGACCCGAGCTAGCATTCCTCAGTATGCTGAAAACATAGTGGACAGCAGTGTAGTGGTAGGAGAGGTGCAAAGAGCAAAAGTCTGTGCTTGCTCGCTATCAGCTGTGCTAAAATAGGAAAACAACTTTCTCCCCCACTTTAAGCAAATACAAAACTATACCAAAGTTTAGTAAGAGCAAAAAAATGCAGGAAAAAAAAACTGGCATGTGAAATTCTTTTAATTTGCCAAATATAATATGTAAACACAATGATATCAGATTAAAAAAAAAAGAAAACAACAGAAATTGCTGCAATCTTTACACAACGTGCTTAGGTTTGTGGGCGTTCATTTGTGCACAGCTCTCTTAAGGATCAGGGTGAGGTCTGACTGGGCCGTTGCAACAAATTGATTCTTTTCCAGTCATTCGGAGTCATTGTGCTGTTTGGTTCATGGTTGATTCAATGACTGCAAGGAGCCTAAAACAGGTCCAAATCACCACCCCCTCACCGACGGGCTTTTCATGAGCTGTTTGTGCTGGTATGGTGTTTTCAATATGTGTTGCCATGCATTGTGGTCAAAACATCTCCACTTTGGTCTTGTGTTCATATCCAGCAATGCGAGTCTAAGTCATCCTGTCATGTTCTTTTTAGAGAGAAGAGCTTTGTAATGAAAACCTTTCTGAACAAGTCATATTTGTTCAATTGTTTTCTAATTATTATGTCATGAACTTTATCCTGTAGGCCTGTAGAGTCTGAGATGAAGCTCTTTCTGTTTTGTTGCAGTTTATCTGAGCATTGCAGGGTTTGATCTCGGGGTGAATTTACTGGGATGTCCACTGCTAGCTTTATTCCCAAATACAGCATAAAAAGAAAGTCAGGTGATACCAGCGGTAGCATGCAGAATCATGGATATTCACGCAAATAATACTAAATTTTACTTAATGAAGAGATAATCTCTTCCATGTGTGGGAGAGAGATGGTGTTTAGAGCTGTTAACATGAAATCCAGTCACAGTTCACAGGTGGTCTGCTGTTTGCACAAGTGTCTTATCAGACGTGCTAAAAAAAAAAAAAGCGTTTCCGTTCACCTGACACAGTGCAAACAAGTCAAGCGTGGCGTGCACAGTGCAGGCTACATGTAACTGAACAATAAGTTTACTGTGACCAGGGAGGAGAGGGTAAAACACACACACTGGCAGATTTTAGCAGATAGTCTGAGATGTTATAAAGAGTTTTAAAAAGGAGTTTTCAACAGAAACACTTAAACTGAACTAGCTGGCCTCTTGTTTCTGTTCCTCTAAACCTGCAGTGTAGAGTCTTGGTTTGTTTTGGCATATGAGAGCAGCTGGAGTAAAAACACTACCTGTCCATTTGTGGAGGCTTACATGTGATGCAGTGTCCTGGAAAAAGCTGTCTGAGTCTCTGCTTTGCATTTCCTCAGCACTTGTGTGTAAATCATACAGTGTAGCACACGGATCCATTAAACGCAGAAAAGACCAATTATGTGTTATTCCCCACCGCTACCTGTAACTATGATTAAAGCTTTAAATGAACTAACATCTCACTAAGTCTCTGAAATTCATTTTAAATTTTTCTGGACAGCAGACGGTCACTCTGTGTTTATACAATTAAAAAAATGAAGAATTACGTTTGAGGATTTGGTTTCCTGAAGTCTCTCTGTACTTTTCAAACAGGAAAACTCTTGTGCAAACTACCTGATGTCTGTAACTGATTGTGTTCATACTGTTTGTACCCTTCACTGCCTTCACTTTTAATACTGTCCTTGGACTGGAGGGCATTTGGACTAAACCCAAATGCCCATTTATAAAGTTTTTGAAACTTTTTAAATGGGTCAGCTAACTCCAACCTGTTTAAAAAGTTTCAAAAACCATAATTTACAACATTAGATATACAAAAAAAGAAAAGAAATTGCTAAAATCACACAAAAATTGAATATGTTGTTATGCGTTGTATCTCCATTCGGCCTGGTGTGGGGCTGTGGCTCAGAAGATAGAGTGCTTTATATTTTAAGGTAAATACCCTGCAACTATATAGAGAAAACCACAACAATTAAACGCCCCCCTATGAGGGAGCACTTGGCGACGGTGGGAAGAAGTCTCTTTTTTCCTTCAAGAAGGAAATCTCTGGCAAATCATGGCCCAGGGAGAGGCAGCCATCTGCTGTGACCGGTTGGGGGCGAGGGGAGGATTATGATTGCATGCAAAGTGGTTGATAAATACAAACATTGGAAAGTTGGTGCTTCTGTAGTCTACATGTCCAAGTATCATTAGGAAAGATACTAAACTCCGATGCATCCGTCGGGCTGCGTGTGTTACATAGGTTGCAAGAACTTCAACCAGAAGGATGGTTGTGTGAATGAGGGTTGTAGTAAGAAAGTACTTTGAGTACTCAAATGGAGCAGGAAAGCACAATGTTAGTACCAGTCCATTCATGTGACCTGCAGTGCACAGTCAGCCACCTACAGCCACCTTCATGAGACAGACTTCATCCAGTATTATCCAGGCAGTAGCACTTCTGGCCTGCCCAGTAATAAACTCAGGAAACTTCATTACTGTTAGCAACACAGCCATCGCTGTGCTTTAAGGCTGTGCTGACGGGCCATGACAGATTGAGTCCCCCCTATGGACTGGGGCCTCTCCGCTCCCTGACATGCTTTATTAGACTCCCTCTGGACCACATTGCCCAGCCTGACCTGGATCGCTCCACTACATGATTGGCTTAAAAGCCCTGGGTCGGGACTCTCTTAGTTCAGGGGAAACAGTTGAGGCATGTGCTGTAAATCAGCAGGCCAGAACAATAACACCTGAGGAAGCTAAACTCTCCTGATGGTGAACGCGCACCATAACTCACACCTGCTTAACCTGGGAAGACACGAGGTGCTGATCCGAACGGGAGTGAACGCCTGAGCCAAGCTGAGAAGTTTCATTACCTTATATGCACTAACTAACTAAGCCTGTTATGGCCTCAGTATCTCATCGGCAGTGTGAAATATGTTGCATTCAGAATTTATGGCTGAGATTCACATGCAATATTCATGTTTTTTTTCTCCTGAACACACAAGGTTCTCCATCCAGCAGCTGTGATAGATGAAGCGTTCTTTTAACGGGATTTATGAGGAGACGTGAGTGCAATCAATATTTCAGCCCATCGTGTAGCCGGTTGTGGAAAATAGACAGTTTTCTATGCTGGCTGGAGCTTTGTAAGATCAGGGATCAGTAAAGTACATTGTTGAATGTTTACAGGCTAAGCTCTGCTTGATGAATGACCTGCACAGTGGCAGCTCTCCTAAAATCAAATAGGTACACTGGCGTATTTGTACAAAACAAACACGATGAAGAGGACAGAGTATATATGCACATTTACATGCATGCTTGTAGGAGATGTTGTTTAACTGGCACAAATGTATCTATAAATTATTTATTGCCTATTCCCTATTTATGATCCTATTTGTTTCAGTTGGATCAAAAAGCTGGAAAATGGAACTGATCTGGAACCACTCTGATAACTCTTTAAATCCCAGTATTGTAGCACGGGAAACTGACTGCAGATCTGACATTAATGAGCCAATAAGTTCTGCCGTATTTCACGAGAAGCCACATTCATCAATCACAACCAGACTCCCTGTGCACATAGTCAACAGACCGATCGGGTGCCTGCTTATCACAACCTTCACAAAACTCTCATTGGTACCATTTGTTTGGTTATTCACACTTAGCCTGGCATAGTGGTAACCATGGATGGAGGAGACTCAGGCCACCTGGATGTGCATCTTGCCCACCCAATCAAAAGAATGTCATATTTAGTGAAGAGGGGAACCCAGATTAAACAAAAACTAACAAGGGTAACTAAAAAACATCAACTAACAGAAACCTAGACTAAGGAAAAGCGCTAGCAACCAGGAGCACTGAAGCTATGCAACACAAGGGGAAGGTGAACAGACACTGTGACAAAGGCAAAGAGGAAGACAGCAACTATATGCACACAAAAGGGTGATTAGGGGAGGAGAGACAGCTGGAGACAGAGAAAAAGACACAGGTGAACCAAATCACAGCGACGAGACCAACGACGTAAAACTAAAAGCAAAGCATCGGGACTGCAAACTCAGAAAACAGGAAGTGATCATTAAATCAGGAAGACAAAGACATGAATTAATTTAATACGAGAGACTGAGAGTAAATACACAAAGATAATGAATATAAGAAATAACATAAACATAACACAACACTGGGATCTAGAAAGTCTCCATAAAACTGGGTCAACTGGCCGATGACCATGACAAAAAATAAATTTCTCTACCCAAAGGAAAAATATCAGAAGAAATACTGGAACGATTCCTAACATCTGATTAGCCAATATCGCCCACTGCCCTTCCCCTCTTAAAGAGCTCAATGATGAAGTAAAACTCTCATATTCTCCATAGGGATTTTGATAATGAGTCGTAATCGAGTTAAACCCATAGAAAGTAGACCTACTACGAGCTACAACCTGGTGAAATGATGGCAGCTGCTCCTGTTGGAACTCCAAGTCAGTATGATACCAACCTTGTATTGTTTTATACTTTATTATACTATAAATTCTATATGTTGACAATTCACAAGACCCATTTACCCATTAATCATAGTCTTTTTTGTCGATTTTTGACTAATAAATTACAGAGTTCACCTTGAAGACCTGGACGTAAGCCCAATTTTAACAGATTTTTAACGACCCCACTCTCCACTCTACAAAGTTTCCACAGAATTCATTTGAGACATTTTGAGCTATCGTGTTTACAAGCAGAAGGACATGCACACAAACGCTACCAAAAACATAACCTCCACGTCAATCCTCAATCATAAACCCTTTTTTCCAGTTTCTTTTATTTTTGTTAAACCAAGTCAAATATTTTTTGTGATCAGGACTCATCCTGCAGCTGGTTCAAAGCTTAAAACTCTTTTTATACTGAAGGTTCAGAACACACGCATATAACATGCTCTGAACCATCAGTGGATAAAATGAATGGGAAATTCACGGTCACTGCTGAGCTCTGTTGCTGTGTTCAAAGACACTTCCACTGAACGGGATGATGTTTAATGGCTCACAAACTGTCCGACCGCTAATGAAACACTACACACTCAGACACATATAAACTCTGCATGGAATAAATCTGGTGTTTTATGGTATCAAAGCGGAAACAAATTGCTAAGTTTCTGGTCTTAAAATGGCAACTTTCAGGTGACTAATCCACTTCCTAACCTCTGGATTGTGGCTACAGCTACTGCTCAAGTCGTCCAAATATTATTTCTACAAGACCACCCGAGTATAGCAGGCTAACAGTAGCCTTAGCTGGGTTTAAAATATATATTTAGCTATGAGGCTAACCTCCCTTATGACCCAAGCTAATATGAGCAGTCATACAAACTATTTCTGTGCAGTTTGTCAGTAAAGGTGCGTGTTAAAGGTACAGTTTCTGTATTTACCTTGAGGACAAAAGAAACGTTAATGTGTGATAAATTCACTCTCAGAAATTGAGAAAGATGTCAGAAAGATTTCATACTGTGGAAAGTCTTGAAAAACAAATTCAAGTATAATAATTTAGTGGAATTCAAAGGTTGTATGAATAGTAAGAACTTTAGTGCAGGTTTGTTTGTAGTACTGCAACTACGATGCACCGGTGCAGAGAAGCTGTGGCGTTCATGGTCAGTGTTAGCTTTTAAATTTTAGCTAATGATGCTGATTAGAGTCACACACTGGATGCTAGTTTTATAATGTCTAAGGGTTGCTGCTTATATCTTGTTACTATTCCTGACCGATTTTTTCCACCCACGCTGCACCACTACAACCAATCTTAGAGTTCCCCCATAAATGAAGTTCAAATGTCCCATTTTAACCCCTGAGTAATCACCTTTTTCTACCTATCTACAATGTAGGCAACAGCTAATAATGCTTTGTTTTTCTCTGCAGATGTTCTAGCAAACCGATGAACAAGCTGAAGACTTTCATTATAATTATAATTTAACTAAAGATTGTATTCCATTCAAATCTTTTAATGCCATTGACTATTGCATTTCCGTCTTTGTCACTGTACATCTGACAAGATATCTCAAAGAGCCTTTTTTTGCTTTCATACTTTTTAAAATTCATTTCAGAGTCTGTATGTTTTTTTCATTTTACTTTTAATTAAGTAAAGAATTAATACTTCAACTTTTACCAAGGTGCTTTTAACACAAGTATCAGCACTTCTGCTTAAGTTATGAATGTGTGTACTTAGCATGCTACTTAGTGTTTTAGCATCCTAACATTTACTAAGCAGTGACTTACTGTGAACCTAAATATAATATAAATAAATATAATACAATCGCACAGCCAACACCAACAGCAGGAGATTTATTTAAGCATACATAAAAAAAAACAGCAAAAAAAGAAGCCTTATATCAAATGTTTGTTCATTCTTTATGGATGACAAGGCCTTTGTAACTATCAAGTGATCACATGGGCAAAAAATAAAACTTTAGTAGCTAAAAAGCTGTTCAGACAGTCATGTATCTATTTGTTTAGAGAGATTTGTCTCTATCAAAAAGACAACATAAGATTACAGACGAGTTGCAGTGGAAACACTAAAAGCCTTGTCTGCTTTTCTTCCTGCTATTTTTTGCTAATCGTATCTCTCACTCCCCCACACGTCAGATCCATTCAAGGTTTTTCTTTCATGCCCGCTCCAGTGAGGCGGCTGTTATGAGTCAGAATTACCAGGTCGAAACTTCAGCGTTTGAAATCTTTATTATCTCTGAGATCGGTTTTCTAGTCTACAGTTTGGCATAGAGGCACTTTATCTCACATCGTCCTCACCGGATCAAGTCTCCTAATCTCACAGCAAGCCTCCGCTTTAGATGTGGGTGTGGGGTCACGGGGTGAAAAGGTACGATCCTGAGCCAGTTTGTGAGTTTTTAATATACAAACATTAACAGTCCAGAGAAAATAAATGCATGAATGAAGATTTTCTGTAGTTATCTGGTTGGAAATCTAGTTTATCATCCAACTGTGACTGTCAGTAGTTCCCTTTGAACCACGCAAGAGTAATTATAACCATTTGATGTGGACTTTTTAGCCATTCCACAAAAATACAAACTTTCTGACTGGAACAGGTCAAAATGGAAAGGACATGGCCAAATGTAAACTTAATGTGTTGTTTTTCCAGATTTCTTGAGGCTTGAATTTTGAGAGACGGGGGTAAGGTGAGACAGGATTAAAATATCAAATAGGCTTTTGGGCTCATTACAAAAGAAACAGGATTTTTATACGTCCTCTTCAGCAAACCAGAGTAAGCTGTGTCCGTTGGCTGCCGGTGAATGCGCGCTCTATGTCCTGACAGACAGAAGAATGAGCTGCTTTATTACCTCTGCGCAGGGCTGCCAATCATCATACGGCGGCTATCCCCTCACACTAGTGCAAAAACAAATGGAGTATAATGTATTAAAATATATATTTCCATTTGAACAGGTATTCAGTGTTTAATATAATGACCTTTACTGCATACAGTGATCCTGCAATGGATACAAAAGCCCCAAACACAGGCAGGATTTCATAATCTTGACCTTACAGCGCACCGCCCTCATTTTATCTCCCATCAAATCACGTCTCTTTCACTTTTTCAGTGAGAATTCAGCCGTTTCCACACTACGCCGACTCCTGGAGTCACGCTCCCTGCTTCACCCTGCTGATCCCGCTTTATCAGAAGAAACGCACTGCAATGGAGAAAGCTCGTATCTGATGGTTTTAGTTGCTGCCTTCCTTGATTTTCATTGTTGATGAGCATCAAATTTTAAATGTATGTACGCAACAAAACAGGTCGTGAGAGCCAACCAAAATGACCCTGTCATTATCTCTGTGGCCTTATCAGCGGATGGAGTTGCTAAGGTGACTCTAAGATGGATCTGTTAGCGTTCAAGCTCTCTGCTTTGTTAGGATTTCATTCATAGTACTTTTAAAACTTGCTGCTGGCTTAAGACTATGGTGTCCATCCGGATGCTCACTGAATACTGAGGGCTCAATAAGCGACATACCATTAACCAATACTTCACTGTATTTAGACAATGGTGAGTGATCAGAGACAGCAGGGTCATGCAGGGTGAATGACTGAATGACATATAGAACTTGCTTATTGTTAAATTATTATTCACAAATTCTCTCGTATGCATGTTGATCAGTAGTGTTATTTTGCAGAGCCCGTGGCCCTTTCATTGCCAAAACAAGGTTTGACACAAGGTAGCAAATCCAGACATTTAGATATTTACGCTGTACACTGACTGTAAAAAACACCGTTTACCACAAGCGCACACAGGCTTGTCTGAGGAGGTTATGAATGTGACTCATCAGTAGTGAATTTAATCCAGGCACGTCTACACTGCTAGACGATTTTATTTATGGCTCAGTCACTGGAGTAAAAATAGGACGGGATCCTCCTTGCGACTAGGAAACATTTGGTTGGTTGCACAGGCATTGCATTTCAATTTTCTGCATTCGCAAAATGATTGCAAGTAGTTGCTGTGACTGCTTTTGATAACCAGGCGACTGCACCGGTTGCCTGATCGAAGGCGAAACAATCGTCTTTCACCAGCAGCGATTATCTGCAAACCTTCGCCAATCTGCCTTGGCGAAGGTTTGCAGATAATTACCATCTGTCTAATTTCTAAATGCAGGCAGTTTGCCAACACACTGCAATCAGTCTGTGCGTATGAGTGCAACTCATCTGCAACCTGTCCCTTTCTAATAGGGCTTTGTCTAAGCTGGTTGTATCCTCATTATATTCCTATATAAACGTGAGACTGCTGAGTGTATATGTCCTTTTGCAGGTAATTGTTGCCCCCTAGAAACTACGTCACGATTTGTGGAGGAATCTCTGAGGTTCTGTTTGGACTCTGACTGTAATGTTATATACGGTAACAGACGTGCAACAAGTGGCAACAGACTTGTGTGTTTTTTTTTTTCAAAACTATCACAGGTGATTGCCACTTTATCACAAACAGGTTGCATGTAATTGCCAGCTTAACCCCATTCAATCCCAAACTGATAGCAGACAGCAGTCTGACTCCGTCTTATCCAGCTTTTGTCACTGTCTCATCGCACCAAAGTTGCACTGAAGACAGCAACTGACTGTGATTGGTTGCAGATCTGGTCCCCGTCTTCAGGGCAACCACTGAAAAAGAGATAAAAATGTAGGTCGTGTTGTGGACTCCCACTACTGTTTTCCCAGATGTGACTGGAGCCAGCTTTCTTCAATCATCGCAGAACAAAACTGCAGACACTGCTGTAAAAGCGGTACTTTTAAAAAACATCTTCAAAAAAAGCACTTTATTATTTTTATGTAAAATTACTTCCTGTATAATGACCCTTTACAAATGACTTGCTTTCCAAAACAAACAACAAGCAACTTTAAAATGAAAGCAAAGTTAATCATCCTGATGCTCTTAGTTTCAAACTTTCATTTCTATTTTCTAACTAAGAAACCATAAGTGTAAAAATGTGCTTATTTGAAAATACAACCACCCTCATCTCCTTCTCTGTATTAACGTAATAATGTGTTTAAAGCATCATCGGAGGGTAACGTCACTCTCCTCAGAGGCCTGTACTTGCCCAGCTGCAGTGCTGCTGGCACAGGGGCAGTAAGGTGATCCGCAGGCTATCAGCGGGCCATCGGTATCATCTCGGGTATCCGTGTCATTTCTGGCATGTTCCAACCCAGGAGCCAGATTCTCTTTCCATTTCCACTCCTGCATCACGAAATCAAAGATCAAAGATAGCTGCCGGCCTTTCGACAGCTCGCCGTCGGAGAGGAGCGCCTGATCTTCTTAGATTGAGATTTGCAATTACGTCTTTGTTTAATCTCTGGCTCCTCAGTGTTTCCACACGCCACCCGAATTCCATAACAGTGCTGCCTTATGCTGCAGCGCACCCTGCCAACACTTATCACATCAGCCGAAGACTGAAGGGAGCCAAACGTTTGTTCAACCTTGTATTTTCGGGCACGTTAAAACACAAACTGCCGTTCACTCCATCAGATGGCATCGGTCTGGTCTTGCATAAAACAAAAACCCCGAAATCTTAGACAAGTATCAGAACAAGGCACAACTTTGTCTAGCCCACCCCCCACACCCTCTATGCACACACACCCCACCCGCTGACCCCCACCACCATGTGCCAAAAATTATCATACAAGTTTCTCTTTGTATCCATATTTAAAACATGATGGAGAAGAATTGAGCCTTTATACGAGGGGCAGCTTGTGTGTTTATCCAGCAGCTCCAGCACCAGGAAACAAGAGAAAGCCCCCATTGGTAGTGGTGGAAGCAGGAAAAGGTTGGAAACTGCAGGGCTGGCGAGAGGAGAGGTGAATGGAGACGGGGGAGAGAGAGAGAAGGAGAAAGAAACTCTTTGAGTGACAGTAATTTGGGAACCTGGACTTTTTATGACTTTCCTCCTTTTGGGAAAACATACAGACTTCGGGGTATAGCACTTGGGACCATATCAAAGGCATCTTTTACCATCAGAAGGTGTGTGTGTGTGTGTGTGTGTGTGTGTGTGTGTGTGTGTGTGTGTGTGTGTGTGGCTACGGTGAACCAATCACCACACAAATGTAAGTTTAAGTTCTTCCGATGTTCCCAAGTAAATATAAAGTTTTTCAGAAGAGGAAAAATGTTTGTTTTATGTCAACAGAAAACCTGTGTGAGGGGGGTTGGGGGGTTGTTTACCACCACAACACTGGACCGAAATGTGAGAACCAGCATTAACTAATGTGGTAGAACTGTTGGGATTTATTATATAACCATCATCCATTAACCACCGAATGTCAGCTACACTACGTGTCAGCCACACAATCAAGTTTTTTGATAAAGAGGGCATTACAGTGTTCCTGTGATGGAATTTTGCCATGGAATACCAGATTTTATGGGAATTAATTGACAGAAGGGAAAAAAAGAAGCAATTTGTTTAAACAGCGAATGATCACACACGTGTTGCTAATCCAGCCTTAAGTCATCATATAATATTTTGTATTTATCTGAAAATACCTAATAATATGGTGAAATTAGAAATTAGAAAATATATTCCTTTTTTTAATTTTTACAGTTTGGCAAGTTACTTTTTTAAAAAAAACATTTAAGCAGGATTTAAAACATAAATCACAGTACTACCGTACACAAATTAGTCCGTTAATATCGTTCTCTAAAGCCGACGTTACCGCTCGCCATCCATCTCCACGTACAGATGGTTGGCCTTTTAAAAGTAAGGACACATCAAAATGTTTACTCTCCACACTAATAATGAAATATTAAACAAGCTGAATTTAACGCACTCTTTAAACCTGAAACATTCAAACTGATTTTTAGGTGTCAGCTTCAAAACACAAGGTAGCGCCTGGAAGGCGTCTAATATATTTGCAGTCCTGTCCGATTATCAATCACCGACTCTCTTAAAGTTGTGAAATGTAAAAATACTGAAACTACAAACTAGCAAATTATTAAGAAATTGTAAATTGTGGAAATGTGAGAGTTGAGAAACATTTCTACTGATGGGTTTGTTTTTGTGGCAAACAGAGCCGGGACTGAACGGGCCTCTTCATGACCCTCTGGCCTCGCTTCCACATTCAGGACGCTCAGGAAGGCCTGCGGCTTGGAGGTTTGAAACCACAACGACCTTCTCACTCCGTTTGCCTCATTTTAAACTTTTTTATTTCGAAACGAGACAGGGGATAAATTGCGCTGACTATGAAGGGCCCCCTTGTTCACTAAAGAATAATAAAGAAAGGATACCCTGGTGGAGAACCTTGGAGTAATTTTGCCTGTAAGTGTGTGAGAGTATGTCTGGGCTCGAGAGTTGGCTGACACAGAGGGTAGAGAGAGGGAGCGAGCGTGGGGGGGCTGTCTCATTCCCTCCATGATGGATGAGCCTATTAGCTGTCCAGTGTTGGCACAGGTTTAGCTTTACAGCTCGGCGGCGCTCGCCTCATGGCACACCACGGGCGATTACAGCAACCAGAGGGAGAGGGAGCGGGATGAAATGATGATATCGCTTTTGGGGTATGCTTGAATCGACATCTGCTCCTGCAAACGATTGGCAGTCATGTTTAATTTAACGAATGGCCACATTGTACTTCTCAGATGACCTGTGATTGCTGCACGTTACTAAAAAGAACAACTTGGAGAAACAAAGAATTAAAACCAAAGGAAAATTGTTTGTTTTCATAGTTGGAGTTTGTTGTATGGTATTTCTAATCCACCTGAATGTGCCCCCTTACTTAGGTACACCTGTTCAGCTGCACCAATGTAAATATATATAAATATGAACGTGCAGAACACAAATATCTAGTCATGTGGCAGCAACTCAGCGTATTTAAGTATTTAGACATGGTTAAGACAGCCTGTTGAAGTTCAATCTGAGCATTAGAATGAGGAAGAAAGCTGATTTAAGAAACTCTGAAGGCATTGTCGTTGGTGCCAGACAGGCTGGTCTGAGTATTTCAGAAACTGCTGATCCACTGCTACATAACCTTAAATACAAAGAAAGGTCTGAAAAAGAGAAAAGTTCTAGTGAGCAGCAGTTCTCTGGGAGAAAATGTCTTACTGGTGTCAGAAGTCAGAGGAGAATGGCCAAAATGGAAGGCAACAATAACTCAACTAACCACTTGTTAGAGGTCTGAATATGCAACATGTACAACGTGAAGCAGCAGAAGACCTCTCCAGGTGCCATTCCTGTCAGCTAAGAACAGGAAACTGAGGATAAAGTTTATACAGGCTCTCCAAAAGTAGGCAACAGAAATTTGGAAAAATGCTTCCTGGTCTGATGAGTCTAAATTTCTGCAGCAACATTCAGATGTTTGGTGTAAACATCGTGAAAGCTTGGATCCATCCTGGGGGATATTTTCTAAGCACACTTTGAGCCTCTTAGTATAGACGTTTAAACACCACAGCCTGCTTTGCTGACCATAGCCATCCCTTTATGACCACACCATACCCATCTTTGAACCCTGCTTCTTGACCATGACAATGGCGTCCACAGTCACCAGATCTCATTCGATAGAGCACCTTTGGGATGTGGCGGAGCAGGGGATTCACATCATGTATGTGCAGTCGCCAAATCTGCAGCAGCTGTGTGATGCTGTCATGTCAACATGGACCAAAATCATTGGAGAAGACACACAGCAAATAGCCCAGAGTGGATTTGAACCACAGAATATGGAGCACCTGCTCTATGAGAGCATTATTATCATCAATACTATGTCATTCCTCTTCGGGTAACATCCTGCATTTTAATGAAATTTAATTCTTCTTGAACATCGACAAGAATATAAATGGAATTATTTGAAGCCATCATATTTTTATGCATCATGATGTATTGATAGAAACCACCACAGAGATCAGACTTTACAAGCCTGCCTCTCACCCAGTGTCAGCTGGGATTTGTCCAGTGTCATTAGAGCTTGATGAAGACAATGTGATAGTTCAAATCTATTGATTCGATGCCTATTAGCTAAATTTAAGTTGAATTAAGTTTGCAGCTACTTCCAAACCATGCTGACTTCTGATGGTGTGCGACACATCTGTAAACCTTTGGATAGCCTTAAAGACTCGTCTGTATTTATGTTCACCCATAGTGCAGATAAGGGAAAATTAAACTGTTTTACTATTTTACCTTTAATTCACTTTTAATATGGAGAAAACAAAACAAAACATTTATAGCACATTAGCACTGCAGATCAGTGAGACTTAGGATACATTCCTGTGCACATATATTGCAGCAAATGGACATATGCCAGCATCCCATCCCTGCACACACACACTCGCAGGCGCGTCAACATTAACACATACATTCACCCTTCAGACGTGGACAGTTTCCAGAGGAGAGTCCACCTGATTCTCTCATCCATCCACAGGTTATAAATAGGACTCGTTTGACGTACCAGGGCAGAGGCCTACAGGGTGGGCAGATGAGGCAGGGGTGGGTGTGGGGTCAGAGATAGTTGATATCCCTGTGCTTGTCCCCTAACCACTCTATAAACCCCCTCCTGTCTCTGCTGCCAGCTTTCTCTCACATGCACGTCTGCCTCCCCCCTCCTCTCTTCCCTGTGCTCTTGTCTGTGTGCTCGGCCCGCCATGTGTCCTTCCTCACTCACTCTGTGCAACATGTGTCACTCGCACTCTCTCCGGCATGTGCTCCGTCTCTCATGTTCTCTAGCTTTCCGTCCCTCCCAGCTGACAGCATGTAATTGAAATGGTCAAACGCATGAAAACATGACAAATGGCAAGGAGGTATTTGTGCATCATCATCAGCATCGCTGCTGCTGCTGCTGAACGGTCTCTCCTTTGCACTTCGTTCAGCTGCAGCTCAGTTGACAGCTTGCAGCCAAACTGCATGGGCAACACGGCAAATGGTGAGGCGACTGAGAGGAGATTTGTGCTTCATCATCATAATTATAACAGGCCCCAAACTCCCTCCTCCCCTTCAGCAGGACCTACACACTTGGCTGCAGCGCAGAATGAGTCAACATGTGTTAAAATATGACCTGTGACTATTTAGCCTGCACATGTTGTACTTCCCAACAGAGAGTCCCTGAGAAACGGGATGTGCAGCTTAACGAGATTAAAGATGATCAACCAGATTAAATGTGATGCCTGAGTAAGTGGAGAACAACAAATTGATTTTAAACCCGTTTTAAATCCCAGCATATAGTTTTTGGCTCAGATTGTGTGATCACTGTTGATCCACTTCTGAAGCACTTTTAATCTGAAGGAAAAGAAAGCCTGGAGAATCAAACTTCCTGGTGCCGTGTCGGAGGATTCTTCCACTAAGAAAACAGAGATAAAGAAGTAATTAGGAAAAGAGAGGGGGAACCATGCTGAGCCACTGACCTGGGTCTGATCAGCAGCCGTCAGCTCTGACAGTATATCACCATACACTGATAACATGTGTTTGGTTTGGGCACTCGGTGTCCCTCATGTCAACCACAAATGCCATTAGATACTTACCCCCAGCATTTTAGCTAAACTAGCAGTGTTGACCTTGAATTAAAGGAATAGCTCAGCTTTTGGGAAGCATGAATTGGAGAAGCTTTGTACCATCGGGCCAGCTTGTTCCTGCTGCAGGAAACGACCAATGTATGGGGTTTAAAAAAATAGCTATGCATGTGTTCCTGAAACAAATGCCGTATACGTGTGTTTCCACTTTAAAAGACCAAAAACGGCCACATTAGGGTGAAGGTGGGGTGCAGGAGGGACAACACACGCACATTCAAGTCTTGTTTCAGGTTATTTGTATTTTTTCTGCAGTTTCTTGGTTAAGGTTAAGTTTAGATCACGACTTTCTTGCTAAACTTAGTAGCACACTTTAAAAACAACTTTAAAGTTATATAATTGCAAAAATATTAAAAAATAATGTGTCACGGTCCTAAGATTGTACTATTATTGATCTTTGATTTCATCATAATTTTTCACTGCTAGTCTCTTGGTTTCAGTTTCCAGTATTTCTAGCTCCCTAGTTCCTTAGTATTTCATGATTTCTAGTCTTTAGGTTTTGTTTATGTGCCTCCCCTGTGCCTTCCTGCCCCACATTTCAGGTCTCTGTTCTCTGTGTCTTTTTCATCCCTGCGTCCGTGTTCGTGTGTTTCCTGTTTTACTTTGAAAGTCTGTGTCCTATGTGAATGTATTTTGTTTTGCTTCCTCCCTGTCTCCTCACGTCTAATTAGGTTCAGCTGTGTCTCCCTCCTGTTGTGCATTCCCCTCGTTACCTTGTGTGTATATTTACCTATATATAGTTCTTCGTCAGACTGTCTGTGTCTCGTCATTCTGTTCATGTTCCCCAGTTTCTTGCTAGCTAGGGTTCCAGGTTAGCTGTCCCCAGGTAAGGTTTTTGTTAGTTTGTAGTATTACATTCAGCCACAAATAAAGGCTCGCTTTCAGTTAAACATCTTCATCTCCATTGTCTGCGTTTGGGTCCACTCCTCATTCTCACCACACAATTTGCCTTTGCAAACTCTGACAAATAATGGATGCAGCAGACTTCGAAATGCATGAGCGACAGCAGGCAGTTCTCGCCCAGCTGGAAGACGAGCTCAGGTGGAAGCCATGGCTCACCCCCGACTACGAAAGCATATTTCAAGGGACTCGTTTAGCTCTGGGGGGACCCCGGAGATGCCGTGCTGCTTCACCAGCACCCAAGCCTTCATGCCTGCGCTCCTCAGCCTCGGTGCTGCCATTCTGCGCGCTGGAGTCCAAGTTGCCTGGATCACCGGCTTCCTCTTCCCAGAGGAAGCGGCGCTCACGCCGCCGTCACTCTGCCCCAGCTGAGCAACCTTCAGTGGTGAGTAAAAGTGACTCCTTTTCTTACGCGCCTCCAAAACCCACAAACATAAACTATAAACTCACCCCAGAAAGCTTTGGGATTTCTTTTTTGGATGAGGAGTTGGACTTGGAGGATTCCTTTCGTTCTGCTCCTCCAGGGGAGGTAAAAGACAATCATTTTTCAAGGACTGTTAACGCCATTAAATCAAAAACTGTAAGCCATGTTACCAAGTCAGGTTCTGTCAAGTCAGAGTTTGTTCACTCAACCACAAAGACTGTAAAAAAGACTGTAAAAACTGTCCACCGTGGTGGAAAAGGTTTTAAACCTATTTTTGCTGAGACTGTTGTTTCCGAGCCTTCTCCTCTGCCTCTCTGTGCCCCTGTTTCCAGGGCAGCTGTGGTCCAGCCGTCCCCTGCACCTGTATCAGTTTCCTGGGTGAGGGGGGCTGCGGCCCGGTTGGTCCCTGCTCCAGATTCAAGGCCAGGTGAAGCTCTGCTAGTGTCTGCATCTGTACCAGCTCCTCGGGTGGGGAGAGCAGCTGCCCAGCCGTTGCCCGTACCTATTCCGGCTCCCAGGGTGAGGGTGGCCATGAACCAGCAACCTGCTACACCCATACCTACCCCTCAGGTGGGAGTGACTGGTGTCCGGTCTGCCCCGGCAACCATACCAGTTCCCAGGGCGAGGCTAGCCAGGACACAGCCCACCTCTGCACCCATACCCACTCCTCGAGTGGGAGCGGCTAGTGTCCGGCAGGTGCCTGCATCCGTTCCTGTTTCCGCTGGAGGCTTAGGTGAGCCTGTCCAGCCGTTTCCCTTGTTTTTTGGAGGCTTAGGAGAACTAGTTCAGCCACCTGCTAATCCACCATTACAACAACATCAACTTCTATCGCTAGCTTACTCGCTAGCTCAGGTATTAGCTCAGATATCTGCTCAGCCACTGATTCAGCCAGGGGTCTCCACACCTGCTGGCCCTGCTTCATCTCAGCCAGAGGTCTCCGCAACTGCTGGCTCTGGATCTGCTCCTGCTGGGGGCTCTGGAGAGTCCATCCAGCTGTCCACAGCCAGCTTGTCCACGTCCAGCACCACACTGTCGCCAGCCACTTTCCAGGCCATCAGCTGAGCATCTTTGCCATCATTAACGGCCTCCTGAACTGTGTTGCCAAAGCTGCTTCCCATGTGGTCAGCATCTGGAGTTGCTACACTGGCGCCGCCGCCGCTTTCTTCACGGCAGGCACCCTGGACTGTTTCATCACCGCTGCTGGCTCCACGGACGGCCTCCTGAACTGTGTCTGTGCCGCCGCTTTCCACGCAGTTCGGCCCCCTGAACTTTTTAGGCCTGGGCGTCTGTGCTTTCATCCTCCAGGCCGGCCCCCTGAACTGTGTGGGAGCTGTTTCTGGACTTCCAGTGCTTGTTGTGGATATTCTGTTTTCGACTATTTCATGAGCTCTAGTGCTTTTTGTTAACTTTTTGTTTTGGACCCCCACCATCCACCCTGGTTGGGTTGTTTTTGTTATGCTCTTCTGGTTTGGGCTGTCTGGAGCCAGCCTTTGAGGTGGGGGTACTTTCACTGCGAACCAGTGTTTTGAGTTTGTACTATTATTAATCTTTGATTTTATCATAAGTTTTCACTGTTAGTCTCAGTTTCAGTATTTCTAGCTGCCTAGTTTCTTAGTATTTCATGATTTCTAGTCTTTAGGTTTTGTTTATGTGCCTCCCCTGTGTTCTGTCTACTCTGTGCTCTGTTACACAGTCCGCGTCCTATGCCAATGTATTCTGTTTTGCTTCCTCCCCGTCTCCTCACGTCTGATTAGGTTCAGCATCTGGGTATCATCCCCGGTGTCATTATTCTGTTCATCTTCCCCAGTGTCTCTCCAGCCATGTTTCCAGGTTTCAGGTTGTTTAGTTCCAGTTTCATGTTTAGCTGTCCCCA
The DNA here is from genome assembly GCF_056152115.1 of Neolamprologus brichardi. NCBI lineage: Eukaryota > Metazoa > Chordata > Actinopteri > Cichliformes > Cichlidae > Neolamprologus > Neolamprologus brichardi. The sequence continues at coordinate 13,264,555 of NC_142117.1, read as the reverse complement.
ATTTAGTTTTGTTTTGTAGTGTTCATTCAGCCACAAATAAAGGCTCGTTTTCAGTTTCATCTTCATTTCCATTGTCTGCGTTTGGGTCCCTTCCTCATTCTCTCCGCACGATTCACCTTTGCAAAACCGTGACACAATGATCAATAATAATCTTACTATAATGATTGCAGCATAAATGTCTGTAACTTCCCTTTTCCTTCTTAACAGTGTTGTGCCAAAAACTTGCTCCAGGAATTTAAACTGTTATAAGTGACTTGTTGATCCATAATAAAACATCCCAAAGAGAAGGTAGAAGCTGCAATGAGTTTGTGGCAAAGTAACTTTGATATTTCCTTTTTTTTCCTTGGGTAAAAAAAATCTCATTAACAATAAAAATGTTTTTTCAAGAGAGATCTGGCCGAGAGAGCAGCAGAAATTTTAAGAAAGATAACATCACTATTCTATAAACCTACTTTAAGGAACCAAAACATGGCTAGGTTAAGTCATAATGACTTAATCAGGTAATTTATTAATTTTATATTCAACCCCTTCATAAATCATGCTCACTACAGACTATTTATCAATATAAGTAAAGATGTTAGTTTAAAAAAATTAAAATAAAAAAGTAGAAATACTAAAAATCATTGCTTGGCACAACAAGGGAGGCTCATCCTTAAATTGTAATCCTAATACTTTTGAATTCATAGTATATAGTATACATGAGACTTGGGGGATATAAAGGATGCTAATGAGGTGAACCATATTTCCTCTGGCAGGTTATTCCACAACCAGCAACACTTTTGTCTGTAAGCGTAAGGTGGGAAGTGCTTCTGCCCGAGGTTCAGAGGCTTATGCCTTTAAAAGACAAATTATGAGGACAAGCTACTGTTTGTCTCTGTTTCAAGTCTCTGGTCAAAGTGAGCTTAGGGGCTAGAGACCAACCAAGCTGTTGGGATCCTGGAGAGGTCACCAGTCTTTCACAGTTCTAACACTGAGAGGCAGACAAACATTCACACTAGCAGTCAATTTCGAGCCACCAGCAACATGCTTGTGTTTGGACTGTAAGAGTACACCAGAGCACCCGAGAGAACCCCACGCAGGGATGAGGAGAACATGTAAACTCCACACAGAAAGACGTGAGCTGGACAGTGGATTCAAACCCACCATCACTATGCTGCTATATATACACTACCAGTCAGAAGTTTGGAGAAACCTCCTTATTTAATGGTTTTTCTTTGTTTACTACTCTCTATATTATAGATACAAACTGAAGACATCAAATATATGAAGCAAGATATAAAGTCATGTAACAAAGATAAAATTGATATGTAAAAGTTTTTTGTTTTTTTTTATCTTAGATTCTTGAAAGTAGTCACCCTTTGCTTTTTTGACAGTGCTGCAAAGTGGAAACCAAGGGACCCCTTATCAGGGGTCATTCATGGAGTTTCTCCTTTCTTAATGGGGTTGGGACCATCAGTTGTGTTATGCAGAAGTCCTCTTTTCCTTTCCTCACCCCCAACTGGTCTCGGCAGATGGCCGCCCTCCCTGAGCCTGGTTCTGCTGGAGGTTTCTTCCTGTTAAAAGGCAGTTTTTTCCTTGCACTGTCGCCAAACCGCTTGATGACAGGAGGTTGTTTGATTGTTGGGGTTTTCTCTGTACTATTGTAGGGTTTTTATCTTACAACATAAAGCACGTTGAGGCAGCTGTTGTTGTGATTTTCTGCTATATAAATAAAATCGAATAATAAAGAGTGCTTCTTTGTGATCTTTCATTTTTTCTGATCTGAGGAGTCTATTTTTTCCCCATTTGATGTTCACCTAATCACGTGTAAGCCTTTTTTGTTGTGGTGGGTTTTTTTGGTAAATATAAAAATAAATCCCCATCATAAGAAACATTTTTGAAGTAGTTTGGAGGTATTTTGTTTTAAACTCAAACCAGGAAAGTGCTCAGCATCTTTAACATCTTTTTTATTGTTCTAATATTAAGTTCACAGAATATTGGTTCACTCACAACAACTAAAGCTATAGTTGTGATTATACTGTGAGGTCTGGATATGTTACCAAACCTCATGTCCCAGTTTAGTTGTGAGTTTCTTTTTTAGTAAACTTAAAGGTGTCTGTCTTTATTTTCACAGCAGAACGTGGGAGTTAAATCACACGCTGACTTGCTGTTTTATTGTAGCTAACAATGTCGGTAATGACAGTTACATGGCCAGGAATGCATTACATGCAGGGAATACAATTGGAATATCAGCCAAATGCATAATCAGGTTGTTTTGGTACCTCCAGCTATCTAAAGCAGCCATCTTTCAGCTATCCTAAGCAGCTATGTCTCTGTGCCTCCTCCGACATCAGATGGGAACTGAGCATTGAGAGGGAGACAACACTGGATACACTGATACTGCAGGAGTTTTGTTTTCTCGTGTGCGTTGCCAGGATGTGGTGTATAAATAGGCACTGAGCTGTCTGTGTGTGAATGCAGGCTTAAGTTATGCGGCTATAGCTTGATAGGGGCTGTGCGTGGCTGCGGGGGCCACTGGTGGGCCGGAGCTATGGTGGGTCAGGGATGTCGGCGTCTTCTCATGTCCCGAGATCTGAGAGGCCTCACCCAGGAGGTGGTGATGGGTGGCAGAGGGGCATGGATTTGGAGTATTTTAGTGTTAATTGAGCTTATTGGGCTGCTATTCACAGCCTTGACATGTGATTGATTTAAGAGCTAGTGTGAGACAGAGCTGACATCTATGGTGGCGGCTCCTTAGATATGGCCCGAGGACTGCACAGCTGTGAGAAATAATCCCCTCCCTCCTTTTTTTTTCTTCAAAGAAGAGCGAGCAATGCACCCTCCTTCAGTATTTTATTAGTTTTCCATCAGTACAGAGAAGGAGAGGAGAGAAATCCGAGGGCCGTCCACAGGGCCTTGAACCTGAACACCAGGGAGGGTTTTACAGACTGGAGCTGGAGTTAAACTCACAGAGCTAATCACATACCAGGACCAGATTTCACCATTTAGAGGGAAAGGTTTCTTTAACTACAATCAGAGCTAATTATTTGACTGGATTGACTTTCTAATTAAACTTGGATGCGTTATTTATTTGTTTAGCATTCATAATTTAACCAGTATTGGTCAGATTTCCTGGAAACAAGAATGCCAACAGCGCAAAACATCTTCCTTTCTCTCGTGCTAGCCCCAGACTACAGACGCTTTTGAACATGGATGTAGCCTTCATGACGTCACCCATTAGTGTTGGAATTTTTATTTTGAAGTGCCAGCATAAGCCGCTATGTTGGTTTTTGGTAGATATATGTTACCATATTTGGAGGAAAAGAAGGGAGTTTTCAGCAAATGTCATCAAGCTGTATCCATATCTGCTGATTAGTTCTAAGTAACAGTCTATCTATTGCTGGAGGTTGATGGCAATTGCTGGGAAACTGACTGCTAACACCCGCATCACACAGGTCTCCAGATGAGTCAGTGACTTCCTGGCATCCAGCTGTCGCTATGGGAAAAACGTTAGTTGTCCAGCTGGTTGGCAGAAATTTCCATGTGGTTGTTTTGTTTGCTATCACATTGCTGCAGTCATAGTTTCAATGGAAGTGGTACAAACACTGTATATCTACTCTCTGAGCTGTAGTGAAACTGGGAACAGTGTGACATCAATTAGAAATGAAAGCCTTCAAAGTAAAGGTTTTTGAAACATGTTTGCTGCACTGCTAACAACTTTTATTTTGAAGGTGAACAGTCTCCATTTTCTGTTTGCAATGCAGTTTTTCAAGTTTTACTATCGCTGGGCTAGCAGATAGCAAGTATCTGCTAAACAAACATGAAAAATGCTGCCAGTACTACTCCTCAGGCTCCTAGTGGATGCACTGATAAGTTTGAACATCGTAGGCAACATCCTTCTTGAGTTATTGCATTCACAAGCTTTTCAGAAAACTTGTGCTTGAGATCATTGCCACCGAGATTCTAACTTTTTATTTATTTTTATGCACCTATGGTAACAATTTAAAAGTCCTATGTTGTATCGTTCTCAAGTTATCATGTTCACAAAGTTGGGTGGATGATGTCAGTGTTTTATGGCTGAGGGATAAAAACTACAGGTGACTGTGGCAATCTGCAAGCAACCAAAAGCAAGGTTTTGGTGCAGTATATTCTTTGCAGCCAGTTTCATTCAGGTAGAAGCAGCAACTTCCACCAGCAACCACCACTGCCCACCAGCCCGGGAATAGGTGATATAACCTATGTGTTTTTAAGACATCCAATATGTTGGACAACTTTTGAGCAAAATTCACATGACAATCCTCAATATTTTTCACTTTAGCGTAGCTTTTTAGCTCTTTAGTTTTGCTTCATATTTCCACCTTCTCCACACCCGACAAGCCTGACCCCTTGAGGCAGGGGTGTCAAACTCAAATACACAGTGGGCCAAAATTCAAAACTGGATCAAAGTCGCGGGCTAACATTAATATTCATTGAAAAAAAATCTTCCTCCAAATATAACAAGGAATCTTTTCTTATGGACTCAAACAAGTTTTGCTGAAAAACTAAGTATGGAACAAGCCAAGCTTAATACTAAACAATTAAATATAACTTATATAAACGTATATATAACTTAATATTGCACACTTGCAAAATCGAAATTCCAATTAAATAACACATCAGTGGAATTCATTTCTTAAATAAAAAAATGTATTTGCAGCCTTCTGAATTAAATTTTATCATTTTATCATTTATCAAATTGTCATCATATTCTCCCACCTGTCCAGAAAGCTCCTGTTTTCTGCCTTTCTTTTTTCCATTTTGGGATAGGTAGCATGGCAGTATTTGCATGGTTGCTATGACTATGGTCAACAGAGGAAAGGATGCTAATGGGTCCTGTCATGAATGACGCGCCAAAACACCAACAGAGCATTCTGGGAATTTTAGTATTAGCAGTACATGCACTGTATAATACTGGCAGGCCAGATCTAATAGTAATTTTGTATGGCTTCGCGGGCCAAATGTAATTAGGCTGCGGGCCAAATTTGGCCTGCGGGCCAGAGTTTGACACCTATGCCTTAAGGGTATCCACATAAAAGCAACGAGCAGCAACTATAGAAAGTCGAAGGCATGGCAGTGATGTCAGCGATGGATGAAATGGCCACAAGCTACGTGAAGTGGGTGGGTCCCAGTTAAGACTCGTCTCAACTTTGAGTCGAGCAATGAAAGCAGCTACCAATGAGAGTGAAGAATACAGCTGACTGACATTTACAGGTAAATACAGCACACTGAGGGTTACCTTAGCATCTGATTCAGGTTGCACATCGCTTTTTACCTGACAGTTGATTCTTAAGCCTTTATTACATCACTCGGACCTGAGTGGACCTCACTCAGGTCTGAGTGACATAATTTCAATGGAATTATGATAAGCGTGAGGGTCCGTGCAGATGTTTGCATACCTGCCCGTTTGTTAGGACCAAACTGACAGTGCAGTGTAAAGAACACATGTGCCAAAGGCAGTGGACTTCAAGTGGACTTGATAATGAGTACTCAGCATCGGGTCTGTTCGTGTCGGTTTGTGTAAAAGTATAATCATGGCTTTATTGGACACTCCAGGCTCCAGTTGCCTAGTTAGCAAGGTTTTAGCAAGGTCTGAAAGTAAATTGAGCCAATAACATAAATGCTTTTGTGCGGATGCCCCTTAAAGAGCGTCCATTTGGGTTGTTGCCTCTTGCAGCATGGTGTTAAAAATGCCAACAAAGCAGACAGTTTACTAAACACGTTTCAAGCCAACCTTAAAGAATAAACACATCTAAGATTTGTTCATTCTTTAAGGAAAGTTTCTGAAGCTGACTGACGGCTCCTGACATAATAAACACCAACTGCATGTGTTATTTCAAGTCAGATATGCTACTTGTTCCTTTAACCTTGCTCACCCCAACACCCCTCAGTCCATTTTTAGTCTTTCCATGCCGAGCTGGCTGACAGCCTATGTCGGTCACTAGCTGCACTACGACCTGTAGTGAAACACAATCAATCCCCAAGCAGGATGCCTTTAGAGCATTCATATTCTGGGAAAGAAGAATAATATACGTTCATCTCCTGTTATACAACTGTGGCAAACTGGCATTGTTCTTTCTCCTCTCCTCCCACAGAAATTCTAACAATCTCAATAACATAATATCATTGTTTTGGCTCACCTCCCCTAAAAACTTTATCTTGAAACATTCCTAAATCCTCTAACCCTTCTTTCCCTCTGTGCAAATCCTTAGCCATTCAAAACACACACACCCACCCCTCTCCACTACGTCTGTATGACCATGCACTGGTATTGCTTTCAACTGCATTGCTCCCCAAGGACATCTGAGAGTGTCCAAGTGTATGCCCAGAAACTCCAGCCTTTAAAAACAAAGCAGAGACTTTTCACTGTTTGCAAATTGAGCCATTCAGCATTAGCCCTCCTGTGCAAACACGCACGCATGCACGCACAGCATGCAGACGTCCTGTTAATACGCCAGTGAATCATACGTTTATTTCATGTGTTTGACAAAGCTGAACGAAAAAACACTATAATCCATCTCATTCTTCTTAGCTAATGCAAACTTTTGGGGCAATGTTTATACTTTCACAAATCCCTCTCATATGAATATACAGGCCCAATTTATTTTGTAATATCTCAAAAATGTTTTGCTCTCGCTGGCACATTTATGGTGGCTGTGTGTGTCCTGCTGAGTCTGAGAGAGACTTTGTGATGTATCGTGATGGATAAACATCCTGTGCCTGAAACATATTTTTTTAAACTAAATGTTTACATGTTCATCAAAAAAAGGCCCTAATTCGGACATTGTTTCGGGATGTTTGAGGTCGCTAATCAGAGCTGCTGTCTATTTTCTTGTATTTGCATCTATTTTTATATTTCTTAATGATTCAGCTGCAGAGCTGCTATGAATTTGCTTCCCACAGAGGCTGGTTTGAACTCAGGTCAAAGTTGGGGTGGGATGGTTCAGAAGCACAGCTGGCTGTTGTTATAACTGTTATAATTGTGCTGTAGACCCGTTCCTCTGATTTCTAAGTAAGAAATACATTTGGGTCACGAAAAGCTTTGTTTTAATGAACAAACCTGAGTTTTAAAAAAAATACATTTTGTAATAGTTCCTTTGTAAATCTACACAAACCAGCAATGGGAGGATGGGAGTTAATACGGACGGCTGCAAAAAGATGAGGCCTGTGCAGGACTAGTCCATATTTCCCAGGACACTAACTTTATTTTACATAACCAACAACTTTTATGTTTTATTTCACATCAGGGTTTTTTTTAATGTATAATGACTTTACATTAGCTTCATTAAGTTGTTGTGACATCCCAAATGCAGTATGCACAGACTGTAAGGTTGCATGCACTTTGTCTCAATTTAGAGACTCAGAAAGTGCTCAGAAAAAGAGCCACAGCTCATTCTAAATTCTTCTACAATAAAAAAGCTTTTACACAACAGTGTTTGATAACTATGCATACGTTTGGTAGCTGTGTTAAAAAAGCATCTTCCACCTACTGGCTGAAAATTGTTTGGTGCTCCCCCCTTTCCACTAACTAGACATGCAGGTGACCATGGATGGTGCAAAGTCTAAAGTGTTCCACACCAAACCTTTTGACCATTGTTAGATTGCCATTTGGTACTCTGGTGAGAACGTATTTGGCGAATACCACCTTTAGCAACAACATGGAGGATTTTGGCCCGCTTATCTTTGCACATTGCTTCATTTCATTGAGGTTCGCAGACATTTCTTCATGCTTAGCTCTTATAAGGTCACAGCATTTTAGTCTTGCTGAGGTCTGAAGTTTGACTTGGTCATTGCAACACCTTCATTCTTTTCTTTTTCAGACATTCTGTTGTAGATTTGCTGCTGTGCTTGAGATCATTGTCCTGTTGCATGATTTAGTCTGAGTCAAGCTTTAGCTGTTAGACAGATGGACTCACGCTGGACTCACCCCTGCTCCACTGTCCTGAGAGTAAATATGTGGTGTTTGTGCTGATATACTGTGTTTGATTTTCTGCAAACGAGGTGCTATGCATTATAATCAAACATCTCCACTTAGGTCTCATCTATCCAAAGGACGCTTTTGCAGAAGTCTTGTGGTTTGTTCAGATGCAACTTTGGAAACAATCAGCCGTGCTGACATGTTCTTCTCAAAGAGAAGAGGCTTTCTCCTGGAAACCTTTCCAAATAAGCCATACTCATTCATTGTTTTTCTAATTGTACTGTCATGAAACTGAGCCTGTAAAGTCTCAGATGTAGCTCCTGGCCTGTTTTTAAGTACAGGAAACAAACAATGGGAGGTGCTCACACCTGCTGATGATCAGTTTATCAAGCACATTTGATGCTTCTGCTACTGACCCTCATACTTCCTATGGAAGTAGTAAGGGTGTATGTAGTTTTTCACAGGACTTCAGAGAGTCCTATAAAATCTTTTATTACATGACTGTACTTGTCAGTGTGAGCACCCGTTTGCATGAGAAAAGCAAGTGTAAGTACAGACGTATGCAGTCAGACACAACAGATAAGATGCCAGCAAAGCAAACAAGACCAAACAGGAAGTAGTCAGGCAGTCAAACTCCGTCAAACTGACGGAGCAGGATTTTTGACAAGACAGTGGGCTGGTATAAAAACAAGGCAATGTGGGACAGGTGTGCAGGCAGGTGACGATAAGACAGTCTGTGAACCCGTCAGATAGTCTGCCTCTGGAGACAGTGGCCAGCTTTTTAGGGCTTCCACTGCAGCCACGATATCAGATTCAACACTTCCTGTTGTTTCCACCAGACTTTGCTTATAATGCAGATAATTTTGAGATTGAGTTTCAGCAGAGACATCAATATGTCTGCTCAAACAAGACAAGTCAGTATAACTCTAAGATTCTGAATATTCTTCTGCAGATACCTGCGTATGGAAACGACTGATATGGAAGCTGAGGAACCGCAATAAGAGCAAGTGATGTAAAACAAGTTAAAACAAAAGAACAGATGACCATGCATCACAGCAGCTTTAACTAGACAGAAAAGGTCAACTAAGATCTCTACCAGAACAACGTCCAACTCTGCACTCAAACTTAAGCATCTCAAGGCTCCCACCTAAACATAACCAGTGTTAAGCTTATGTCTAAACCCAACCTTTCAGTTTGGCAAGCCAGTCACATACTAGTCATAACCCAAGCGGTGTTATCATGAACTGCTCAGGCTCTTCAGGGGTAGCACTTCTCTTACTCCAAACAGGGAACTGTAGAAAATATATCCTATTTATAAGAGCCAACTTGTGGAAACGTTTTTAGCAACAAGTACCCACTGTCCTTGAAAAAAGAGCTGGCAACGTTGCCACAGTGTTGCATGTAGTCAGCTGGTAGCAAGACAGATAACAGTTTCTATAATCAGTGTTTAAACAAATTATTTGCTTAAGGGTTGAACGCCAGTTTTAGGAAGGATGGCAGCTGCAGGAAGCAGCAGTGGCTGTGCAGCTCTGTTTTTACCGTCGGATGAGACGGATCGGCTGTTTGTAAGGCACAAGAAGAAGAAAGAGAAGGAAATTTAAGGCATGCATATGGAAAACTTCGACATTTCTACAGAGCAGTCATAAAGCAAGTGATTCTAATATCCATGCTGGCATTTCAAAAGCCCTGGAAACTTTTCAAGTGTGGACAGTAAGACTTAGCTGTCTCTTAGATGCGTTTCTATTAAAACGTGCTTCCATAAATGCATTTCAAGAGAACTTGGATCACAATCACAACATTTTGATTGTTTAGCAGCTCAGTTATCTGCTCGTTTAATTCCACTAATGCTGACATTCAGAGGATATGGCAGCGGCGTCATTCATGCTACCTGCCGCAGGCTGCGAAGAACATTATCTCATTTCAAAACAGGATGAGGAACGCAGATGGACTGAGGTGAAGAATCAGGCCCATTCACTCAGTCACCTAATAGCACTACATAAAATTGCATAACAGTGAAACCGAGACACTTTGTGCACGCTGTCCTCTCATTACAGCAAATGATTGTTTCAAAAGGAGCGTTCGAAAAGAGGCGAATGTGGACGTCAAAATCCTGCAGTCGTGATTGCAAAACAAGACGGCCCCAGCTGATGCTGACTTTTGCGCCGCATGCTTTTTCTTTACCCTTCAACACTGCATAAATTTCAGATTAGTGCTACACAACGTGAACAAAGAGGTAATTAGACGATCCGAGCCTTAACAATTTGCCATTATACTCCCTGTCAAAGGCAGCGCACTCATCCAGATGTATTGCTTTACATGTGAGGTGTCTCTTATTACACCCATAACAATCTCAGACAGCCCGTGTCTCTGGGATAGTAATGTCATGCTGGGCTGTGGCAAGGCTCTCCCATTGTTCTCCACAGGTTGTTTATAGCTTTGTGCCTGATATATGATAACCAATAAGTGAGAAGTAGTAATTACAAGGCCCACACTCCAGCGGATCGCCTGATGAATGCGTGAAATAAAAGATGGGGGTTCTTTGTGGAGGCTTGTTATTACAAAGACATACAGAGACTTGACATACGGCAGTATTATGAGCAGGCAAAGGGGGGTATAAATAGCGTATACCCATTTCCACCAAATAGCAAAGTAAATAGCATTGACCTTCTTAAAACAAATCAGCCGCAAGCCAGAAAATGCCCAAATCAAAATACTCAATTGCACATATTCCGACTCTATTCCCGTCTTCTGTTCAGGTCAGGAAGGAATAACATGATTAAAAGAAATAAAAACATACAAAGAAAGCACAATAGTATCCTATTGTAGGGCCCGGGACACAGCAGCAGTGTGGTCAGACCGTGTGGCTCCAAAGCTAATCAGCGGCACAGTGCCATTTATTCTTTATGCAAGTCGCAGCAGGAATACCAAGGAGGTGCAACAGCCAAACTCAGAGGACTCATTTGTTAATTTGCAAATTAACCCAGTAAGTTGCATCACACTCGGCTTATTTGTGCCAGGAGTTAGCTGAGAAGATTAATAGCACTCTGTAGTAAAAATAAAGCGACATCCGTTCACCAAGCAGCTATTTCTGGCTCAGTGATGTCCTGAGATATAATAGTAAATGACCACACAGTCACAGAAACCATTAATCAGCCTTTTGAGAGACAGGCTAGCTGCAGCATTGTTTTATTTAAAGATGTGGTTCATTCCAAATAGGCAGTTTAGGAAATGCACTTTCTTAATGAGAAGATTAATATCAGTTTCTGGATTTTTCTGTGTTAAACACAGAGCTTGAGCTAGCTAGCTTAGCCTAGCATAAATATATGGTCAGTTAGGATAGCACCTTGGTTAAAGCAGAAAATCCAAAACTAACATGCCTAGAAACCAACCCAAAGGCCGTGTGTTCAAGATGTTACGTGGACAAGATGTTACGAGGACTTTCTGAGGAAATTTCTCACCTGTTAGTCCTCACGTGACAGGTTAGCGAGTGATTGCTGGAGGTTTCTGGTTTTCACCAGGGAAAATTAACAGACAACTGGTGATCTGACAGCTAAGTACTAATTTGCCTGAAGGCCCTTTATATGGTAAGATAAAGACAATAATAAAATAGCAAAAACCCCAACAATCAGAGCAAGCACTTGGCAACAGTGGGAAGGAAAAACTCCCTTTCAATAGGAAGAAACCTGCAGCCATCTGCTGCGACGTGGGGGTGAGGGGTGGGAAACATGACAAAAGAAATACTGTGGAAGAGAACCAGAGATGACTGAACAGAGTTCAGTGTATAAACACATAGAGAGAGTGAAAAAGGTGTGTGAACAAGAAGCAGTGTTCATGGGAAGACCCCAGCAGCCTAGGAGTATTGCAGCGTAACTAAGGGAGGATTCAGGGTCATCTGATCGAGCCCTAAATATGTGCTTTATCAAAAAGGAAAGTTTTGATCGCAATCTTAAAAGTAGACATAGTGTCTGTCTCCCAAATACAAAGTGGAATACAAATTTTATTCTGGATTTAACAGGCAGCCAATGAAGGGGAGCCAACGTATGGGAGAAATATGCTTTCTTTCTAGTCCCTGTCAGAACTCTTGCTGCAGTATTTTGGATTAACTGAAGACTTAACAGAAGTTTTTAGGACAGCCTGGACTGGCCACTAAAGCTGTGAAAAGGTGCAACAAAAAAGACATTGTGGGTAGAGCAAGTTTTGGGCTATTTCATGCTCAAACCAACAGTCAATGCAGTGCATACTGCTTTCTATGTAACTTGCATTTAGTTAACTTTTGTTATTCTCTGTTTTTTGTTATGAAACACTTTGTGATCCTTGTCTTGAAAGGTGTTTTTTATTTTACTTACTTAATTACTTATGTGAAGAGACCATACCAAGCAGTTGCTATTCTTTTGTCTGCCTCTAACCAAGGAATGAACCCAAACTTAAAAGCTTGAGTTTTTCAGTCTCTGAAAGAGCTTTCACTTTACTTCAGGAACCCTTATGTGGGTTATTTCACACAAACAACCAATATGAATCAAAAATCCACCTAACAGCTCCTCTAAAACTCCCTACAGTAATGCTCGCATTTGTTCGATATCTTACATCTAGTTTGTATTTGCTAAACTAAGTTATACATGAGAGCATCATCAATCGTCTCATTTAAAATGTTGAACGGCTCCTTATTTGTTTTAAAAAGGTCAATCCCGATTGATGCAGACTGAGGGCCAGGTAACTATCATCCAGGCTACTGCTCCACTCTAACCGTGATCCACCAGCGCTCCCACCGTGAGAGGCCTTGTGCCTTGCATAGACCCGCTAATGCATCCTGATAAGTGTTGCTTAGCTTACAGAGAGAAATCTCTCCAACAATAAACTGAGGCCTTCAGGGGGCATACTCAGCCTTCAGTCTGGCCCTCTCCGATGACCCACTGTCTTTGAAGTGTGAACTGAAAAACGTTAAAGTGGAGAGTGGTAATGGAACTTCAGTCAAAGCTTCTCCTTTTGATTCACCGAGGTCTGGGTGCTGACGTACAATAAGATATCATCTCGGAGTCTGGAATGCATTTCCTCCCCCGCTCGATCAGGCTTAATTTGAAGTCGGAGTCTTTTTTTCCTACCTGAAGCCAGATCTGATAAAACCGTCTTCTAGCCCGATTTGTCAAATAGAAGCACAGGAGTAAATTTCCTTTTATAAAGCAAAGGTAAAATACGTCTGATACTACAAAGTGCAGTGTTTGATTTTCACACTTCACTGGACAAGATGAAAATGTCAGGCTTTGCAGTTATCTTAAAGAAATAGTTTGAAACTGGGGAAAATTTGCTTTACTGTTCAGAGAGGGCTGAAGTCACTCCCTTAGCAGGCATGAGACAGGAAAAAACAGAAGCAGTACTTCAGCTCTAAAGCTGGATAAAGAGAAACGTTTTAAAAGTAAAACAGCTATGATTCGGGGGACGGGGGTTATAGTTTGTGTATTTAAGTATCTGTATTGGTATCGGTATTAGTCCAAGTAGTCCAGGATACTTATAAAATACGACTCACCAAAACTGAGTTAGTAAAGTTAACCCTACTAAAATTATTTTTAGCTTATCCAGCTTGAAGGACCGATGAGTTCATGACATAGAGAGGCGTCCACAGTTCACAAAAATCGAAGCTCGTCTTGGAGTTTTGCTCCAATTTTACTGAAACTTGCACACAAGTGTTCACCTTAAAGATCTTCACTCAAATTCTGCTCAAGATCACATTTGCGTTTTTTATGGCCACATTTCCATTTTTATAGCGTGACTTTAACGCACTCTACTTAGAGATTCATCTAATCTTCACCCCTGATGTACTGAACAGTATTATTATTGGATTAAAATCACCATACTTGTTGCTAGATGCAGATGGTGATGAACATCATCTTACTGGTGGTGATGATGGAGGAAGTGGTCCTCCTGCTTTATGAAGGTGTGGTTTGGGCCTGCTTATCAACCATTATCAACTCATATATTATACATAAATATTCTTTATTTTTAATAATAATTATATAATAATACATTTTATTTGTTGGCACCTTTCTAAAACCCAGGATCACAGAAAAAAATATTTTTAAAAAAACAGCATTAGAAAACAATTAGAGTCCATGTTTAAAAAGATGGGTTTTGAGTTTTGACTTGAATAAGGGAATAGAGCAAGTATTTCTGATATCAGGAGAAAGTGAATTCTCTGTAATGGTGAGACGGGCAGAGGGAACAATAAGGTGACCTGGAACGAGAGGGAGTAGTAATGTGGAGTAAATAACACAAGTAGGGAGGGGCAAGGTTATGGATGCATTTGGAAGTGAGAAACAAGATTTTGAAAGTGATTTTAGAATCTACGGGTAGCCAGTGAAGCTGCTGAAGAACAGGGGTGCAAGTTATGATCCAGGCTGCAGAATTCTGGAGGAGTTTGTGAAGGGACTTGTTAGGAGACCAAAGAGAAGAGAATTACAATAATCAATCCTAGAAGTGAGAAGTATAGCTACAGCATGGTGGGTGAGGAAAGGACGAGACGATTGGTGTTGCATAAATGGAAGTAGGCGGATCAGGTGATGTGATTAATAAGAGACTGAAATGATAAAGAAATGTTGAGGATGACACTCAAAATCTTAGACTGAGGGGAGGGAAAGATGGGTTTGTCAATAATAATGGAAAATGAGTGGGATGCGGTTAGAGTGAAAGCTGTGCAAGTAGAGTGAAAGTAGAACTTCAGTTTTATTAATATTGAGTTTGAGAAAATTGAAGGAGAATCATTATTTAACCTCCATGAGACAGTCACAAGGGGAGATGGGTGGAAGGGTGAAATTGGGTTTGGAAGAAATATACAAGTGAGTGTCATCCACATAACGGTGAAAATTAATATTGTATTTCCGAAATATGTGACTGAGTGGAAGCATGTAAATAATGAATAAAAGAGGCCCCAATACTGAACCCTGGGACACACCAGCAGAAACAGAAAATGAACTGAGTGTGATCCAAAAGATCTGAGGTAAACCAGGCAAGGGAGTTCTGATTAATACCGATGGATGCAAGTTTTTTCAGAAGGATAGGTCAGATCAAGAAGGATGAGGATGGTGAGACAACCAGCGTCAGCTGCCACCAGGAGGTTGTTGGGGATTTTTAATAATGCTGTTTCTGTGCTGTGAAGTGGTCAAAGGTTATTGAAATTATGGAGATCTGTAACAGGTTTTTAACAATGTGAGTAATGGAAGTAGTTCTCAATATCGTCAGTACTGAGGGAAGAGTGACTAATGGTGGTAATAAGGGGGACCAGTGAGGTAAGTGTGGCTTTAATTTAGACTTTTGAACCATTATTGATACATCAGATACTGAGGGGAGAGTGAAACTTGAAAATGACAAATGGTAAACAAAGAGTGGAGCAGGAAGTCAGCTTCAAAGACTTCAGCTCCTGCAGAATTAGGTTTCTGGTGAATATTAGACATTTTGATTGTGAAGAAGGACATGAGAGAGTTACATAAGTCAGCACATATATATGAGAAGGAAAAGAGTCCAGAGGCCAAGTAATGTTGTTAAACAAGAAAAGAAATTTAGGATTATATGCGCTAGAACTGATTAAACCAGAATATTATGCAGATTTGGCTGAGGCAATACAGTTCTTGTAAAACAAAATGTGATTATTATACATTTCTTTGTGTATGGTTAGTCCAGTTTTCTTAAAGAGGCGTTCCAGTTGGCGCCCCTTAGCTTTGAGAAGGCGCAAGGTGGATGTAAACCAAGGTGCTGAGAAAAGGAGACAGATCTGAGTTTGAGTGGAGCGAATGTATTAAGAAGGTTTTGATGTTTGGTATTATAATAAGAAACCAGATCATCAGGAGTTGAAAAACTACAGGTTAAAGTTAATTATAGCAGATGATTTATGGCCACTGTGGAAATATATAATAATATAAATATTCCTAAATATGCTTGAACTCAGACACTTTGATTTGGTAGTAAATTAGGTTATTCTGTCTTAGATATGACTTTTTTTTGTGTCTCCTCAACTTCTCAAAGGAGTTTAAGTCTAATTATTCTGTGCAATACAGCTACCCGATGACAAGAAAACATCACTTTCTTCCTGCATCTCATAAAATACAGTCCCTTGTGTTTATATTTATGTTTATCTGAAAGGGACGATGCATATTAATTCACATGAGCACTTTAATACATCGTGTAACAATGCCAGATTTAGACCCACAAGCTAATTTTCATTTGTAGCCCCTGGCAGGTGAACTGTGAAGGATTGTGGGCTGGATGAGCTGCTAACTCACTGACATTCTGGTTTACTGTTTACATCAAAGATTATATCCTTCTGATCTGCAGTGGCTAAAGCTCAGCTCGTAAACGATGGCTGGAAGTAACCATGTTCACATGAGAGGGTCTTGCATTAGTAAACTGTAAGGGTTGCACTGTACACATTTGGAATAAATGGCATTTTTTTGGTGCTTCTAGGTTGTCCTCATTTTTCAGCCTATAAGTTTGCCTCTTGGTTATGATTTTAAAACATTTTAACTACTGAAATTGAGCTGCACATATGAGTTTTAAGGAAAGCTAGCAGCTGCAGATTTTGTTTTGGCCTAACCAAGCGTGGTTTGCTTTTCAGTTTTTATATAGCTCAAGCAAAAAAAAGTTTTTTATTTTATCATGCTGCTAAGCTACCAGCTGCTGCTGCTACTGGTAACCCTTTATTTAACATTAGATATGGGATTGGTATTTCATATAACTCTTATCAGCTCTATTGAAGCAAATAACGCTCCATGAACTTCCACGGCATCTTTCTAATTTTTCAGTGTATTTAACCTGCTGTGCAGTGCCCTGAATGTTAACCCTTCAGAAAGGGGCAGGACGAGGCACGTACGCATCTCGCTGCAGCAGACAGACTTTTAACACAGGGGCTAATAGAGACAGTATGCAGTTGACAACCCATTCAGTCCCGCAGGGCGAGGGGCCAAAATCCTTGAGTTCCAGCCCTGTTTGAGAAAAGATCAAATGCTCAGAGCGACAGCTGTGGAGCTGCAGGCTCTTCCCATTCAGCCACTAGATGGAAACAATAGCCTGCTCTGCACGACCACCACTGCATTCGTTTATTGCCTGTTATGCCTGATTCTGTGCACCGCTTTGTCTCGTCTCATCATGCCCGTGAAATCATCCTGTTTATGTATTCTGGGTATGCATGGGTCTTGTGTTTTTAGATCCTTCAACTGGTCTGCATACAAGCACCTGCCTCTTCTGAAGTATCTTTTAGCAAGGCAGCAAAAAAAAAGGAAAAAAAAAAACAGCTGCAGAACTGCTTTGCTTTTATAGAAACTGGCCCGCAGAGCTTAATAAAGTTTCACATTATATTGCATGAACACATTAGCAGAAATGGTGACAGAGTAATTTGTGAGTCAGCAACAGTGAAACGCCACTGGGACTATCACTTTACCATAGGAGCAGGTTATTTTCTACAACTCCGCTGGAGAAAAATAAACTCTAAGGAGCAGTAGTAGCAGGTTCCTTATTAGGGATCCAGAGGGGGAACGTTCCTGCCTCACATATGTCATTTTTATGGAGTCCTCAAAATTACTTATTAACACATAACCACCATTCCAGCTCCCCTTGTTTTCATATCCGACTGTATGGTCTGCATTTTATATGACTTCACGTCCTCATTGGAATGCTAGTTTGTAACTAATATTTAATGCTAACCAACTGCTTGAAAGTATCTGCTGTAAATGTGATACTTCTAGAAAAGACAGACCTTAGCTCCAAATCCTGAAGCTTCCTTTGTCTAAACCTGGTAGGGGAGACCGGGGATAGTTGTAACGTGGGTCAGTTGTAACACTTCCAATTTCTCCAATCAGGGCTAAGTTTCAAATGATGTGACTCATCCTGTGCATGCCCAATTCAGTTCTGCTATCACATGTGAAAAATCAGCACATTTTGTCAAACACAGACAATTTAACACGGAAAAAAGTAATTTGTATGCCAAAAAGTAAGTTTTTCTACTTTATTTTAATTTCTAATAGCATTATCTGCTTTGCAGTTAAACTCATCAAACTTAAATTATGTTATTTGTATGTCTATGGGGATATATTCTGTGTAGGTCTTTAGTGCTAATGTTTTAGCCGTTGGCTGTAATGTTAGCTAGTTCATGGCTATAGGAGTCTGGGTCAGTTGTAACAGCAACAGTCTGGGTAAGTTGTAACAATAATGTATGTTACAACTTACCACACTATTACTTTAACTTATATTAAACAAGTTGGGGCAACGACATCAGCAGAGAGAGGTTCACTGGTCGCTTTTGTATATGCGGTTAATGCCATTGGCAACACAATTCCTCCACTGTTTGTGTTCCCACACATACATTATGCAGACCACTGTGTAAGAGATGGACCAGTAGGAAGTACTGGTAGTGGAAATAAATCAGGATGGGTGCAAGAAACAGATTTCCTCATCTTTCTGAAGCACTTTGCACCACACTAAGGAAAGCCATGATAAAAAGTAATGGAATTGCGATGCTGGTGAACAACTAAATTTTTCAGCTTCATTGTTATGTTCAAAATTGGTGCAAGAGTTGTAGGTTATAATGCCCACTGAGCCAATGACGCCAAACTCAAGGAAGACCAACCAAAATTAATGAAATATTCAGTTGCAGAAAATTCCATAATTTGTCTTTTTGGGGGGGTTGGCATATGTTCAAAAGCTAGATTTCTGCATTCTGTCACACACACACATAGCTACATAAATGGCTCTAAGTGCATTCATGTGTTGAATAAACAAAGATTACATGTTAATGTTTTGTCAGTACCCTTATTTCATTGTGTTACATTTCACCCCAGGATATGTTACAACTAACCCAGACTATGGGGTTAATTGTAACATTTCACTCTTTGTGTTTGAGACCATACCATGCAATGGGTAATTGTGCTGCAAAGAAAATAGCTGCACTATTTAATAGCCGAGACATGTAAATACTTTGCATTACATTTTGAATCCACTACCTTAAAAGAGCTCCAATTTACAGACAGAAATGTGAAAAATGTTACAACTATCCCCGGTCTCCCCTACTAAAGCTGGGCGGATCTATCCAAATATCACTAGTATCATACCATCTGATCCTCAGTATTTAGGCCAATGATTTTTGTTGAGTTAATTATATTTTTGGGAGTGAAAAAATATACCCCAAACATGCGCTATGAAAAATGTCTTAACTTTTTTGTGTTTACATTCAGGGTCTCCAAAAAGGTTTCAAAATACATGAAAAGCTGAAAGATGTGATTTGGTGATTATTAAAATATGATCAGAATTTTCAAATTGATCTCATACGTCATGACGCACTGCTCTTCCCCTACATAAGCTGCCTCTATAAGTAAAAAGTATCGATACTGGTCAGCGAAATATTGACCCTGTATTAATTTGGTATCGATCAACACCAAAATTTGCAGAATGGCACATAACTATCTGCTCTGTGACCCACTTTCCTGTTATATTAAATATGTTAAATGCTGCATTTAATTATTCTACAAGCTGGGCAACACAGCAGCACTTCTAGTCCCAGGTAAGGGGGCCTCTGCAGGTTTACTTGGCACTTTACTAATGAATAACCAAATGCATGAATACCTTTTATGTATTTTCACACTGCAAACGTGTAGAACAGCCTGCTGTAAAAAAAAGAAATCCACGGTATTCTCATTACTTACTGAAATTAAAAAGTCGCTGTTGATATGCAGAGATGAATCCCTGCATGTAAGTTTTTATTATTATAGTTGTTTCTGAGTGAGATTTTTTTTTTTGCCTTTTTAACTGCTGCCCTACGTCGTGTTTTATGTGAAAAGTTGCCAAATAAGTGCAGCAGCTTTTCTGTCACATCGATTTTTTTTTTTTTTTTTTACTCGAGTGTGCAAACGACTATATTCGTCGTGGCATTGCAGTTTCCCCCCTCCCTCCAGGCAAAGCGCCTGAAAGGGTAGGCATACTATTCAGGGCAGAAATGTCAGAGGTATTTGACCATCCTCCAGCATCTGTCTGATAATTTTCCTTGTGTAGTGCTCGGGCTGAAATGTGAGCGTCACGGAGCGCCCACCCTCCTCCTCCTCCTCTTCTCCGTCTCTCCCTCAGTGAAGTCCCACTGAGCGGCTTTCAAACTTCAGTGTCGAGCCTGAAAGCGGAGGAGGAAGAGCTGGAGCCGACAAACAGCCTCACAGCAGCTCAAACAGCCGCTGTGATCGCTGCCTCTCTTTTTCTCTTCGCTCGATCCACTTTGAGGATTTACGCTCAGTTCCCCGGCGTTTGATTTTACGATTTTTGTTTTTGTTTTCGTTCCTCAATCGTGTATCGAAGTTTCCGACTGTCACGTTTTAGTCACGGACCTTTATCTCGGCAGACTGTGGGAGTAACCGCTTTAATTCAGGACTAAATAATAACAGCGAGCCGCTCCGAGTGCAGCTGGGGAGGTTTTCTAACGGAGAGCTGGCTGAATTTCGACCTGCCCTCGACATGGGGAAATAGCGGGGATCCTCTCTACCCGTCCCCGTGTGTCTTCTGAAAGACAGAGACCCCCTTTTTTCGTTTTCTTTTCTTTTTGGCCGAAACGATGAGTATGGACGGCTGTCCGCTGAAGGTGGTGATTTTTTTGTGGTGTCTGCTGGTGATTTCGGGTTCCAGCTTTGAGATTGGCTCCTACGACCTGGAGCGTGGCAGACCGGCCAAGTGCGAGCTCATCACGATCCCCATGTGCCAGGGGATCGGCTACAACCTGACCCGGATGCCCAACTTCATGGCCCACGACGACCAGAAGGAGGCTGCCATCAAACTGCAAGAGTTTGCCCCCCTGGTGCATTACGGCTGCCATGTGCACCTCCGCTTCTTCCTCTGCTCCCTCTTCGCCCCCATGTGCACGGACAAAGTGTCTACCTCCATCCCCGCATGCAGACCCATGTGCGAGCAGGCCAAGGAGAAGTGTGCTCCCGTCATGAAGAAGTTCAGCTACACCTGGCCGGAGTCACTTAATTGCGAAAAGCTGCCTACCAGGAATGACCCCAACGCTCTGTGCATGGAAGCCCCCGAGAACGAAACCAGGACGGAGGGAAAGAAAGGGGAGGGCATGCTTCCAGTGCCCCCTCGCCCCCGGCAGCCGGGCACGGGCAACAACCGCTCTCCGGGCAGCGTGGGTTCCTGCGAGAACCCAGACAAGTTCCAGTTTGTGGAGAAGAGCCAGTCATGCGCTCCACGCTGTTCCCCTGCTGTGGATGTCTTCTGGTCTAGGCAGGACAAAGACTTTGCTTTCATTTGGATGACTGTGTGGTCCATCCTGTGCTTCGTCTCCACCGCTTTCACCGTCCTGACCTTCCTCCTGGAGCCTCACCGCTTCCAGTACCCAGAGCGACCCATTATCTTCCTCTCCATGTGTTACAACGTCTACTCCGTGGCCTTCATCATCCGCTCAGTGGCTGGGCCCGAGAACATCGCCTGCGACCGTGAGCACGGCGAGCTGTACATCATCCAAGAGGGGCTGGAGTCCACCGGCTGCACCATCGTCTTCCTCATCCTCTACTACTTTGGCATGGCCTCATCTATCTGGTGGGTCATCCTCACCCTCACCTGGTTCCTGGCTGCAGGGAAGAAGTGGGGCCACGAGGCTATCGAAGCTCACAGCAACTATTTCCACATGGCTGCTTGGGGCATCCCTGCTCTCAAAACTATCGTCATCCTCACTATGAGGAAGGTGGCTGGAGACGAGCTGACGGGGCTGTGCTACGTAGGAAGCATGGACTCGGGCGCCCTCACGGGCTTTGTCCTGATCCCTCTGTCATGTTACCTCATCATCGGCACCTCCTTTATTCTCACAGGCTTCGTGGCGCTCTTCCACATCCGGAAAGTGATGAAAACCGAGGGCACCAACACGGAGAAACTGGAGAAGCTCATGGTGAAAATCGGCATCTACTCCATCCTCTACACCGTGCCGGCCACCTGCGTCATAGTCTGCTACTTCTACGAGAGGCTCAACATGGACTACTGGAAGCTGAGGGGGCTGCAGATGAAGTGCGGATCTTTCAACGGACCCGGCAGCGACTGCTCGCTTCAGACGTCCGTGCCCACAGTGGCCGTGTTCATGCTGAAGATCTTCATGTCGCTGGTGGTCGGTATCACCAGCGGGGTGTGGGTTTGGAGCTCCAAGACCCTGCAGACCTGGCAGGGCCTGTGCAGCAGGAAGCTGGCAGACAGGACTAGTAGTAGGAAACCCTGCAGCGGTGTCAGCTGCGGCAGCACACACTGCCACTACAAATCTCCTGCTGTGGTTCTGCACATGGCCAAGACTGACCTGCACTCAGACAACCCCACACACGTCTGAGATTGAGCACACACACACACGCACACACACTCACACACCTTTGCCCTGTGTAAGGAGCTGCTAAAAGACTTAATATGAAGATGAGGCATTGAATTGAACTGTCACTTACTTCTGTGCTGCTGCCAAGGGACACGAAGCTACACCATGAGAAACTATAAACAGTATTCAGTGCATAAAGGGAAAAATGTTCAGTATTGGTATCCATATGTTTCCTGTTCATAGTGTTCTGTGCAGTAGACATGCCCGGTGTTGCAAAGAGAGGGAAAAAGAGACTCGTAGGGGAGGTATGTCGGGAAATATTAGCGTATTCTCCTCCCTGAAAGTGGCATGATTAACTGTATAAATGTGTATAAATGTGTTATTTATTGTCAATATATTTAATTTAAAGTTCACCTTGGCTCTTACAGGATTTGTTGTTTAGATACATTTATTAAAAAGGTCGTGGGAAATCAAGTGCCTTTTCTAAGACCTCTGGTTCTGGCCTTTTGAAGGATAATAAATTTGTGGAACTCATCCTCAACTTTCTTGCCTTCTTGTTGTTTTGATGACCGTTTAACAGTTTCAGCAACCTTCAATAAGTTTCCGTGGCCACAAATGATTGTTTGAATAGATTTCGTAGCTTTTCTTCTTCGGGGATTTTTTTTTTTTACAGCAGGACTGCTGCCGCGTGTGTTGTCTTCCAAAGCGCAGGCTACATCCCAGAGGCGTCCCCGACAATAATCCTCAAAGAGAATTGCTGATGAATAGAGTGACAAACCGTGGCAAGTATTAATGTTTGCATCATCAGAGGAATATATTTAATTAATGGCTGTTTTAATCCTTCCGCCGAATCGCTGTTGTTGCCCTCTCGCTGCTCTATTTGATCCCCGTGCAAACACTCGGCACTTTGATGTGAGAGGACAGACCTGAAGTGGATTTCAGCCTTATTGCATGGTTTCACTGACAGATTGAAGCTTAGCGCACGCGGCCAAAACTGTGGTTGCTCATCGAGTAGATGGATTATTAACTTAATATTCGAGTTTATATGCGGCTTGTGTCTCTTGGAGCCTGCGCTTGTGATATGAATTAAGGAATTCCGCTAAGCAGTGCATTTTGTTTGGCTAAAGCAACAACGTGCTCTCAGAAACTGACACGAGGTATAAATGATCGCTGGCTGATTCAGAGAGAAGGTATGCATAGCATTATTTTTCATTGAACAAATACTCTAAGTTGGTCCTCTGCAGCTAACTTTTCAGTAATAAACCTGATTTTAACTGTGCATGAGCGCTACCATCTCCTCACACGGTCCATAAAAAAGTGAAAATAAATAGCTTTTACATTACTGGACTTTAACAGTGTAAGCGCCAACGTAAACTGCAGCCACACACACACACACACACAGCAAGTTGTGTGGAAATTAGTGTTTGACAGCGGTGGAGTTTATTATGTTTGTGTGTAATTGTGTGCTGTGTCACCACAATCGCCAGCAGCAGCAGCAGGAGCAGCTTGTGGGAGTGATAGTTTGGTAAAAGTGGGATGACCAGGAACGTTACCGGGATGTGAGCTGGGTGAAGCAGGGGTGAGCTCGCTGACCATCTCCGGACATCTAAAAGTTGTGTCGTTTTCATTTTTTTTCTCCACCGCTTGCATTTCAGCCGAGTTATTAAGGATGTAATACAGCTTGTTCCACCGTTCAGTTATGACACGCACAGCATTTTTAAAATCAAAGGCACGTTGCGTCTCTGCAGTAAATTAACCACATTTCCACTTGGCGTGGTGGTGTTGTAGTGGATTTGTGCAACGCATGAGTTAACTTAAATTACTTATTCCTTCCTTCGTTGGAAGAAGATGTGGGTTAACTACCAGTACCCTCCCCTCTTTTGTTTTCATTGCTCAGCCATTGTAGACGTTGTCCACGGTTTTGGCAGGCGAGCGCTGCGAGTCCTGGATTCTGACACTGTGTGGATCACATTTAACTATTAAAAAGAGCTGTTTTGCTTGGCGAGCCCTCGCGGCCAGAGGCTCGGCTGGTGGTGTTTTTAGGCCACATGTTCCAGTTCACGAGCGACTGAACGGGGGCGCGTGCTTCCTCCCCGGTTCACACTCCAGTGACATGACCCAGAGAGGCCAAACACTTGCTGTGTGAGACACAAACCAGCTTGTCCCACCTGCGCTGAGCTGCTCTGATTAGATAGGAGCTGCAGAGGGTTAAGCCCCTCTTAGCTTTTTTTAAATATATTTTTCCATGTAGTGCTGAATAAAAAGCCTCTTTTTTTTAAAATAAAAAAGTGGGGTCAGCAACAGCGACAGGATGTCTTTAATGTGTTTCTTTTCCACAAGTATGAAGTCTATTGCTGCATTTCCAGGTCACTGAGAGCTATTTTTAGCCTCTTTTCTTTCACAGAGGAAAGGAATCACACAGCACAGCGCTTCAGATAGAGGCACGAACGAAAGAAAGGTTCATTCCAAAAACAGAGTTTGTTTGAGCTGTGGTTCTTTTGGCGCCAGATATGTGGCTGCCGGGAACACCTTGCCTTCACACACACACATACAAACGCGCACACACCTGAGGTCTGCAGGGCTGGAGGAGCGCCAGCCAATCAGCAGCAGGCTTGTTTTGAAGAAGACCCCACCCCATCTCCAGTAATGTCCAATTTCAGGAGTAAGTAAGCCCGGTCTCGCTTGAAAGATTTAGTTTGGCTGAGGCTCGGCGCTGTTTTTCTTCTCCTCTGGCTCAGGAGGTTAAATAGTGTCAGAGTCAGTCGCACTGAGCACCAAGTTTGTCTGGGCCATGAGTGAGGCTACTCCCAGAAAAGGCAACACTTTTCCCTTATAGGTTTCTCAGGGAAATTTCATTGTGTGCGCTGGGAGCTTTAAAGAGTATTTATTGATTCTGTTTATCCGGGATTTGTACGATTTGTTTTCGACTAAAAGGCCTAAAAACACCTCAGCGGTTATCCCGCTTTAGCTGCTGACACTGTGTTTTTGTCTGCTGAGGAGAAATCCCTCCATCTGGTCATGGGTCTGATTAAAGGCGATCATTATGGCATCAGTACGCCTCCCTCATAGACTTAAAACCCCTGCCCAACCCTGAGGGTAAAAAGAGAAAATAAAGCATCCTTCATTACCCTGCCCTCCCTCCCTTCTGCAGCCCCTCACCCCCCTTGAGCACTATCCCTTTCCTGTGCTGTTTTGATGTGTAAATGAGCGCATTGAAAACCTGCAGGCCCCCAAAGAGATGCTTTCCATGAAAATGCGGCAGTGAGAGAGCACCAAAGTTCACACAGCTCACCAGTCCTCGCAACCGGACTCCAATCAGACGCCCAGTACACGCACAAAAACCACACAACGCGACCGCGCGCGCATGCTGATATCACGGCGACTGATGGTGACTTTTTGTCTAAAATGAGGATTTCAGTGTCAAGTGGCACAGGAAGAGATTGAGGGGCTGAAGTTTTCCAGCTGGTTTAATGAAAGCAGGCAGACAGAGAGATGAAAAGACGTTTTGCAGAGGGTTTCTTATTGTTTAAGAACCTCAAATGTAGCACAGAGGGAATGCTTAAAGGTGTTTTCACCATTCAAAATTACTGTGTCATACATACATCTGTTGGAGGTTTGTATACAGGTACTGAAAGTCCATCTCCAGTTACCTCTCTGTGTTGTTTGAGAAATATTTTTAAGGATAAATCCAGCTGTTGCTCGTCCAAGTTCACGTCAATATTTTCAGTGCTGCTGTCTGGGGGAAAAAGGTCCACCTGCCTCACTTCAGTAAAGGAAAGAAAGCCAGTTTGTATTTAAAATGTTATCAATTACCTAGAAGGTTTGGTCAGTTTTAACAAGTCAGATATTAAATATCCATATCACACTAACCTGATATTTATTACTCTGTGGATCGCAGTCTCAGCTGTACCTGTGCTTGATGTGAGCTCAAGGACACGTACCTTCAGTCTTCATCCTTTCATCTTCATCTAACGAGGGTAGAGACACGAACAGGAGGAAGTGTTCCTTTGAATTAAAATCAGAATGAACTATGAATTAAACATCGTCCAAAAGGGACTCAAATCAACATTTAAAACTTCAATGAAGAGCACGCAGGCACAGCAACAATCTGCAGCACGGCTTACAAGTGGGTGCACACGTTTGTGGCGTTGTTGAGATGGCAAAATTAAAGAAAGAAGCTAAAGTTTTGTTTCAGGACCTTAACAAGGAGTGTCGACTCGCTCCGAGATATAAGAGGAGTTAAATATAATAAGGAGCAGTGAGTGAGGAAAGCTCACGGTAAGGAAAAAAGTAAAAATGGGTGACTATTGTTGTATTGAAATCATAATTAATAATGCCCTTACTTCACTCTTTAGCGTCATCCACTGACACTAAAGACCACAAGAAACAGGAAGTGACTGCACCTTTCAGACACCTGGAAACCAATGAACAGCCACAACCTCTAGGAGAGAACTCTTCTACAGCCAATCACAGTCCGAGTTATCCGAGTGACTGCAGTCACTCGGATAACTAGAGTATATCTAAATTATAAATTGAGAGATACTGGCAACACATTGGAATCAATTGGAGTTAGTCTGTGCAATGGTAGCTCATCTCTTTGCAATAGGAAACTCGGTTCAACTGGTTGTTTTCTGGTTTTACTCCCATAGGAAAGCAAGGTTACCAAGACTACTGTTTAAGCCCATTCCTGCATCAACTATTTTGTTATTTGTGGAGGATTTCTGATTTGTCTGTTCCCGGTCTGCAAGTTTCTGGTTGGACGCTGAAGTAGTTCATGTGAATTTCTGTTCATCTTTTATGATCTTCCTGATGCATCCAAGTGGCTTTGAGGAGAACAACTGAGTGATCGCAGATCTGGTCTCCGTCTTTGAAGCAATCATTTCAAATGCAACAAGACTACAAGTCCATTGTTTCCCTAGTCTCAATATCCAATCCGACCACCCTTCGGGTTGTTCCAAGTCCAGGGATGAAAAAATGACAATGTTTTGTAAAATCCACTCTTTGTCCTTTGTGACGTACAGAGTTATAGAATTAGTGAGAGCTACAATCATTATTCTCAAACGTGTTGCTGTTCTGAAAGGGTGGATTTTAACTCACCCTATGATCTTTTACTAGAGTGAACCAGTACGCGATCTCCTGGTTTATAAAACTGCCAGTTTTGCCACAGGTCTCTAGAGCGGGACCTTTATCTGAAATATTCAAGACACCAAAGACAAAAGATGGTTTGAGCAAGTGGCATTACCCAGAGGATATGGTTCTAATTATAAAGTTACTTTGGGACAAATTAAGTTAAAGATGTCAAAAGTGCAGGGAAAACAGCGCTGTAGGTCAGAACAAATAAAAACATAAGAGGTACGGATGGGAGTAGGAGCACTTTACAGGAAGTGAAAGTTTGAAGAAAAAGTTTCCAGCTTTTTCCTGTATCTTTTTTAAAATATATATTTTTTTGTTTTTTTCACGTCCTTTGATCAATAAGCAGAAGACGGAGAAGTAAAGCTTTCTCATCCCTCTGTACTCATTCCTGTGCTCCGTCTGCCTGTGGCTGAAGGAGAGATGAATCAGTGAACAGAGGGAGGTTCCACCGCTCGCTCTCGCTCTCTGAAGCCAACAGCATTGCTGTGATCACTGTTAATCTCCTTTGCCACTCTGCTGCCATCTCCTCAAATACATTCATCTCATTTCCAATAGCGTTTGCAGCCTCTTCTTCCTTTCTAATTAGGCACCGTCAAGATTTCAGAAGTCACCCTTTGGTGTTCTGCAGTAAGCGAGATGGCTCTTTGAGCAAGGGGGTCAGCCATGGCAAGTATTTGTTTGAGGGTTAAATCACAGCAGGCCTTTCATCATGTTGTTATGTTGCACGATCAGAGGCTTGGGATTATGTAGGTCAGACGTTGGAGAGTGAGAGCACCCCTTTTGTAGCTGCCATTTTTATTCAGTTGCTAGGCAGCACCCGCTCTAATCTCTTGTACCAAAGAGTCTCTCCCCAGAGAAAAAGAGAGGGAGCAGGAGTTACAAAGGACGGAAAAAAATGTGAAAAAAAGCATCAACAAAGAACACAAACCCATGCAAGGACTGCTTTTAGAAACACTCTAAAGGGAGGGAGTGGAAATGGACAGGATGTGGGAGTCTAAGCTCAGCCCTGAAACCTGCTCTGGCCCTCCTGAACATCTTTAAACCCCTGTGGACTGTTTGTGCCATTGACTCGCTAACTAAAGGATCAACAACAGCGGGCTACATTCAGCATTTGAATCTGTGGCACTCTTGCTTAACGCCGGGAAGCGAAAACTTAACAGCCTTCAGTTCTCGAGTCTAGCTTTTCAAAACAAGTGGAACAGCTCCAGTGGGTCAGTCAAAGCAGGACAGTTGATGAAAGTCACAATGTTGACACAGATTTTCTGTCAGCGAGTTCCAAAATGGATCAGAACCGCTCAGATGTGGAGCTCGGTCTTCTGGCAAAGTGTGTCTGCTGTCGCGCTGCTGCTGCTGCTGCTGCTGCACCCCCATCCTAAATGTGCTCATGTCACGCTCCGCCATCAAAGGCTCACCCCTCGGCTCTGTGTTCTGAGAAAAGGAGGCACACCACCCCCCACCCCCACCCACTGATCCTCCCCTCCCACCCCAGCCCCGGGCTCAGTAAGGATCTGCTATTCTCCGTTGCATTTCACACGCTTTGATTTGGAGTTTTGAAGTTTGTTCTTGTCTGCCTTTTTTCCTCTCTATTTCTTTTGACTTAGTTCTGTTTCATATTGACTGTTTTGATTCATGAAGTTTTCAGATGATGAATGCTCTGAAAAACTGGCACTGCAGCACTGATGGCTCTAATGCTGTCTGTAATCGCATACGCCTGCTCTCAGTCAGTGAGCCTTTGCAATGACAAAGAAGGCCAATAAACTGTATGCAAAACAATGAGTTAGTCTTAATCTCAAACATTTACATCCTTGCAGGGAGTGAGATGAGAGGACTGCTAGGCTACCTCTACAGATTTAGCATAAAGTCTGAAAAGTTACTTATTTGCAAAGTTGCAAGCCTGCTGTTTGTGTTGAATATTTTCCAGATTTTCATTCTACAGTGTATTGACTCTCTTGGCAGAACTGAGATGAGCACTAGTACCATCGTCATATCTGTATTCAAACAATAAGCTGCTAGCTAGTAGCTTAGCAAAAGTCCTTGAGACACCCCTCATTTCTTTAGATTTTGCCAAGAAAATGGGAAATGGGTCCAGAGATTTATTCAAATGTGCAAATACACAAAGAAATACAATATGTGTAAATATGTTAATCATAGCCTTAAAAGTACAAGTTCTTGGAATTTCTTTAAGTATGACAAGAATGCACTGTCATGTTTAGAAATAAAGCTGCTACCAATCAGACACTTTCCAGGTGGTTTTCTGAGTTCATAATTCCATCAATTTTGACAAGATCCCCAAAACCACTGGCTGAAATGCAGCTCAAAAAATCAGAAGCCTCCACTGTGTTTTATAAATGGCTACAGACACTCACTGTTGTACTTGACCTCCTCCATACATCGTGACAACAAACTGAACTAAAATTTTACGTTTGGATTAATCGCTCCATCCCACCTGTAGTCACTGATTTTCAGTCCAGTTCTTGTGTAATTTGGTATGCGTCAGTCTTTTCTCCCTGTTTCCCTTCCTTAAAAATAACTTCTTGACAGCTTTCCACTGAGACCATTTCTGATGAGGCTTCAGTGAATCAACTGAAGGGCCAGATGCATCTCTCAGGTTCTGTGTCAAGTCTTTCCTGTATTTTTTCCCATTTCTTAAAGACATGACTTCCAGATACTGTTTATCTGGAGTAAATAGTTTTTCAGGCCTACCCCTTCTTCTTTTTTTTCCCTCCATTTGTTCAGTTTCATCAATTTTTTAAGTATAGGAAATGTTTTCCACTAATAGCTCAATGGGGAATCCCCTTATTGGCATCATCTGCCTGTCAAACTGTGTTATCTATGGCATCTTTCATACATTAAACAACAAAAAAATGGGGCCAAATCATGTGTCTAGTAATACAATTTTAAATTAGCTAAGTTTTCTGTGATCTGTTGACTCAACACTGCTTCATAGTTCAAATTAGTTTCCTTTTTATATTGACTCATGAATGAATGACTCATAGGTCAGCATTAAGCAAACATAAAAATCGTCATCTAAAAGGTAAAAGTAGTGGACTGAAATTTGGTGAGAAAGCATCCAGTGCCCAAACTAAAAACCCTGAAAGACCTTCAGAAAGCCTGAAGAATTATTGATCAAAAGCATTTAAAAAAAACTACAAGTCTGGCTGCTTAGAAGCAAAATATACAGAAATGAGGGATGGCCTAAGACTTTTGCACATCACTTTAGTTGATAGTTAGACTGGAAACAAGTGTGAGCAAATAAGAAAATGTGCAAGCCAGTACCTCTAAATCTCTGTCATTAACATGCTATTATAAATTTTATTTCCATAGAAAATCACAAGTCTGAAACTATTTTACCATTAGTCTTTTGCAAAGCTAAGCTAACTGTTGGCTATCTTTGTAATTAGCCAATATTTCACAGAATTACACGCACAGAAAAATTGTAAGTCAATAGCTTCTTGTTTTCTTAGAGTAAAAGAATGACTAGAGTAAGAGAAAGACTAGTACCACTCTGTCTTTTTGCTAAACATGACGCTAAAGCTAGCCACCCGCTACCTAGCAAACAGATTGGAAAGAAGGGAAAACAGTGAGGTTTGACTTATACAAACAAGATGCAGTTTCAAGAGAGGTTCTGTTCATCTATTTTTTACAAAAAGATTATATAAATTTGATGTAAAATCTTAATTAGCAAAATTTAAATGTTTTCTTTGTCACCTTTTTCCAGTCTTTATGCTAAGCTAAGATAACCGGCAGGTGGATGGAACAAGGCTCAGACTGACGCTACATAACAAATGTTGAATTATCACTTTAAAATTAGCTTGAGTAAGTGGAGCACATCAAACAGAGGGGTGATTTTACTCCACCAGACTTAATTGGCTAATTAAAGCGGCTCTGTGTGAATGGTGCCTGTTATTGTGGGTGTGTATGGAAAGTTGAAGGGTGTAGGGGGAGTCCTCAATATAACACCAATGGGAACAGTTTTCTAGCTTGGCTTCTGTTCTTTGTTTGCAAGAATGAGTGCGTTAATTAACTTGCGTGTTCGGCACTTTATGCAAGTATCCGCTCAGGTTGCCCGGGATTATTTGTATTCTGTAAATAAAAGGAGAATTTATTGAATAGGACATTTTGGGGCAGTTCAAACACATTTATCCAAAAAACAACTTTCCTATCATCAATTAAGCCCCTTTCTAGCCAGCACTGTTGACTCAGGCTGATCACTGTACATTAGCCAGTCTGCGGAGTAAAAGGAACCAGCTGGGGCCACACTCACTCCAACACTGGACCTTTTGTCAAGGTCTGAACCCCCTACAAGTAAAAGAAAAACCTTGTTGTATAAGACATTGTTCCTATTGTGGCGTGTTAAAGCTGTCATGCCAGGTCCAACACAGTGCTGAATAAACTGCGGTTTGTGTACATACTGTAACTGTAGGCTGTGGAAACGGAGTGAGGCAACGGTCTGTGATGATCTTGGCGGCTGGTGAGGATTTGGCATGCAGACCAAGGGCTACAGCAGCAGTACCACATGCGGCCTTTTCCCTCAGGATAATAACTGCCTGTGGAGGAGAGAGGGAGAAAACCTGCAAAGATCAGCCTTCCTGTTCACACCCCATCATGCATGAGCTGGCAGGATCCTTGTGTTGTTATGGTCATGAGACATTTCCTGTGTGTGTTTTGGGGTTGCATCTGGGCTTGTTTACAGCCTAGGATAGAGCCTCATTAAGTGGAACATGGTACTAGGCGGATGTGGCGGGGGGGGGGCTCAAGTGCCTATTAGTGGGGCCAGTCTGTAGCCCCAAACCAGAACCCAACTGGGCCAGGTGCTTCAGCTGGGTTTCCAAAATACAGCCAAACATGGCGAAGGAAAGCTTACTCATTAGAAAAGTGTGCAATTAATTTAAAAAACCAGCACATGTATCATCCACGGAGGCCTCAGATGCAGAATTAAATAATGCTGGTGATATTCTGTGTTTCATTTCTTAACACATGCTTAACACACTTCACACCATCAGACTACTAATCACAAATTTCTGATCATAATATTTAAGCTTTTGGAATAGAAAGAATAAATGATTTGTGAGTATTTGTTGAGCACTAATTCCAGCTGTGTATATTAATACATAACACCACATTTATTTTTTGAAGTTCAAAAGTTCAAAGGAGGACCCGAAAATAAAGATGCAAAGTGTGCACGACGCCCGGTTGCAAAAACAAAGAGTGAGGCCTAATTTCAGAAAAACAGACTCACAGAAGTCCAGCCCAGTTCAGTAAAAGGTCAACCAAAGCAGCAAAAACAGGTACAAAAACCTCGAGTCAAGGCATCAGCTGAACCACAGGGGGACTGGCAATCTCAAAACAACAGCCAGGCGGAGCTTTAAACTGCCGATGTTACAGAAAAATGTGATTATAATGCATTACTTTTTAATGTGTTACAGCCAGTGCGAGTAAAGCTGTGTGTGGATAACTTAGGACAAACTTTTCTTTTGTTTCTTTAAATTACTTACAGATTATATTTAGGTTGCAGTTATATGATGATGACTTAGAGTGCAATCGCTTGAATTCAAGGAGCTGAACAAAACAATGTATTTTAATACAGTCCCATTTGCAGGGAGTCTAGTGAAAACCGGCTGCCCGAAGTCTGAAACCTATGGATCTCAATAACTAATGACTTTTCTTCTTTGTGATGCCTTGCCAGGTCTTTCCTTCTGCTGTCTTCAAGTGCAATTCAGCTCAGTTATGTTGTGATAAACCTGAATGGGCCATTGCATAATGTTCCTCCTTCTTTACCTAAAGCCTAAAACCCCCGGGTTTCTTCCTGAGTATCTTTTGGGCTAGTATTTATCTGCACTTTGAAGCACAGTCCAATCAACATTCCCTCATTTGGCAGAATCCGAGCTGGAAGTAAAGCTCCGTACACATCACAGCTCATCATTTCTGTCTTCTGTCAAATCACTAATAAACACGAGTGACCCAGCAGCACTGGAAGCTGTGCATGTCCATACATCACACTGGCTCCAGTGTGTTTTACAGAGGATGCGTCATTCTCTTAAAGATATCCAAAGAATGCAGTTCCAGCGCCGGTCTGCTGTTTTAGATGTTTTTGCAGAGCCTAATCTGGTTTTTTCTGTTCTTGCAGCTGATGGCTGATTTTTCTTGTTTTCCCTTTAAAACACCCTGCCACATAGTGAGCGCATTCTTCATTTGATTTTAAGTATTATATATCTGAAGAGGTCTTTGCTATGGAAAGGATCCCATGATCATGCACCACTCCTATTTTCAGTCAATATCCAGGCCTTTTTGTGTTGTTGTGTTTCCTTTTTCCATCCTTTTTGCAGCCCGAGTACTTCTCTGCTAAAAGAGCTTCTTCTACTACAAGTTGGGCTGAGAGAGTTTCCAAATTCAAATGTTACACTCCTAATCACATGCTGACATTTTAGCTGCTTAACTAACTGATAAAAAGGATACACTTGTACAAAGAGCATATTTTCCAGTTATATTTAAGCCCCGGGTGTCAAACTATTACATCAATTGTCAGTGTAAAGATGTTTAACTACACATTAAATCCCTGAGATATCTTAATAAATAAGATGAAGAGGTGCAATTACACCATCACATTTTAATTATTCTACATGATAAATGTGTACAATTGCAGAAAAGGTTCTGGTAGCTCACTGCCCGGACTGTTTCGTATTTCTAAAACTTTAATTTTTACCCAAAATTTCTGTATTAGCCAATTAAAAGCATGATTTTTTTTGTCATGTCGTTTGTTTTTATATTATTAAACTACTTTGGTGTAGTATAAATGCCTGTGAGGGAGGTCTTTATCAGCAGGAAAAGCAGCTGTAAAACTTCAAAAAGTTCAAAAATGAATTCCCGCCTTCATGTTTTCCCAAAACTGTCCAGTGGTCCGGATTGGAGTCTTTGCTGGGCCGATTCTGGCCCCAGGGCCTTATGTTTGTCACCTCTGCCCTGGACGGTGACTCAGTCTAAAAACTTGTGGCACAACACAGGCAGGTGATCCAGCTGGCGGGAACAAGACAAATGCACAAAGTAAAACTATACATGAAACACAAGGTAAAAACAAAACAATTCTGGGTTTTAGAAATTCAATACTGATTTTGTGTCTTTTCTTGGAATTAGTCTAATGGGAATTGCCCTTCATGGCATAAGCATGGCTGCTAAATGAGTCTCTTTGATTAGCATGAGCATACTGAGGCGTTCTTGATACCTCCTTTCTTTCTGTGCATATCCAAGTAGCCATCTTATTAATCTGCGCACAACCATGAGACCCTCAGAGCGGCGGCTTCGTGAATTCCTGCGACGTTCCAGTGTGAAGCGTCTTGCACAGACAGAGGACAAAGCAGAGAGGGATTAACATCTCCCGCCTTTCTGCACATGCACACTCGCGCTGTGTAACGCTTAACATAATCAAACACTCACCCAGTGTGACACACAACACAACCAAACACTCTTCTGGGACTACACTACTAAAACAAACCCGCGCTAGAACCCCAGGGGCCAAGGAGAGAGGTGGAGGAGCTGAGGAGGCGGATATGAGGGAGGCCAAGCACTCCTGGTGTTTATGCTGAGCAGCCAGCGACTGGGAAACGCTCGGAACACGATCCTCGTGTTTTCCTTACCCCAGCTAATCCGACAAAACGACAGAGGGAGCAGATTCCGTTACAGAGAAAGCTGCCACTTAGATATTTATCCTCGCTAAGGCAAACATCTGGCCCCGGTGGACTTTTTTCACAGGGCGATATGAGTGGGTGTGATACTCTGCTACATTTATTTGGGTGTGAAGCTTTAATTAAAAGTGAAAGCGATGCCCGTCGGCCAACCACGACAGTTTTCTCTATCCCGCCCAAGGTTCATCTGCAGGTAGGATGAAATGAGAAGAGCATTATGGCCTGTTGAATAAAACACAAGCAGATTTCAGAAAAATTTGAATGCAAAATAATACAAACAAGTACAAAGACAGGGAGAAAGGGCAGAAGAGTAGGGGATTTATCTGCTAAAGAGGTGCCCAGGGTGTGAAATTTCCCCTCTTGCTGTTTGTTTTCACTTGCAGTCAGATGGAACAGCCTGAGTAACAGACAAAGTGGCCATTGCCCTTACACACCGAGACGGGCGTATTGCTTACAGAGAAATCTGCTTACTCTCCTGGGTCTGCTTTTCCAGAAGCACCCTTGCATGCAAGATCGCTTCTGTCAACCGGCTAACGGGGGAACAAGAACCATTCTTATCCAGACCGAGGACGAAAACTGCAGGGCAATTCCCAGCATTCATATATTCTTTCTTATTTTTTTCTTTTTTTTTTGCAGTTTTATGCTTTGAAGGGACATCTTCATCACACAGTACAGCTTTAGCTCTGCGGTCACAGTCGTAACAGCAGTTTAGGGGCGAGAGACTGAGCTCATTTTGTGTTTACCGATTGCCTCCGGTGCTGGGGCCTCATTTATGAGCTGGCACATAGGATCCCTCATCACCAGAAAAAAAAAAGAAAGAAAAGCTTCTTGTACATACGCCGTGTTTATAGCAATGCAGGTAATAAAGCTAAGCCTTCCGTCTATCAGCTGTAATTGCCTGTGTAGGAGGCAGAAACTGTGTGAATGAGCTTCAGTCCCCCCATGTGATAAATGTTCCAGACTACTTTTAATTAAAGTCGGGGCTGGATTTGCTGACACGGTGCAGGGAACAGTTTTGGATTCCTCTGTGCAAACCGTGTTTCTGTTTTTTACTTTATTCGTGAGTTTTCGGACTCTGTAATTTTACCATCCACGCTGCCTTTACAGCACTTAAAGGCACGGCTGAAGCCATTTATTCCCATTCATTTCTCCAAAAGCTGTACAGGCAGTTTAAGTGGGACTATTTCTTTGCACACCGCATCACCAGATATTCTTATATATGTCAAATGATATATTTGTGTAGGATCTATTCAAACATGCTGGGCCTTTCATCGTATTGAAAGAAACTCTTGCCTCGGGTCGTATCGCTGACAGATGTCCAGCACATGGATAAGCTAATAAGTGTCACCCCACCTGACTGTCTGCCCAGCTCTTTGCTTGAAAGACTCAGGCCTATCATGTGTTACCTGGCCGTGCTCTCAGTGTGAGAGGATGTTAATTGGCGGTGAGGCGCCAGTCTCCCCCACCACCAGTCCTCTGGCGTCAGTCAGAGCCAGGAAAGGTGGCATAAAGCCTGGCCTCGGAGCGCTCTAGACTCCCTGGGTCCAGAGGGAACAAGGAGGCTTGATCCAGTGTGTGTGGAGGCCATCCCCGAAGCACCTGGAGTTAACTTGTACGCTCGAATGGAAAACGTGCCCAGAGAGCAACACAAGGAAGGAACTCAACCATTTTTTGTTTTTTTTTCTGTTAGGAATAAGAGTGAGAATTATTTTCAATTTAAGAGCCAGAGTGGTTCAAAGAAACGGTCCTGTCTACTGTTTAGTGCCGTGCAGAGTTCCCTCCTGGCTGATTGGAGTTCACCCAACAAGTGTGTGTTTGTGTGTGCTTGAATGTGTGTGTGTGTGTGTCTCCTGGCTCCTGTCTCCCGTCCGTCTGCCTACCCTGGATTGGACTCCTGTCGCCTTCGCAGTGAAGGGCCACTCAACCTGGGTGGATATTCTTTCCCCCACATCTGCTACAAATTTACCAGAGCCAAGCCATTCAAAGGCTCCTTTATGGAGCCGTCAGCAGCACTGTGACTGCTTCCTATAACACACACACGCACTCACACAGTTGGTACACTTATACACCTTGGCACAGATGAGCACACAAACACAAAGGACACCCGTTTTGCATTCATGTGCACTTTTGCACTTTATAAACAGTTTTAAATTCACATTTTTTTCCGCAGTTTTTTCCATTTCTCTTTCTATACAAAGACAATTAGACCCGAACACAACCTCCTCCAGTTTCTTACTGAACAGAAAATCTGAACTTAGGTCATCCCCAACAGCTGCAGACATTTTTTTAAGTGAATCAACCATGCATGGTGGAGAAGTGCAGGGGTGGTTATTGGGCCATTACACACTTTAATCTATTTATTGCTGACATCCCTCTCACTTGGCATATGCACACTCCAGAGGAGCATTAGCTGTGACAGTACAGGGCCACCACCTAACTTTAGGTGGATTTGATCATAAGAGAAAAGATCGATGCAAAACAATGATCTGGGATAGCAGGAAATTATTCTGCAACTTATTCCTTTCTATTATTGGATTACGGAAAATGGATTGATATGTTTTCCTGATCTGCTTACCAGAGACATGAAAATATACAGTAATTTTAGAGTAACTTGCAAAAACAAATTTGCTTTCTTGCCAAGAGGTAGATTGGGAAGAATTATAACTTGTACAGGAAACATTTAATGACCATCTGCAGTCAGTCAGCTTACCATAAAGGACCAGTATTAACAATGACCAGACCGTGGTGACAGTTGTGTCATCCATAAACAAGGCCAAGTCTACATAAAATTAAATTTTAAAAAATACAAACCTTTTATTCTCGGAGAGCCATGGTAGCAACATATTTACTGCATGCCCAAAAAACAAAGAGAAAATAAAGCCAACAATTGTCCAAAACACTTCTTTGCTTCAATGGACATTTGAGACGGGTGCCAAAAGTGAGCAAAACTGATAGACAGTTAAAAAATGGACATAGCCTCTGGGTTTGAAATACCTTCAACGTGCATTCTTATAGTGGCCACACTGCGAATACTAACTGCTAACCACTAGTTGAGCAGAAGTAAAACTTGGGAAAAGTGCAATCTAATGCGAAAACTGTACTTTACCACTGCAACAAACACATTTTAAAAGACAATTTTTTACTCTAAAGGCAAATGTTCTCCATTTCCAATAGTTGGGGAGTGTGTGTAGATAAGTTGGCATCTTTCATACAGCTTGTACAGGCAACAGTAGTAATCTGCCACCAACTAAAGTAATCACAAAGTTTTTCCCAGTCTGGGAATACTCATGGTTCCAACTATTTGGCAACTCGTGGTTGCCAAATAGTTGCAGACCAGTTTCTAGGCCTAATTCTTGCCATATATCTAAAATGCTGAACAACTAAATTTCAAATATTTAGGAAAACCTCAGCATATAGTGCATTGTAATATCCCCTCTTCCCCTCCCTGGTTTCCTGTCAGACCTTCACTATCACATTTTATATATTTTTTGGCTGGATAGAGCCAAGTTTAGCTGAGCATTGGAAACATGGAAGCAGATAGCTTGGCTCTCTCCAAAGATAACAAAATCCTCCTACTAGCATCTCTAAAGGTCACCAATTAACATATTATATATCATTTATTAAACTCGGATTAAATCCAAAAAGGGAAAAGCAAGTTTATAAGTGTTATGTGCTGAACTATTCATCAACCCAGCACAGTAACAGAGCCAGACTCACCATTTCCTTACTTTTAGCACTTATGCTAGGCTAAGCTAAGCTGCCTTCTAGCTGTAGCTCTGCATTGGACTCACGGATATAAGAGCGGTGACAATAAAATGCCCTTTACTACTTTTCTTTTAAAAAGCCAAAGGTAAAAAAAGTAATTTAAGGGTAGCTCTGTGTCACTGCATGTGTCTCCATGCCTGCTATAAACAGTGGGAGGAAGTTAACTGGCTCTGTATCATCCACTGCTAAGCCTGCAAAGAATCCACCGATATATATAAGCCTATTCAACATTTG
Source organism: Neolamprologus brichardi (assembly GCF_056152115.1). Taxonomy (NCBI): domain Eukaryota; kingdom Metazoa; phylum Chordata; class Actinopteri; order Cichliformes; family Cichlidae; genus Neolamprologus; species Neolamprologus brichardi. Next base: position 13,225,503 of record NC_142117.1, on the reverse strand, counting down.
GAATCACTGGCTTGCCTGAACGGTGAGATGAAGCCTCAGTATGAATCATGAAAGGCCTCAGCCCACTTATTACGTCTACAAGTTTGACTGCCTTTCATCTTCCCTGTAGCGCGCTCATCCAATTGTTGCTGCTGCCATATCTGAATCCCCGAGTTCAAAGAACTCACTGGGTGATTCTGCGGTTATTCTCTGCAGTCCTTTTCCCAAATTGCCTTTAACATTTTCCTATTTGTGTCATCATGTGAATCTTAAATTAAAATATTTTTGAAAAAGAAAGAAGAGGAAGTGATGTGAACAGGAATATAGCAGCGTTTACCTGTGTCATGGAAAGCCAGCCAGAGGATGTAAGCGCTGACGGTGTCGGCAATGTTGCAGTCATGGCAGAGAGAGGTTATGTGAGTGATATGTAAATGCTGCTGTTTGGTCTATGGGAAGATTCATACTGTTTCAGAAGAGTGCAGGATTCCCTTTGGGATGAGAGCTCTGCATTCCCAAGAGAAAAAAGCCATCCTCTGAACTTCCCCGTCTCTGTGCTCCCTCACTTTTCTCCCCTCTTACTTTGGTTATATCATCAAAGGGAGAAGGCGCACATCAGTGGAGAAAAAAAATGGGGGAGAGAAGGCTCTGTTTTGTGAATAATGCATTAATAATCATTTATACTTGCTCTTAAAGCAGAAGGGGGAGACAGAAATTTAGGGCATGTCGCTGCTGCGGTCATGTGAGTTGGTTTTCACACTCAATTTTCGAGACACCTTCATGCTCTGTGAATGATTATGTTACTTCACTTCTTTCTGTTCTGGCAGCCTGTCAGGATTTTTCTCTTTTTTCCCCCCGCTTGTCCTCATTTTCTCTGTGTGCATTCCTGCAGCTGCCAGCCTGATAGACTATTGACTGAGCTCATTCTGAAGTGTGGCATGATATGACACAAATCGAGTTTACGCTCACAGCTCAAAACTACCTTCGCTGTCTGCCGGAGCAGTAAGAGCCTGACTCGCTGTGATGGCACCGGTGGGACAGGTGTCAAAAATGCGGCAAACAGGCCTCGGTGTAACTTCATCTTAAGCTGGGGATCTGTTCAAAATGTACAAAGATATTCATAAAAGATCCTTACAGTGACAGCTGTTACAGGTACAGATGTGCTGCTAAAAGACAGTCACAAGCCTCCAGAACATGATAGGATCAGGTGACTGCAAAGACCAATCCTCAAACTCATCTATCTGCCATTTGCTGATCCCTTGTGCCGTCTATGGGATTATCCATGTTTGTTACATTCCTAAATGTACTTTTTTCTGTTGTTTAGTCACCTTTAGTCACCTGAACATATGTTTTAAGACTGAATCTTGATTTAGACTTCCACATCGTAACTTAAGACATTACCAGAAATGTTGTAAGTTACGCAGGAGATGGCCGGCCCTCCTTTAGCCTGGTTCTGCTGGAGGTTTCTTCCTGTCAAAGGGGAGTTTTTCCTTCCCACTGTCGCCAAAGTGCTCGCTCATAGGGGGTCATATGATTGTTGGGTCGCTGTATGTATTATTGTAGGGTCGACCTTACAATATCAAGCGCCTCAAGGCGAGTGTTGTTTTAATTTGGCGCTGTATTAATGAAACTGAATTGAACTGAACCAGAAACCCCTCCTAACCTTGTACTGTAACTTTCCACACCATTCAAGTCAGTGCAGACTCCGTTGACCCGACGGGCAGTAATAATTCTCTGGGAGGTTCACGTCAGGGTGTGGGAGGTTACAGCGTAAGGTTAGAAGGCGTGTCCAAATCATGCATAAGAAATGCAATGCTCAGAAAAACTGCAAAAACCCCAAGAGCTACATCTCAGACTCTGCATTCCTCAGTTAGCATGTTAAATGTTAAAGTTCATGACAGCACAATTAGAAAAAGACAAAACAAATATGCCTTTTTTGGCTTCCAGGAGAAAGAACATGGCAGCATGGGTTAGGAACAAACCACAAGACTTCTGGAACAATGTCCCTTGGACAGTGACCAAAGTGGAGATGTTTGACCACAATACACAGGATTTCGTTTAGAGAAAACCAAACACAAACATCTCATACCAACTGTCAAGCGCAGTGGTGGAGGGGTGATGATTTAGGTTTATTTTGCAGCCACGGGACCTGGGCAGCTTGCAGTCACTGAGTCGACCATGAACACCTAAGACAGCCAACACTTTGCCAAATTGGGTCATGCAACTGGACAATGATCCAAATCACAGCAGGAAATCAACAACAAAATGGCTGAAAAGCAAAAGAATCGAGTTGTTCCAATGGTGCAGTCAAAGTCTAGACCTCAACCTGAATGAAATGTGTGGTTTAAGAGAGCTTTGCATAAACAAATGCTTGCAAATCTCAATGAACTGTTAAGAAGAGTGGGCCAAAATTCCTTCGTAATGATCTGAGAGACTGATAAAGTCAGACAGAAATTGATCGCTTCAAGTTATTGCTGCCTAACTTGGCTCTATAAGCTACTGAATCTTTGGTAGACTTCACATCCCTGTAGGTCCTGGGATGGTCATGAGTTAGTCTTTGGTGACTCCCATCTTTTAATGCCCAGCTTTAATCTGCATCCACACGAGAAGCAAAGCACTCATTGTGCATCACATTGTAGCTGGTGATTGGATGACATTCCAGGCTCTGGTTGCCTAGGTAACTTTACTGTCAGATGTTAATCAACAGTATCCTTCCCTTTCATTGGTAGTTCAACCCATCACTCGCCTGGAAATTGAAAAAGGTTCATCTCGTCGCCACACTGCTTCTTGTGCTGACTCAGATTTTGAGCAGAAATAAGAATGTTTATTAGATTATTTCCCCTTTTGTGACGGCTGTCCAAAGTGTGAATTTGTGTATAACTCACCTGTTAACACAGTATTAAGGCTTGGAGTTAAGCCTCAGCCAGATGCTGACACAGACACTAGATGCAGGTCTCTTCCTGTTTAAAGGGAGCTCGTTCTCCCCATTGGTGCCAAGTGCTTGCTCATAGGGGATCATCTGTGCATTAGATGAGTTCTCTGTCTAATACACATTATAAGGCACTGTTGAAACAGCTGTTGTTGCAAACTGGTGGTATATAAATGAAATTGAACTGAACTGAATAGCTGCCAGGCTTCACCTCAGCTAACATGAATTTCTGAACTCAACTTGACCGTGTTGGCGCATTTTGGAGCATTTTTTTTTATGCAATTAACTGATAAAGAGAGTGTCCAACAAGCCTCTCCTCCAGTTTCGGTGAATATTTTATTTGTATTATACGTTGTATTATATAGGAGTGCCAGAATTGTATTGTTTTGAAATTTTTTTAGGAAGTTTTGATCTTTATTATGTTTGTTTCCATAAGGTCCCAATATGAAAAACCAAACAAAAGAACAAACTAAAGTTTCACAATGAAATAAAAGCTCATAAGGAACAAACAAAGGAAGGAACACAGCATAACAAGTAAACAAATGTTTTAATATTGCACCACTCTTATAGATCGGGGTCCCAACTCCAGGCCTCGAGGGCCAGTGTCCCTGCAGGTTTTAGATGAGTCCTTGAACCAACACAGCTCATTTAAATGGCTAAATTACCTCCTCAACATGTCTTGCCATTCTCCAGAGGCCTGGTAATGAACTAATCATTTGATTCAGGTGTGTAGGCCCAGGGTGAGCTCTAAAACCTGCAGGACACCGGCCCTCGAGGCCTGGAGTTGGGAACCCCTGTTATAGATGCTTGAAGCTCGCTGCGACATTGGTGAGTATCACATTAACAATCCAGTCCCTCAGCTGTCCTGCTATGTGGCCCCAGTGAAGTCATTCCTTGTCTGAATGAGAGCGACAAACACACTTGTTCCCCTCTTGCCACATGCCCTCTGCACTAACTTGGACCTGAGGTAAATATTTGCAGGGCGAGTTGCTCCACTCTGCTCGTCCACATCCACACGCTGTGCCGATGGACCCATGATACAGTCGGTTTGCACAGGGTTCAAAGGTTAGTCCACGCATGGCCAGTGTTTGCTTGCTGGCATGCTGCTGCTGCTGCTGCTGTTTGTACTTTTATTGAACTCCGTGTCTGTTTGTGTGATATAAATGTGTCACTAGCAATGCCTAATGTGCAACATGAAACTAAAGGGGAGTTTCACGCATCCGAAGACATTCAATCAGTGACATAAAGGAGAGCAAATCCACATTATATAAGGAAGTTTTTCCACATTCCACACCACACATTAAGTCATAAAACAGCACAACAGGCTCACAACTATTCAAGTAAAAGATTCCTCTGACGTCATGCAGAGAGGGAAAAAGCAGCTCAAACAGGAGAACGTTGTGCTGTGACCCCGTATGAAAGGCACATGTTGTTTGGCACCAGAAAGTTTAAAAAAGAACTGAAATGTAGCAGGAATTTAGGCAGTACTATGTGCTAAAGAGAAGTGGAAATGAACAACCAGGCCAGAGACCCCTGGCAACCACCTGTCACTAGTATAAAATGTGCATTTCCAAGGCAAAAACCTTCCTCAATGCAAGCGTCTACAAACATTTTAAAGGTACTCTCTGAGCTGCAGCGAAACCAGGAAGAGTGATGCAAATAGGAAATAGAGAAAGTTGTGCCTTTTCAAAAATGTGGACTGCAGTGCTGAGGAACAACTTGTACTTCAAAAGTAAACCGTCTTAATTTCCAGTTTTTATTGCGCTTTTTCACGTTTTGCTATTGCTCGGCTAGTAGTTAGCAAGTATTTATGAGAAAATACTGGCTATGTATTGTTGTTGTTGTTGTTAAGCATTTAAAATATTAATAATATAATAAGTTAGGTTTCCTGTTCCTGCCAAATTCAGGTTACTCATGTTGGTTTGCTTGTGACAGTTTTTAATAGTATTAGCTAACTTCTTTGCTAATGCTAACTGAAGGATTGGTCAGTTGTGATGTTGAACCTGGGTCGTATCATGTCCAATGTGACGTAGAACTCAGTTTTATTTATATAGCACCAATTCACAACAACAGCCACCTCAAGGCGCTTTATACTGTAAGGTAAAGACCCTCTTTGAAGTCGCACTTGGCAACAGTGGGAAGAAAAAACTCATTTTTAACAGGAAGACACATCCAGCAGTACCTGGCTCATTGAATGCAGCCATATGCCATGACTGGTTGGGGGTGAGGGGAGCAAGACATGATGTGGAAGCACAGTGCACAAAGCTCAATATGACTATGTAAGGTTAAATAATATCACATGCAGTGAAAACTATTGAGTTAAATATGAATGTCAAATAATGTATCTGCAACTTTTGAAAATTAGACTACCCCACACGCACTCGTCCAGCACATGTTCATGACAATCTTGCTTGTTTAGATACTTCAGTCTGGACCAACACGTGGGTCACACTGACATTGCCAAAAACTGTGTCACTAGCAATGCCTAATGTGTAACATGGGGCGAGGTCACAAACCCGTCGCAGCCGCTACATAATGAGTCATCATGAAGGACTGTGGACCGTTTATCCCTGCTGAGCTACCTGTAAAATGTTTTTGGTGGGACATGCCAATGTGTGCAGTCGTTATCTACTCTGACCTCAACAAGGGAGTGAGAGTTGGGTGATTAATGCGCGTTTTGCTGCGTAGGATGGACTGTGTGAGGAATGACAAATACCTCACGTTTCACAAGCTTGGACAGAAACCGATAGATCCACAAAACTGCTAAAACATTAATATATCATGGCTGTATCTAGAAGACAATGAGACTCCTAAAATCAAAGTGATCTACGCCCCAGAGTTCATTAGAAGTTCGTTCAGACTTTGGTATTACGCTGTGAACCAGTTAAAGAACCAGTGTTAAAAAGAAGTCCTCATGTATTGATTAGGTTTTTATAGATTTATACGGGGAGTAAATAAAAAGCACAATAAAATATACCAAAGTGAAAGATCACTTTAGGTTTATTATAGCTGAATGCAGCTGCCACCATGCCTGAACTGCCACTAATCAAGTGCTACGTTTCCACTGACTTTTCACATCTCTGACCTTTACTCTGATCCATCTTAGACTGTACACCTGTTGCCAAATTACAGATGGCTCACAGGCTGTCACCACTTCGCTCCTAAATATTTCATCAGGTCCTGCTGTCCTCCTTGCACTCTTCTTTGGCCCATACATCACACGCTCTGTGGGATCATCGCTGCCGCCTGCTTACCTGTACAAGCCTTTCCTGAGCGAACCTGGTTACCAGTGGTTACTTTTCTCAGGTTATTCCGAAATTATTGTGCACAGAGTTTTTAAAAATCAGGTAAAGCTGCACCTTATAGTTGGATAAATACAATCACCAGTCGTTTTATTAGGTACACCTTACACATGCTGGGTTGGACCCTCTTTTTCCTTCAGAGTCCTCATTCTGGTCCATGTAGACACGATAGCATCACACAGTTGCTGTAGATTTGTCGGCTACACATCCATGACGACCCATCTTCCCGATTCTCACTTTCAACTTCAGTCTTGACCACGTATAAATGCTTAAAAGCACGAAATTACTGCCATGTGATTGGCTGCCATGTGATTCAGCCAATCTGTTATCTGGGTTGACAAGGTGAATAGGTGTACCTAATAATACTAACACCTAATAAGTGTTAGTATAGTTGACTATGTTGAGAACATCTGAATCCAAACAGACAGCTTCACCTTTTCATGGAACGCTTTTGAGTCCAAGTCGCTCATCCTTCTGCGAGTAATGAAACCATTTATCCTGTTATGACGGCTTTGGCTTCGACATCCAGGGTTTGCAGATCATTTGTCTTCCACAGAAAGATTCAGATGTTCCGAGAAAATGAACCAACACCAGTGTAAAACAATGATTTGATATTTTATTAAAAAGTAAAGACATAACTTGCTTGTCAAAGCTAGCCCATTTTTTGTTTGTTTAAATCACAAAGTTTACAGACAGACGGCAGTGATGTCAGCCTCATCAGCTCAGCACAAATCAAACAGGGAGAACTACGGTCTTCATCCATAGCTTTTATTGGAAATTCTTTACAAGTGAATCCTCAGAACTTGCCCAAACCCAGCTTTTAGAGACTATAAATATATATAAAAAAGGAGGTGTAAAAGGATTTTGCAGTTGCTCCAAGTACAAAGAAAGCATTTACAGTCAGATCTCATTTTGAGAAGGGCAGTTTGCTCGTTTGTTGACATGTCAATTTTTACAAACATTGTTGACAGCTGTTAATCGTGTCGGGAAGCTGAATTTAAACAAAAACAATACGGGGCGAAAACAATCAGTGGCCGAAAGAAAACAGGAAAGTTTCGATGGTAACAGCACTAGAAATAACACGGGCGAACGGCACAGCACAGTACAGACAAAAGAGGGCGACCCAGCCACTGCCATATCAGTATACAGGTAATATATACACACATTTGATGGCAGGCAACCAAATAACTACACATGGTCTTCTGCACACCAAGAGCTAAAATATCCCAGCACTATGAAGCTCCCCTGCAGTGACAGGCAGGTGGTACAAGAGTACAGCTAGCAGCACTGCCGCTGAAGTACTTGGAAAATGCTGGCACCAAAGTAATAAAAGTGCAGGTATAGAGCGCCACCTGGTGACCACACCAGGAAATGTGCTGGAAAACCTTTGATTTACCTTTAAAGAGCTGCTTTACCCCAAGTCTGAGCTACTAATCTAATTGAGCTGAACCACAGCGCTCACTGTGTCACAAAACGTAAAAAGGGAAGATTTCTGCTGTTGACTATGCGAGAAGTGAAATAACTCGTGGCACGTTCTGAAGAGAGCCCCGTTTTAAAACCTTGCAAGTTCCTGGGTACTATTTATTATTTACAAATAACCAAATAAAAAGTGCAAAAATTATCAAAGGTTAAAAAAAATGCCCATTTGTCTTAACAAACATCACATCTGCTGCTTTTAAACACTGTTTACAAATGTTTATGCACATAATTTCAAATATAGTATGGTCCTGCAGCTGCTGGCATATTAAGTGTACTTTACACAGGAGGAGTGCAAACTGACGGATCATTTGAGGTACCTTTAAAGTGGCAGGGCACTACAGAGGGGGAAAGAGGTCAAACAGCTCTACAAGCCGACAGAGGGGGGGAGACTCAGAGTCCGTCCCTGATAACATCTTGGCACCAAAAGCTGGGATGAAGCTTTTTTTTTGTTTGTTTTAAACCGGTGAAGTGATTGGACTACAAAGCCCCTTTCAGACACAAGCTCCTTTCCTTCTAATGGCTTCACATCACACATTTCGCTTTTTCTTTCTTGTGATTGATAAATTAGCCAGTAAACGTGTGGCTTCACCGCGAGATCTCAAGGCTTCCTAATAAGGATTTCGCAAACCAGTGGTCGCCATCACGGTAGCTACATCCAACTTCTAAACAGTCTGTGGTTGCTAAAAATGTCCCGGGGCTCTGTGAAGCCTGAAAATTGACTCAGTGCTGTCACTAACAAGATTGAGGAAGCTGAGAATCTTGTGTCTGAAAAGGAATTTTGATTTGCAGTCTCAGCCCAGCTTTGGACGAAAGATTTAAACCTGGGCTAGGAGGGAAAATATATATTTATGTATGCATATGCTAAATCTAGTAAAGTCCTATGGTGTTTATCTATGAACATGGAATTAACCAAAGATTGTAAGCAAGTTGCTTCACAGAAAGAGCAATTTACAAGTGACTGCTATCAGCAAACTCCTAGATTGTTTCAGACACACCAACACGATCTGTTACAGTCAGCGACTTGTCACAGATGCTTGGGGGGGGGGGGGGGGGGGGGGGGGCAGAGAGCTAGCTGGACTCATTCCTGAAGCACACCAGTAAAGCCATGTCTCAACGAAGTGCGAAGACAAGTCCCTCTGATTACACTGTACTCACGTTTGGAGAGGACACAAAGCAGTTCACAACATTTAAGTCAAATTACACTTGTGTGTGAGGTTGTCGACTCTAAATCGAAGAGTCTTAAGAGCTATGAGGACCTCGATTATCTCAAATGTCTCATTTTTCTTGGTTGGAAAAACAAAACATCACCAATATTAAACATGTTACAAATATATATCAGTTTTCTTCTCTTGTTTTTTCCAAAATATGAGCATAGACTTATTAACACAAAAAAAAGTCCTTCTGAGGATTAGGTCCCGCTGGCTGTGTGAGGAGGAGATGAGGTGCTCGTGGTCATCGTTCTGAGGAGCGGGACAGAAATTTTTAAAGCAAAGAGAGATGACAGAAAACAAACAGCACCCTGGATTTCACGAGCGTTTCTGTCTCTTGGAATGTCGCTGCTGGTTTGACCGGTCCTCGTCGCTGCTCGCTGCCTCGTTGTCGCCCCGGCCCCTGCGCTTACGAGTTCTTCGTGTTTCCCGCTCACCGTCGCTATCCTGCTCCCTGTAATCCTTCCTGCCCGAGGTGGCAGAGGTTCTCTTACTTCTCCTCCTGCCATCGTCATCATCATCATCCTCCTCCTCCTCATCTCCATCCACCTCATCATCCTCCTCCTCCTCACTTTCGCTGTCGTCATCCTTCTGTCTTCGATCATTTCTGGTTGTTTTCCTCGCATGAGATTTTCCATTTGTCATCTTCTTCTTGGGCTCTTCTTCCTCATCTTCTTCCTCCTCCTCCTCCTCCGATGTTGCAGGAGCTTGGTAGACACGCTTGCGGGAACGCCGCCGGATGTAGCTGAGACCAGGCAGCAGCTTCTGGAGCAGCTCGGTGAACGTCTGCTCTGTCTTGACCATACAGGAGAGCACGGTGCTGCCCTGCTGGTTGTACTCCTCGGCATTGGAGAAGACCAGCTTTACATCTTCCAGGAAATCCTGGGCGTGGCGGTACGAGCCCTGGCTAAACTTGCCCAGCATTGTCTGATAATCCATGGGCTGAGAGATGATATCCAGGTAGTCCTCTGCCTCTTCAGAGGAAACAGGCTCCCTGAAAGAGGATTTAAAGCACGTGATGAGTGTTAGACTGGAGACTTGGGACCATAATGTGTCTCATGTTTTATAGAAGTCGAGAAACATACATAAGGCATATTAAATATAAACGTTTGAATCCTGTCAGACATTTATTGGAGGCAGAGACACAAATCCCTTTGGGGTTGCGTCATGAGGGAGATCCAGCATCAAACATGCAGACCTACCCATTGTGGTGATCCCTTCTGAAAAAGGGAGTCACATGAGTCAGAGTGGTTAATGTGACCACCAGCTACCTTGTCTCTTCAACATGTCTGAGCAGCTCCCTGAAGACCATCCAGCATGTTTAGTGCAGTAGTTATTATTACGATCATAAACTCTCAGAGGAGCAGTTCAGCCCCGCACCTTTCTCTCTCACAAATCTCTACTGCTGCCAGGATTAGCAGCTAATAACCAGCCATACAACCCACACCATTGCTCTGTATAAAATAACTTGCAGCGGTCAGCGCTCGATCTAGAAGGAAATAGTGCCCAAGAGGCTCTGGGCTTTGCAGTTTCACACTCTGTTTCTGCCAAGGGAAAACCATTTACAAAATGTGACTCAGTCTGATAAGCTTGTAATATTTCTGTGGCACACAGGTTTTTGAATGCACAAGTAGTTTCCATAGACAAATGCTTTCCACACTGATGGAAGCATAAATACATACATTATGTGGACAAAAGTACTGGTCCACCTACACATTGAGCAGTGCACCTAGGTGCCATGGAAACCATGCCACGAAGCTCCCAGCACACAACGTTTGTGCTGATGTTAATGCCAGAGGAGGTTTGAACTCTGCAGAAACTGACTCAGTGGTCTGCAACAGAGTTTCTCCTAAACACTCAAGATGACACCAGTAACAGCTGCAAGTACAAGGAGTCAAGAAACTTCACAAACCACCTTGATGCAGTGGTGACATCCTATCATAATACCACTTACATTCAGTGAGCTCTTCAGAACAACCCACTCTTAAATGTCTGTAGAGGCAAACAGCATCAAGCTAGGTGCCTGATTTTACACACCTGTGGCCATCAGGTTCAAAACAGCTACATTCAAAGAGTAAGAGGTGTGGCCCAACACTTCTGTCCCTATAATGTCTGTAGTTTAGCTAATAATTGAAAATGTTGTTCAGGAGTCAAAGTGGCTCCTGTTTGACATGTACTTGTGTCACATTTCTTCTTCCCTCACCTGAAAGGCCAGCTGTAGCGATATTTCATCAGCTTCTTGAGGATTTCCTCACACCTCTCCAGCTCCAGCACCTGTCTGCTCACTCCTGTCTGGGAGCTCTGTCGCACCTGCAGAGACGGCACACACAAAAGCTATAATTTTAGGACAAACGATACAAAGCTGGTCTGTTCTAAGCTCTCTGTAAACTTCGTACCAGTTCGTCGATGTCTGCAGGACTGTTGGGGCCTGTTCTCTGCTTGCCGCTCTGATTACTAGAAGAGGCCGACTTCTTTGATTTACTTTTTGAGCTTTTCTGCCGTGATGAAGACTGCTTATTTTTCTTTCTTGGTCTCACTGTGGAGGAGGAAAGACGTAGAGAAGAAGCAGAAGTAGAAATTAACATGTATAACGCTGCAGTTTCTCTCATGAAATCAATCCACATCCAACTGTTCAATTCTTGGCATTTTAAGAGGTGGCTCGAAACATTCCCAGGCCACCATGATTTGAACGTTCGCCTGTCTGAGCCTCACGCTTGAATTGAGAAAGATAACTGGCTCTTAGGTGCACCGACACCTCTCTGTTGAAACTTCTAAATCATTATCCTTGACACGCAGGCCTGAACTGACAGAAAGGATCATCCTGCCACATACTCTGAGTGAAGCCACAGTGACAAAGCTTCAAAGCCAGGTCCAGACCTGAGCTGTGCAGCATCACACAGACAATGAGACACAAAGAGGACAATGGCTGAAATTCCCCATCAGCATTCCTTTCATTCTCAACCTTCAGCACCAAAGATCCTCCATTTCCAAAACAAACTCAGGTCTTAAAGCCTTTAAAATTATCCTTTCTAGACCGTTAATGTCTTCACAACAATGATTTTAAAAAAAGGTATGAAAAAAATGCTAATGGTAAGTCAAACCGTTGTATTCCTCACCACCTCCTTAACTGTAGGAGTGAATTTAAACTTGGTCAAAGAGTTACAATTTTTTTTAACCTAATTTTCTCTGTAAAATACTCACAGCTGTGTCCCATGGCTTTGTAGTCGTTCTCTTCTTCGTCCTCATCCTCTTCCTCAGAGTCCTCCTCTTCAGACTCCTCCTCATCATCTTCTTCATCAGAGTCTTGCTTATAGTTCCTGCAATGGAGAGCTCGCCTTTAAAGACAGCTGATGAAGTATAGGGCAGACACATCTGGGCTTCAGTTACACTGGTTGATCCGCTGCTCTGTTTGTGGAGCACCCTGAAGAGGGTCTCCTCTTTCACTATATCCAGCTACCACACCATCAGTGGGGTGTCCGATTACTGATCACATGACAGAAAACTAATAAAATAAACAATGTGTTTGTTAGACTATGTCCTAACCAGCTGTTTCTCAGCAACTGTACAGACAGGTTAGCATTAGGGACTGGGGCACAGGAGAGATGCTTTCTGTAGTCACTAACTGTCTGAATACTTTGATGTATATTTAAGGTGTATGTCAGCTGGAACCAGGAATTCCTTTAGCCTTTATTTACATTTTGGTTATCTTTTTCCTGTGCAAGATGGGCACTTTCAGTTATATTTTAGTCTCCTTTTGTTTTGAACTCTTTAGGGATCAGCTTTTTCAAAGAGTGGAGGACAGTTACCTTACGCGGGAGCCACGTCTGGCCACAGTCGGCTGGCAGGCTGGGCACAGCCACTCTCCATTGGGGACCCGGTATAGAGCTGGTCGCAGACAGAACAAGTGGAAGGCCTTGTTGCACTCATCACAGAGTATAAGTTTCTCATCATCACCTGGAAGAGATCAGCATCAACCATAAGGCCTTTTCTTTTTAATTTTAAAGCTTTAAGTTTTATTCTGGGTCTTTTTAGCAGCCCCACATATTTCCACCTCGACTCTTTTGCTTTTCCTGACCTTTAGTGTATAAACAGCTCAGCAAATCTCTTACATGTTTTCTACTGTCATCTTATCACTACAGGTTCACCTGTCGGCCTGCGGAGTGGTTGGCTCCGTATGTAGATCTGCCTGACACTACTACTCTGATGTGCTTTGACCCTGCAGTTGCTGCCCTGCCTGGATCTACACTCCTCCAACCTCAGCACAGATGGGTTCTCCCAGAGCACTAGACAGGAGGGCAGAACATCATTTGGCAAGTGCAAAATGCTTCACTCAAACAGGATCTAACCTTTATGAAGTTTACATGCAAATTAACACCATAATAATCTGGCAAATTCAGAGTGAAACTAGATAATAGTGCAGTTTTTGTTGTCCTCTCTGGAATTTGAACTGTGCGTAATCAATAATGCTCCCATCAGCTGCAAATAACTGGTGATGTGCGTTCTCCCACACAGAGCGGGGCAACCGTGGAAAACATTTCTAACCTTTCCTGCGACAGACTTTGCAGCGAGCGTTCTCAGCAGACATGTCCCACTTTATGCAAGCGTCCAACATTCCCAGCAGCACGTGCATGCGGGAAAATGTCTGGGCCTCTCGGATAGCGGTCTTCCACTTCTCCACTGCTGTTGCTACCTGTGAGGAGAAGTAAACATTGAAACTAAAATAATTGTTTCTTTGTTTTTTTCAACATTTTTTACTTTATTATTTGTTTTAAATATCAAAAATCAGAATTTCAGTTTCAAATGAATAAAACTTGACCCTGATTTGGCTCCATACTGCTTTAGCATCAGAGTGCTAACAGTTCATCTCTTTCCTCTTACCCTGGCCTCTTCTGCCAACCGCTTCTCCTCATCCACCTCTTCAGCCTTGCTGCTTTCCTCTCCTGCTTGCTTCTTCTTCTTCTTCTGCTTAGGAGCCATGAACCCCTGCAGGAACTTTTTGATTACACAGGCCTGAATGGTGATGATGCACTCGCCGAAGTCTTTCAGGCTCTCCATGTCTTTCAACTGTGACAAGAGGATGAAGCAGACAGAGAATTTCAATTCAAAACACAGACGGCATGCCCAGTAAAGCCACAAAACTTCCCCGATGGGTGCTTCACGAGGAAAGAGCATCTCTCTAGACCAGTTAAACATCTAAGTACAAATGTTTCATGGAGATCATACTCCCTTAAAATTTACAAAGCACACAGAAAGTAATATTTCTTGTTAAATCAGCTCCCCTATATTACAAGTAATCCATTTAGAAAAAAGGTTAAGGACAGCATGATGCGTTTTAAGAAAAATAATCATAATTTCAACAATATCAGGTTTCCAACCTGCAGTGAGTCCCAAAATCTTCACATGCAGAGTTTCAGTAACTAAACTAAAAACAGTATTTTACATCTTTATGACTGAAATAATTTGTGTGTTTAGAAGGACATTTACACTTTTGTGCTGTAGGCCCACACTGGCATCGCCACACCAGGGTTGGCAGTGAATTTTATTGAAAGATTTGAGTAATCAAAAATGACCAAGCATTTCTTACACCCTGGAAAGCCAATCAGTGGGCTGTTCTGACCCCACATTTGTTTACACCGTGGCTTTTAATACTTACACTAAACATTTCAGAGCCTAACTGTGTACTTGGTTCTACCATATATGCCTTCCACACTGAACATGATTTCAAAACATCTGTTTTCTTGCACTAGTTATCTGTCTAATCAACCACTATGTCCCATGCCCATTGCCTGATAGCCTGAACAAACACTGACTACATGCTGTGCCCTTTTAGTAGAATTTAAACACAGATTTTCACTAAAGACTGGGAAGAGTCTCATTTTCAAACTGTCTGACTATTCACCTTATCCTCAATGTCCACGTTATCGTCCAGGTACCCGAGGCCGCCCTTCTGCAGGCGTGAGGCTACTTCCTGGATGTCGCTACGCAGATATTTGAGTAGCTCTGCATAGCCGTCACAGGTCCTGAGGCCGAGCCTGGCTTTCCGGGTCAAATGGATGGAGTGGAGTATTTCCTGATACCTGACACAGTGAGAGGGTATTTGACATTATCACCACTGCCACCATAAAAATCATAGACATGAACTACAGACAAAAAAAAAACAAAAAACTTAACTCTGCAGACTGGATAGTTTTATGTGGGTTAAAACAATCTCTTATAACACTGCATTCACCTGCTTTGTATATTTGACTTTAGTTCACTCTCTCTGACCCCCTGAGGATGAAGACTTTCCACCAGTTCCTCCAGCTCAGCTGAACTGTCACATATGAACCTGAAATCAGAAGTGAAAATGAGGAGAAGATCAATTAAACAAAAAGGATAAAATGCATCAAATGAAAGTGGAAAAAGGAAAATAAGGACAGACATAGACACCTACCAAAGGTTCTGTCCCTGTTTGGGAACAGTAGTTTCTATACAAACATCTGGTGCTGCTCCCTGCTGGGCTCCTTCACTAACAGCACCGTCTACACTGCCATCATCTTTTTCAGTTCCTGCAACATAAATAATAATTTAGTGTCTCAAGATAAAGCCATGTGTGGAAATTTGTTTCTCAAAAACACACATTAACTACCAATTATGTGCAAACAAGCCTGCACACAGAGCAAACAAAACCAGAAAAAAAAATTCTATATCAGTTAATAAAAATATTTGCATTATTAGATCTAAAGAAAACAAACATTTTTCAAGAGAATGTATTTTTGCTTACCTTGTGAATCAGGAGCAGGGGCTGCCTCACCGTCCTCCTCCTCTTCTACCTCAGGCTCAGCTGGTTTTTCCTCTGGTGGAGGGGTGAAGCTGTAGTCTATGCTTTCGTGCACCCAGCCTTTCTCGATGTACAGACCAGGAACCACATCAGAGAAAAGCCAGAATCTGCACAAAAACATCACGTATGGTTACAATTTACCAAAGTGCTTCTGGTAAATACGTCGTTAGTCTTTTAATTTTGAAAGACTAAGAAACGGCTAAAATGTCCAGAAATTTTGTGATACCCATTAATTTATGACATTTACAATACAACCCTGACTGGGGATGTTCCTGGGGACTAAATTCTTATTCCCCAACCTGACTAATCCACTATTCTAACACTGAGAAGCAATCAGATAAAGTCACATTTGAGACCAGTCTAATGAACAATGTCAGAAGCTCCCTAAAAAGGCATTTGAAAACAATAATTATTAGTACTTTAAATGACAACTTAACCTCTGAAAAATGAATCAATTAAAACAATCAGTCATCCATCAATTTCTTCCAGACTTCTGTCCCCAGCCACCTCCCTCAGCTTAACTGGGCATAAACCGAGAATACCGAGGCGTTCCCGGGACAAACAAGAGATGCAATCTCTACAGCATGTCCTCAGTCTACCAGGGTCTTTGTCCTGGCAGGACACGCCCTGAACACCACACCAAGGAAGCAACCACCTCTGCTGGCTCAGTTCAATGTGGCAGAGTTACAGTTCTACTCTGAGTCGCTCCCAAATGGCTCCTCACTCTATCACTAAGGCAGAGCCCATCTGTCCTTCAAAGAAGTCTCATTTCCATCGTTTGTATCCGTGACTCATTCTTTCACCTTCAAAATAACTAACAATAATATGCTTTGAAGAAAAAAGATCAGGCTTAGATTATCTGATTTGTCTTCAATGATGTCAGGCTTGCAGCGCCATCTAAGGCAAACAGCTGCATGACATTTAGGACACAGCACTTTACCTGTAAACAGTTTCAATTAAATTAATGACTGGTACATCTGGTGCAGACGATTTCATCTGTGAGCAGACATGATGTTTTGGCTCACTGAGTTGATTCCTCGTGTTAAGTACCAACCTGTTGTGATTTCTGTCGGTACCTAGAGGAGTCCTGCGCATCACTTGTCTCGCTTTGGTTATTCCATCCTGAAAAGCCCTCTCTGCAGCCGCCCTCTGTTTACGCATCCGCTCCTCTTCAGCCTCCTTCTCCATGCGTTCTAAAAGAAATAATAGTAACCAAAAATAAATAAAGCATACTATGTAATGAATCAAAGTTATAATTAGTATCAATCTTGCTTAAAAACTGTACCTTTGTTCTGTCGGTCCATCTCCTCCTTCTCCTTCTTAGCCTGCATGGCCATTAGTCGCCGGCTCTTCACTGAGCTGATCATGTCCTCTGGTTCAGGCTCAACCTTTACTTCCTTCTTGACCTCCTTTTTAGAAGACCCTTCTTTTTTCTTCTCACCTTTAACCGCATGGAAAACACAAATATGTTAATACAAACTGTATATTTATTTACAACGTCTGCTTTTAGACCCCCAGACACATGTGTTGTGCGAGACTTCAAATACACACTAGACTTGAAAGGCATCTACTTTCTCTGACAATTCTTAGGGTATAATGTAGATGAACAGTTTAGAAACTGTGTGTAAAGTACACATTTGATTCACAGCAATATATCGAGACTGGTAAAACTGATGATCCCTCCTACCTTTGTTCTCCATCTCCTTCCGCTTCTTCTTCTCGGCCCTCTTGCGGTCATTGGCCTCTTTCAGCATTGCCAAACGCTCCTTCCACAGCTCAGCTGACCGCTGCTGCATTGCATCAACATGGTCTTCCACAGAGTACGTCATCAGGATCCGGTGGCACAGCGCCACTAACAGGGTGACTTTCTCCTCGGGGCTCAACTCAAACACCTCGGTTGTCTCGAGTTTATCCAGGAACTCGCTGGTCACCACATCGTCATATCCACCAATGGCCCCAGAGTCTTCTGAGCCCTGGCCACTCTCCTCACCGTGAGCGTCACACGGTCGCAGGCACAACCGTGCCAGCTCGGAAGCTGAGTGCATAGTCAGAGGAATCTCAGATAAGGGCATGTCGAGCTCACTGTAGCCCTCAGCCAGCTCATCCTGCAGTAATGTTTGGAGCAGCACCACCAGCACACGGTTTAGATAAAGGAAGCCAGACCGTTCCCCAGCCAGCGCTTCCATCAGAGCCGCTGCTGTGATGGGATACTGGTCATTTGGCATCAGCAGCCCTAAGTAACAGTGAAGGAAGTCCACAACCATGGCCACATTCCCAAACAATGTGTTGGGCAACCCCTCAGGCATGTCCACAAGCTTGAATGCAGGCAGAGGCTTGCCACCTTCGATCTCCTGATCTTCGTATCGGCGTGACTGTTCACGGCGGACCAGCATCTCCTTCTCTCGTCTCTCCTTGGCCTTTTCTCTTAACTTCTCTTTGAGTCCCTCACGCCTCTTCTTCAGCTCTTCCTTCCTTTCCTCTTCACTCATGGCTGCCCATCGCTTCTTCTGCTCCAGAAGCTCCCAGCGTTTCTGCACTAGCTCCTTGAGTTCCTCTGGCAGGCGACTACGATCATCTGGGGACAAGGTCTTGGCAGCTTTGGAGATAAGGGATGAAAGGGAGTTCTTCTTATCCTCTTTACCCTTGTTCTCCTTGTAGTAACGAAGGAGGTGGAGAGCCATAGGGTGTAGTGGCTTCCCAAGTTTCGGTGTACCAATGCCAGAACTACGAGCTCTCTTCTTTGGGCTTCCTGCAGCACCGCTCTTAGCCAGATGCAGTAGAGTCATCTGCTTCATCTTTGGCCCCTTAGCACCAGCTTTACCGTCCTTTTTGGATGCTTTGAGAACATTGAGTTTCTTCTCACCACTCTTTCCAGTTTTCTTTCCTTCTTTTTTGTCCCCTGACTTTTTGCCAGATTTCGGAGTGGAAGGAGTGGAGCCTTTACCTTCTCCTTTCTTAGGGGTTCCTGAGTTCTTTACCTTGAGTGGAGAACCATTCATTTTTATTTTCTGAAATACAACCAAGTGACCATTAAACATAACAGTGACGTTTGAGGGATACCTCATAAATTAAATGACATTTCACCATGTACACACAAGCTGACTAACCTGCATGTGGCCCCAGATGGTGGGACTAAGGGGCATGCCTAAAGCATCTTTCTTCTTTTTCTTCTTCTTTTCTTCCTTCTCATTGCCCGAATCTTCTCCTGGAGTGTCAGCAGTCTTGAGCTTCTTGTTAGGCTTACCCTCTGGAGATGACAAGCTCTTGCGCTTCGTGGAGGGATTCTCTGCCAAGAACTTGAGATGTACACAGGAAGGTGAGTCAAGAACATGCAATACTTAAAAACTGATTTAAATAATGAGCAGCAAAATGAAATAACTAAACTTACCTTGTGTGGATCGAGAAGAAAGTCGCTGAATTTGCTGGGCAGGTTAAATTTTTTCACCAGTTCATCTTCAACCACCCAGGGAGCACTTTCTCCCATGCCCAGCCTTAGAGCATAGTGTCGGATGAAGTAGCGCATGATCTCCTTGGTTGGAGGACGCTCTGTTCTATAAAGACTGTCCGCTGGGACGTCACAGATCACCTATGACACATGTTGGAAATTTAGAGTCCAGTTTTTCTTAAAACCACCAAGTCTATTGTCCACAAGTATATGAACCTTACGTATAACCTTTTATAGTCTAAAAATAGAACACACTCCACACACCATTTCTTGAGTGATGATGTAATAAAACAAAACAAACCTTGTCCTCATTGATGAGCTTTACATCATACTTATGAGGAAGGAATTTAGGCATTGCCCATTTCTTCCTCTCTTCTTTCATGGCAGTGGGTAGTTTTCTTGGTGAACGTCGTGCTCTGTCACCTAAAAGGAAGCCAAACATCATATATTGAACAAATACTGTATAAATAAACAATTTTAACCTGCTTATTCAAGCAGCATTTACAACATGTTCTTAATTTTATCCACAATGCAAGATTTCGCTTCTTAAAACTAATTGACACTCACTCAGACTCTCCCTCCTGTTCTCCTCTCGGGGAGGAGGCTCCTTCCTCTGGTTTTCCTGGCTTGCGTTCTCCTTGTCGCTGGATGGAGAGTCACAAGCACCTTCAAGTTTCTTTTCCCCGGACTCACCCTCTGTGTTTTCCAAGGGGTGGATCTTTACCACTGTCACTCGCAAACTTTTCTCCTTCCCCACCTGAAGCCAAGATGTAAGATTTGACATTATATGAAAAATTTTACACACACACTATAACGTTTAATGCAGTAAATTATCAGGTTACAAAAAAAAAAACAAAACACTGACAATATTATAAGATTGACATTACAGACAAGTTTAGAAATGTAATAAGAGTAAGCTGTCAAACTGACCAGGAAGTCGCACTCTTCATCCACGGCATATTTGGTGAGGATTTCCACCCAAGCCATCTCAACCAGTTTGTCTAAAGACACTGTGTTGTGGTGAACCATCTCAAGGACTGGTTTCTCAAACCACTTTGGATACTCCTCTTGAAGCCTGCACACACACACACACACACACAATGTGATCAATGGTTAGTTTATAAAAAGGTAACAAATGTGACACCGTCTTGCAGCTCCATCGTTCTCTGTTCATAGGGGTTGTGATGCTAACACAGAGTTTATCATCACATGATTTGTTTTACTTTGCTTAGATCTGCAGTGCAGAAATCAACCTGTGATAGACACACCGTGACCCTAAACTGTAATAAGCAGAAGAAAATAGATGGATGGATTATTTGCCGAGGGTTGCCAGTAGGGGGAGTAGTTTCTCTTGGCTGACATAATTAGAGTATAAATACTGTACAGCTCATGATCCCGACTTACTTCAGCTCTGGGCCGCTGAGCACTGCTCTTCCCAGTCTCTGCTGTGACATCTCTTTGGGCCATATTTATTTTTTTGTTCTCTCTCTTGCTAAAAGGACATAGTGATCCCATATGCCAATACATATTTCAAGTCAAATGGACTGAAAGAGATGAGTTGAACCATTTTATTATTTTCCATAGGTTTTTCCATTTGCAGATCAGGATAAAGGAACTCAGGCCCTTGCAGATTCAAGGATGACTGAGTCACTCGCTCTCTAAATAGACTGAGAGGAGGAGCACAAGATTTATCCAATCATAGCAAAGCAGTAAGCCTTGTGACCTTCACTGGGGTTGTATGGTTCCCTTCTTTGTTGATACCATGAACTTCTGTTAGGTGACTACTCTGTATTTCTTGCACAGTCCTTCCACATAAGTAGGTGTGGTTTTTACAATCAGAGATTTATGCAAACCAGGTTTTACTGGACATCTGAATACAAAGGGCAGGACGTAAAGAATTGAATCTGTGCATTTTCACTCACTCAACAGCCTTTATTAAAAGTGCATACTCTGTTTGGTCTGAAATCAGCATAGTAGACCAACAGAGCTTTCACAAGTTAACATGGAATAATGAATGTGCATGTGCAACACTGTGGATGTAATACTAACAGTTCGGTGACTTCTTGTTCCTCCTCCCATGCCTCTTTGTGAGTGAGCTGGCTGCTTCCAGTGCTCTTGCATGTCCAAATGCGTTCACTATATCTCTGTAGGCGGGCCTCGTACTCTCTGTGTACATTCGGTCAAGGAAGTTACATCATCCAAATGTTTTCCTATTTAGGGTTTTGTTTACGCACAACAAGCAAGATGCAAGTCAATAAAATTCCATCATGACATTTAACATCACTGAGCATAATGAGAGGTCAAGAGACACCCAGCATAAACAAATTTCAAAACAAATCATCTGTGAATAGTCCTGTCCTAACAAGACAAGGAGAGGGTTAGGGACGGGAATGAATAATGATTTCAGAGAAAGTCAGAAAGATCAGTTGGACGCTGTGTAATGGAGTATACTACATTTCCATGGGTACTCTAACAACATACCAAGTCAAATTCCCCTAGATGGGACTGTTTGACAGCGTAGTGGTTCACAAAGCTTTATTAAGACAATAAAAATGGATAATAGAGTTTAGACACCCACATAAAGTCAAATATCATAATCGATTATCCATATCAGCATATTATGGACACTTAACACTAGCTACGTGTGCCACAGCAGGTTTCATAACCTTGCTGACAGTCGTGGACCTTTAAGAGCTTAAAGCGTTCATGTGAACGTTTTAACAACGTGGTAAAGTTGTTCAATTGTGACAACAGAAGAAACCAAGCTAACAACAAAATGCTATCATAAGTCACTGGACACATTTCAGTCAGCCCAAAATACGAAAGTAAGTTAAAGCGAAACGGACTCTGAGAGGCTTCTGTGCTAGCATTACCAGCTAACACATTACCAGCCGGGGAGCGGCGTCAGTCTGGGCTATTGTGACATAATGGGATACCTAACGTTAGCAACTGGCTAGCTCACCCTGTTAGCATTGCCAGCAGAACCGTAAAACATGGAAGTGAAAGACTCCTTTTCGCCCTTCTCTACAATGACGTGCTATTTACAGTCATATATTTAGCTCGGTTAGGTAAAAAGCTAACTAATAGGTAAAATTATTTAATTACCAGAAACAGCGGAGTGTTAGCTAGCCAGCCTGTCAACCCAGAGTAAACTGTGTACATGCGGGGAAACACTTAACGGGGGAGAAATGTCAGGTAACGTCAAATTCCTTGCTTTAGCCAGCTTTATAGCGTTCTACTCGTGACTATGGGCACATCAGTTCAGCTAACCAAGACAAAGCCCGCTATCCAGTCTATCGACTGGCTCGATAAGTCGAGACTGATAACCAGCATCATGTTAAAGGATACTCTTTGTTCCTGAAGGCCTCCTTGGTGTGCTCGATGATGTAGACCTCCTCTCCCGGGCCTGGTGGCTCGGCTAGCGGCTTAGCCAGCGGGTACGGTTTCCGGCCCAAAAGCGGTGCCATTTCAAATCCAGAGATGGCACAAGTGCCGAAAGTAAAAAAAGATTTTCTAGCAACAGACTAGCGCAATAGTACACAATGGTATGTCCTTTGCATGTATCCCAGTATTAAAAATGTCAGAGCCGACAGATAGCACGTCTCACGTTACCGCCGGCAGGCCCGGCTCTCAGCGTGTAGCAGCTAGCTTTCTAGCTAGCAGGCTGGGTTATCTCGTTGCAAAACAATAACAGTGCGCCGCTTCTCGCCGCCGGACTCATCGCACCATCCTTTGCTCTTCTGGAAGTGGTGTCAGGCTATTTTTTACGCTGCACCTTAGGTAGAAAACACGCTGGCAAACGTGTCCCCGGACTCAGTTGTTAAAGTTCAGCACCTTCGGGTGAACGTGAAAGGATGCGAACCGCACCAAAATGAAACTCGCGGTAACCGTCAGTCAACAGCAGGTCTGGCGGCTGTACAGTCCCGAGCAAGTGTTCGCAAATTAGGCCTGCTCCCTTTTAAACTGTACTCGCTGCATGCTCTGAAGCTCCTTGGCGTCAGGTAACAGCGTGAGCAAGCGTTGCAAGAAAGTAACCTGAATCAGCTAAGAGGAGGTTAATTCCCTGTCGAAATGGCGGGAGTTTTCAGTCCACCGGCACTGTGCCTCATACCCTCAGAACTCTGTTTCCCCGGTAGCAAGCAGCGTCGCGCGCATGTCCCGCCCCCTATTCGCTTTCACTGGCTGTCTCGCTGAAGCGCCATCGTCAAATTTGCCTGCAGGTTTCTCAGTGGTTGAATTGTCCTGTCTATTCTCAGTCTTTTCCGATAAACCACGCCCTCATATAATATACATGAGGCAATAGGGTCAGCTGATGACAATAAAAATTATATAAACCGTTGAAATCAGCACTCTTAAATCATATTTGAATAGACTGAACATGGGTTTTGTCGATATCTAACGAGGAGCTGTCTTGTTCAGTTATCGAATTAATTTTTAAAACCATTGTCTGGACTCCATTTTGAATATGCTGATTAAACAATAGGTTACCCACTACTGGGATTCCTCATGGTGAATAAATCCTTACTTTGCAGGATCTTCTTCGTCTTCAGCTGCTTCCTTTAGGGGTCGCCACAGTTAACCATCTCACCCGATCTCTAGCATACTGCTCTGTGAAGCCAGCCCCTCTGCATGCCTTCCTTAATTACGCAAAACTTACTCTGTGCGCTTCCTCTTTTCCTCCTGCCTGGCTGCTCCATGTTAAACATACATTATTCAGTTTATTTACTGTGTCTTCTCTGCATTTCCAAACTGTCTCAGTTTTGACTTTCTAAATGCTCAGCCTGTCCACGCTGTTCACCCCCAGCGACAATCTGAGCATCTTCTGCTCTGCCACCTTTTGTTAAAATGCATTTTGTTAGAGCCATCGTCTCCAAACCATACTTCAGTAAGTTAAAATGAACAGTCGCATTTATTATGATTTACAAAATGTGTTCAGTTATAAACATGGGCAAATAATATTATAGAGCAATATATATATAAAAAAAATCATATTCTTGCATGTGATAAGCCAAAAGAAGCTTCTTTTTTTTAAAAGGAGGGCACTGTATTTAATACACAATGGCACATCTAAAAACAGCAATTTGCATAAAGCTTCACAAATAACACCTTTTCAAAATCGCCAATAAACCTTCAGAATAAAGCAACAGCGTATGGAAACATGCATCATTTCAGCTGCGGCTGCCAGGAAAATCAGACATTTACAGCAACTGCATGAAAATACACAAAGCCTGCGAAATACAGTTCAAAATGCCCCCCCCCCTCCTTTTCAAGATGAAAAACGAAACACAGCATGACTTCAAATATCAATTCAAGTAGGGGGAAAATAGAAGATTTTGCAGTTAATACACATTTTCTTAAAAGCTGAATTTAAAATAAGCAATATTTGCGTAAATATATGAAGAGATCCAGAATAATTGTCAAAGCTTTGCTAATCTCACAACAACTGAGGACATGTTTTGTGTGCATTTTGACAAAACGATCATAAATAAGCTATCTCAGAACAGCGTTCTCTCCTGTGCAAATCTTCTTTAAGGGAGGGGCTCCTGATTCATCCAGTTCCTCCTGTTCAATGAAAAGAAACACATTTAATTAGACTGCAATAATTTTAGGAATGATTTAACAAAAGGAACATGCTTTTTGGTCTTCTTTGAGCTCATTTTTTAACGCACCTGGGTGTCTGGGGTGCTCCGTCTGACAGTTCCTGATGATAGAAGGTCCTCCTTGATGAGAGTGGGTGGCTCATCTGTGCCCTCCTGTCCTGAGTGAACTGGCTCTGCATCATCAAGGAGGCAGCGAGATTATATACTGATTATTAAAGCTTTCACAACCGTCACAACAAATGCGATGCAGTGCGTGTTATCCACATACCATCCACGCTCTCCTGGCCGAGCATTGGAGGCTGGGAGTCTTCAGCTCGCAGGCTGGAGGCATGAGGAGGGCTGACCTGCTGCGAGCTGGAGGTGCTGCTGCTGTTATCCATTTTAGGCTGGTAAACGTCAGACAGAAAGCT
Organism: Neolamprologus brichardi; assembly: GCF_056152115.1. Taxonomy (NCBI): domain Eukaryota; kingdom Metazoa; phylum Chordata; class Actinopteri; order Cichliformes; family Cichlidae; genus Neolamprologus; species Neolamprologus brichardi. Next base: position 13,200,334 of record NC_142117.1, on the reverse strand, counting down.
CTGGTTGCTGTTTTCATCTGGCGCGGAGAGGAAGGGAAAGGCACGGAACATGAGGTTACAGCTCTTACAGCATTTTTGGAATATATATTACTGTGCATTAGTCTCAAGCAACCTCTCATTTCTTTATGAAATGAGAAATAGGTCCAGTGAATTACTGTGACATATGCAAACATACATGAAACTGCAACTGAATATTTGGTATGACCACCTTTAGAACAGTACTGTTACTAATTTCTTTTAGATTGTTGTTTTAATTTAGACAGCATTAAGTACAAAACAAGTCAGCAAACCTTTTAAAAAATATTTTTAAAAGCCTTCAAACATACCAGTAAAATCCAGTAGAGAGTTGGTGTTTTCCAGGACCACATCTTTCAAGCCTCTAACTTCTCCACCGGTGGATTTGGTGCGATATATCTGACAATGGAAGTGCAATTTGTCAGTTTCAAGAAATGTGAGCAAAAAAAGGTTATTAAAAAAATAAGCTACACATGACAAAAGGCCCACACCTGCTTTGTTTCCGTCACTGGCACCCACTTGAATATACGTAAAGACGTGTCACCAACTGTCACCCATTTCTTCTCCCTGGGGATGTGATTAGTTTGATTACATTGAGACAGGAGCTCAGCAAACATCTTCCGCTTTCACCTGGTCCACAGCCTCAGTCTCTAACATGACATGCAGCATACACGCTCACGTTTTCTCTCTCCAACAGCACACAATGGACAGCTGCACAAATATCACAATGTGCCCACTAACAGGCATCGCTCACAGTGCAGGAGAGGGTTAAAACCCCCGGGGAAACGTCCGCGGGGGTTTTATGAATTACACTGTAATTAGACTAACGGGACAGTGAGCCGGAATTAGCCGCGCGCCGCATGTCAGGCTGAAGCCATATTGACAGCTCTCGGCGGAAAAACTCAGCTAGCCCCGCCCCCTCTGTCAAACTGGGGCACGGGTTGGTCGGCGTCTCCGTCAATCATCTAACTTTTCCGACTGAAGTTTGTTGTGCGACGCAGCAGATATCGGGCTTCGGTCTACTAATACCTTTCCCTCCATATTGTCCCCCCGCGGATCGCTTACGTACCATTTGCGCACTTTCTCGATGGCCGCTAGCACCTTTTTGATGTCGTCTTTAGCCCGACTTCGCGTCTCAGCGCGGCCCGATCGTCCCGACATCTTGATGCTGTTATGATTCATCTACAGATGCATCTGAAAACTTCAAGACCAAGCCCCAGTCCTCCGTTACACTGGTAATCTCGCGAGATTCATTCGTCACATTTTTTTCTCCCTTTTTTGTCAGCTTCATTCTGACACCTTATGTTCACACTATATATATAATGTACTGTAAAGACAGGCTGGGCACGTTTGATTTTATTCGTCTTTTTTGTCCATTATCCATCCCTTCTGACTATAGTGGGGGTTTCTATTTAATGTACAGTTTATTCAAATGCTGTACTTAATGACAGCTTTGAAGGCTGTAAAGTGAGACGTGGGGATTTTGTTTTCACATTAAAAAAGGCATTCTCCTAAAAAAATAAAAAATAAACCCAACATGTTGTGGGGTTGTCCCCCTGTGCAGAACCCCTGTCATCTTTAAAGTGAGTTGTTAGCAGCTCTACTCAAAACTACACTGCTGTGCAAAAGTCTTGAACCACCCCTTATTTCTTTATATTTTGCTTCCAAGCAGCCAGACTTTCTTGTCAGTTTTTACCAGTGGTCTTTAGGAATAGCTCTCCAAGCTTTCTGAAGATCTTTCAAGCTCATTGGGAATCAGCTATTAGGTCCAAACTGTGTACTTAAAAAAATGGTGGAAACTGGAGAAGTGGAAGCCACCACCTAGGATCTAATGTTCGCTGGAGCCTCATCAGACATGGTCTCAGTGGAAGGGTGGTTGCCATGAGGGGAAACAGGGAGAAGTATCAAAACCATTGTCTGATTTTGATCCACCATACGTAGCACCTGGAAAACATCTGATTGGCAAAGGCTACCTATTTCAGCATGACAATGAGCCCAAACACACAGCCAACAAAGAAAAAGCATGCCTGTATAGAAAATCACACCGCAGAATGCTATGAGTCATGGATCGGCCTCCCCAGAGCCCGGATCTCAATGTTACTGAAGCAGTGTGGGATCATTGTTAGAGAGGATGGAACAAAAGTCAGCCAACATCCAAATAAGAGCTTTGAATGTCCTTCAAGAAGCCTGGAGAACTATTCTGGAAAACCACTTACAGATTATAAGAAAGCTTGTCTAAGAGAGTTTAAAGTTCACATATTGACTTTAAGCTCATTAGATTTGTACAAACTGTGTTAACAATACAAATTAAAAACAAAGCAAATAAAATCCTCTCAGAACATCTTGGATCCACTGTCATAAATGATTACGTTTATAGTGCATAAAGCTCTTTTCTTTGCTTTTGTATTGATTTTTGTGAACTGAATTAGCGTCTTTGTATGTACTTGTTCCCACATGTAATCAACAGAGGGCAACTTTGAGTCAGGCATTAGCAAACCTGCTCCTCCCGGCCCTCAGGGGACACAGAGCAAAGGTTGTCAGTGTGTTGATTTATTGCTGAGATAGGAAGGAATCACTGACAGGAAATTATCCTTTGTTTCTTTGCTTGTCATCTGCAGATAGTAAAGGAGCAGAAGCAGGCCCAGCTTCTCTTTAAGCAACTTGTTTTCACTCTACCAAGAATGAAACTAGAAACATTGTGACAACATTGTCAAGTAATGTGAATATTTTATTTATTTATGCAAGTCTGTTAACACTATCATCTTTTTAGTAAGAATGAACATAAATAGATTAAAGCCTTTTTTTTTAGTTAACATCAGATCAGTGACCGAGAGAGTTACAATAAACTGGATGCTGCCTAGAAAAAATAATCTCAGCGATGAAAAATCTGTATCTTAGTCTCAGACTAAACATTTCTGTGGCGTACGTTTCCAGAATCATCACATTGAATATTTTCTTTTAGTGTTTCTATATCTGTTTGACAGGACATGATAAGACAGCTGAATGTGGGGAAGGCCACAGAAAAAGAAAAATGTCAACATATTAACTGATGGCGTGGGCGGGCACTGCTAGAGCTTCAGCCAGTGGCTGACAACACAGGGAGGAGTCCCAAGGCCGTTACTAGAGAAAATATCCAAATAACAGCCCAGCATGCAGCTGAAAGTTGTCATGGTACCTACAATGGCAGCAACTTCCTGCCACGACTTTGTGATTAAAGGCTTTTCATTTTTCAGAGATTGTGAGGTTTGCACATCAGCGTTGATGACGAACACTATGAGTCAGGTGAATTTTGTGCTTTTATTTACACACAATACCACACATGGACGTCCATCAGTTTACTCAAAGTTGTTGTCATCCAGAGGGAGCACGTACTCCTGGCTTAAAATGCAAAATATAATATTTAACTTTGGTTCATATTTAATTTTTTTTAAAAGCAAAAACATGACAAGTAACTGGTTGAAGAAATATCGACTTTTAAAAGTAAAACTAAAATATTTTGATCTTTGGCCATTTCATTGGGTACACCTGTTCAGCTGCTTGTTAACATTTACTTAATCAGCCAATCGCATGGCAGCATCTCAGCGCACTTATGCATGTAGACTTGATCAAGATGGTCTGCTGATGTTCAAACTGACCATCAGAGGGAAGAAGAATGCTGATTTAAGTGACTTTGAATATGATGTTGTTGTTGGTCTCTTTAACGAGATGCTGAGCTATTGGGATTTTCTTACACGACCATCTCTAGAGTTCACAGAGAATGGTATGAAAAAGAGAGCTCAGAGGAGGATGGCAACACTGTTTCCAGCTGATAGGAAAGCAAAAGTAACAACACTTGTTTCCAACCAAGGTACCATGCAGAAGAGCGTGTCTGAATGCACAACATTCAGGTACAGAAGAAGACCACACTGGATGTCACAAAAAACTCAGACTCACCAGAGAGAAATGTTGCCTCGTGTGATGAGTTGTTGGATCAGAGTTTAGCATAAACAACATGAAAGCATGGATCCATCCGGCCTTGTATTAACTGCTCAGACTGCTGGTGGTGTAATGATGTGGGGGATATTATTATGTTGGCACATTTCTGACCCCTTAGTCCCAAGTGAGCACAACTTCACAAAGCTTAAATAATCTCAAACTGGTTTCTTGAATGAATTCGCTGTATTCAAATTGCCTCCACAGTCACCACATCTCAATCTAATAGAACACCTTTGGGATGTGGTGCACAAGGACATTCTCATCACTGATCTGCGGTGTGATGCTGTCATGTTAGAATGGAGGAAAATCTCTAAGGGATGTTTCATGCACCTTGTTGAATCTTTGCAAACAAGAAATAAAGGCAGCTCCGAAGGCAAAAGAGGGTCCAACTCGGTGCTAGCAAGGTGTACCTAATAATCAAGTGACCAGTGAGTGTATATTCACAATATAAGCTGTAAGTTAAAATATAAGTAACAGCTGAGTCCACATGTGAGATTTACGTCCTCGCTAGCTGTCGGAATTTGGGAACTTTAGTTTGAAAAAGTGAAAGCGGAAGTGAGCCCTTCGCGGTGAGCTTGTGCGCGAGCTTTACGTTGGTGCCGCTCAGGCTGCTCCTGTCATTGACTGGGGTGGTGTTGGTGGTGGACGCAGAGGCCAAATGCTTCTGTGAACGGGGGCGACGAGTCCAGCAGCGCAGCATGGACGGCTGCCCGCCATAGTTAGCGCAGTTCGGAGTCTACTTCACTGTAGCCTAGAGAACGATTATAAGCTAAAAGCCTCTCTTTCTGTTTTTCCACCCCGCTGCTGTTTGTTCTTCTTCTGCCTCAGACGACAATGGATCGAGTAAAAAGCTCCATGCAGCAAGTCCCCAACGCTATCCCCAAAGTGATCCGACGGACCGGAGGAGCCAACAGCCTGGAGCTGGAGAGGGAAAACTTTGAAAGAGTGCAGGTACGGAGCACAGGAGGTCACAGTCATATAATAACGTTATTCTGCCGAGAGTGTGGGATGGAGGTCCCGGGCTGAGAGCCTATTTATGTCGCTGGTGGGAGGTTTTTAAAAAGTCATGTCAACTTAAACTATGCACAGCACTGTGTCACTATTTCTCTCCGTCTGACGCGAGAGAAGGAAATGACACGGGAGCCAGATTTTTCCTTCATCCTTTTAAACGAGTCACCGTGTGACAGCTGAGTCGATCAGGCCTACCCCGTGTTTGCTTTGCTTTCTTTTCTCTTTTTTTTTTTTGGATCCACATTGTTGTCACCTTCCCACACGTCTGTCTGAGATCAGCAGACACAAAACGAGCCCACTGTACAACAAAAGAGCTGTGGAGATGTGGGTCAGTGGCCTTTTGAATTCAGATAACTCTGTTGCATAAAAAAAGCACACAGGAGGGGGGCTCAGTGGAGCTGTATCATGTATGTAAAGTGCATCTGAAGCCCTGCATTTAAGGCAGGACCAGGGATGAGGATGAAAATGGGTGAAATTGTAAAACCAAGGTAACTGACTGTCTTCCTTCCTTGTGTTTAGTTTTCATGGCTGCTGATGAATAATGAATGTTGTGTGTCTTTAGTTATATATATATATATATATATATATATATTAGCAGGCTCCATATGTGCTGTGAAGCCTGCTGCTTCCTGCTTGGTGGTCTCCCCTCCCCTTGCCCCGGACCAGGCGCAGAGGAGGGAAAGCGGTGGGGGAAAGTAGGTCAGATGAATCAAGGCAGCGTGGTAGTGCTGCAACATGCTTTTCCCAATCCACTCCTGCTGCTAAAATCGGACAGTACAGTCCACACAGCCTAAATGTGCACAGTAGGTATTTGGCCTCGCTGCCTCTAGACGGTCTCAACCAGTCTGGCCCCCTCTCCGCCAGCCCGTCGCAGCAGCAGTATGGATTAAAGTTGGGGAAAGACGCATGCGTAGCTTTGTGCATCTCGAGCCAATCCTGGTCACTGGGTCACTGTCAGGCTCCTGAGATCACACCCTGTGGAAGGTGCCAGCATGGCAACGTAATGCAGGCACATAGTTGCTCCAGCTTCCGAGGAAACTGGAGGGGGAAGTGAATGTGTCTGAGCAGAAAGGTGTTTTTGTCTTGCTCTTGTGTATCTCCCATTAAAGGAGGGTGAAAATATTCAGGCAAGCTTTAACAAGCCCAAGTTTGATCTGTTGTCGGCAGATCGTACTACTGTTTTCGTACCAATGGAGTCAGTTTCTGCCTCGTAAAGGTGTAATTTTTAAGATAATACTCATTGGGATTTGTCACCCGTATGAGAGGAAATGCTTATGTTTGCTTTTTGTTCCTCGTGGTTGTTGTTTTTGTTTTGTTTTGGGGTTTTTTTGTTGGGGGGGTTTCTGATTGCGGATCCAGAGCTGCGGCAGGAGGTGCAGGAATCAATGAATGTGCTGTCTGCTTTACAGGGATCAACGAGAGATAATCTCATCTGATCTGTTGTGCTCTAAAGCTGCCTAAATCTGCTGGGTGGCTGGCTTTCACCTCTATAGAAATCCCAACAGCCTGCCTGCTTTTAGATATTTGTTTCTTTCACCAGCTTTTTTCCTTTCCCCCCCCCTTTTTTTCATCCATCCGTTCATATTAACAAGCTCACCTTAGATGTAAAACCTTTTTTTTATGTTATTTGTTTCTACTGCTTGGAACAGAATCTTATTATTTTTGTTAAATTTCTTGTTTTGCTGGTTATCAGTGATCTGTTCAAGTTTGTTTGGACTGTATAGTGTCAAAAATGACTCGGTATAATAACCCCTAATCATAGCCTCAATGCTTTTTTGCAGATGAATGAATCCAGGCATTCCCAGATTATTCCCAACGCTTCTTTATCTGATTTACCCTCGCAACATACTGTTTTAGCCTTTCATGCACTTAGACCGATTTCAGCATCCGTATTATAGAGCAGTGTGCAGAGCTCTCGGTCCACCTCTCGTTTGTTTATGTTTTGCCAGGAAAATTTGAAATAGGTGCAGGGATTTACTGAAACACCTGCAAACATACATGGAAATACAGTATACAAGACAAAAACTGTCCATTTTCTACATCTTACACATTACTTTTAACCGACTTTCAACCTTTTGCCCACTCAGCTCTTTAATTAAATTATAACTTTTGGGTTTTTTTTTTTAATTCCCTCGATTAGTTGAGTTTATCCAACCATATAACCCCTTTATACTGGAGAAGTACCCCGCCTACTCTGCCCACCCTGGCTTAGACCCACTGAGTTAAACAACAACAACTTAAAAATGACTCCAGAATCATCTGCTGTTAGTTGAGACAAGTTCAAGGCGTAAATTAAAAGCTGTTTGTTTTTCTTTTTTTTTACCCAAATGTCTTCTGTGGTTTTCTAACCACGCTCATCCTGAGAACTTCCTGCCCGATCCTTTCTGTTGTGTGCAAAATCCCCTCTGTCATGTCCACTCGGGGTTATAAAAAGCACGAACCAGGGCAACCTGATAGCACTCAGCACTTTTAATGACATGTTTAGTCTCATAACAGCGACCGAGTCTTTCATTTAGAGTTTAGGCGGATTAAATCTCCGGGGGAGTTCGTCTGAAACGTCATTCCGTGTTTTGGTTTGGGTTGAATCGTAGCCTCAAAGCTGTAGCAAAAACAAAGGAGTAAATAACACAATGAACACCAGCGGGAGTTTTTATCATCTTTTATCTTCAGGCTCCGAAATGTCCAAGATGCCAGCTCCCGGTCCATGAGCTCCCAGAGGACAGGAGAGGTTTTTCATTTGAAAGCTGGCGTAGGTAGTAATCTATGGACCAATAGGAACCATAATTAGTGCTTGAGGAACATTTCTGGGGCACCAGCTCCTCAGTTGGGATATGCAGAGTGAGCCACAGAGTGACACCACATTGTACGCATGTTACATAATGAAGGCCTTAAAATCAGACTGTCTGTCTGCCTCATCCTTCCCCTTTAATTGTCCATACTGAGGGCACTCCTGTATCTGGATATAAAAGTGCTTTGACTGTTTGACTGTTAATGTTCTCCTTATTTTCTATCAAACTGAACTGCCAGCATTAAGGTTGCTTTGGTTGAGTTTGCAGTCCTGTTCCTGGTGTTTTGGAGGAGTAGTAGAAGCTGGATGTTTAACTAGAGTCTGATTAATCCTTGGGCTGATTCGCAGGAAGTAAATAACCTGCTCTTAATGCAGAAGGCCTGTCCACCAGGCCTGCGCGATCTTTTAATTCCGTTTGGTGTCACGGCAGCTTTGGAATTCAGGCAAGATCGCGGCCTTTGGGCACAAGCAGGAATCAGCAGGGGTCTTTGTAGACAGGCGTTTTTTTAATCACGACGTCTTCCTGCCTCTCTTTCTCCCTCATCTTTTGTCTTTGCCTCCTTCTGCTCCCCTCCGCCGCTCATTGTCTCGAGTCCTCGTCGTCTTCTTTGACATCCTGCGATTCAGAATGCGCAGGAAGTTGTCGAGGGATATCCGCATGCATGCGGGATACACGCAGACGAGCACGAAAGCGAGACCATTAAAGGCGCTGAGGGAGCAGAAACGGCGGGTGGTGGTTTGTGGCCTCATTGCGCTGGCTGCGTGGAATAATGGAGCGGGACGTGAGTGACGGGTTAGTAAGTGGAACAAAGTGCACTGAGGAGTTTCTGGTGGCAATAACAATGACTCTGAATTACAGGTTGTTTTGGAGTTCCCTGCTGAGTTTTACGAGCACGGTACAGTGAAAGGTGCAAGGTGGAGACGGGGCGCTTGTTTGTTTCAGTCGCAGCAGAGGTCAAAAGTCAGACTGGAAGCTACGTCACCGGTGGAAGAGCGTGGTAGGGGGCTGCTTCAGCCGCCTGTATTTTATTCGTCGGCTGTAGCGTAGGAGGTAGAGCGAGGAGCTCTGCCAATCAGGAGGTTCGATCCCTGGCTCCTTTAGTCTTAGTCTGCACGTCGAAGGATCCTTGGCCAAGATACTGAACCTGATGCATTCATCAGAGTTAGCTTAAAAGCACTTAGCAATAGGAAAAAGAATGGTTGTATGAGTGGGTGAATGAGGCTTGTAGTAAGAAAGCGCTTTGAGTGCTCAAACAGAGCGAAAAAGCACTATAAGAGTACAACTCCATTTACTCCATGTGACAAACTATGTCATTGTCACATTTTCTTCATTTCAAATAATACAATATTATCATATAATTCTTTCAGGATAATAATAATAAGTCCAGAGGTCCTGCCCTGATCTTCACCATGCCAACACGAATACCAAATGTCAGAATGAAAATGAAAGCTTTTTTTTTTTTTTTTTTACTGCTGACACAATAACAAAGGTCTCCTCTACACATAAATGTCTGGGGCTGAAAATTCCCTGCTAGTTTGAAATAAGCTCATCAAAGCTGGGCTTTCTCGGCATTAGCTGGCTTGACCCAACCTAAGACCCCAGGTGGAAGATGACAGTGTTTATCAACTTTCTCTGTTAAGCCCGACTTTCTGCGTCATTCTCGGTGAGCGCTCACATAACAAGGGGGCATTTCACGCATCATATGCCTCTTCCTCTACACGAAAGAGTCCCTGTGAACGCTGCCTGCTCCAGTCAGAGACGTTATCAGATGATGGAGATAAACTCTTTAAAGAACATCAACTATACTATAACTATAGCAGTCAAATGTCACACAGGTTCAAATAATACGAGGGGGGTAATAATCTCAGGATTTAACACTCAGAGCGGTAAAAAAATAAATAAAATAAAAAATAAGCATTTAAACTCGAGTTAATGTATTTATTTTATTGCTAAGTGCGCTCTCGGTGCTGATGTTTATTTCTGGTGTGGTGGCTGCTCATCGAAGCTCTGTGCTGTGAAACATGAAAGGTTACTGCCCCGAAGCAAAATAAAGGAGCTGTAGAAATCGCTTTGATTTCTCGGCAGATCAGAGTCAAATAAAATTTATTGATTGAACAGGTGTATAGCAGAGACCTGGCAGTATAAAAACATTTATGCACTTTCTGTATCACCGGCTGAATGCATGCACGCTCCGGTGACGATGTGGTGCACAGTTTGCTGAGCTTAACAAGTTGCACGTATAAAATGCATTCCAGCTCTTAAAACCGAGCTGTAAATGAAGGAATCATTTCCTCCACCTGCTCCTCACCGGGGTCAAGCATGTGTTGCCACGGTGAAACTGAAAACTCTGTGTTTAAGCTCAACGTAGCTCGTTAACCCAATAATCTCGCTCCGTGGTAAACCCCTCTGATTCGATTTGCTAACATCTGCTTTCGTATCCCAGGTTACTGATGTACAACATATAGACATGATGAAGAAGTGGCTCCAGTCTGTTTTTAAAAATCATCCTGCTGTGTCAATAACACCTTATGTTAGCGCATTCACATGATAACACACCACAAACTCCTGTGTTTTAAAGTCTTTTTTTTTCCACTGCGAGAAATAAAGATATTCCAGGAAAAGTGTTGTGTCATAACACTTGAGTTTAAACAAGAGACATTTGGAGGACTTTAACCCCTGACTGTGTTTTGACATGGTACAACGACCTTTTCCAAGCCACACCTGCTTAAAGAGATATGACACACGTTTTCTAATATGTCATATGGCTGCTGAGTAGGAGGTTTAACACAAATAATCAGCAGGTTAGGTGAGCCTTTGCTCTTCTTGGTCCTTAACCCTTAGTCAGGATGACATCACGGTTCAAGTGGACTGTGAGAGGTTTACTGGAACAGGAAAAAAGATGGCACATGATGTATGCTGACAGCACAACCCAGCCAGCCCGTATTGAACTGCACTTACTCAGCAATCCTAGCCCACATCTGATTTAACTGCTGAAACACCTTGAGCACTTTTACATGCTTCATACGGCTAAATTAAAACAATGACTGAAACTCTGAGATGTGTCCTTTTAAAGCTGGTTAGACAAAAACAGAGATGAGTGTTGCTGAGTCAAAATGAAGACAGAGACAGAGTGGGACTGCTGTATGTGAGAAATGCTCGGCGATGGGCCCACGCCGTACCAGGAAGTGAGGAGACTCGGTGGAAAATAGCCTGCATTGTTTTTAGACTGACTGCTGGGCAGCCTGGAGGTTTAATGCGCACACCCGATAGTCTAATGAGTAACATATTGATTATTGTGGCTGGCCTGGCCTGGCCCTGGTTGGTCAGCTGTGATTGAAAGCCTGGCCTGGATTTTAAAAATGGATCCTGTGGGCTCACTGGCTGTCTCCGAGTCTTCTGTTGTGTAATCCCAGACTGCCTCGTTGATGTTGGCGGTTGTACTGTCTCTTTTTCATTGAGGATGAGTCTTTGTCACTCTGCCTGGATGTTTTGCGTTGTTGTTGTTATTGTGAAACAAAATGAATGATGAGCCAGCCCTAAGCCTGCCTAATGGTATTACACGATTGATAAGAAACTAAGGGCACAGATTCGCACACACTGGCGACTTTATACAGTCTAGTTATTGGCATCAGGATGACACTTCTGTGTGTACGGCTGAGTCCACACTTGGTCCCTAAAATGTGAATTTAAGTTAGTAAATATGCTGTTTATATACGCTCACTGGCCACTTTATTAGGCGCACCTGTGCAGCAGCACGTTAATGAAACTGTATAATGAGCCAATCACGTGGCAGCAACACAATGCATTTAGGCATGCAGACGTGGTCGAGACGACCTGCTGAAATGCAAACCGAGCATCATCCCGGTGATTTAAGTGACTTTGAATGTGGCATCGTTGTTGGTGCCAGACGGGCTCGGCTGGTCAGTTCTCTGGGTAAAAATTGACTTGTTGATGTTGGAGGTGAGAGGAGAATGACCACACTGCTTTGAGCTGATAGGACGGCAACAGTAACTCTCATAACCACTCGTTACAACAAAGGTATGAAGAAAAGCATCTAGGACTTACTGATCGAATTAATGAAGCTTGTATTTCAGTACAGAGGCTTAGTTTACGGGATTAGTAACACCTGCATTTTACCTGCTATGTCATGTTAAAATGGTATCTTTATGGAGGGTCTGTTAGAGACGACTCTCCCAGAATTTCCTGTGTCAAAAAGGCCTGAAACTTTAAGCTGTTGTGAAGCTCAAATCCTGCAGGCTGACACAAACACAGAATAACTGAAGACTCTCAGAGGCACCAGATGGGGGCATCAGTTGCCCAGGATTGAGCTCCTGGTGGACGTTGAGCTCCTTTCCCCCACTTTTCACCTTTTGAAAGTTGCTTTTTTTCCAGGCTTCACCATCACTGTAGTCAGAGTCAGGATAAGGCTTTAAGGCAGTGTGTGCATATAAAGTATTGAAATATAGGGGCTCTACTGTATACTGTCAGCATAGTTGAGTTGTTGTTTTCTTTGTACCACAGCCTTTTTGTTCTTTTGGCTACATTTTATCTAAGTGTCTGTTGTTGTTCCCACATCTTCTTCTCTTTCCTGCTTTTTCTGATCTTCACAGTGAGGAAGATGATTTAATTTTTTTAAATTTCTTTATTTTTTTTGGAGGTAGGGGAGGGGTAGATGGTCTTTTGGCTCCTGCTGCAGTTTAGATCAGGTGATCATCTGTTACTCCTACTAGTGAATGGAGCAGCAGTGGAAGTTGCAAACCCCAACCACCCCCTACCTCGTTTTGTTTCTCTTCCTGTTAGGACCCCCGGCGGTTCCCCGGACCCCAGTTTGAAACCCACCGTGTTTGAGCCATCCCACTCTGCAGGCTCCATGCTACTATTGTCTAACAGGAGAGCGGGCTATTTGCAAAATAAAGGTAGCCTCCTGCCTCAGTGTTTGCCCCTACGAGGGCTGATTCATGCGAGTGGGATGATTGTCTTTTCTTTTGCCCCTTTTAAAGTGAAATGAGCGCCTATCGCTAGCGGTAGTCCTCTGGGTTTTTCCTCCCAGACAGCTTGAGCTCCTCGCCGGGTCGGATGCTGAAAGTCCTCGCCGATAAGAGATCGCGCAGAGCTCGCGGAGAAAAGCAGACTGGACGCGGAAGGAAGCAAAGGAAGAATAGAGCAGCATTTTAATACCAAATCGGGACACATGTTGAGCTAACGGCCCTCGCCACCTCCTCCCCCCTTCTTCTCCTCCCAAATGCATTTGTAGGCTCAGTCGCTTTCCCGTTACTGCGCGTTAGGAGAGAGCCAGCAGCTCCGAGGATCCCCCGCTCGCCGTCTTGGAAGGACGATCATGGATCTGAGCAAAATCGTAAGTCCCGAAGAGCCGATCGGGTTGTCTTTATGTGAGCTAAGGACGGATATTAAGAGAAAAAAGGAGAAAGCGACAGGGTTTGCATGTTTTTGTGGAGGTGGGGGTGGTGTCCAAGAAGTCCTGAGCGCACACACTACACTCAGCAGGGTGAATACATGCAAGTTGGGCTCGGTGCAAGCAGGGACTTGCTCTGTCTGCTGTTTACATGGCAGCTAAATGCGTCCGTGGGAAGTTTGGGTTTTGTTGTGAAAGCTCGGAGGTCTCCCGTGGGTTTATTCCAGGGGTTTGCGAGCTGCTGTAGTGAAAGAACAGCTGCATTTAGTCGGGGAAATGATGAAACCAAGAGTCAGAAAGCACACGATTGTGTTAATGCAGCCTACTCTCTGGAGGCTTTACATTTCTAGTGCAAGTAAATGAAGCCATTCACACATTTGGCTTTAATATAGTGTTCTTCTGAGACCTGGAAATGTTTCCTGTGTTGACCGGAGCTCTGTTTATGCTGCAGGTTAGAGGAAAAAGTTCTGCAAGCATGGTTTAAATGTGCCATGAATGTCAATTACAGGATCTTATTGACAAACCTCAAGGCGAGTCTGAGTGTGTAGTTAAAGCTCTATAACACAGATTCAAGAGACTGGGGGCTCTAAGGGTGAATTTAAAGGATAACTTCTACACAAGCAGTGATGTTTCCAAACTGGCGATCGATGTGGAGTTTATTCCACATTTGCCTGTTCATCTTCCTTTGACTCAGAGCGATGGGGATGAGGCAAAAGAGGTGCAGCTTGGACTGCTGAAGCAGGTGCACAAGAAGCCTTTCATAGTGGATGAAGGGGTTGCACTTTTAGCCTTTTGTACAGAAGTGTAAGAGTGTGTGTGTGTGTGTGTGTGTGTGTGTGTGGTTTGATGAGAAAGCCTACTCTCTAGTAATCCTCAACCAGGTTAGAGACTCAAAGGTTTGTGGAGGAAAAGCACAGCGAGTGTAAATTCTGTAACGATGCACCGGATCCTGACAGGCTCTCTCAGCTGTGAGGAAAGAAAAAACCTCAGCCGCCCACGTGAAGTCAGTCACGTGTAGACATGGTGTAGGTAGGAGTAGCGATGGAAAGCTTCCTAGTGCATCACCTTCCAGTTGCAATTAACAGGTTATTTTAGCTGAACCTCGAGAAAAAGTAGTAAGTATTCCAATCAAAGCTTTTCTACATGTTGTTTCTGCAGACTGTGCATCACCGCTCCACCACAGGTAATCTGGTGATGCACAGCAGAGATGAAACACTGAGGAATGTGGCTGAAGGTATGCAGGGTGTGTTGTTTAGAGATGATGACAGCCCTCCAGCCCTTCCGCAACCCTGAAAAGGATAAGCGGCAAAGAATGGATGAATGGTTATAGACCTACAGTTTCTTTATGTAAATATACACTCACCGGACTTTTTTTTTTTTTTACCTTCAGGACTGCCTTAATTCGTCATGATATAGATTAAACAAGGTGCTGGAAACATCCCTTCAGTTGTTGTGGATTTGTAGGCTGTACATTCATGATATGAATCTCTTGTTCCACCACATCCCAAGGGTGCACTATTCGATTGAGACCTGGTGGTTGTCGAGTTCACGTCAGTACAGTGAACTCTCTGTCATGTACAAGAAACCAGTTTGAGATGATCTGAGCTTGGTGACATGGTGCTCAGAAAATATCCCCCAAATCATTAGACCACCAGCAGCAGCCGGAATAGTTGATGCAAAGCAGTATGGATCCATGCTTTTGTGTTGTTTACGCCATCGTCTGAATCTCTCAGCAGCAATAAAGACTCATCAGATCAAGCCACATTTTCCCAACCTTCTATTGTCCATTTCCGGTGAGTCCGGACCACAGCCTCCTGTTTTAGCTGACAGCAGTGTCACCTGGTGTGCTCTTCTGCTGCATCTGAATGTTGTGCAGTCAGAGATGCTCTTCTGCATACCTCGGTCCTAACAAGTATTGCTAGAGTTACTGTTGCCTTCCTACCAGCTCGAGGTATTCCGGGCTTTCTTATTTGACATCAACAAGTCATTTTTACCCAGAGAATTGTTCTCTCTGGATATTTTCATCCTCTTTTTTCCCCAGACTCTAGAGATGGTTGTGTAGGAAAATCCCAGTAGATCAGCACTTTCGGAAATACTCTGGCTAACAACCACACTACGTTTAAAGTCAATCAAATGACCTTTCATTCTCAGTTTGATGCTCAGTTTGGACTTCAGAATGTCATCTTGAGTTTCTCTACATGTCGACATGCCTTCATGCACTGAGTTAATGGCATTTGATTGGCCGATTAGAAATTTGTGTTAACCTGCAGCAGAACGCTTGCCCCAGTGTTGCATCAGCTGAAACTGTTTGTTTGAGATAAAATGAAAAAGAAGCCACGGAAGCAGATGATTGTGACGCCTGTGTATATTCGGTTATTGCTGTGCTGTGAGGTGGGGTGAGCTGAGGTGCACAGATGTGGCTTTTACTGATACGTCTTCAGGAAGTTGAGGCGAGGCCGTGAGGCTTTTTCACGCAGAGCTGCAAAGAGAGGAGGGGCTCAAAAGCCTGCCACGGGGATGAAGGGCTGAGAGTTTAATTGTGGTGGAGCCCGGCCTTCGGCCTACGTGTGACTTTAACCAGCTGCCACCCTCCACCTCTACCCTCAGCGACGAACCCATTGCTGTTAGGTCGCACGCTTCAAACATCCCAGAGCTGTATGTTTGCATGCTTTTTAGTGGGCTCTTATGAGACTGCAACATCCCGCTGGGCTTATCTGCATCACCCATTGCCCCGTTATTAATGGGACAGGAGATACTCGGTGCATTAGGTGGAAAACAAGCTCCCAGTTACAGCCTCAGGGGCCTGCACATGACTGGCAGCCATTGTTACTAGGCTGGTGGCTGGTTTCACCTTCACTCTATGATAAAATTGTACATTGCATTCCAGATTCAGCTCGCTGGGTTGATAATGCTCCCTCAGTGCCTGCAGTGACACCTGTGTAGCATGCATGGGTTTGTAATTTTTGCTCCCTGCGTGCACATAAGAAAAAACTCTCACTCTGCCCTCTTTGCGTCAGTGCAAGCCTGAATTTTGAGCGATGCGAGGAGGCTCACACGGGAGCAGATTTGCACGTCAGACGCGACACATAACATGGTCCTGAAACAAGCAACACAGAAGGCTCTGTTCAGACCGGTGACCTTTTCAGCCGGGTGGAGTCGCTCTTGGAAAAATGTTTGGGCCAAAAATGCTTTTCCAGTTATTATCCAATTTTTTTTTTTCAATGGATTTGTAAAAGAATAAATAAAAACTGTTATTTCATGCTGTTGTGACCTCTGAGGAGGCTGCTTGTTTGTGTGAAATGCACCACGGTAAGGCGAGCTCTGTTTCACCGCGTATACTTTTACTTGCGCACGTTGAACCATGAAGGCTGTTGTTTTATTTTCGAGGAAATAGGCGGATATTTTTAGTGTGTGAAACCTGAAGTCAGATACCGAGTGCACCGGAACCATGCTCATCGGAGGTATAGTCCAAAAAAAATGTTTACACCACTATATCATATTGCTGTAATCTGTGTTTTTAGATTAAACAGTTGGATTAGGTCATGCGTGTATATGTAGAAGGGAGGTTTCATAAGAACAAACACAGAAAGGCTTGTCTCCAAATCTGCACTTCCCCTTCACATCTTTGAGCTCAATGGTTTCGTTTTCCAGCTGGCGACTTTGTTTTTGGGTTTACTGTAATCTTTTAAAAAAAGACATTAAAGTCTGGCTACTTGAAGCCAAATTTAATAAGAGGTGAGGCCTGGCTAAACATTTTTGCACAGTACTGTATTCTCCAGGTATGACACCATGTGGAGACTCCAAAGGTTTTTAGAAAGAGATAAGACACAGTACAAATGTTGTTCTTAAAGCATTTGATAGTATATGAATTAAAGATCATTTTGGATTTTTCTATATACTGAGCTGGAGACAAAACACATATTCAGTGAATATCAGACTTTTATTGATCAGCTGAGCAGAAAATGCTATTCACAGTGTGCGTGCTTCACATGTAAGCGTGCAGGTGTTTGCAAACAGATGTGTGTGCTTGATAAGTTGTGTCTAAATATTACGGTCTGTGAAGTGGGGGAGAGATGACATGTTCTTTTTAGATTGTTATTTCAGGTCATCTGTAAGCGATCGCTGACTGCCCATTTTTAAATATCCGTGTTCCTAAAGGTCTGAGTGTATTCACACAAAGACACCTGGAGGGGATCTGGCAGGAAATGGAGACAGAGCAAAGTGTTTGGTCTCAGCTGCTCCCTGTCTGGCTTGACTGAGCAAGGTTTTAGCTGAAGGCGGGGGTGCTGTGGATTTGGGCATTTTTCAGCAGGCAGGAAATGGGCAGTGGAGGGTGTGCCAAGACAGGAAGCCTGACTGAGTGCCTGCAACCCCCCTCTTTCTCCCCTTCACCTCCACCCCTACAGCGTCAGCCACAATGACCGTGCCTCCTCTGCCTCACCTCAGCGTTAACAGGGCTCCTGCATTCACAGCCTGCACGTTTCCTGTTTTCATTCCTCCCTCCATCCCATCGCTGTTTACCCTTTTTATAGCAGAATAGCTGGACCGGTCTCGGCGGCAGCTCCAGCCTCGGCCTCCGTCTTTAATTTAGACGGGTAGCTCAAAAGGTATAACAGAGTTTGGTGTGTGCTCTGTTGTTTGGGAACAGTGACAGACTTGGTGAAAGCATTCTGGGCTCTTGTCCCCTGTTGGGTGTGCTGAGAGGTTAAATCAGAAGGAGGAAACGTTGCAAAAGGATTGGGAAAGCATGCAGCTGTTAAATACAGACATGCAGTCCTTCTTAGCTGTGCCATAATGAAGGTTTTAAGACCAGAGGCTTCACTTGTTGATATCATGCCAGAGTCAGAATCACTGGGAACATGGGTGAAGCTAAAGCAGACTCCACGGCCTGTCGTGAGCTCTCTCCTCCATCCACACCTAAATAACTGCTGTCAGATAATCATAGTACCATAACTTAAATTAATCACTCCACTCCCATGCTAAGGATGCCGCCTCCTCCTCCTCCTCCTGCTTAACCGTGAGACTTTAAATCCAGTAAGAACAAGTGTTGCCGAATTTACTCTCCCCCTTCTCATTTGGCCCTGCCGAGGTTTTCCACAGTCATTTTCTCATGATTGAGCATCACTGGCTTTGAGTTATTCTCGGCACTAATGCTGACATGAAATGTGCGACAGCGCGCCAGAGACAAAAATATCCGAGAGCGCTGTCTTTTCTCTGTGGCCGTCATAAAGTGACCACGATAAGATGACATGTCTCCGGGACTGACATGGGAATCAAATCGCCCAACATCGCTTTTTAGTCACATGCTGGTTGGGGAAGGGAGTCGCTCAGCGAGGGCCGTTTCGTTTAGCAGGCAGAAGATGCTTTCTCCCTCTGGGTGCTGTGCGCTGGGCCCTCAGTGGACGCAGCCAGACCACGATCAGCATATCAATGCCGCGCTTTCCACAGAAGAGCTGATTGGTGCTTGCCAGGCCCGACTTTGCGTGCTTTCAACACTGTATCAATAACACTTTGTTTGAAAGAAGAACTGTGGAAAAGAAGATGTTTCTGTAGATACCAAGAAGCAGAAAGGACTTCTGTGTTGCGTCGGCGAGTAATTGATTGATGGCTCGTTATGACTCTTTGCTTCAGGGCGGAAAGGGGAAGCGCAAAAGATGCCGGCCCCCTGCAGATGCAGTGACGTAGGTTCCCCAGTTTAAGGACTCTCTCTGGGCGGATCTTTGCTCCTCAGCTTTATAATCATTTTCCTCTCACCTGTGATTTAATTGCTCGTCATTTGACTTTGTCAACCGGTCTGAGTGGCTGCACTGCGAGGGGCTAATAGGCCACTGATTTATTGATGCCGGCAAGCCGCCTCAGCCAATGCCAGGAGATCTAGGCAGCTGGCACTCCCATTCAACCCCAACACAAAGTACAAAGTCTCACTGTGGGCTAATTGGGTCATCCTCATGTGGGAACCAGTTGCACTGGCGTTTACTCAATCATCCCTTGATTTTTTCTTCTTCTTTTTTTTTCTTGTGTGATGGAAAGAAAAGGAGAAGCAAAGCGAATTGTCGATGTTATAACTTACAGCTTCAATCCCTGAAGGCTGTGTTAGCTCACACGCAGATCACAACACGAGAGTGTCACAATTTTAGTGCTTGTGAGAAATTAGCAGCCAGTGACCATGACAGGAAACGCCACAAAAGTCACTTCCCTCATCAGTAAAATGTAAAGCAGATGTGGCTTAGGCGTAGACATGGTGTTTCAGTGTTAACCTACACTTTAAATACAATTTTTAGAAATATGGATCGTGTTTAAAAGAAGGAAAAAGGTGCAAAACACAAGTGTGTATAGATTGTATTCAAACTCTTAAGTGTAAAGAAATACAGCCCTATATGTTCATAACTCCTGAAAAGGATTGACAGTATTATCTTAATTTAAGGCTTTTTGTGTTGCCATTGGCCACATTTCATGTTCCAGCCTCCACACGCAAAGCTTCAAATTCAGTCTGTTTAATTCCAAATACTCACAGGTGCATCAGTCTGCACAGCCTCAATGTTTCTGGAGAAGAAATAGCTTTTTGAACGTGTTGCATCACTGAAAGCCTTTCTACAACCATTCTCTGTATCAGCCTCAGGTGGTGCAAGAAATCAGGGTTTCGCAGCTGCATGGGGTCTTTTCTTTTCTTTCTTCCTTTTGTGCATGAACAGAATCTTCAGGGTTGTTTAACAAAAAACAAAACAAAGAAAAGTATTCCAGTAATCATAAAGTTCCCATAAATTTCCAGATCCTGTCGTCAGACCCTCTGGTTTATTTGTAAACAGGAAGTCTAACTTTTTTTTTAAAGCACATGACTGATCATAACTCACTGGCCTTCCTTTTGTGGACTCTATCAGCAGACACAGGCTGTTTTCACGCGTACGCTTTTCTAGATCATATCCAGCGGTGCGTGTCAGGATGCAAACATCCGGCGACGACCTTTAACCTTTTAAAAAACAAGAAAGCGTGCGGCGTCAGGTTGTTATACTTTGTGCCTACATAGAAACAACTAGCTGGTGGTCGTCATGTGTCCCGCCACATGCCTGCGCTCCCCAGGCCACACTAGGGGTGTCAAACATAAGGCCCTGGGTCCTAAATCAGCTCAGTAAAGGCTCCTACCCGGCCCACTGGACAACTTTAGAGTGGATAGATTTTGAACTTTTCTTGCTGTAAGTTTTACGGCTTTTCCTTTTAATAAACAGTCCCCACCCATACTGCACCAAAGTATAAGCGCACTTTCTGTTATCCACGTCTGTCTTTTATCACCTTTATGATTCATAGCGGCGCCTGTTCACCATCGACAGGACTACGGCCTGAGCGCGGAGGGGCGGATGCTGTGCAAACAGCAACCAGCTCCTGAATTCCTCCTCGTCTTCTCATGATCACTGAATCACTCCTGTGACTGAACCAAACTCATAAATTAGATTTTTCTCAACAGTAAACTCGTGTGTGCCTGCCTGCTTGCTTTCGCTGCTGCTGATATGTCACTCAGAGTGATGGTGCGTGTGGAGGTGGCGGTCTATTGTCTGCCGTTGTTTTGACAAGCCAGACCCACATTCTTTTTCTCCGATCCAAACGTCATCTGTTTCAGGATTGTGGCTATAAGGAAAATATTTTCTAGATGGGCTCTCTCAGGCATTTTTTTTTCTCAGTAGTCTGCAACACCAGGTAGCGTTGTGGAAATCTGAAGTAGATCGAGGTGCACACACCCAGGTTGTCTTTCCAAAGCTAAATAAAACTCGCTGTAAACCTAGAATATTTATAGTCCAGTTATCTGTCAAGCTCAGTCACAGGATGCTGTCAGAACATTGTGCAATAGAAGATAACTCGAACATCAACATGTGGTGTATCTGCAAGATCACACCGAGACAGACTAAGAAGATATGGAGCCTTTCATTCACCGAGGTCAGCTCGACGCAGAGAAGATCTTAAAATTTTCCTAAAGAGACTGACAGAAATCCCTGCTCCCAGATCATTCCTCCTTTCATCTCTCCTTTCCCTTCCCCATTCCAACCTCCTTCTACCCCACTCCTCCTCCTCTTCCGATTCCTCGCAGTAAACTTCCAGTCCTGGCGGCTCACATACTGGAAGAGGAGGAGCGCACTCAGAACATCTGTGGGAAGTGAGATTATGAAACGGGCCTCCCGTCCTCTGCTGACCCCATCCCCCTCGCTCTCCTCGCTCTCTGCTGGAGATACCCTGCAAATGATAGCGGCAGGATACGCTGCCCTGTTTGGTCGTGTGTGCGGAAGACCGGCATTTCGGGCTCCGTTTGAGTCAGCTGTTTGGATGTAGAACTTTTCCCGGTTTTGTTTTCCCCTCGTGCTTAATGTCAGCCAGATGCTGCTTCACGTTGCCTCGCCTTCACAGAAACTATCTGAAAAACTCTGAAGCGATGTGGGTTCTAGAAGATTTATATTTATTTGTACTTGCAGGTTTTTCCTGGTCGGCTGCCAGCTGACATAACCTAAAAGCATCATGAAAACTTTCACACGACACCTAGAAGGCTTTTGAACTTTTCATGCACGTATCTATAGATGCAAATTTCTGTCAGTCCAAATGTAAATGAGCTATAAATATATCTTTCCTACACAGTTTGAGCCCTCAAGGTACTTTCTTACTACTCCAGGGGACAAATGAGTATCTTCCCCAAGGGTACTTCTACATGCAGACGAAGGGAAGCCAGGGATCAAACCGCTGACCTTCTGATTAATAAATCACCTGCGCTGCTGAGCCACAGCCGCCCCAGTCTCGCTGTATTGGACCGTTCAGATATTCCTCAGAGGATGAATCCAAATAAATGCAGCGATCTCTGATGTTTATTTGTTTTTCTCATCATAAGTAAAATGTGTATGGGAATTTCTCAGCAGGTGTTAAATGGTTTATCATAAAATGTCCGCATATCGGTGATCTCCACAGGCTGAGTCAAAGAGGAACTCCACTGGCAAGTTTCCACATCGCAGAAGGCGCCACCAAATACGTGAAGATATTTTGATAGTGAACTTGATTGCACAAAACCGGTTATGAGTCAGGTTATGTTTCGTAGATCAGCACTGGTGAGGGGTAGAGTTAAAAAAAAAAAAAAGAAAAAAAAAAAGACCTCAGCTGATGCGTCAGGCAGTCGAATGATGACGAAATTAGCCAGTGTGTAACGTTCAGGTCATATTGCATTGTGGGAAATTGGGAAATTTAGCATAGAGGATATGAAAGAATGAGATGTCTAATTCTGCCTCATCGCTTTAATCATTGGTGCTATAAACTCTGTTTTAGCTTTTCTTCTGGCACCATCGCTGGGTGATCATTTCAGTTTCTGTTTTTCATTTTTGGATCATTTCAACATTCTGGTTTCTGACCAGGCGCCTACAAAACAAATTGCTTTCCACTCAGACTCAAACTGTAAACTTCATTTTCAAAGAGCAAGTGTTTTCCTGCTAACAAATAAAACTAAAACGATGAAAACAAACGAGGCTGGATGTAGGAAATGTTTTATACCTCGTGCTTTCAGTCTGTGTAACGCAATATATCTGTCTGGCACAGAGATCAATTATTATCCCTGTTTATTTAATTTTTTATTACTATTACTCATGCTACTGCACTTATTTGGCGTGGCTGTAGCTCAGGAGGTAAAGAAGGTCTAATGCAAATTAGATTGACTACTGAGAAGTTTGGTCTTTCTATCCCCGGCTGCTCCAGAGTGCATGCCAAAGTGTCCTTGAGCAAGGTACTGAACCCCAAAGTTGCTCTCCGATGTGTTGTTAAGTGCGCATATGAATGGGTCAATGAGGCATGTTGTATAAAGCACTTTGCGCGGTTAGGTAAGAACCAGGTTGTTTACCATTATTTGGTTTTAGTCTGTTGTTAGGTGGTTGCTAAGACATGTGATGACTTTATAATATAATAAAACGCCTGATTTAAGTTTGGTGCCTGTAAATCAAATGTGTATTGTGTTGAAATTAAAAGGATGCAGGTGCGGAAATGCGACAAGTGGGCCATTCTAGGCCATTGGTAGGCTGTTGTTAGGCAACACAATGAGGTCACAATACCTGATATAGATGAGGTTTGGTTGGTGAGCCCCTGATTGTGTGTGAGGAGTTACTACTACTGTTGTTGATGTTATTACGGTTGATGGCTGTAACAAAATAATTTTACAAATATGGGATAAATGAGGAATTTTTCATCTTATTTATTATTGGCATGTTAGCATGGTACCATTAGCTTTTAAGCTATGCTGTGCAAAGTCCAGCCTCACAATCTGCAAGCATTGCTGGACACCCAGGCTTTGTTTTATTAAATAGTGGTTGTGTTTTTAATGCTTTTCTTTGAATAACACTTAATTTTGTAGTAGTTCGTAATATAAGTTATTTTAGAGCATGTTTAGTATGCCTCATTTTCACCTTCCTATGTTACAGAGAAAGAAACCCAAAAATATCCTGTATAGAAAGTTACAGTTGAGAGAAACGACTCCCTTTCAACTGAAACGAAACCCCAAACTAAACCACATTGGGATTGGTGGCTTCTGCCTCAGCTAAGAAGGTATACTCGCCACTTTGGTGGGCCAGGAAGTGCAGACCTGAAACATGTAGAGCCTGCACAAAGGTAGGCCACAGCGAGAGAGAGAGAACAAAAAGTAATTGGCTGTAGCAAAGAAATGCATGGAAAATGGGGGGGGGCCCACAGCAGCATATCTAAATGATGGCCTGAACCATGAGCTTTTATCTAAAGGGTAGTTTAAGAATGAGAGGGAGTGTCCATAGTACCTCCTGAAAGCCAATAGCGTGCCATAGCACAACCAGAAATCTCCACAAAAACTGACAAACTAACAACATCCAAGCTACCGGTGGCAGCATTTTCAGCCTTGTGACTGTGTCACACTGGGTTAGAGCAGAAGTGAAAAGTCATTCCAGTGCGTTCTGGTGGTTCTGTAATTCATGTCTGATGATTCTTTAAATTTGAGCTGAAGTTGGAGGAGCTTCAGGTTCAGTCTGGCCAACATTCCTCAGTAGATGTCACAGCACAGACAGATGCTCCCCTGCTTATCCGCACGTGTCTGGTTGCTGGTGCCGTCTCATTAAATCTGTCTGGTTACAGTCTTAATGTTAACTATGTTTGCTGAAGAGTAGTCAGTGGTGGTTTTCTGTCCGTCCTCTATCCTCTGCAGATGTTGCAATTGTTTCCTGCTCTATTCGTATATATGATGACATCTAATCCTGTGAATTAACACAAACACGCAGGAGAATTTAAAAAAAAAAAAAAAAAAAAGCACCTGCGCCGTTTCAGCCCTTCTTACATGCTCCGTCACATGTCTGTAATTTAACTTGCCGACTGCACTCCATGCTGAGATTTGGCAGGACACGCGTCTCTTTCAGGCTGCGAGGCTGTAGATCCTCCTCAGCAGCAGAGAGGAGGCCTCTCAGCTGCTGCCTTGAATACCAACTCTGCAGAAAATGGGTCAATCAGCGCGTTATAAAAAAACCTGGGCTGCCTCTTATTCCCCAGGTGGTTAGAAAAGGGAAAAGGCAACTTTCTGAAAGGTGGAAGGATGTCAAGTTTTAAAATGAAAAACTTGACTTGTTTTTTAGGTTGTTTTTTGTTGCTGTGAGTAAAAAAGCTGTGGGCTGATTTATTTCCTCTGCTTCTCTCCCCTCTTCTCTTCTGCCCTTTCTTTACTCCTCTTCACAGGCTGTCAGCATCAACAAGGCCATCAACACACAGGAGGTCGCTGTCAAAGAGAAGCATGCCAGGAATATCCTAACATATTATGTATGTGTGTGTGTGTGTGTGTTTGAGGAGAGGAAGAGCATTTGTTTTGACTTTGTTGTGTGTACAGAATCATCCTTCCGTAGCTGGAGGGCTGTGTTGGTGCAAAACAGCAGATTTTGTGTAACCCCGTCGTCTGCACATGGCCCTGCTGCACAGCTAATTTAGTCATGTGTGAAACCAAACGGAAGGCTAGACGGACATATTTCTGTTTTATCAGACAGCCTAAAAAGCACCAAACAGCTAACATCTAACATCCTGCACAGAGACGGAGCTAAGCAAAGGCCTCAAACATCAAAAAAGAGATCATTAAAAAAAATACACACACAAAGGAGATGCAACAAATGTTAAAATAAGAGTTTTCTGTATTAAGATTGGTAAATACTTAGGCTCCGCCAGGCTCCGACTACACAAACACTGTAAGCCTGTGATCCTTGACTGCCGCTCTCACCCTGCATCTTGGGGACCCATCATGAGAAAGGTGCCCACACCTTCTGGGCGGCAGTCAACCGGCTTCCTCTCTCCAGCAACGCTGTGCTCTGCTGGAAGTTCTGCCACGTCTTCCACAAGCTGCTGCGGGACGGGCATCCGAATGTACGTAAACACGAAAACTTTGTCTCCCTCTTATTGTAACTGTGTTCTGATACTCAGTGTTAAGGATGTTTCCCCTCTCTTTGTTTCCATTGTTGTTTCTTCAGGTGATAAAGGACTCCATGAGGAACAAGGCTGATTTAACTGATATGAGCAGGATGTGGGTAAGGATTATGTCTTGAGTATGACTTGAGCCCACACTGCAGGGCGCACTTAAAATCTTTTAATTTTCTCAAAAATTGACAGTGCGCCTTATAATCTAGTTTGTCTTATGTATGAATACTGGCTGTGCTTACTGACCTTGAACCGATTTTATGTGATACACGGCATTAAAAAATCTGACAAAAAAAGTTTTAGTACGGCTGCCGTAGTCAGGAGCCTTGTGGAGTAATCTGGGACCAAAACTCCGTCCACTTTAGGCCCCAAAGTCAAACATACACTGCAGCATCACTGAGAGTTAAAACTGTCTAAATTCTTTCATCTTTAATAAAATCATCAGCGTTGCTGCTTTACCAGGTGTAACAATTAAGTTTAACATCCAGGCATCCATGAAAACAGAATTTATTAAATTTAACAGATTTAGAAGTTAGCAGGAAGTTAGCTCGCTAATTTCCACCTAAACATCATATAGCATGTTCTGACTGAGAGATGTCTGAACAAATGAAAACGTACAGCTCTGCTGTCATTTCCAACATAAATGAAGACAGAAAACTAAAGAGCTGTGAGTTTTGTAGGATTACTGAAGTTGGACTAGCTGGTATATAATGATGTGCTACGTGATCGCTAGCGACACAGCTGTGTTAGCATAACATAAAGACAGTGAAGCTGGAAGATGAACGCCAACTTTTTTCCACACGATAAAAGTTAACGTGAGGGTTCCTGATGGTTAGGGATAAATCCAATCGCTTGGCAGGATGCTGTAAAGGGACCAAACTTCAGTCAGGAGAACAACTGAAATAATCAATCCACAATACGAGGTTAGTCATTAATATACTGCAACAACGGGGTAATAGAGCAGCTGCGAGAGAATTCAACATTAATGAATCAATGGTACAGAAGTGGAGGAAGCAAGAAGAATGAGTTGAGTAAAGTTTGACTTATCTGACTGTTTTGTTTCGCTTAATGCACCTTATGGTCCAAAAAATACGGTAATCTTCTTTAGTCATTACTTTATTGTAACACTAAAAAGGAATTGAATAAAACATGATACGAATGAAACATACTCATTACTAAAAGGTAAATCAGAAGTCAATACAAGACGAACAAATGTGACCATTTAAACTAGTAAGTCATGTCAGTATAGCCTGGGGTGTTACTCCTGTATTTACAGTGGCTCCATAGTGTAGTGGTTACACATATGCCTAGCATGTGAAAGATACTGGGTGGAGACACACATCACTCTGAGGTTTTGTTAGGAAGGGCATCCAGTTTAGAAATCTGCCAAATCAAATATGCCGAGCTATTTGCTGTGGTGACCAGCAATACTACTCTCCAGTAAAATTTACAGCTGTCGTCATAAGAGATGTGATCTATCTTTACTGAACCAGTTTTGTACAACCAAACTGTCTTTTGCAGCTATATGAAGGATGCCTTATTGTTATTGCCTTTAAGTGTCATTCAATTCTAGTTACAGTAATTAATGTTATAAATCATTCTGTGATTGCATGGTTTTCTGACAGCTTGGCATTATTGTGCAGCTTGGCAGTGGCTTGTGGGACCACTGCATTTGTTATGTGAAGACACGAAACATTGTGTATTATTGTCCCCTTTATTCTGGCATCGCAGTTGTGTGTGCAGAAGTGCAACGTACTGTAGAGGCGCTCGGTAAATGAACAAAACAAATTCTGCCAATTAATTTACGGAGGCAGTAGCTTTTTCGCTTTACTTCCTGAATTACAGCAGAGCTTAAAGTGCTTTCAGAGTAGATTATTTTCTTTTTAAAAGCATGTTGAGAGACCAAGAAAGCCACAGAAACTATAACGCAGCAGTAAATAAACAGGCGGCAGAGTTATTAGACATATAGTGCTCAGGCTATTTTTACAAGCTGTTAGATTAAGCACCAGATTAAGTTCACATGGAATAAACTTATGTAGCGAACCTCAGGCCAAGTGAAGGTACTCACAAAAAAGGCATTAACAGGCTATCCAGGTGGGTGTCGACTCATTAAAATGATCTTTCTAGGAGTTTAACATATACAGGTGAAATTTTTGCTGATTTACTTGGATTTTGTTCATTATCAACAGAGTACGGCTGCCAACTGTCCTCTTTGCTGTGGTGAACATAACAGATGATATTCATCATCATTTGTTGGTAGCCTGCTGCCAGAGTGTAGTGACAGACATAATGGACAAAAGCCACATGAGCTCATGTTGCATCATCTACCACCCTCATGAAACAGTAATGTCACCGAGGCTGATGTCGTTCTGGTTTGGGGGATTTGTGCTGACATGCGTTTAGTCTTGGTGGTGTAGTTAAAAAACAATACTGGAGTCTCAAGTTGTTTCAAAAGATTTTCAAAATAATGTCATTTGATAATATTTGATAATTTTGATAATATTTGCATTTATCCACCCCACTGACTTCCCTCTCCAGGTATCTTGTAGGAAGCCCGAAATATCTGCCTGGTTGAAAAAGCATGGATGAAAATTGTTTCCTGACATTATAAATGCAGAGAATATTTTATTTATTTATTTTCTTAATTACAGATAAGTTGCTAAAGTAATGAATTAAAAGTGGAAAATTGTCATAGCTAGCTAACTATATGCCTCATGAGTTAAATTATGTAGATAATAAACATAAAGGTTTAGATGGGCAGTAAAAATGATTAACTGTATACATTACATTGTTAGCGCAACCTAATGGGTTAATAGTTGAAGTAGGTAACTAAACTTAACTAGACTGAAAGTTGGAAATTATCTTAGCTAGCTAACGGTATGGCTCAATAACTGAGAGAGCTAAAGAAATGTTTTTAGAAAAAAAACAGAAGTTTTAACAAGCAATTTAAATGATTACCTAATTGTATAAATAAACAAATGAAATAGTCAGCTAAACATAATGGATAAATGATTAAAGCCTGTTTCCATCAGTAAAGAAAAACTATTTTACCTTCAGCAACTCACATTTTTACGTTAGCAGTTTAGCAAGTTGCATATCAAGTTTCGACTCAGGAATAACTCACAATTTTGACTTGCGTGCATGTGTGTGTGTGTGTGTGTGTGGGGGGGGGGGGGGGGGGGGCTGTTCAGTGGCACAGTTAACAGCTAAAATGACATAAATGGCTAAGTATTACATTAAAACTTGGAAATTGTCATAGCTAGCTAACAGTTATAGCGAGCTAACAAGTTGCAAGAGCTGGTCAAGTTGTTGTTCAACTTGAACAAATATATACATAAAACAAATGTATAAATAAATAGATTAAATAAATAAATAAATAGATGAAAGTGGAAGCCAAAAAAGTGTGAATAAACTGTTAGCTAAAATTCTTGTTAACGGAACATAACAGCTTAAACATTAGGCTGAGTAATCCTGAATGTACACCCAAATAACATATACAGATATATGTAGTATAGCGTTGATGAAGCAGTGTTGTCCATCTGAATGGGGCATGGATGGAAAATGCTGGGAACCGCTGATAGAAGTGAGCAGATTTCTCTTCATTATATTGATGCCGGCGACTCTGATGAAATGCAAGCGTAAACATGTGTCAACTGCAATATATTTAGCCACAAAAATCTCAAGAGACACTCCTAAGTGATTAATTGAGCAACAGCGACTGGGGTGGAGGTCTAAGATATTCCTTATTACACTAACTCAGTTTTGCTGATGTCAGTAGGGAGGAGGATACAGGAAGCTTGGTCAGTGGGACAAAGGTTGTGGCCTCTTTCTTTCCTGTTATGTCATTACAACCCTCACTCACAGGCTAGAGATATTCTACTTTT
Source organism: Neolamprologus brichardi (assembly GCF_056152115.1). Classification (NCBI taxonomy): domain Eukaryota; kingdom Metazoa; phylum Chordata; class Actinopteri; order Cichliformes; family Cichlidae; genus Neolamprologus; species Neolamprologus brichardi. The sequence goes on along the minus strand of NC_142117.1, from coordinate 13,170,824 downwards.
TCCTGGCGCAAGGATGTTGTCAACTGGGTTTTTGCATTCACCCGTACACTGTGAGAGTGACCTTCCACGGTGTCCCTGTGACCTTTAGAAGGAAGGACATGGGGACACTGTTTCTCCTTTGTTTCCTTGGATTTTCTTCACTTCCTCTTCTGTCTTTCTACATCAGGGTCACCTGAGTGAAGGCTATGGGAAGCTGTGCAGCATCTACCTCAAACTGCTCATCACCAAAATGGAGTTTCACATCAAAGTGAGTTGGCCTGACCTATAAAACCCATCACCACTCTCCCTCGTCTCTCATTATCTTTGTCTCAGACTCTCCTTTTAGTGCCAGCGGGTCTCTGCGGGTGGCTTCAGAGAAAATTCCAGCTTTTACACTAATGGCCTCCCAAGAATCTGTAATGTAGCTTTTATGAGACATCTGAGTAGAGTTAAGGAGGGACCAGAATACAGTGCCGGTGCTGTCCCAGAAGGTCTGGGTGTTTTTTGCCAAGGTTGAGGATTTTCACCTGGAAAGTGACAAACATGCATATGATGCATGCCTGCTAGTATGCATATTAATTCATTATTAGTAACAATTGCTCTAATCAGTTGTTTCTATTAAAAATGGATCACTACGTGTAGATTGACATTGCTATTTCACTACATGTTTTTAAATCGAGTAATCGAGTAAAAGTAGTAGGGTGAAAGTACAAAATAGTGTGAAATACTCACAGGGTGTTTCAAAGTAAATCCTTGTCGTTTGCATCTTTTGTCCGGTCTCCCTTCCCTCATCTCCAACCGCTCGTACAACTTATTTGACTCACAGTACTCAGACTAATTAATGAATCTTAATTTAAATAGCACATTGCTTTTTACAAGCATCAGATTGGTCTGGTATATAACCGTAACAGGGATTTTTACATTAAATTGTCTTTCAGAACCCTCGTTTTCCAGGAAACCTTCAGATGTCAAACCGACAGCTCGACGAGGCGGGAGAGAACGACGTCAACAACTTGTGAGTGTGGCGAGTCGCTGCTTCGGCTGCTCGTATTGTTTTTGTTTGGCAGACAGGACCGCTGTGCTGGCAGCGTTGCCTTTTTCTCAGCTTTGTGGAGCAAAAGTGTGAAATGCAAAATGCTTCAGTTGTTACCGGACAGTCACGCACGGATAATATGTGGCTGTTCATGGGGATAACCAAAAGGCTTGTTCTTTACTTTGACACATACTAACACTTTAACATGTGTACAGAAGATGTTTCATTTGAGGTATAGCCTCCACTCAGCATGATGCACGCAGTCTCCCATCTGTGCATGGACTGCACAAGTGTCCGGATCTGTTGTTGAGAGATTGCTCTGCATTCCTGGATGAGTGCAGGCTGCAGCTGTGCAGTGGTTACTGGTTGTGGCTGGCCTTTGATGAACATTTTGATGTTCAATAGGAGACATATTGGGAATAAACGGTGGCTAAGGAAGTGCCTGGATATGCTCCCGATCCGGAGAGAGATGGTCACGTAAGCCAACAGTCCTGGATCGGTATCTGCTTCTTTAATGCTTTGATAATAATAAACCAGACATGTTTTTGTTTGATATTTTCCCCCAAAAAAGGAGCAAAAGTTTGAGGAAAATCAGAAAAAATGGAAAGAACTGTGTAAAAGAAAGAAAACACTCGTCTGTAGGTTAAAAGAAGTCTAATGTTATAAGTGCTCTGTACCTATTTGTTAGATTTGCCATCGATGTTGTAATCTGAGCCGTGTATATCAGTGTCAGAGCCATCTCACGGACGCGGAGAGGTTTCAGTTGTCTTTTATTCGTTTTTGCGAGCCACGTGGATCTAATTAACACGGGCAAAAGGAAGACATGAAAGAGCTGTCATATAAACACAGCAAACACTTCATTTAGGATAGTTTGCCCATAACTATTCCTTTCTGGGCTTTTTGTTTTGTTTTGGGTTTTGCTGTTTCGAGGAGATTCCATGAGAAAGTTACTCTAGGAGAGCTTGCCTGAGCTGTAGAAAGTCCTTAACTCATCAACAGGACCCGTATCTGCTCCTTTGTTCGATGAAGATCCTGATGAGCACTGCCGGAGCTAGAAAATGACCTCCAGCAGATCACTGGTGTGAATGTCTCTGACCAAACAATCAGGACTTATAGAGGGTCCTGTTCTCACTGCCAGCACAGTGGAGTCCAACTGGAATTTGACATAGAATACAGAATTGGCAGGTTCGCTTTGAGCACATGTGACAGACATGAAAGGGTCTTTAGAAGCCGTGGAGAACATTATGATGCCTGTAAAGTTATTCAGCATGACTGTGTTGTTAGTGGGTCAGTGATAGCCTGAGGAGGTGTATCCATGACAACAACACCGCCATTAGGTATCAGTAAACCTTGGATCCATTGTCAGACCCTACCCTGGTGCAGTGGGTCCTCGGTTCCTCCTGGTACACGGCAATGCCCGGCCTCATGTGGTGAGAGTATACAGGTATTTCCTTGAGTATGTTAGAACTGATGCCATTGGCTGCCCGTCATGGTTGCCTGACCTAAATCCAATAGAAACCCTCGGGGACGTTATGTTTCAATGCCACCAGGTTGCACATGAAACTGGCCAGGAGCTCAGTGATGCCCTGGTCCAGATTTGGGAGGAGACCTCCGCAGGACACACCATCCATCATCTTTATGAGCCTCAACATTGTCAGGCATGCAAACAAACAAACTAACGAGCACCGTTATGAGTTTCTACAATGACATTTCGGTAAAATCCCTGTGGCATAATGTTTTTTGTTTTGTTTTTTTACTTTGATTTCAGGGTGTTTCTGAATCAGGTCGATCGTTTTCATTTCCATCTAATGATGTGGCATCCTTGTGTTGCTAACAAATTATCCAGTCCATATCAGTGTAGACATCCAGCATGAGATCTGATGTGTTTTCAGAGTGTTTACTTTATTTATTTATTTTTTTTAAGTTTAGCATTTCTATTAAAATGAGCTCTGCGTGTCTCTCTCCTGTCCTGTAGCTTCCAGCTGACCGTAGAGATGTTTGACTACCTGGAGTGTGAGCTCAACCTCTTCCTGGGTGGTAAGTTATTCTGGTCTGACTGCGCTGCCAGCTGTGCTTATCTGAAACCATGCACATTAACATTCACACACCCACAGATGAATGCATCCAAGTTCACACTTTCACAGACAGGAATACGAAGTCTGACGGATCGGAGGTCTCTGCACAATGGTGCGCAGAAATAAAGATGATGTCATGATATATATATATGTCACGTCAGAGCTCCACCTCTTCTGATTCAGTTTACTGCCAGACTGTTTGTGGATTCATGTTATATTTTAGCCCCCCTTGTTGTCTGGGTGAGTCATCCCAGGTTAATGTCTCTTGAAGTGTGGGTCGAGCTAAAAATAGAGCGCTGGGATGTGACCAGGAGCTCAGAAGAAATGCCGGGAAGGCTGTGTGCCTCCATTTATGAATGATCAGGAGGAAATTACATTCTGGTATCTATTTATCATGGCTTTCATTCAACATCCTGGTGATGTTATCAAACCCTCGTCCCCAACTCCACTCCTAATATTGCTCCTAAGCCTAAATCATATCTCTTCGTTACATTGGCGATCACATGTCGCGCTTTGACAAATCAAAAATCGAGGTTGCACCCAAATCTCTTATGCTGTCGTCAGCTTCCTCCTGTGGTCTGTTCTCTAAAAAGCATCACGTCATCTGGGGGTGAAGAGGCCAGACATCTAGGTGCATGCGTGTGTGTGTGCACGCTGTGACTAAGCAGGAAACCACACCTCAGCTTTACACATAGGCTCTCAGCGGCCGACTTTGGGGATAGTGTGAGCAGGGCAGCAGGGAAATGAAAGAGGGGGGGCGTAATGACAGCGAGTCACACAATCCTGTTAGTGTTCAGGTTGCTGCTCTCTCTCTCTGCGTCACTTAAAACCTTTTTTAAGTGCAGCAAGAGTGAGCCGTGTGCTGCTCTCAGACACTTTATTAGTTAATTGTGGCAGAAGCAGTAAAATGAAGAGCACGAGTTGATTGAGTCATGAAACATGTATGATTGATGAGTCTCCCACTGTTTGCAATAATTACTAGTGCTCATGTGTGTATGTGTGTGCATTGATTTTTGGGTCTGCATTTATTGACCGTCTCTCTCCTCACAGTGTTCAGCTCTCTAGACATGTCTCGGTCGGTCTCTGTGACGGCGGCGGGTCAGTGTCGTCTGGCTCCTCTCATCCAGGTTATCCTCGACTGCAGCCACCTGTATGACTACACCGTCAAGCTGCTGTTTAAGCTGCACTCATGTGAGTGACACACCCCTGCTGGCCGAGCACACACACGGCTGCAGGCTCAATAACTGCAGCGGTGCTCAGTGTTGTCGTTACTAAATGCAAATGTTGTGCAGTTTTTGAATATCGTTGAAGTGACTGGAAACTCTTGTTAGACTGGGCTGATTTGTTGATGTCTAGCTAAAGCAGGATTTCATCCATGGTGTTAACTGATTATTTCCATTTTTTTTGTATTAGTTGAGATTGTGCAGGAAAATAAACACAGGCCTTACTCTGAAACTTTTTTTTTTTTTTAAATCCTAAATGCTGTTTATGGTTTTCTGACCTTAGCTTATCCTTGGCTTAATCATTAGTGGTTAAGACTTAGTCTCACTGTGTTTGTTGACCAGTTTCAATCATAATTGTATTTTTAGTTTAATGTTAATTGTTTTCAATGTTCGAAACTGGTCAACAAATACAACAGCAACATTAGGTCTGCAGCTAGCGATGAACAAAACTGCCATTTTTTTTAAATGCATCTGTAATTTGTTGCTAAAGGTAAATAGTAGTCATTGCCAGCACATCTGTCTAAAGCACAGATGTGCTTAAGCCATTTAACACTAACTTATGACTCATTCAAGTGCAGTCGAATGATCAGTGGATGGACCAGTGTTGTGTCTACACGTAACAGACAACCTAACAAAGATCCAATGTCTTTACACACTTTGTAAACATTTTTGTGTCAGACTACTGGTAACAAATTCCATAAAATAGCATTTTTGCACCAACAAGGCAATTCTCAAAAAGCTATTAGTCTGAAACTTGGCATATCTCAGCGTGGTGTGCAGTGTGTCCTTAAACAAAATTTGAGGAAACTGAACAGATGCAGGACAAAAGAAGAAAGGGAAAGACTAAAAAACTATCCACAGCAGATAAACAGCATCTGAAAGTCACATCTTTAAGAAATAGAAAAAAGACCTGACACAGGACCTGAGTGATGCATCTGGACCTTCAGTTGATCCGTCTACTGTTCACTGAAGCTTCATCAGAAATGGTCTCTGTCAGGAAACAATGGAGTACTGCCTGGAAAATGTCTGATTGGCATCACTTTCAATTTTCAGCATGATAATCATCAAACACACTCCCAATGCAGTTTTGTTTGCCCGCTTCAATAAGTCACTGCACCTTTTCCAAGCAAAGTATAAAGAAATGTGGGTGTGGCTCGACACTTTTGAACATTTCTATACCTCAAAAATATTTGACATCATCATTTTGCCTACAACAGTAAAATCACAGACCAATAAATACTGTAGTATGGGCTTGTATTCAAAGTCTCACTCGTAAGCACCACTTAAGTACAAGCTGATGAAGCCCTGTGTCTCCTGAACTGCACTGGTAGGATTTCTAGCCTTACCTTTGGCTCTTAATATTCCTCAGATGTGTGCATACTTAAAATCTCTGACAGTTATCTTCAAAGATTGAGAGATGCGTTTCTCCTCTCTGAATTGACGGATTCCTCAGAACCACTCGGGCTCATGAAAATTTTCAAAGCCTCACTGGAAAAAAAAAAATTAACCAGCAGCTCAGTTTCAAAAAGCCTTTTTCTTACTCTCTGGAAATTGGAAATTTGCAGTTCTGAAGTATTCTCGTGTATGCAGTCAGACATGTTTTAAAGTATCCTGATCGACCTGTCTGTAAGTAATTCCTGGCTACTTGTCTTTGTGTGCACGCAGGCCTTCCAGCTGACACTCTCCAGGGCCACAGAGATCGCTTCCAGGAACAGTTCAAGAAGTATGAAGTTCACTTTCAGTGTCTCACACTAACACAGAGTTGGTCACAGTTTCTCTGAGCTCTTGTTACCGTGCTGAATGAATTTTTAGTGTCAGACCTTTTTGCTCTGTCTGCTTTTCTCAGTGAGGTTTTCCCGTTTCCTCTTTTTCATTTTTATATCTCTCCCCTTTTTGCTTTCAGGCTAAAGAGTCTGTTTTATCGCTCCAGTAACCTGCAGTATTTTAAGAGGCTGATTCAAATCCCACAGTTGCCTGAGGTGAGGACTTAAGCACATTTAAACCACACCTAAACGTGTAAAAGTTTCAGTTCAAAGCTTTTCTCTTTATTGTTGAATCCCATCGTTTTTCACAACTGAAAATGAAATGTGAAAGTCCTGACACGAGGCAAATTCATGTCACGCTTTCATGAAAATGTAGGCAAATTCCACTGTGATGAACCTGACGAAACCAGGACGTTATACAAAGAATAACCTCGTGCCTTTCTGATTGTCGCAGAACCCTCCAAACTTCCTGCGTGCATCTGCTCTGTCGGAGCACATCAGCCCCGTGGTCGTGATCCCCGCCGAGTCGTCGTCCCCGGAGTCGGAGCACGTAGTGGAAACGGACGACCTGGTGGACACAGACGTCCCCGTGCTGCCGGTAACCAGATAAACAGCTCTGGATGCTGTCTTCTCTGTTTGTCCAGCCAAATTATTAGGAACATCTGTGAACTCGTATAGGATCCAGTAGAGCCGCTCTGCCGCATCGCATAGATTTATATTTAAATGTGTCGTCTATCTAAGCATTTCCTCTGTATCTGGTTTGTATAGTATTAATTATGTTGTTTTTCAGATGCACATGAAATCCAGTGTCTCAGCTTATTGGAATATTTAATAAGATCAATTTTAAAAAATAAATAAAAGGTTTTACAGCATAGAAACAGTCCAACCTCAAACAGTTTAATGCAAATTATTGGTATAACATGTGATCTGCTCGTGGCACTGCTGAAGTGTTACTGAGGGTTTGACAGAAGCTTTCAGCCTGTCAGTATTTTTAGCTCTGGTGTTTCTCATCTTCCACTTGACAATACCTCCTAGTACGGTTCAGTTCAGGCGGGTCGATCGAGTGCACTAATGAAATGGTATACAAACCGTGGGCACGTGGAAAGTCGGCTTCTCCATAAAGTGCTCTAAAATCTCTTGGTAGACAGCTGTGTTGACTTTGGATCAAACACCTCCAACAGCAGCAGGTGACACAGCGCTCAACATCATCCCAGACTGCAGAAACCTCACACTGGACTCTAGATCCTTGATTTCCAAATGAAATACACAATTTACTTTTATCTGGGAAGATACTTTGAACCACAGGGGATGTCCTTAGTCCAGGTAAAACATTTTCAGTGCTGTCTCTGGTTGACAAGTGGTTTCATATTAGGAATGGATCGGTTTCCTGAAGATGTCTGAGCGTGTGGTGCTCTGACCACAGCCTCAGTCAGCTCCTTCTCTGCAGGCTCTTTCTGTGCCTGCTTGTTGAGGATGTCAGTGATGATCATCTGGGCCGCTGTCAAGTCAGCAGTTCTCCTCATGATTGTGCTTGCGTGTACTGAACTAGCCCGTCAGACACTCTGAGTAAATTACAATCCAAACTGTACAAACACAAACTGGAAAGGAAATATTCTAAATGCAAGAGATGCTGGATTTTCATGAGCTATCATAATTATCAAAGTTAAAAAAAAAGTGGTGACATGTTTCACGTTAGGTTGCTATGTGATTTGTGTGTTTATCCTTTTCAGGCTCCTGTGGAGACAAAGTTCGACGACCTGTTTGGCACCTCGGCTGCTATCGACCCGTTCAACTTCAACAGTCAGAACGGCATGCGCAAGGATGACAAGTGAGTGTCATTACAGGAGCATAGTGACATGAATAAATACTTATTGTATATAAAATTGGCCCAAGTGCTGAGTAAACATGTCTCTGGTGCCTGAATGGTACCGTGTGAATCTTGTTCTCCAGTTTTATGTAGATATGTATATTGCCAAGTATCTCTAACAGTCCAGGACACACGTGTGCCATTGTACCCCAAATAACTAAAGTTTTGCTTATGTTAACAACAATCTTGTAAGATCAGATTAGATTCATTTTTATCTGTGATGTTAATGACAGAGACCGGCTGATCGAGCAGCTGACGAGGGAGATCCAGGCTCTCAAAGAGGAGCTGGAGTCGTTCAGACTGGAGGTAAAAACTGCAGCTTTTTTTCTAACTTTATCCAAGCAGCATCCTCACAAAACGTGTGACCCTTTCTCCCGCTCTCCTGTCCGTCGCCAGAGCGGTCGGTTGTGCCAGGCTCTGCGGGGGCGAGTCAACGAGCTGGAGGCGGAGCTTGCCGAGCAGAGCCACCTGAGGCTGCAGGCTGTGGGAGAGAGCGAGTTCCTGAAGGCCGAACTGGACGACCTGCGGAGGGTCAGGGAGGACACGGAGAAGGAGCAGAGAAGCCTAACGGAGATTGAGAGTAAGGCTTTGTTTATTCTACACCGGCACATTATCTACTCAGTCAACGAGTCGAATTTTTGGTCACGGTCGTACACTCTACATCTGACATAGCCGCTTCACCTGCTGTGTGTGTGTCTCTCTATGCGTTCGTGCGACTTTTACCAGGAAAAGCTCAGGCCAACGAGCAGCGCTACACCAAGCTGAAGGAGAAGTACACCGAGCTGGTTCAGAGCCACGCAGACCTGCTGAGAAAGGTGAGACCCTCTACTTCATGAGATCCTTCGATCGCAGTGGCCTCCTCGTGTCCTTTATTTCTGTCAAGCTGAGGATCTGCTGTCTGAATTACAAGTGTTTCTTTGTGTGTCTGTATGCAGAACGCAGAGGTGACCCGGCAGATGACGGTAGCTCGGGCGGCACAGGATGAAGTGGAGGCGGTGAGGAAAGAGATGCAGGAGAAGGTGAAGGCCGCTCAGGAGGCGGCGGACAGACAGGTGAGAACGAGGCTGGTTTGGTCATCACTGCCAAACGTGTACGGAAAGCTGGCCCCGTGCTTCCAGCTCGGTGGTTTCGCTCCAAATGGTGTGCAGAGTTTGGTAAAGTTGGATTTTTTGCTGCAAAGTGACCAAACAGGCTGTTGTTTTTAAGATGTCTGACGTTTAATTTGGGCTTTTGTTGCTCAGGAGCGGGAGCAGCTCGAGCATCTTCAGGAGCTCCAGAGAGAGCTGGTCTCAAGCCGGGCAGAGCTGGACTCCCTGAAGACCAGCATGGCCTCTTCGCAGCAGGTCTCTCCTCTCCTTTCTTTGCTCAGATCCTAAATCCAGATCCCGGAGTTGCTGTGAAAAATTACAAAACTAATTTATAGCGCGCTCCCTGCCCTTTAACATGAATCTATAAAAACACCAGCTAATACAAGAGAGTGCGAAAAGATTAATGACATGGGTGACCTGTGTGATCTTTATGTATAAAGTCTTATAATGGGGCGCTGACACCACACGCTCTTATTCTAATCATCAATTATTAAATGATCTCAGTCACTCTCTAGCTTGGCAGCAGAGAAGGGTCAAAGTTAAATACAGCTGATATCCTCCTGTGATCCTGGAGCACACCAAGCCTCAGATCTGTAGATTTTTCTTCGAAGGAGTCAGGCTTTCTTGGCATTTGTAAAGTGACCTAAAGCAATAATTCTCCAGGCTTTCTGAAAGTTTGTCACAGTTTTTCATCAGACGCTGGTTCCGGTTTGACCCAGAGAGCCGTCAGGGGAAAACGAGGCTTATCTCTAATAAAGCAAATCATAGCAAAGATCATAGCAAATCATAGCAAAGATGGACTTTTAAGCTTGTTGGAATGAAACAAATGAGGGATGGCTCAACACTTTTACACAGTACGTTTAAATGGTAACAACACATCCCGGACGCTGACTCAAAGTTAAATAACCGCTTTTCTGTCACAATCTCGCTCCATAAAAACACGCTCCGTCCCCGTCCATCATCCACGCCCTCCATTTCTTTTTCATCGTCTCCTCTCTTAGTCACCGACTGTTCCTGTACACGAACCGCTTCAGAGACTCAAAGCGCAGCTTGTGTTAGAATTGATATGCTAATTCGTTTGTTTGACATCAGCGATTGAATGAAACGATTTTCACAGTGGAGAAATTTAAACAGAAGCAATTGTTATGTATTAATTTTTTCCCCTCACCGCCTCGTTTCTTTTCTTATTCGCGTCTCGGTTTGTTTGTTGTTTTTTTGTCATTGCTGAGCTGAATAGAAAAAGTTGCAGAAAACAAAGAGAGAGCGAGAGATGAGAGCGGTAAAAATCTTTAACTGCTTATGGAAACACGGATATTTAGTCCCTTACATTAGTGCAGCATTTCATTCCAGGATCTTAACTACGGATGTTTCAGAGGGGAGCAAAAAAAGCTGGAGTTGACGAGATCATTTACAGGAATATTCATAACGGGATAAGCGTAATTAAAAAAATAAAATAAAATCCCTGAATCATGCTGTTAACCCTCAGGATCCCCGACGACTGTGCCGTTTCTCTGCACATGCTCTGTTCCCTGTGCCTTTCATCCGTCTCTCAGCCTCCCACTCCTGACTTCCTATTCTTTGCAGCATCTACTTATCAACTCCATCACTCTTTCTGTCCTCCTCCGTCTCTCTCCAGTTCTTTTCGCTCCCACAGCCCACATTTTATCGCTCTTGTCACTTTATTTTTCCTTCTCCCCAATGAGCAGCTCTCACACCGCAGCTTTAAAAAGCCTAACAGTTCTGTTTCTTCTTCGTTTCCTCCTCTGTCTGTTGGACCTGCCGGCACCCAGGCTGTAAGTCTTTCACCTTTTCTTGCTTTTACACTTCACTATCTACCTGCAAATAAAAGGGCACGCACTCGGCTCAAGTTCCACTGCTCTCCTCCAAAGACACGAGGATGTAGCTATATTACAAAACCACAAATTCCCAGAGTTCCTTTATTTAAAGGTCAACCCCAAAGCTCTGGAGTCTGAGACAGCATGGTTATTGTGGTTAAAGATGAAGTGGGGTTTTTTTGTGTGTGTGTTTGGGTTTTTATAGTGAGGTCAGAGCTCTTCCTGATCCCGACAGCTGTGAATTATCCTGACCATCCAAATCGTTTCCTTCTGTTGTTCCTCTCACTTCATTGTTTTTGTTTTGTCCATGTTTTATTTCCTCGACACAGTCGAGCGAGGTGCTCGGCACTCAGCTGGCAGCGTTGGAGTCGGAGAAAGCCGAGCTGGTCCAGTCGTTGTCGAAGGTGGAGGCGGAGCTTGCGGCCCGGGGGGAGGAGCTAGAGCGGGTCCAAAGCTCGCTGGTGACGGAAAGAGAGAGCAGGGTGAAGAGTGCTGAAACCCTGCAGAACCAACTCAATGAGAAGGTGATGAATTCAAACATCTCCGCTTGTAAACTTCTTAATTTTAGTCACTTTAAATCGAGCACGTCGGAGACGCGAGCGGCTCGGAGTGTGCAGATTGCGATGTTTGTTAGTTTGACCATGTGCGTTTGTCCACAGGAGAGCAGGGAGCAGGCGTTAGAGAGCCAGCTGGCAGCGGCTCGTTGGGCCAGCCTGCAGGGCGCCGTGGAGGAGGCGAAGAAGATCATCCAGGACAGTCTGGCTCAGATAGACGACCCGGCGCACATCAGCTGCACCAGCTCGGCAGGTCAGAGTCTGACGTGTGGATTCTGTGCAGTGCAACTGTGATAGTCAGCTCTGTGTGTAGCAGCGCGTTCGTGTGCATGCTCTCATCAAGTGTGTCGCTGCATCTCTGCAGACTACCTTGCATCCAGGTGTCAGGCCTCCTTAGAGTGTATGGAGAGATTAAATTCTACCAGAGTGGCCTTCCTGGCTGACAACACGGGTGAGACGAAATCAGAATGTGAAAGAATAAAATTAGTTATTTGTTTGTAATTTGTTATCTTTTAAAATCACGCTGTGTTAATGCTGTTAAATAAAGCTGATGAATATTTGTGATCATTTTTACTTTCTTTTTTCTGCTGTTTTGTGCAGGTGTGTCTGAGCTGGTGCGTGCAGTGACCCAGTCTGGCCACCTGGTGGGCGACACCATAGTTCAGGGTAGTGCCACCTCCCACATGGTGCCTGTGGAGCAGGCTGACGGTAAGATTGTTCTCTGTGAGAGGTACAGAGAGATCATTTCAGTTTATGGAGATTTTCATTTCCTTACTTATCTGAACTGTTCTGATCCTTACACTCACTGGTCACTTTATTAGGTACACCTTGCTAATACTGGGCTGGACCGGTTTTTTGCTTCAAAACAGCCTTAATTCCTCATGGCACGCTTTAAATAAGGTGCAGGAAACAACCTACAGAGATTTGACATGACAGCATCACACAGCTGCTGCAGATTTGTGAATCTCTCGTTCCACCACATCCCAAAGGTGCTGTATTGGATGGAGGTCTGGTGACTGTAGAGGTCATCTGAGTACAGTGAAGTCACTGTCTGCTTAGTGATGGAGCGACTTTGGATTTATAACTACAAATCCACTCTCTCTTGTTTCTTTTTCTATTTATCCCACTCCAAAATTTGGATGTAACAATGAGACCAACTTTACAACCCAATAGAAACAGATCCATATTCATTTACTGCAATATTCAAACTGAATACAGGCTGCTGGCCATTGACATGTAGTATCCTTTTGACTTGAAGTCACCTGGAACTGTAGCTGTGCTGTAAACAAATAATGAAGCACAGTTTGACCAGAATAAGAACAAAAATCCAATTCAATTCAATTTATTTATATAGCACTCGTCACAGGATAAAAACCACAAAGTGCTTCACAGTAATATAAAAACAGAAATACATTTTTAAAAAAGCACAATCGAACATACAGCACAAATCTAATTAAAAGCCAATCTAAATAAATGAGCCTTAAGCTGCTTTTTAAAAGAATAAATACAATCAAGGCAACGTAATGATGGAGGGAGAGCATTCTACAACCTGGGGGCCACTGCTCTAAAAAAAATTCTCCTCTGGTCTTAAAACGTGTTTGTGGAACTACCAACAGCCTTTGATTAGATGATCTCAGGCTGCGAGAGGGAGCGTGGGGTTCTAAAAGATCAGAAATGTAGACAGAGGCATCACAATTCAAAGCTTTAAAAGTCAGTACCAAGATTTTAAAATGGATTCTAAAATGTACTGGAAACCAGTGTAATGAACGTAAAACTGGTGTAATGTGCTTTCTTTTTCGTGTCTTAGTTAAAAACCTTGCAGCAGCATTCTGGACTAACTGGAGACGGTCAAGATTCCAATAAGCCAGAGGACTAATGGTCAGAAGGCCCAAATGAAGCTAGTAATGTCCAGATATCTAGCCTATATTAGTTAATATTCATTAACCTATGTAAAGAGCACTTTTGCTCTGTTTCAGGTAAAGTGTAAATCTGCACCATTTTCTATTTGTCTTTTTTCTGCTGCAGCAATCAAAGTCTGATTTATTAATGACAAACCAGTGGTAGAAGCATCATAACATCAAGAAAACTGGACAGTTAAAGGATTTTTCTTTATACATTAAAAAAAGTAATTGTTTGATGATCTGAAATGTTTAAGTGTGACAAACAAATACAAAAAAATGATTTTTCACACTATTGTCATATAAAAATGACTTACTTCCTTCATTCTGTTCATTGACCCCATTGTGGACCACTAAATTGTTTTATAGTATGTAGTATATACATATATATATGTATGTAATATATATTTATTTTATTTATTAGTCTTTGGGTTTGTTTTGTTTTTTTCTTTGCGCTACATTAGACAACATCAAAATAGCGTTGACATTTTTGTTATTTGTGTTTTGTAATCTTTATAAAAACCTAGAAAAAAACACCTCTTAATCTTTGGTATATGGCGAGGCGCTGTGGACATCCAAGTTTGTGATTGTGTAGATTTTTCAAGTCAATACCATGGTTGCATCTACTGAAAATCTCTGTGAAGCTTAAATCTCAGTGACCTTGACTTCAAGGTCAGAGGTCAACTTTTCTGAAAATTGAAGGAGTTTCACATTTATAACACAGGTATGTCTACTAGGAGGCTGAAGGGTAGCACTATATATTTATAAACAATCAAAAACAACAATTTATTTACAATTTGTATGGAATTTATTTCTGTAAACGTGGTGTTTTAGGTCGGATTAAAGGACTGATGTGATGGTAAGGTGTCCGCTGCTCTGCTTTAAATATTGGTAGGCTTTTTTTTTTTTTTAATTTTCGCAAGAATTGCTAGTTCCCCTAGAGTTTTGGCCACTCCAACAACCAGAAGATTTCCCTATGAGCAAGCATTTAGCGACAGTGGGAAGGAAAAACTCCCTTTAAAAAGGAAGAAACCTTCGACAGAACCAGGCTCAGGAAGGGACAGTCATCTGCCGCGACTGGTTGGGGTGGGGGGAGTGAAAATTAAAATAAAAAAAAAAGCCAAAGTGATAATTATTGGAGCAGCTTAATTAATATTTCCAGTGTAATTTGCTGTTAATATCCTTTTAAAACCCCAGTTTGTGTTTTTATCACTTTTGTCCAGGGTGGAAGATGTCATGCTGGAGATTGACTCTGTATGGTTTTTCAGTGTCGATACTTGGGAACCTGTTGGAGAGGCCAGGGCTGAAAAAGGGATGCCGGAGAACCTGAGAGGGTGTTATCCGCTGGTGTGCATCCAAGGCCAACATGTCTTTAATTAGGCTGACAAATAAGCGTTGGCCATCTTCAGGTCCTCGTCTAAACATCATTATTTGTTCGAGGTCATCCAGACGTGTCAGTTTTATGTATCTTGTCTCCAAAGATTCATATCCTGTCTCATATTTAAATTGTTGGGCGGTCTTAAATGTCCAGCGTTGTTGGTTGTAGTTGTAGTTGTCTTTTGTGAAATAGTCTTCAGTGTACACGCCAGGATCGAGAACATGATCTGGTGGCTGACCCTGAGTCTCTATGATGAATTTCAAAACATCATAATATTTTTTTCCAGGGTAGAGTGGCACCCCTGTAACAAGCTCCACAGCCACCAGCCCCAGAGACCACATGTCACTTGCTTCGTTATAAGGAAGGCCAAGCATAACCTCAGGTGCACTATAACCAACTGTCCCCACACGTTCACCAGGCATCACTGCAGACGCAGGACATGCGAGGCCAAAGTCTATAAGTCTGACTTTGACTGGAGACTCATAGCGATTTACAACCATGATGTTTCCAGGTTTGATGTCAGCGTGCACTATTCCCAAAGAACCCAGGTGGGACAGAGCATTTGTGAGTTGACCTAAAATTGGCCTGACTTCGCTTATGGGGAGACGCCGGTTATTCGGGTCCCGTATGTAGTCCCACAGGCATTGATCAAGGAGTTCAAATTTCAGGCAAACCCGCTCTCTGTCAAGGAAAAAGCCGTTCCATTGAACAATGTTGGCGGCATCTGGATCCAACCTTCTCAGCTGCTCCAGGATGAAAATTTCCTTTTTTGCCTGTTGCAGAATATCAGTGCGGTTCTTGTTCACCTTAATAGCCACAGCTCGGTTGGTTTTGGTATCACAGCATTTGGCTACAATACCAAAGCCCCCTTCTCCGAGGAAAGCCTCTACCTTGTAGTGGTTTCCCAAAATGCTCCCTTCAACTATTTCAAGCTCATCTGAGCTGAAGGATGGGCTGGCTGATGTGTGTACGAATACTTGCTGAGAAAATTCAACCGAGTTTTGAAAACTGCAGTTGATTTTCTCTGATCTCTTGCATTTCAAGTTTGAAGGGTGCTGAAAGACCACAGGGTTTTGTGGTCTTTCAGCACTCATGTCAATGCAAGGGGAACTCTGAGGGCTGAAAAAGGGATGCCGGAGAACCTCCGACGGTGTTATGCGCTGGTTTGCATCCAAGGCCAACATCTGTTTAATTAAGCTTACAAACAAACGTTGGCCATTTTCAGGTCCTCTTCTAAACATCATTACTTGTTCGAGGTCATCCAGACGCGTCAGTTTGATGTATCTTGTCTCCAGGGATTCATATCCTGTCTCGTACTGAAATTGTTGGTCAGTCTTAAATGTCCAGCGCTGTTGGTTGTTGTTGTCTTCAATGAAATAATCTTCAGTGTACACGCCAGAGTCTAGAACATGATCTGGTGGCTGACCCTGAGTCTCTATGATGAATTTCAAAACATCATAGTCTTCATTTCCAGGGTAGAGTGGCACCCCTGTAACAAGCTCAACAGCCACCAGCCCCAGAGACCACATGTCACTTGCTTCGTTATAAGGAAGGCCAAGCATAACCTCAGGTGCACTATAACCAACCGTCCCCACACGGTCACCAGGCATCACTGCAGACGCAGGACATGCGAGGCCAAAGTCTATAAGTTTGACTTTGATGGGAGACTCATGGCGGTTTACAACCATGATGTTTCCAGGTTTGAGGTCAGCGTGCACTATTCCCACAGAACCCAGGTGGGACAGAGCATTTGTGAGCTGACCTAAAATTGGCCTGACTTCGCTTATGGGGAGACCCTGGTTTTTCCGGTCCCCTATGTAGTCCCACAGGCATTGATCGAGGAGTTCGAACTTTAAGCAAACCCGCTCTCCGTCGTGGAAAAAGCCGTTCCATTTAACAATGTTGGCGGCATCTGGATCCAACCTTCTCAGCTGCTCCAGGATGAAAATTTCCAGTTTTGCCTGTTGCAGAATATCAGGGCGGCTCTTGTTTACTTTAATAGCCACAGCTCGGTTGGTCATGGTATCACGACATTTGGCTACAATACCAAAGCCCCCTTCTCCAAGGAAAGCCTCTACCTTGTAGTGATTTCCCAAAATGCTCCCTTTAACTATTCCAAGCTCATTTGAGCGGAAGGATGGGTTAGCTGACATGGTGAAATGTGTCGGCTTGGTCAGTGAATTGCTAAGTAACGCGAAATTCTCTCAAAACTCTCCAAAATGGTTTGCTTACTGTCAGGTCAAGGTCCGTTGAGCAGCAAAGTTTAACAGAGCAAAGCTCCTATTTAAGGGTTTTTTCTCTCAGATGATGACATCACAGGGTCACAGAAGATGATGACATCACAGGGGATCAAAGGCATTCTATTTTTTTATCAATGGCATTCTATTTTTTCAGTTGAAACACTGAAAAAAAATAGTGTTTCACCTCTGCCTCCCACAGGGCGCCTGTGGGAGGCAGAGGTGATAGGGTAAGGATGCAGAGGATAAGAAAAGATCTTATCTGTCAGCTCATCAGCGAGCAGCCGCAGAATCACAGGTGCAGCTTGGCGGGGGATGGAGAGTGAAGACAAAATCAACAATGACTTAAGGCAAAGTTACAGTCTCAATGTTATTCTTTATTTTTTCTCAGTGTCTTCTTGAGGGACAGTATGTGTATATGTGTACGTGATATTAAATGAATGTTTAAGTGCAGGACACTCAGTGCCTCATACCGTATTTTTCGGGCCGAAAGGCTCACTGTCGATAACGGGCCTGTTTTCATACATAAGGCGCATTAAGCGAAACAAAACAGTCAGATAAGTCAAACTTTACTCTGCTCAATATTCTTGCTTCCTCTTTTCCGTATTCATTAATGTTGAATTCTCTCGCAGCTGAGTGTGAAAAAGTTAGCGTTCATCCTCCGGTTTCACTGTGCTAATCTTATGGTAACACAGCTGTGTCGCTAGCGATCACGTAGCACATCATTATATACCAGCTAGCCCAACTTCAGTAACCCTACATAAGTCATTGCTGTTTAGTTTTCTGCCTTCATTTATGTTAGAAGTGGTAGCAGAGCAGTACGTTTTAATTTGTTCAGAAATCTCCCAGAACATGGTATATCATATGTTTAGGTGGAAACTAGCGAGCTAACTTCCTGCTAACTGTTTGATATTTCTCCTTCCACAACACTGACAAGCTGTGTGAAAATGGCTAGTGACAGCTGCCCTCTCCTCTTAGCCACAGCTTACTTCTTTACCCAGTTCTTCATGTTGACCATGTCTGGACACATAAGTCCATTGATGATTTAGATATGCTTAACTTGCGCTTTTGAACAGCTGTACCTAATAAAGTGACCATTAAGTGTATGTCAGTATATCGTGTGGCGGGACACTCACATTGCAGTCGCAAATAGTTCTTTAGTCGTGTTTTAAACACAGAATGTGAGCCAAAACAGGCCAGAATAGAACAAAAGTGCTGACTTCATGCAGATGAAATGTTTTCGCCCTCGGGGAGATGGCAAGTCTAAACATGCCCAAATATAATGGAGTTTTGGCCAGCACTTATTTTACTGCTACAAAAGAAAAAAACAAAACCTAAACACTGGGTCAAAACCAGAGGCTGCAGAGGCTAAGGATCGATGAGGAGCACTTAGCTTTGACTCGGTGTGTGTGCTTCCATACATTGCCTGTGGAGCCTGTGTACAGTTTAGAGCAAATCATCTGGCTGTCAGGTGCTGCAGAGTTATATTTTGGCTTCCTCCTGTCAGAGTGTTCGTCTGCAGCAGTTGACACGCCTGAGGAGATATCGGTTTAATTAACACTCCAGCTTCAGCTGCTTGTGGCACTGTCACATCCCAGAGTTCACAGAGTATAAATCTGGTAGCTCAAACACTTAGAGTGTGTGTTTGTGGATTTATAACACGTGCATCCTTCCTGCCAATTTTTGTGTGTCAGCCCTGTCAGAGAGTGTGAAGGTGTGCGGGGCTGAAGCTTTGGCTCTGCTGGGACAGATGAAGCAGCAGGACGGCCTCGCTGCAGCGGACAGCAGCAAGCTGAAGGCAGCTCTGGAGGCCGTCCTGGCCACGGCAGAGGTGGGTAGAGATAAAGAGTCGCTCTGTGTCCGCAGCTGCTTTGTGATACGATGGCTAATTTCTCCCTTAATGTGAATACTTGACTTTCCGCTGTTTCAGAAATTGCGTCCTCGGGGTTTGGAGCTGCAGCAGGGGGAGCTGGGAGACCTCGTGGAGCAGGAAATGGCTGCCACTTCTGCCGCTGTGGAATCAGCCGCTGCCAGGATAGAGGTGCATAAGTGTGTTTGGGAGGGGTGTTTAACTTTGGTCATTAGGCACCAGGTGTTTGTGCGAGTGTCCAGTGTGAAAACATTGTCCCCTGTTTGACTTTGCAGCAGTATTAACCTCTCACTCTTCTCCCCCCCTTATGCTCCTCTGTGCGCTCCAACAGGAAATGCTCAACAATTCTCGAGCAGTTGATACAGGAATCAAGATGGAGGTCAACGAGAGGTAATGCTCAGATTAGGACTTGTTTTTTTTGGAGGGGGGGCACCGCACGGAAGCTGAGCAGATTATCTTTTTCCTATAACATCATTTTTAGTTAAATGTGGGTTTCCAAAGATAACTGACTGTCTCCCAGGAGAAAAGGTCTTAATCTGGCTTTTAAAGCAGCTGCAGCCGTGAGCCTTTCTACACTCATGCAACAGCGTAAAACTCGGCCGAGCGGGCATTCAGCGACCTTTAAATGAGTTCAGAGTCATGTAATGTTCTCGCTCTAACCAGGCAGCACCCTCCTCCTAAAGCAAACAGTCAGACAGTGCACTGAAGCTCTGATATAGACCTGCCAAACATAGCACAGACAACAACACCACATTTTACCTCTAATTAGAAACAAACTTCAACCTCAAGCTTTTTAACTTCCGGTGGTTTTGTTTTGGTTTCTCTTTCCTGCACAGCAGCAAAATGCTTTTGAACTTTAGAAGAAGTTGAGTCATCTCCAAAAACTAACTCAGCATCTTCTTCAACAACAAGAAGCTCTCCACAAACCTCCACCAAAGCAGCGTTTACCTTCAAGGGAATAGTGCTGTAAATAACTAGAAGTCACTGTATAACATGATACTACAGTATATTTCCTGAAAATACTTTCTTTATAGATATAACACATTTTGATGGAGAGGTCAGAGGTCAAATGTGACACAATTCTTTAAAGTCTTTCTATATGTTGATGATACACCCCACACTTGTAAGAATCATAGTTTCTAAATTGGAGGCATTTTGTTAATTTTCCACCAATAAATATTTAAGTGAACTTTGAAGATGTGAGCTAAATTTTAATGGATTGTTAACATTACACCACTACAAAGTTTCAGAATGACACACGCATACAAACATTACTAAGAATGTGCAAATGTTGTGTTTTTTGGTAGCGTTTTGCCTCCTTGGCAGAGGCGAGTGTTCCTAAGAGAGCGGCGAACTCCATCTCATTTTGAATAAATAACACAGACACAAGCCTGCAGGTATCTGTTTGTATTCTGATGGGCGCAATCTGAGGAAATGAAGCGGAAAAGGAAAGGGAGATGGTTTTCATCAACCGCGAGATGTCGGATAGTCACCTGCTGAGTGCTGATGTGTGAAGAGTTTCATAAATTCAACCACTAAACCAGGACAAAGCTTGACATTTGAAGCCAGCCTGCCACTTGTCTTCAATGCAGTATTCTGTCTTTTCAGCCTCATTAAATAAACGTCGCACCGTTTGTCGGACCCACGATAAAAAAAGATTGGGTTGATTAGGTTTCTCTGGTATTCATCCAGGCTGTGAATTAACTCTGTGTGCAAATTAAGCCAATCAAACTTTCTCTTAATTCTCAGGGTGACTTAATTATTCATGTAAAAAAGTGTTTAATCTGTAGCTGCTGTGGGAGATGATCATGCAGAGAAACAAACAGCCACTACAGCTGTAACCAAAACAAAACACACAAACTGCACTGAGGATTTGGGTCAGTGGTGCATCAGTCGTGCATTAGCTATCGCTACAAGCTGCGTTCAAGATATCTGCAGGCACAGCTTCTGAGCTACATCAGGCTTGCTTGAGCTGGAGAGCTGCAGGCAGTGATTGTCTTCTGCTCTGTCGCCCTCTGCAGGATCTTGGCCTCCTGCACAGAGCTCATGCAGGCCATCAAGGAGCTTATTTTGTCTTCCAAAGATCTGCAAAGGGACATCGTGGAGAGTGGAAGGGTGAGTCACACTGCAGCTTTATGTTACTGGTATTTTAGTGTAGTTTAAATAACCCCAATATCTAACATCTAATTTAAACATGTTTGGTGTTTGTCCACCAGGGGGCAGCCTCCATGAAGGAATTTTATGCCAAGAACTCACGCTGGACCGAGGGCCTGATCTCTGCCTCCAAAGCGGTGGGATGGGGCGCTACAGTCATGGTGTAAGTAGCCTTCCTCTCCTCTGTGAGTCTTCCTCACAGCAAAGTATTAAAGTGCTTGAAGGCTGAGTGCTTGCTGTGGGAAAGTTGATGATGATGAGCAAAGAGGTGACTTTTTTTAGAAGAAGATTGATAAAGCGAACACTTTAAGGCTCGTGAGGTAATTTACAAAGTTTCAGTTTTTTCTGAGCGTGATGCCCAGGAGCTCTGGCTAGTGACAGGGAAGATGACATCACAGATGCAGACTGCTTCCTCTGAAGCGTTCCTGGGCGCACACTTAGAGATGGGATTAGGTCGGGCAGTCGTTCAAAGCAGAAAAAGAGCAAAGTGAAATTGTTCAGGCATCCAAGGAACCTCCTAGATGTGGCGTTGGTACAGACGCCACATCTAGGACTCAGCTGACTCTGTTAGCTGAGTAAGTGTTCCCCAGGATGAGCTGCGCTCTCTGTGCTGTATTTTCAACAAGTGGAATTGCCAAATACAAGAAACCAGTAAAACTATATTTAAAAAAAGTAATGATGGCTGTTATCTAATGTTATGTAAATGTTATGCTATAAACGCTTACCCTGATGTGGGGTATAGTTTATGTTTTAAGGAGTCATTTTTGTTGTTTCTATGTGTGCTTTGGTTTAAGATGCTGGGAGATCGAACTAAACTAAATTAAGCACCCACAACCAGAATAAGAAGCAGAAAATGGATGAATAGTTCATAAAATAAATATTGGGGCAGTGATAAATAGTGTCAAAGATCAGGAAACAAATGTAAACAAAGTCCATTTTTTCCCAATTTTGTCCAAAGAGCCAGTGTTAACACTATAAAAATCGCCAGTGTATAAAAACTCTGTTTCCACTTCCTTTCTAGCTTTAAATTAAAATCAGAGCTTCCCTTGAGTTTGTTTTGCACTGTGTTGTTGTTGCAGGGATGCTGCTGACCTGGTGGTTCAGGGCAAAGGGAAGTTTGAGGAGCTGATGGTGTGCTCACATGAAATTGCTGCCAGCACAGCACAGCTCGTGGCTGCTTCCAAGGTGAGCAAAGAAGTTTAGCTTTTTTGAGAAAGCTAAAAACGTTACATTAGCAGTAAACTCCAGGGAAAGATGTTAAAGATTTCACGTCTCTCGCATTATCGCTGCTCTCCTTCTGCAGGTAAAAGCAGACAAAGACAGCACCAAGCTGCACCGCTTGCAGCAGGCGTCCCGCGGAGTCACACAGGCCACCGCGGCCGTCGTGGCCTCCACTAAGTCTGGGAAGTCCCAGATTGAAGAGACGGGTGAGTTTTAGTTTCCTATTTCCTGCTACCTTAAAAAAAAAAAAAAGAAAAACAACAACCACAAAACAATTTATGCCGGTCTTTTCTAGACACTATGGATTTCTCCAGCATGACTCTCACCCAGATCAAGCGACAGGAGATGGATGCACAGGTGAGCGAGCAGCCGACGGTTGAGCTGCGAGTCTTAATTAAATCAGGAGGTGACCGTAACTTCATCCGAGAAGCTTTTCACAAGGTGCCTTTCATTGGACGTGGAGTAAAAATAGTCTCTCCTCTTTGGCCCCAAAATAATCACAAAGTCTTATTTTTAACGAGCGAGCCGCTCGGGTAGGCGTGCTGATCCGAGACTCTGAAGGTTCGTTTTTCGTTGTGAGTGAAGCCAAGGTTCATGTGAACACTTGAGTCTGTGTTGTGGCTTTGCTTCACCCACACTGAAAGAAAAACACGGGAAGCTCTAAACCTTCTCTCACACACACAGACACACACACAGCTCATTGTTGGAAACGCACACAGGGCTCCTATTTTAAGATGTGTGTTTTAGTTTAAGTCAGACCTGTTTAAACAACAGCTTTCATCTGGTTGTTTAGAAGGTTTTCTCTCTCTCACACACACACACACGAGCCTGACATAATTCAGCCTGGATGACAGTTGGATTTTCTGTGTTTGAGAAAAGTTAAAGAGCTGTATCTGTATCACGCCGTGACACCCATAAACCCACGCTGGCAGCTGTGGCGTACAGTTTTAAATGTAATAAATCATCGGCTGTTGCTCGATGAAAGGTCGTCTTCTCCCTTGTTTGTTCAGCTTCGAGCCGATCTGTTTATAGTTTTTAGTTTTCCAGGATTTGAGAGGGGAAAGTGACTAACAGTCCTGTGAACGTGTCGGGGTCTCCTCAGGTCCTGGTTCTGGAGCTGGAGACCCGTCTGCAGAAGGAGCGAGAGCGTCTCGGCGAGCTGAGGAAGAAGCATTACGAACTGGCTGGCGTAGCAGAAGGCTGGGGCGAGGATGAAGAGGGTGGGCACCCGCGTTACAATTCATGCATGGTTTAAAACCCCCCCCAAAAAAATGTAGCAACAAAAACACTTAAAATCTGTCTCCTCCTCGTCCTCCACAGGCACAGGCTGATCCCCGCCACCGGTGTCGTCACCCCACTCCTCCTCAACCCAGAAGACCGGCTTCTGTCTGCCTCTTTCTATTTATAGACACACTTTTCAGCCTTTCTTCTCCCTTGTTATTTTTTTTAATTATTATTTGTTTGTCTGTTATCCAAGCCAAATGAAAAGGTGCTTCTTTTCTAAACCCGCTTCTCCACCCATGTCCCGAAGCTTCCATAAAGGACAGCACCAAGGGCTCAGCAACAGCGGAGGATGGGTGGGGGTGTTAGTGGTATCGGAGGGACGAACACATGTACACGAGGAACGGTGTGAAAGACGACCCACAGCCCAGCTTCACGGCGTTCCCCCCGCTCCTCCTCCTGGACTGTGTTGGGAAAACTCAGCGGCGAGGTCTCTTATTGTCGTTTCCCTCCTGGCTGCACAAGTTCTACTCGTCATCCCGGGACGCACCGCACAAAGGCCGAACTCTGAGGAGCAGGACGGAGGGGGGAGATGAGTCCACCCAGCCCACATTCGTGTCTCCGTAACATAAACGGCGTGCTCTCCCATTAAAAACAGATGTTTTTGTCCTGCGCGTGAAACCGCGGGAGCCCGAGACGCTTCTTTTTTTCTCACTGTGAGTTCTCACCTTATTGAGTCCGCGTCGCTGGACTTTCTGCCTTTCACCTCCTCACCATTGTAACGACCATGACTGTTAACTTAAACACCGACCCCTCCCACACACACAGACACACCCCTGATTTTTGGTCTTTATTTTAATAAGTGCTCAAATAGAACAGTCCATGTGCAGGAGGGTTGGGTTGCAAAGTAGCACACACACACACACACACGGTCCCTGTGAACTACCTCATGCTACATCATTGGAGGTAGCCGTGCATCAGGGGGAAGGTTTAGATGAGCAGGTTTGCTGAAAACACTAATAACATGGGTCTGATTTTTCAGATTTTCCTTCTTTTACTGGTTAAACTGGGGAACAGGGTAGCGAGAGGCAGCCCTCTTTATTATTATTATTGTTCTTATCAAAAAAAGTTTTTAATATAGAGCTCGTTCTGATGTCTTTTTCTCTTCATCAAAACACAAGTTTTGCTCCTCGGTTCAGTAAAGACAAAGACCCTCCTCTGCTGTCTCGTCACAAGCTTAGCCCAATAAATCAGCAGGAGAAGCAATATCCATGAGAAGTCAGACTTAAACGAGGACTCGAGGCCATTCCCGCTGCACAAACCTTTAGATCGGCCCGGTTTGATCACGTGACCCAGCCTCTCGCTATGCACAGAGGGGGAACCGACTGCCGTTATTTTCCCTGAATTCCTTCTCTGAGTGACAGAGGGATCACAGGGACTCGGACGAAAGCAAACTGCTGTGTTTTTTCAATAGCTTCCTAAAGACCAAGTAGCTGTGGACATAAACTACAAGCCTCCTGTTGTTGGAAATAATATTTTGCTTGCTTTTAAGGATTCGGTTTAACTTAAACGAAACGGTTAGTTTCCTTACTTCCTGCTGAACCCGACGAGCTGCCGTTTTGCTCTGGACTCTGAAACCTGAGACGAGCAGGCGTTTATTTTCAACCATCAACACGTTACTTACCTTCTTTCTATTCGATGACCCGCGGTTGGTGGTGGTGGGGGTTTGTCTCTCTGTGTCTTAACGTACTTTAGTTTTGGACGCTCCGCTTCAGCTGCATATCTCTAAAAGGTTGTGACACTGGGTAATTTAACAGCTGCTGGTCGAATAGTATTTGCCAATAATAAGAAGTATTATCTGCAGTGCTATTGAGTCCAGGTCTTTTTGTACTAAATGATTTTTAGCTGTAGTCTGCCACTTCTTCCACATCTGGACAACACATCTGGTAGCTGACTTCAGTAGAAGAAGAAAACCTCCATAAAAGAAAGGAGCATTTTCTTTGTATGGATTTTTTTTTCCAAGTGTCTTGAAAGACTCGATTGCACCTCGAGTGATATTTTGGGTTTTATTTTATTTTTTATTTTTTTGCCCAAATTACCTTTTTATTAACCTCTCTCTCTCCCTCTTTGGCTCTCTCTCTGGTTCATGTCTGTTTAGTCCTACCAGCTCAGCCAGCCTTTCAAACTGCCTCACACTGTAGTCAGAGAGAAACAGATACTCACATAGCAACATTGAAATATGTCTTTGTATAATATACTAAAACTATGTTGGTGGGTTTGTTTTTATTTTTTCAGTTTTTAAAAATAAATATTTCAGCTCATTAATACAGACCATGGCGTGACTGCGTCTCCTTCTTTCCCTCATTGGATCTTAATTCTGGGGAACAAACCAAAGCCTGTAAAGAGCACAGTTTTGAGAAATGTTAGTATTCTTGGAAGATGTCAATGTTGCACAACAGTCACTGATTGATAATTTACTTGAGTCATTGCTCCGTTAATCCTTTTACCTGATAACGTGGCGGTCGCTGGGCAGATTTTGAGGATTTCCAAGAAATAAGTGAATAGCTATGTGGAGATGACGTGCAGACAAGTGCAAACAATGGCATCCTTATGTGCATGAGAGCGCAGTGGTGGGAGGGTGCAGCGGGTGTAGGCTCAATAACCATCTTTTACAGAAGCAATAACCCCTTCATGTGCGTTGGATTCAGATTTGAAATCCTAATGCAGCTAATTGATTTTTCTTTTTCAGGAGCAGGGGTTGGGGTGGACTGTTTTCCAGTAAAAGGATTGACTCGAGTATTTTTAAAGTGCTTTGTTGGCACTCACCTTTGCCTAGATTTTCTGGCCAATGAAAGACAAAAGAGGAAAAACTGCTAATGAATCAGCCTGAGCCACACCCTCCCCCACCGCACCGAGATATGGTTGGAGGCGCTGCGGGACTTGTGAGTAAATGAATCGGTGTAATCTAAAACCACTGTGCTGAGATTACATAAATCCCCAATCTGGGCTGCTCCAGGATCAAACGCGTCTCCTCATAAGAGCCTTAAATGCTCCTAACTGCAGTACAGCTGATTGTCGCTGAGGAAGAAACAAAATACAAACAATACCACCTCACAGCAGCAGATCATCATTAACTCTGCTGGTAATGTCTGCGTTATAAACCCTGCTTGCGTCTTTTAATCACAACACTATAGTTAAAGTCTGAGTATTTCAGAAGCTGCTGATCTGCTGGGATTTTCCCACACACCCATCTCTATTGTTTATAGAGACCTAAAGGTCTCCTTTTCCAACCAAATATCCAGTTCACTGTGTAAAAATATCCTTTTGGGGTCAGAGGAAGATTGTCAAACTGCTGATCGAGCTGATTGGAAGCCAACAGCAGCTTGAATAACAACCAAGGTATTCAGAAGAGCATTTCTGAACATGCAACATGTTTCATAAAGCAGATGAGCCACAGCAGCAGAAGACCACAATCCTGTCGGCTAAGGTGAGGACACTGAGGACACAATTCAGCTCACCATAACTGCACAACTGAAGATTGGAAAAACATTGTTCTGATCAGAATTTCTGCTGCAACATTTGGACGGTCAGAGTTTGGTGTAAAGGACCTGAAAGCATGGATTGTGCCAACAGTTCAGGTTGGTGGTGTAATGGTGTCAGGATATTTTCTTTGCACACTTGGGACTCCTTAGTACCAACTGAGCATCATTTAATCATCACACCCTACATGAGTACTGTTGCTGCTCATGTAAATTCCTTCATGGCCACAGTCCAACCATCTTCTTATAGCTGCTGCTTGTATAATAATGCGCCATGTAACACTGGTCAGATGATGATGAGTGAGTTTACTGTACTCAAATAAACCTCCACAGTCACCAGATCTCAATCCAAGAGAGACACTTTTGGGATGTGATGGAACGGGAGATTCACATGGTGGATTTGCAGCAACTCTTTTATGCTATCGTGTCAACATGAACAAAACCTCTGAGGACTGTTTCCAGCACCTCGCTGAATTTTTTGCCACAAAGAATTAAGGCAAGGTGTACCTAATAAAGTTCAATTCAATTCAATTCAATTTTATTTATATACCGCCAAATCACAACAAATGTCGCCTCAAGGCGCTTCATAGATACAGAGAAAAGCCCAACAATCATATGACCCCCTATGAGCAAGCACTTTGGCGACAGTGGGAAGGAAAAACTCCCTTTTAACAGGAAGAAACCTCCGGCAGAACCAGGCTCAGGGAGGGGCGGCCATCTGCTGCGACCGGTTGGGGTGAGGGAAGGAAGACAGGATAAAAGACATGCTGTGGAAGAGAGACAGAGATTAATAACAGATACGATTCAATACAGAGAGGTCTGTTAACACATAGTGAGTGAGAAAGGTGACTGGAAAGGAAAAACTCAATGCATCATGGGAATCCCCCGGCAGCCTACATCTATTGCAGCATAACTAAGGGAGGATTCAGGGTCACCTGGTCCAGCCCTAACTATATGCTTTAGCAAAAAGGAAAGTTTTAAGCCTAATCTTAAAAGTAGAGATAGTGTCTGTCTCCCGAATCCAAACTGGAAGCTGGTTCCACAGAAGAGGGGCCTGAAAACTGAAGGCTCTCCCTCCCATTCTACTACATTCTAAGTGTCTGCTGAGGGTGCTTCAAACATTTATTTAAATTTAAAGTGTACAGGTGTGCTACAGAAATGCATCCCCTCTCTGTGACGGTCACAGCTGCAGTCAGGTGCAGACAGGCCACAGGTGTGCTCTGTTTACAGTCAGCAGGGACTGTAAACCTGCAGGCCCAAAACAGCAGTAACCCTTTTGTAGGTCAGTAAATCCTGTAAGCTGAGAGTGTTGAGCAGCAACAACAACAACAGCAACAGGCTGAGGATCTGTAGAGCGGCACACAGCTAATCATAGCGACACGTGACATCTGAGGATCAATCAAAAATACGGTGAATACAATCAGGGCAGAACAGCAGATCAAAGGGCAGTGCGCACAAAGACGTTCGTCAGATGTGCAAAACTGTGAATTCTTAAAACGTGTCTATACAAAAAGAAGTGACCCCTCTGTCTGGTGCACACTTCGGTCATCTCCACTTTGAGACAGAAACAACATGTCATGTACAAGTGAAGCACATTTAATAAATGGACTTTCCAAAAGCCTTTAAACTGTCCTCTTGTTCAACATTATTGTTGTAATAACAAATAGTCACTTTTTATTGATAGCATTAGTTGTTACCATGGCAAAAAAGCTTAGAGGACACCTAAATCCACTAATGTTAAAATGCATGCATAAAAATGTTATGCTGTCTCTACAGACAAAGAGATGTCATTAAAGCAGCTCTCTCTCTTTAAAGAGCCCTACATCAGTACATGTTGTTCCACTCCCCTCTCAGTGGCTCAGTGTGCAGCGGTGCTGAACTGTTTTGCTTTGTGCTGCTGTTGTGTCACATGGGTTATGTAGTGGGTGGTGCCTGTGAGAAAGACAGGGCTGAGCTATTTATAGCCTCTGCAGTCTCTTACAACAGGTCTCCTGGCAGCAGCAGCAGCAGCGCAGCCTCGGTCTGTCTGAGGATTCAGCAGGGACCAAGAAGCCCCACGTATGCAGCATTTTTTAGATCAGTGTTTACACTGACAGGTTCAGCACGATGGTTCACACAGATGGAGATAAACTGAACTGTAGTAGGTTATACAAGAACAAAAGCATACAGCAGTGCAGGTTGTGCACAAAGCTTTGTGAAACTGGCAAGAAGAGTAACTAGTAAACAATAGTGGTTTCAGAGAAACTGCTGGTGACATATAATTGCATCCATCCTTTGCACATGAAACTAAAGCCACTGCTGTCCCCTGTGCACGTGGTGGTGATTCACATTTTCTTTTTTTGATTGTGTGTTTTCATGTGTTTGTTTTGCTAATGTGCTTCATTAATTTCTCATTTGAAGGCCTCATGCAGTGCAGACCTCTCCCTTAAAGCTGCATCACAGCTGGTCTTGTACAAATCTGTTTTTATTTTTGTGCACATTACACACAGTTAGGTCGATTGGTTTTTGGATAATTCTTTCTATGTTTTTTATAATCAAGGGGTGGAACAAAAAACACTTTAACGGAATAAAATAACAAAATTGCAATAACTATTTAAGAATTACAGTCAATTTTCAGTCTCAACAGCAACTCATTGAGAGGCAGTTGCATGACCATGTGAAGCCCATTATCTTGTATTTGTTATTTGCTTACTGGAGCTCTCAGTAAGCAAATCCAAAAAGATGGCAGTACAAACAAAGGAGGCCGTCATTAGGCTGAACAACCAAAATTAAACCCATCAGAGAGTAAAAACTTTAGGAGCTGCCAAATCAACAGTCTGGTTGAGCAGCTGAGCAATACCAAAAGACCTGAAAGACCACAGAAGACAACTAAAGTGGATGATCACAGAATTATTTCCATGGTTAAGAAGGAAATCCTTAAAATCTTACCAATCTAAAATCTCTCTGCTCAGATCCAGAAATATACTGCAGAACCGATTAGAAAAAGCTTTATAACGCAAATAATAGAATGTTTTAAAACATGCTGCAAACCCAGTCAAAAGGGTTCTCAAAGCAGCTTTTGGAGTCAACATCAAGCGATGATAAGCTGGTCCTGATGTTTCTAAACAACAAACAGAAGAAATGGAAAATATGAGTTCATGTGCCTGTCAGGAGAAAACGGCAGCAGGGAGAATTTCATAGTTTGATCCAGGAGTTGAAGTTTTATCACAGTTGCTTTTATACATATTTCAGGATGTGAGAGGAGGAGTTTGAACTCTTGTTGGCAGAGTTAAGACCACATCTGAGGAGGCAGAAAAATTATTTCAGAGAGCCAATTGACCCGGAGCGCAGTTGTGGTCTGATTGGTCAGCCTGAAAAAAATAAATGCTACAAATTTATCCTGTAAAATTAGCCGGTCGGTGTGAACGGCTGCATTAAAAATAGATAAGTACAAAAGTATTTTTAATACATGATATATTTGCATGAATAATCAAAGTCTACAATCAAGAGACTCTTTCATAAACGTAAATACAGTTTACAACACGTGCAAATCAGTAGTTAGTTAGTTAGTTCAAGAATAAGGCCAAATTAGGCTTTACCAGAAAACATATAGAAGAGTCTGCACAGTCCTGTAAAGGAAAATAAATAATCTTTAGATGAACTTGTACCAGAATGATGGGAAGAGAAAAGTTTAGTAAAAGAGAGAAACGACTTATGTTCTGAAACAAACCACATCATCTGTCAAACATAGCAGAGGAAGTGTTATGGTATGGGCCTGTGCTGCTCCCACTGGAAGCAGGTCACTAGTGTTTATAGATGTGACCGCTGATAGAAGCTGCAGGATGAACTGCAAAGTGTACAGGGCTACACGTTCTGCACAACTGATCAGACAGCATCTCATAGTGCAAATAATACGATGACTCAAAGAATACTGCAAAAGCAAATACATTATGTGGTTCGTGTGAATGGCTGCATCAAGAAGAGTCCAAAATATATTTTTCACACATAAAATATTTGCATGAATTTTACGCACCCGCTGTATAAAGGCCTTGATTCCCTAAACAGTTAATGCATATTTCATTTTTGTAAAACTGCTTGAATTAAAGTTAAAAGTCTGCACTTTCACAAACTTACTCATAGAACTAGAGTTACATTAGTAACAACTACTCTCCTACAAGTACTTTTGTGGAACCTTTTCTCTACATCCATTGTTCCCAGGAGGACAGATTTTACCAGGGAAACCACCCATTTAAATTGTAATTATGTTTTCAAGTTTTTACAACTACTCATTTTTGCTGCAGATCTACAACTCCTAGAACTCATATTCTCTAAAGTCAATGTAAAGTATGACATCCTCTATGTCCTTTTTTACCTAACACTTGTCATAACACTCATATCATTTCTGAGATTTAAATACAGGGAGAACATGATATTTTTTTCAATGGTAATAGAATAGAATAAAATAGAATAGAATTCAACTTTATTGTCATTGCACATGTCACAAGTACAAGGCAACGAAATGCAGTTTGCATCCATCCAGAAAGTGCTTTAGCAATAATATAGATATATAGATATATTATTATTATTATACTATTATAGGTATGAGGGTACAAAATATGGGTCTACTATGTTACAATATACACGGTATGAAGGAATATTATGAATATGCTATAGCTTTAAGTATGTACAGGCTGTAGTGAGTGTACAGGCTATGAACAGAAGAAGGTTAGGTGCTCTTTTTTAATCTATATCTTAAGTCTTATATAGTAGTTTACTATGTGGAGAGGGGTTCACACAGAGTTAGGTTTGAAGATGTTAGTCGATTTACTTATCTTTGGATGCAGGCTGTCTTCAGTCTTTGTAATAAGCAGACTCATAAATCACACTTTCTATCTAAGAGTGAACAGCCACAGTCTATTATCATCTTCTAAACACAATTCTATCACATGATTTATTTCTGCGGTTGACAGAGTCAATGTTGCCTTTGTCAGCAGGCTCAGCTTTTCCCAGCAGCCTCCCTGACCCCTCAGAAGCTGTCACAACAAAATGAGAGCAACATGATCGCATAGCACCAGAGTCGGCCTGCTTTCTCCAAATCTGTAATTAAAATTCATGCTGTGGCAGAAAGGTTGCATTTTATTTTAGTTTTATGGGCTCTTTAAAGTGCTATTTTGTACTCGATGGTTGCTACGTTGTGTGCTGGGACTTAGAGATGAGAGGTCAGAGAGTGCACTGAGCTCGATTTAGGCCTGTGCTGCTTCACACCGTAACCTTTGGCATTATTCACCTTCTTACACACTTCAGGCCACATCACAACAGCTGACTGTACGAGCTGTGGAGCAGTTTCCCTTTCACATTTGCCTGACGATGTTTTCATGAAGAGAAGAGACGAGCAGGCCGGCAGACTCAGGCTGCTGACATGTTAGTAAGACAAGAAAACACTTCAAGTGACTCATTATTTTTGGCAGCAATTTCAGTGTGACCCACTAGGAGGATTATTTATAGCATGATGCTGTTTGTGTGGATTAGTCATTTAGCTGTTTAGCTCTGTAAGCAGCTGCGGTCATTCTGAAGATTGCAGTTCATTTTAAACAAATTTAAGGAATACACAGTGCCTCTTCCACCAAGCAAAATACATTCACTGAAGAGCATTAAAAAGACAAAAACTTAACTTAATCTTCTCAAAGTAGCTCATTAAATTAGACACTGTTTTGGGCGGAGGTCATTTCAGTCCCCATTTCAGTTCGCCAGTTATATAAAATGAAACATTAAATCCAAATAAGTCTTGACCTACCCCTCACTTCTTTATATATTTGTTAGGAAAATAGAAAATATGTGCAGTGATTTATTGACACGTGCAAACAGACAGTGCATCAGTGATGTTGAGGCCAATCTATGATTCAAAATGATCTAATGTGTGTTCTCTTATTCAGGTATAAGTGTCATGCTGAAAAAACTAAATGCTGGATCAAAATCTGATGGTGCTTTTCTGTATTGTTAATTCCTTTAAGAGCTCCAGCACCACCGGGTGAAATGCAACCTCAAACCACAACAGAACCTCCACTGTGTTTCACAGATGGCATTTAATGATGTACCTTTCTCCTGATCTCAACCAATCAATGACATTATAGTACCATATCACCCCATTAGAGCACTTCGCTCTCACACTGCAGGCCTACTTGTTGTTCCTAGAGTATTTAAAAGTAGAATGGGAGGGAGAGCCTTCAGTTTTCAGGCCCCTCTTCTGTGGAACCAGCTTCCAGTTTGGATTCAGGAGACAGACACTATCTCTACTTTTAAGATTAGGCTTAAAACTTTCCTTTTTGCTAAAGCATATAGTTAGGGCTGGACCAGGTGACCCTGAATCCTCCCTTAGTTATGCTGCAATAGACGTAGGCTGCCGGGGATTCCCATGATGCATTGAGTTTTTCCTTTCCAGTCACCTTTCTCACTCACTATGTGTTAATAGACCTCTCTGCATTGAATCATATCTGTTATTAATCTCTGTCTCTCTTCCACAGCATGTCTTTTATCCTGTTTTACTTCTCTCACTCCAACTGGTCGCAGCAGATGGCCGCCCCTCCCTGAGCCTGGTTCTGCTGGAGGTTTCTTCCTGTTAAAAGGGAGTTTTTCCTTCCCACTGTCGCCAAAGTGCTTGCTCATAGGGGGTCATATAATTGTTGGGTTTTTCTCTGTATGTATTATTGTAGTGCCTATCTTACAATATAAAGCGCCTCAAGGCGACTGTTGTTGTGATTTGGCGCTGTATAAATAAAACTGAATTAAATTGAACAAAAGATTTCAAATTTGGATTCATCAGTTCAACAGACCAGCTGATTTTCTGTCCAGTTCTTATGTAGTTCGGCCCACATCAGCCTTCTCTGTCTGATTCTTCCTTAAGAATGGCCTGTTAGCACACTTCCTCAGATTGTTTAAGGATCCACTGCACACTATGCTGAGATATGCTGTATGTTTTCAGCTAATAGCGCTTTGGAAATTACCTTCTTGGTGCAAAAATAAAATTCTATACCTGTCAAACTGTGGTATCTTTGCCATTTTTCATAGATTCAGGTAAAGAAGTGGGAGCAAATGATGATGAAGCTGCTAGCAACACAGTGGAGTTAACCTTGTTTATGGCTGAACGTTTCATCAGTCAGTGTTAAGTGGCTTAACAAGAACGTTTTTGAAAGACCTTCAGAAAACCTGGAGAAAAAAACATGTGTGTGATCCAGGATCACAGAAGGATATCACCTGTGTTTAACTGCTACAAAACAAGTGAGTGAGTGAGATCATCAAATAACTCATGATTAGAAGAAGACTGTTATGTGTTGTCGGCGCCCCACTTTATCCAGACTTTAATCCATAAAGATTGCCCAGGTTTTACATTACCTCAGTGCAGAGCAGTTAAAGTTGTGGAAGATTTCTGAGACGAACTGCTCTTGTGTTGGAAAACTGTCTCAATGTTTTTGCTGTTTGCAGACCAAGACTGTCAGGTCCCTTAACAGCAAATGTCATCACTCAGACCAGCCTCACTGAAGGCCTTTTCATTGTTTTGTGCTCGCCTCGCTTGTTCCTCTCCAGCCTTGGCCTGTGTGTCCGATACAGATATGAGTGGGGAAGGAAAAAACCTTCCTTGCTCTGTTGGGGCCTGCGGGTACTTCTACCCATGCAAACAAACAAGTAGGCGGCACTTTGCTTCCCTTGGGGGGGGCAGCAATTTCCTCCAAAAAGAAGGAAAAACCACAGAAGGTGCTTTTAGATGCTGGTGCAAACAATCTGCTGTCGACACTTCATGTCTTCCTATTGATTACCAGCACCAAAGAGCATTTTACACAAGAGACAGCATCATTTTATTTAGGGCAAGTGAACAAAAAGTTACACAGCACTGCACTTGTGAAGCTGTGGGTTGTTGAGTTTCATGCTACCACACTTGGAGGAGAAGGATTAATCATTTGTGTTGTCTGTGTGCCACAGCTGGAAAAGTAAATTAAAGCAATTAATCAGGGACAGGGGCATCATAACATGGCTTGGAGCTGCCATTTGTATTGTGTGTTCTCCCTCGGCTACACTTAAGTATCACAGCGGTGTGCGTGTGTGTGTGTGTTTGTTTGGGTGGGTTTGCTTATCTGTGCATGATGGATGATTTTCTGGGAGCCATTAGAGACTCGAGAGCATGGCAGCAAACTTGTGCCATAAAAAACCCCAAAAAACCTTTGCTTAAAGGAAAAATTTGTGGAAATAAGAGTGCGTTCAGAAAGCCAGTAAGACTTTAATGTCCCTTCAGTAAATGTGAACCTGCAGCTTAGCGTGTTTTAGGGCTTCTAAACCTCAACGATTAACACCTTGCATTGCTTTTTTAAATCCATGAAACCAAAGGATGAAAATAATAATTATTTATAATAAATAGGAATATTGCCCTTTCTTCGGCTCCATTTTGTTTCCTGGGATTTGCTCTGTTACTTTCATGGATAGCCATGGCTGTAGTCATCTAGAAATTGCACTGGTCTGTCAAGGTAAATAGAGTCTTGAGTGTAAAATTAAAGCTTTTGTTTTACTGGTTGATCGACATCCTTACCCTCACCTGTGGTCACGAGCTCTGGGTAGTAACTGAAATAACAAGATCATAGATCGGCAAAACTTAGCTTTCGCCTGGGGTGGCTGGGCTCCTGTTTGAAGACAGGTTGAGAAGTTCAGTCGTTCAAGAGAGGCTCAGAGTAGAGCTGCTACACCTCTATATTGACAAGAATGCCTCCTGGGCACCTCCTGGGTGAGGTGTTCTGGGCATGTCCTACCCGGAGGAGGCCCTAGGTTAGATCCAGATGCATCGGACAGATTATGTCTCTCAGCTGGCCTGGGAATGTCTTAGTGCCTTAGTGGAGGTGGTGACTTGGGAGAAGGAGGTCTGGACTTCTCAACTTAAATCACTGCCCCTACAACCTGGTCCTAAGCAGAAATTAATGGATGGATGCACTTTCACCTTAATATTGAGTTCAGTGTTTGGTGTATGTGGTTTTGTACTTCAGTAATCCTTGTGGGAATCTATTTAAAGATTAACCAGTACACAGTATATATGCAGACACAGCTGTGTAAGTCTACTGGACCACAGGTACCATAAAAACAAAAGGACCACTGTGATGTCAGGATGAGAGTCTTCATTTGCCCTCCTCATAAAGTAGAGTGTGTGGGTGGTTGTTTGCAGCCTGGCAGATTGCATCTACTGTTACATATTCCGGCATCTATTGTTTCAGAAGCCTCCCTGGCAGGATATTAGATCATGGGATAATAAAGAAAATACCAACACACAGATATAATGTACATTTGTAAGTTTCCAGTTTAAAATATAAAATATATTAAACGTCTTTGTACCCAACATGACCCAGATGCGATCTCTCTGCCGTCACAACATATGTGAACATCTGTAAAATCTAGGCCACATGGGGTTACAAATCCCATTTTTTTCTGTGTGCATGTGTGTGTATGTGGGAGTCACATCATATGCTGTGTCCTGCTTTGCCCATTTTTCACATCCGATGTGCTCGTTGCACACGTATAGTCATCCAGACAGTCAGCCGCTGCCCTACTTTTGCATAGACATGAACACTGAGAGGCAGCCAGGTCAGTTTGAGAGACAGAAGAGGGGTGGGCACGGCAGACCCAGACAGTGCATGACACCAACTCCTCCACTGCTCCGGTTTAGGAAAGAGAGATGGAGTGAGACGGGGTTGCTAGGAGACCTGGCCCAATGCAAACACAGCACCATCTGCTGCAGTGAGATTTGGAGTGGGTTAGCCAAGTCAGGAGGTTCACTGGAAACGAGGCTACAGGGAGCAAGAGGGAGCGGGAAAGCGGGAGGAGAGCACGGGATCCAGGCTGATAATGGGAGGTGGAAAGGGAGAAAAGGAATGCGGGATATGAGTGGAGCGGACAACACGGAGGAAGTACTGGAAAGTACTATAAACACGATGAGGAGCTCGATTATTGCATGACTAACAGGTGTGACTCTTATACCAGCCCCTATAGTCGTCCTCCTGCACACTACACACAAACACACACACTTTCAAACGTAATCTCACAGAAAACATCAGGCACGTATTTTCTGTATCAGAGTGATAAACACTCATGAAGGCGATGCCAAGCTGCTGTTTCGTTTTCTCGGCTCTCCGGTAGTAACAGATGATGCACTTGTTACCATGGGAACCATAAAATGTCATCACCAGCAGATATCACCGTTCAGTCGCAGCGGGCTCCGCGCCCACGTCCTCCGTCGAGTCACACAAACACACGCCTGATAATGAGTAATTTTTCTCACCGTTACCAACATTGGAGCCACGTTTTAATTACACAAGAACGGTATCAGTGGGAAGAAACTACACGACAGTCATTACAGTCCTGTAGCTCTATGGTACAGTGTTGCCTCTAGGTGACTGGGGCTTTTTATGCCCACACAATAAATCCTCATTTATAATGCAAAGCTTTAAAAAAAGGACACAGACCCTCTGTTTCTGTCACATGGCTCTATGGACACTGAAACAACTATCCACAAATGTATCTTTCTGTCACGTCACATGCAGATGAAGAAATTCACATTGTAAAGCTTTTAATCGACGTGTTTTCTAATAGAAAATGATCACAACTCAAATTTTTGTCCCTTTATTTTGGTACTGTCTGTGGTTTTCAAACTGCACTTAGAATAACAGTCACACTTTTCTTTTATCTCTTCTATTCAAATTAGGTTGATACTGTAACATGTAATGTGATTAAGTTCAGACTGTGCGCTTCATGTTTTATCTGCACAGAACATTTGCTTATATAATGCCAACACCAGGAAACTGGAAACAAATATTTCAATGTAAAACAGAGGAACAAACACTGAAATAGGAATAATCTTGTTTCAGGGTTGGGGTTAGGATAGATTTGTTTAAGAGATTATCTGCCATACACTTACTGGCCACTTTGTTAGCAAAATGTAGCATCACTGTTGGTGTTGTCGGGCTGTTCCGAGTATTTCACGCAGTGAAATGTGACCTGATACGCTCCTCGACTCGAACTTTATATACAGTGAATGAGTATATACAAAGAGGACATTACGTGCAGCAAGTGGGTGAGTTATATACATTATATAAATAAAGATAAAAGATGGTAGGGTCAGAATATAGTATGTCATATTAGAATATTGCTGACCATATCATCCCTTTATAACCACAGTGTACCCATCTTCTGATGGCTGCTTCACACCTCGTCATAAAGCTCAAATCATCTCAAACTGGTTACTTGAACATGACTGTACAGTTCTGTATCAGATTTTCTTAGACTTTTATTAAGTAACTATCTACTTTATTTTTATTAATTGCATTTTATTAACTTTAGGCAACCAAAATAATAAATGAAGTACATTTCACACACCAAAAAGGTTTTAAGATTTTTTTTTTAAATCAATATTTTCACTTATTTATTAACTGAGTCAATTGTCCACTTGGTCAAAACTGCCTGAATCCAAATTTTAAAAATGTGCATGCTCACACAATATTACTTCACCCAATATAGCACAGTGTGCAATGACTGGAAAGCAATATGAAAAGCAGGCAAAACCTGCACTCCTGCTAGCTAAGCTAGTTGCAGAGATACCGCTAACTTATTTGTTCACCATTTCTTCTCATTTTCTAGAATTTAAAAAAGTAACAAATTGCAATTTAATGATTTAACAGCTTAAATATTAGTGTGTAATGCCACATATTTAAAACACAAGCTAAATGTTTGATATAGAGATAACCTGCAGCTCAAACCCAGACCTTAAAATGCTAACTTGCTTTAGCCCTATGAGGCGATCTTTGCAGACTCTTGACTCCAGTGGTATTTGCCAGATTTCCTGCTATTCCCTTTTCTTCAAATCATGTTTCTTACTTATATATTTGGTATATGTTTTAGGTAAGATATTTTAAAACAGTCAAACCTAATAATTACCAAATTAAATGATTATCAAATTATTATAGCCAAATCTACAATCTTGCTTTTACAAACGCAGTTCCAGAGGACTGGAACAATGTGTATGATGTCAATGAAAACAAAATGCAATGATTTGCAAATCTCAGTCTATTCCAAATAAAGCAAACATCAAATGTTTTAACTGAAAAAGTGTATTTTTTAAAAAACCATTAACACACTTTGAATTTGATGGCAGCAGCATATTTTAAAAAGCGTGGGACAGGGACAACAAAAAGCTGGAAAAGTAAGCGGTACTTAAAAGAGACAGTTGCAGGACATGATTGGGTATAAAAAGAGCATCTTAGAGATTCACCAATCTGGAAAAAAAAACTGTCTACAAATTGTGGAACAATTTTAGAATAATGTTCCTCAACATAAAATTGTGAAAACTAAATCTCTTATCTACAGATATAATGTCACAAAAAGATTCTGAGAATCTTCGGGTCCCAGGGCGGCACTGCATTCAAAACAGGCATGTTGCTGCTATGGAAATCCCTGCTTGGGCTCAGGAAAACCATTCCAGAAATCATTACTGTGAGCACAGTTCACCGTGCCATTCACAAATGCGGGTTAAAGCGCAAAGAAGACGCCACATGTGAGGATGATCCAAGGAACACTGCTGCTAATTTAAAATAAACTGAGGCAAAGTGGAAAGCTGTTTTCCTAACATTCTTTTATGAAAACATGGACACCACATCCTCTGGACTAAAGAGGATAGGGACAACACAGCTTGTTATCAGTGCTCAGTTTGAAAGCCTGCATCTCTGATGGTACAGAGGAACATGTGGAATTGGTAGCTTGCATAGCTGGAAAAACACCATCAATGCTTAAAGGTATAGACAGGTTTTAGAGTAACATATGCTCCCATCCAGACATCTTTTTAGTGAAGGCCTTACATATTTCAACAAGACAATGCTAAACTGCATCTATTACAACAGCATGGCTTCACAGTACATGAAATGAAAAATATGACAAAGAAGACCCAGGACTGTTGAGCATCTATAATCCTATATCATCAATGTCCAGCAGCTGATCTCCTCAGTTCCAAGACTGTTGCTAAAAGAAGAGTAGTTGCTACGTAGTGGTAAAAATGGCCTTTTCCCAACTTATTAGAGACGTGTTGCTGCCATCAAATTGAAAGCGAGCTTGCTTTTTTCCTAACATGGTACATTTTCTCACTTCAAACCTAGATTTTCTATGTTAGATTGTGAATAAAACATGGGTTTATGAGAGCAATGTGTTCTGTTTCTACAGCATCCCAACATTTTTAGAATCGGGCTTGTACGTATGTGCTATCCTCAAGGGTATCTCACATTTGTCCGAACACTTCAAACTCAGTTGCTGGAGTGGGCGAGGTAGCGCGAGAAGACAAAAACACAACGACCCTTACAGATACCGTGATGCATTTTATTAGATGAAGATCCAATGATATATAGTCAACATCAGCATCCTCTTTTAAAAAAGACATTAAAATTGAAACATTTTCAGTAAAAAAAGTAGTATCGTACAGCCAATGTGGGGTACCAGAGAGAAAGCATGACATGACCTAAATCATATTCATTCATCATCGTAAGGATCATAGATAAAACACAATACATTAACACTGTTTACAATCTGTAACACAGAGGTTGACATGAATGATGAATACAGTAAATAGAATATATTCATATATTAAGATCTGTTTACAAAATCAAAGTAATGCATGTATGTATATTATATATCACAGAGAAAGGCTATCCACAACCTTGGCTTTCAGCTATATGCACACCCCTTGTTATGCAACACTTTGCCCAAGCAAAATAAAATCTTTTGTTTGGTCAATTTATTGTTAATGGGTGGGTTCTTTGGTAGTGCTGCAGCCTCGGACTGAGCGGTGAGAGTTACCGACGAGAGTTAACCGTTAAGGTTTGGTTGTAACTGAAAAGGACTCTTCACCTACGGGGAAACTTCTAGAGCAATGTTCGCAGGAAACTGTGTCTGTGACAAAACAGAGCAACTCATTTTTACTTTTCTAAACCAGGATCACATTTAATCTGCGATACATCTCACAGCTCAAACGGACTGAGATGAAGCTGACTAGGTGTCAAGTTACAGCACAAGGTTTCATTGGAACTTTAATATGCACAAAATGCTGTTTTTCACCTAAAAAACAAACATGAGGATCTCTAGCAC
Organism: Neolamprologus brichardi; assembly: GCF_056152115.1. Lineage (NCBI taxonomy): Eukaryota > Metazoa > Chordata > Actinopteri > Cichliformes > Cichlidae > Neolamprologus > Neolamprologus brichardi. The sequence goes on along the minus strand of NC_142117.1, from coordinate 13,129,756 downwards.
AAAACTAGTCAGAAAACTTTATACCGTGCATGCATTAACAGTGCATTTGCATGGGATGGAGGCAGCTGTAATGGATTCTCTCATTTGAAAACAATACATTTCCATCGGAGAATAACACACCCAGCTCGTTTTGTAGGATCCTGGCCTTAGCAAAGAAAAGTTAGCATCAATGAACCTGAGCAACGTTTTCCAGTAAGGTTACCTCGCACTGTGATTAATCCAAGACCCTTAGTGGATGAGGAGTATTTAGTAAGCTAGGTAGATCATGTGTCGGTGCATTCAGGAAAAAAAGTGAATCTCATACGTTGCTTCATAATGTTACCCATTAGTTTCTCCTTTTTTAAACAAGGGACAGTTAGTTAACGATCAGGGTAACAGCAGTTAAACAGCAGTCATCCCAGACTGAAAGAGAGCCTTTGAGCGATGACTGAAGTCATGTATAACTCGGTTAAAAGTATATTTTCATGTTCTCTTGACACATGAAACCAGTTGCTCTCTAACCACTGGCTGGTTGGCACCTATAAATCTGTTTGCATCTGACTGATCGCCTCATCACCTTTGCTCTTTCTCTAAGCAGCAGAAAGATGCTCACAGTGTTTGCAAACCTTTTAGGAACTCTGGCCAAAGGTGCTGACCTGAGACATGCCTACGTTTTGTAATTCAGTCTGGTCCTGTAACAAAGGTGGTCTCAGCGATGCGTCCGCAGACACCAGACGAGCTCGGGGGAACGATCAGCAGATCGCTTTACACGACTTTGGTGTATTGAAGGATGAATAAAACCCGGGAGAGCTGCTTTGCTGCTGTGAGGGCAAATTCCTATGAGGTTTTGGAACAAGCTGGTGGCTGTCCATCTCTATCTCTCTTCCACATTCGGCTCACCCTGATCGTCCTGAGCTGCATCACTGGCATGACATGGAGTGGATCCCAGCCAGAAACCATCAGAGCCTCAACAAAAATGGATCAGGACCCTTCCCTCTCCCACTATTTGGAGTGAGAGGCCCAGTGGGTAGCAATCTCTACCCCCTCATCCCCAACTCAGCGCCCCATGTGCTAGGGCCTCCGTGCCAAGCCTCAGCGCCAGGCCTCATCAATGGCCCAGCTGGCATGGCCCCGATCAGCTGGATTTGCTATAATCATATTAGGTCATCTCTTTTACGTCGGGGACGGAGTGGACGTTCGTCAGCTCCTCATTCAACCGGTCTCGTTCTGGCTAAATTTCCCGTTAACAAATGGTTTTAAAGTTATTATTAGACAAGGTACAATACTTCACACAGTGGAGACGTCTCCTAGCAGGTATAGAGGGAGTGCGGCTGTCTTTTTTAAAGGCTCAGAAAAAGAAATTAGACATCTTGCCTCGTATACTGTTGCTGGCCAGTCACCTAGTCCTGCTAGCTGCGTACAAGCCTGCCTAGTCCGTCTCTCTGTCAAACTGGGATGTCTGGGACTTTGACGCGTGTGTTTTTGTGTGTGTACATCGAGAGGTGTGATAGGGAGGGATGGGTAGTAAGTTACAAAGGTTAATGGTAAATCAGCCAAACCAAAGTCACACACTCACCCACCACACACGACCCCGCTCCCACCCTCTACCCAGTCCCTCCCCTCCTCCGCTGCGGTTGTCACCCGGCTGCTCGCCCCTCAGTCCCAGCCGTTGTCCTTGATCATGTGGGCCAGCTCGATGATGAATTTGCCCTCTTTATACTTTTGACTGCTCTCAAAAGCATGTTCCTGGAGGGAGTGGCAGAGGACAAGAGACAAGAGAGGCTGCGTTTATTTCAAATGTAACAGCATGTATATGGAGAGTAGGCTAATGCAGTCTTTTCAGCTCTGTGCAAAAATCCTGGCCTGTCTCTGCTCCTGGCTCCGGGGAAGCTGGTTATATAACAATCAGTCACTAACACTGCAGAGGAGCCTGCAGATCCAAAACCCTGACCAGACTGCACTGTCATACCTTACATTGGCAGGACTGAGTCCTTAAGCAGTAGAGACCAAATGAACACAGGCTGCAGCCAATGCAGGGCAAACTCTGCAAGCTAAAGCTTGATTTTCCTCGCTTGGGTGTGTGATCCAAAATTCCTCAGGAAAATATGAATGGATTTAGAAAAAGTACCAGAGTACAAGTCTTAGCTACATAGATTATTAGTGGCTTGCAGTGTTGGTAAGCTAAGTAAACACACAAACATGTATGTAACTGTGCAGCTCATTCTTGCTCTGCCATTATGCAGTTCACTGACTCTTTGCTGACTGATCCTTTTATCATTCAAAAAGGAAGTCTGCATGCTTGGGCTAGCTTACTGAAATGCTGGGAACTCGGCCAAAAAGAGTCCAGAAATGGCAAAAAGATTTAAGCCAGATAAATGCTTAAGGTCCCAGCCAATGGCTATTGTGGTACAGTGGGTTATCTACCACTGTCCAGTCCACATGCCAAAGTATCCTTGGGCAACATACTGAATAGAAATGCTGCATGAATGTGTGACTGAGAGATTGAATGGGTCAATGACATTTGTAGTAGAAAGACTGTTTGAGTGCTCTCCAGAGTAGAAAGGCAGTATGTAAGCCTAAATTTTCAAACTGGCAATGGCCAATTGGGGAAGTTGGGGAAAAATTAGCATTCCCTGACTGGTTACATGAGGTTGATGTCTGTTGCTATGGAAACATTTGCTAGATTGGTCACTAGTCTAGCTAATGAGTGATCAGCCATTCCCTTGACAAGTGGTTGAGGGAGGCTTGGATGGACACTGCAAACATTCTCCAAGTGACAGTGAAACTGTGAAAGAGAATGTCCATCTTCAACTGGCAAAGAAGCTGAACGTTCTCTGTTTCCAGTTCAGATTGCACTTTGCATTTCACTACCACTCCGTGGCAAGTTAGCAACGTTTGCAGACAAATCGGCATCTTCCATGCAAACTACAGGCGGCCAAAGCAAGAAGAGGATTTCTGATACAGCCCCCTTTTTTCGAACAAGTTCACCAAGCAACAGCAACCAGACTCCAGCGACCACTCAGCAATCGGTTTGCCAACCAGTCATCAACCAACGGGGATCTATGACCTAGATCTTGGCTAATTTCTCTATTGGATAAGCTACCAGTTTGTAAGTACATACTAATGGCATTTGCATCATTCTCAAGTGTACACTGAAACAGCTTCTTCCCCTAGACAATTCCGAGTGTCACCAAACACTATCCACCCACACCCCACCTCACCAATCTGAGCCATGGGCTGAGTATCCTTCATTATTCAGGCCCCTAACATACACACTCTACTCAGACCAAGCCATTTGCACTACTCCCAAGCCCTTTGTTCTCCATTGTGTGCCTTTTCTAGTGTGTGCTTCTGTCTTAATGTCTAAAATGACATTTATTATAGTCTTTCATTTTACTTCATTTGCTTAAAACTAGTGAGGCCATTGCAAACATGTTGACGTCACTGAAGGCATGTCTCAATCAGCCATTGATGAAATCCTTTTAGCACAGCTCTTATTTTGAAAAGTATGGAAAGCTGTTTTTATCCATCTGATGTTCCAAAGAAAGAGTTGATTATTGTTAAACGTGTCACAAAACAGTAATATTCTGCTTTCTGTGCAGGTCATTCACTCACTGTGAGACCCTGTGAGGTGTGTCACGGTGTAGGCCGATACAAATGTTCTTTTACGATCGCCTGTACCTTGTTTTGTCTTTGGCTATTTTGGTTCAGACCTGCAGAGGCATGCTATCAGATTTCTCGGTGTAGAAGTGCAGTAGGTCAAGCCTCTCAATAGATCTTTGAACACTGCAGAAAATCTACACTGCTGCCGGCAAAGGATATTAATGGAAGCTCTCCATTAAGCCCCATCTAGTGCCTGCACGCTTTTGCATACATGTGACCTCTGTTTTCTCTGCCTTGTGAGGTCCTGACAGGAATAGAAACTACTGAGAGATGGAGCTACTTCTGTAGCTGGTATACCAGGTGTTTAACATGTGCCATAAGGAGGGTACTTTTTTAGGCGGAGAGGTTAAAGAATAAGGTCTAAGGTTATAGAGGTAGTCGTGAATGTTGAAGTCAGAGGTTAAGCAAAGAGTTCTGGTCAATGGACCTTTCTCAGAAAAAGGATACTGCGTGCACATGTTTGGTTGAACTCTTCAGGGATGTAACCACGTGCCCTATAATGTAAACTCTCACTTCCAGGGTTCACCACGGACAAATGCACATGCTCTGTTGATATATGAAGACTGCTAACATGTGGATCCTGTTTAGGTTCTCACTGACATGTGACCTAAAAAACTGCCTGTCCTAAAAACATACCGCACATGTATTTTGACATACAATATCACTGCTTTACAGACGCTTCAACTCTACATGTGTTTTAAACTCAAAAACGGTTCCAATCAAATCTGAGTCTATTTTAAACTAGATAAAAGATTCCTAAAGAAACGACTTTTCCATGTAAAGCTTCTGTTTGATTAACAAAGGGAAAAAGTCTTCTGTTGAACCATCAACAACTCAGACTTTTATTAAAGTCCTATACTCCGAACCTTCAAGGGGCAATGCTTTTGCTTTAACTTCTTTTTATGACATGAACATTAACTGCACAGTGTAGTGGTTACAGAATAATGACATCTTCAGTGTTTAGGCTTGTTGCCTCCAATTCTTGATGTCATTATGTAAGACCGTTAGCCACTGAGGAAAATAAAGGCTCGATTGTGCAACCAAAACAAAAAGAAGAGAACTTTGTGTTTGTGTTTCCTAGCAGAGCTATTGGTAGATTTTCCAGGTAGCTGGATGCTGGAACAGCCGGAGTAAATGTGGAAACTCTATTGAGGATAAAAAGGAAAAAAAACCTCTGGTACTTAGAAAAGTTCAAAAGTGACGTTCAGCTGTTTTGTTTTTTTGGTACCCTAGTCACATTTATTTAAAGATACAGTAAGTTAAGTTTTTGAGCTTATTTAATAGATTTAAAAAATGTTGGAATAATAAGTATAAATCAATCGGTGAGTAAATAAAGAAACTGATGCATTCACATAGACACGGAAATAATCCAATAGAAGCACACAGAAGTGCATGCTGGATTGTATAACCATTGTTGTACCACCATCTTGAATACAGTGTCTACAGTGGCCTAATCCTGTTTTATGTAGGTGGCTTTTAATTTATAGATCACAAATAGCTCCTTCAAACTATTTATGTCCATTTCACATTTGTATTTGCACGCTTTCATCATCTCTTTCTCATTATTTTTTCTCCTCCCTCATTTCCACATCATCCTCATCTTGTGAACTGAAGTCAGGGTTTTAATACACGAAAGCCTGCATTAAGATGCTTACTTATTCCCAACATTGACACAATTACTTATGTCAGGAGATTAGACATTCAAACCTCCCATCTTCGGACAGCTGACAATGAGCCAAGCTAGCTAAACAACAACAGCTGGTCATAATCTAACATTATCCCAGCTCATGTTAAGCTCAGATGCCCTAAAAATGACACCTGAACTCAGGTAAAGTTTGATTACATTCTTTAAATAGAGTTTATTAAAGTCAAACAATGTTAGCTCCTCTGCAAAGAAAGTTTCACTAATGTTGGCTAACAGCAGTTAAGAGAAGCTAATAGGGGCTAACAGAGGCTAACATGAGCTAAAGATGGCAAAAACAGCCTTACAGACAGAAAGGTTCAGGATATCAGCCAATAACTCAACTCAGTATCACTGTCGTTGGTCAGAAGTTGTCAAAGTTTTACAGCCTACTAAAGAGTAAACAGAGGTAAAACCCTGGCATATTGAGAACTGAGGCAAAAGGTGACAGCCTATACTCACTACATACAGTATGAATGGAGGCTAAACTAGGTTTCCCCACAGTGGCCACCACAGATAGGATTATGCACTTGAATTGGGAAGTCTTCTAGTCTTATTGACTGCTCGAATGGTTTTAAATTCCAGATCACATTTTACTATACATTCATACAGCATTTAAACTACCTCACATCCGTGGCCAATTTAGAATCAGTAATTACCACAACATTCATGCCTTTGGACTGTGGTAGGAAATTGGGAGTAAATCAATGCAGGCTACGGGAGAAAATGCAAACTTCCTACAGAAAGAACTCACAAACGTAGAGGTCTGAACCAGGAGAGAGCAGTGCTAACCATCACACCAACCAAGTCCACAGTCTCTCTTTTTATAGCAAAATCTAAAACCTTCCACCTGTTTGTTTTCTGTTTTTCCTGAGTTTGTTTTTCTATTGTGAAAAATCAGACACACACAACCTGGCATTATATCCACATTATGTAACAGAATGTGTCCATTTATCGGTCTAATGCAAGGCTGTTTTATAACAAAAATTAAATGCAAAATTATTCATTCAATATGCTGGCTGATAGTTTAATTGACTGCATGATAATTTATTGTACTTTTAGTCATTATATCAATGTGTCAATATGTTTCCCTCAGATCTGTAGTAAAATCAGATTAGAAAGAGGTTTAATAATACAGAAAGAACCAAAGAATTATACCCCAGTAATTAACTGGAGTCTAAATATAATTAGGGTACAAATAAAATAAGAGTACAGTATAATAACAAACTCTCAGCTTGTCGCCCTCTAAACTTGGATGTGGTTTGTGGTACTTACGTATTTCCAGCCAAGGGTCGTTTTGCAGTTCTCACAGTAGATATCTGCTACAGCGTGCAGGCCCGTGAGCAGAACTCTCTCCTCTGCAGGGCCACACCCAACATTTACCCTGAGAGAAAGAGACACAAGCAGAGACAAAGAGAAAATATTTTTAAAAAAAAGAAGTGTGAAAGATGTTGTGCATGATGTGCACAGAGGGTGTTGCACAGAGGGTGCACTGACAGGCCACCAGGCTTTGCAGCAGCATCATTTTCACACTCAATTCAGCCAGTAATAACACTGCTCTGAGGCACAAACTGGCTCTATCTACACTGGGGCCTTAAAAAACAAAAACAAACACACCCCAATATTAACCTGGCACATCACCTGCTTCCTGTTCAAATCCAGCATGCAGGTTTCCTGCGACGCCTTGTGCCTACAGGTAGACTGAAATGCAACAAGAGCACTGGCTTTTATTCATAAATCAATACTCACACTGAGTTGAACAGGTAGGCTCTGCCTTGGCTGCCCTGGAACGACTGCAGAGACAAGATGAGACAAAAATGAGAAGACTGAGAAAAATCCACTAGTCTATACAGTGCAATAACTCTGTAAGATTACATAAGCATGCTATTATACTGCAATAGTGCTCGTATGTTATGGAAGAGCTTATATTAAAGCCTGTGTGGTCTGTTTATATTACTGATAACATTGTGGTTGACTGCTGTTTTAATAGGCCTACCTTTACCTGGCTTTTATTTACAGTAAGGCCAAAGCTCGCACTGATATTAAACAGATTTAATTCAGCCAGCTGTGTTACGACAGGCGGAAGGCCTTAGTACACAGGTGAGCATGTTTCCGTAATCACACATGGAAAAAGTGATAACACATTCATAATCCAATTCACTAACCAGCTTATAACCTAATCCATAACCTAATCCGCCCACAGGCAATAGTGAGGTGGTGGCTGACACAAGCGTACAGGTGTTCAGCCTGCTGTTTATTTTCATCCTTTCTTCCTCTTTTATGCTTTTTCAGTACTTGTCCTTTTAAGTGCCGTTAAACAATCTTCTTTATTTCTGTGTAACTGAAGTAAAACAGTTAATAATCCCAATCTACCTGCAATAATTAGCTGCCTGAATGGCAGCACAGGGCGCGATCACGCCACTGTTGCCGTTGGATACCTTTGAGATGAGCTCGTCGTGGTTGGCTAGGTGAGCTCGGCAGTGGATGCAGCTGTAGGTCCGGTGGCAGCTCGGCAGGTACGCCTGGAAGGTCTTGGAGCGCGTCATCCTGACCATGGGCGGGGTTGGCGGGCGGTGCAAGAAGGGACTGCCAGCCCAGGTCGGCTCACAGGGGAAGCACCGCAACACACAGGTGAGGGCCGTGGTGGGCGGTGGGTCGGGAGGTGAACACCTGAGCGCAGAGAGGTGATAAAAGTAACAGCTGCCTCCTCAATCCCAACCTACAGGTGTATAAGTGCTGATGGGTATAAAGTGATCACTGCTCTGCGGGTTGAGAGAATTCTCCAGCTGGGTTGCATCTGTGAAACTCATAAAACCTGAAAAAGCTATGGTGGGAAAAGACGGTGTGCATTATTAATGACCTGAGGAACCCTTAGTGGTCGTTTGAGCCACCAAAGCAGGGACAAAGACTCCTTTTGGTAAATATTTGATAACGTGTTACTGTAAGCCATTTATTACCTTGTTTGAAGGCAGTTTTCGGATGAAGCTTGGCTTTTCTACTATAGGACTTTTTAGGAAAGCATCTGCTGACTGGTGAAATCAGATATGTTACTGCTTAATGACCTGTCTGAATTAAAAAATGCTTATAGAAGAGGCACACGGCTGTCCAATATGTACCAACGGGCCTGCAGGACAGTGACTGACCATGATACAAGCACACAGTAAACACTAGTATCCATACTGGGTATAATGAATATTTAGAATTATATATTTCACTGCCCCAGCCTGTGTCCCTGCCTCTGCAAAATTATTTATAGTCCCCATCTGATTTTAGCATTGCATCGTGAAACAGTCCACAGCACAAACGACAATCATATTAGAGGATGACTTTCACGTTCAGCGTTCACAATCCCATCACAGCAGACATGACAATGCCTGGTGCAGGATGATCCCCAAAACTACCTTTCATTAAAAAAAGAGAAACAAAAAGGGGCTGATTCAGAAAACTCACTAACAATCTTAGAAATACTCCTACTGCCTGATTGCTGACAGAAGAATTACCCACAAAAGATGAAAAGCAGCTGTGGACCAGGGCTGCTGACTTTGCCAGTAATGCAGCAGCTGCTGATAGAGATGAGCAGCCACACGCCTTAGTGAAAAAGATCCACCCCAACCTGACCGTCATTCACTGCATCAATCACAAGACTGAACTTGAAGTCCATGAAGGTGCAAAAAGCGTTACAGGGCTGAACCACTTTCACACATTTATCGACTCTCAGACTGAAAGTCTGGTGTTAAGCTCAATAAATAAAGACAGTCGCCTCATTCTCAGCACAAGTGTGGGTAAAAGAGGAGCCACGAGCTGCAGATGATGCAAAAATGCCTTAATCGAAGCAGAATGTTTATTTATTATTTGTTTAAACTGACAGTATTTTGTTCTGTTCACCTAATTTCAGATTAAATAATGATGTTAAGTGCAAATGGGATTTAATTCTGTTACACTGTTTGTATTATTAGGTGTGAATGTGTCACCTGTGTCTGGAGAGGAATGCATAGACTGAGACTACTGCGCATACTAATTTAATTTTAAAAATACGTTATAATATACTCAATATGCATAATTGAGTGTACTTGTCATCACTCGCAGCCTGGACCCAATTCAGGGGCCACAACCTTTGAAGGACTCGAGGCTCCTGCTGCCTAGCAACGTAAAGCAAAACGTCTGTCCAAGACTAGAGACATCTTGGACAGAAGTGGTGGAGAGAGAGGAGAAAATGCTTGTCTTACTATTATATTTGATACATTTGGCTTTTTGAGACTTCAGACTAAAAAACCCAAAATAAGTTGCAACATTTATTTTTGAGCAATAAAATGAAAAGAAATGACCAGATATAGCAAATAATATACAAATTAAAACACATATATGCAAATTAATATTGAATTTGCATACAAGAATTCAGTAAAGACTCTATTTTCAAAAATATTGGAATTTTCTAGTAATTATTTAATGGTTCGAACTATAAAGAACCATTTTGTTTTGCTGTTATAGGAGAAAATTAAGCTGTTTCACTGTTACATGATGTACCTGAGGCTGAGAGAAGTTTAAACTCAAGCTATAGGCTCTGTGAGGCTGCTCTTACAGCAGTGCTAAATGCTAATTTCAGATGACTAACATCCGAATGTTTAGAAGTGCTAGGTTATTTCTGCTGTAAAACCCGTCTCAGATTTCAGGACTGCCTCGTGCTTTTCCTGTTTTCGATTGCAGGTCAGATGTCTGAAGATATCATAGAACAACAAATGTACAACATATATATGTAACAGGTATTCAGTACTAGTCATTAATAAAGCTACTTCTTGCCCACCGTTAACATGCAGTCAAACCCTGACTCCAGCTTTGCCAGTGCCCACAGGCAGCAGCAGTCCTTGCTCACTCTCTGAGGCTGCAGAGATAATCTGCTTAGCTAAGCACAACTGTGAGGACTGCGCTCTGCTCGCTCCATGATATCCAAATGGATCGAGGCCTTAAAATACTTCTGCTGGTGTGCCCTGGTGACTGAGAAGATTAGAGAGCTGACCCAGGAACCCATCCCAGGGGCTGAGGGGCAGAGAGGACAGGAGTGTGTTTAGACTAACTGTACAGGAAGAGCTAAATAGTTAGAGGCCTACCTTTTGACGCAGTAATAATCTTTGAGGTTTTATTGCTTAATGCAACTTTAATTGTGATTTCAGCACTGCAGCTCTGCTGCAAAACAGACCCTATCAATCCCAAAAGCAATCTTGTTTTATTCCCCTGTGCTGCTTAACACCTCCATAACAATATGCAACAGTATGCTCCCTTTAACTACTATCCTTTCTATGGGTTATTGAACGCAATCCTTTTTTTTTAGTTGTCCACCTTTACAATCTGTCTCTATGTCTCCACGCTTTCCTGTCTGTCTTTACCCAACCATCTGGAAAAACAAATAAAATAGTGATTGGGAACAGGAGGCCTCTGTGAACTGAGGACACACAAAATAACGAGCTGAGAGTGAGAGAGGCGCCTCTTTACGTTGCTGCTCTGCAATATGATTGTTTTTAGTGTCAGCGCGAGGCTGATAAAGGCTCGAGTGCTGATGGGAAGGACTGGGAGGGGGATATAAATAAATAAGGCATTGAGATGTGCCCTTGTTTTCTCTCCTCTGACATGGTGCCAGCAGCGTGGGATTGGGGCACAAAGACACATTCAGTACAGTTGTCAGAGCTGACCCCTGACACACACACATACAGACTGATGTTTTACCCAAAGCACGTTTCATCCTCTCACAAAGTTTATGCATCATCCAGTCCTCCAACACTTGTTCAAAACGTTGAGTCCTGATGTACAGAATCAACAAATGGGCACACGTACAGATTATCCAACTGGAATGACTGCTGCGCCCACAAACTCACGTTTGTTTTTACCATTTTCAAACCAAATTACAGACCAAATAATCAATCAATTAAGAAATTTTTCACAAAGCTGCCAGATTACAGCTGAGTAATTAGTCTCATGTAGGAGTGTAAGCTTCAACCTTGGGCTTCAAATTTAATTCCATTAAATTTAAGCTTCTGCTTTTAAGCCTCTGCAGCAGCATTTGTTGCAAATCACTCAGTCTGAAAGGACCAGCTGAATGCATGAAGTGAAAATATGATACATGGATCAGGTGCCAGAAAAAGGCTCTGTGGGATGCTGTTCCAGCTATTGTTGACGTATAGCACACTATGATATTAAAGTGCCCTTGTGGGCTGATTTTCAGGGGCAGGATTATACAGGGAATGCTATGCATCTACTCATAGGTCATATTTAATCCACGTGGAGGTCTCTTTGTGTATAGTCTCTCTGATGAAAGATCACTTAATGTAAACTGTGTACAAGTCCATGTCAGTGGCTTTAGATTGAAATCAGTGCAGTGACAGGAGGGGAATGTGCCAAGGCTGGAGTATTTGTAAAGCCTTCAGAAAATTACACCCACATTGTCTGGTTGAAGCTCACCAAATGTGAGATTTAGTTAGTTTCATTAGTTAAATAACCAGCTTTTTTTTTTTTTTTTTACAATAGACAAAACAAGACATTCACAGGCTAGAGCCCAATCAGTACTTGCCTTTTTTGGGGGGGGGGGGGGGGTTGAGCCCCTGACAACCTCTGGCTGCTAGAGAAAAATATTTATTTTCCAACTGGTATTTCCAACATTGATGGTGGCTCTGCACCAAAACCATCCGTGGGATTAACCTGGTTGCAAGCAGATTGCTACAGTTGCTGACTTGTCTGCAACCACTTGGCAAATAATGTTTGCGAAAGTTGAAGAAGCGTGACACAAACTGGAAACGGACTGTTTGACTTCAAAGCTTCTGAAACGTGTTGGTAGCAGCAGTAAGGTTTTTTTGTCGCACTTTTCAGTCTTATTACGACTCAGCAAGTAGCTGAAGACTGTTTGGAGACAAGCTGTTGTTTTTCATGCTAACTTAGGCGACCACAATCTGCTAGTGAGTCCCTGAGTGAGTCCTGACTGGTTCAGAATTTGCGGTCGTTCCATTGGGTCATGTAACCTTCAAATAGCTACCCCAAGTGCTTAGCAGGCAGGTTGAATGTGTGCTGATTAAACAGACTTCTTTTTTAACTTCTTAAAACAGCATCTCAAACCTATCTGCTGCTATATTTCTATGGCGCAGCTAGCATATGTTGCTAACTTTTGGAACTATTGTGAGGCTCCATGATCCGCCACTAATGTAAAAAAAAAGAAAAAAAGATGTCCATTCAGCAGCTAGTGCCGCAATCGCAACCAATATCACCTAGCAACTACCAGAACCCACTCACCTGTTAGGAATAACCATTTTTCCCTAGCAATCAGTAGTTTCCCAGGAGTTGCTGACCAGTCTCTAGCCCTGTGTGACTGAGGCCTTATGTATTTATATTTAAAAGGTAAAATGATGTGGCCATTGTTTCAAACAAAGTGCATCCTCTACTAACCAGCGACTAGTACTAATTTACTATTTACTAATTCTTTTACCTTTGGCTATAGTTCACATTTAATGTGTGTATGGAAGTAAGAGTATGCTTGAGAAGCTGGATAACCATACATCTGACTCTGTATTTTCATGTACTACACAAACACTTTTCTCATGTATGTTTTATCCAAACTGTGAAGCAATTTGTGCACTTTAAAAATGTGCTAAACAAAAAAACCATATTATTATTAAAGACTAATTAATCGTCTTTAAAAGACCAATAAACTGGAAATTTAATGAGCAGAAGAACTGAAATGATTCTAACCTCTATCAGATGTACGAATTTGATGATTACAGTTTGGTAAAATTATAGAGACACGAGAGGGGTTGTAGAAGGCTTGGTTCGATTTTTTGTTTTTCTTTAATAAGTGAACCACACTGCTGGAAACAAATTAAGCTGATATTGTCCTTTAACAGTGTCAGTGGCAGATGTTTGTGGTTTTGTGCTTACTAAATTAAATCTAGAGTATGATGAAGGCTTTAAAACAGCTAAGATATTTTCTTATGGAGGACTGATGAATAATAAAAACATACAGAATACATACAAAATAACCACACAGTAATACATCAAAGAGTGAAAGCAGGCACAAGCTGGAGAACCAAATTAAACAGATGAAAAAAAAAAGACGTAGTGAAGCTGTTCGAGGGGTTGAGAGTGACTGTGTTTGACATTTTCAAACAGCTTCCAAAAACAGAACAACACTCATGATGGTGGGTGGACATGCTTGTAAGTCATTTTTGCAAAAGCAGCATTGTCTGTGGGATGCTGACGTTCAGAGAAACTGCTGACGCAAAATGTTTGCACTAATAAAACCTCTCTGGCAGGAAAAAAAAACCCCAAAACAAATTGCATAAATGATCAGATGACTGGAAGAGCTGATCGCAGCCATCCAGACAGGCTCCGGTGGCGTAGATGTCAGAAAGAAAACCCAAGTTTATCTACGCCTTCATCTGACTCTATGCCTCTCTGATCCGCCACGGGGTTGTTTGAGGTCACCGAGCTGTCCATTCTGGTCATTTCTGGGTGTCATCACAAAAGGCTACGTGCAGCGAGTCTCACCAGCCAAAAGGGCCCTTGTATCCAAACAAAAAAAAAACAACCTTTGTTATGTAACACACTGATGCTGCTGCTGCTGCTGTCTCTGACAGTGATCGTGCAGGAGAAAACCAGAGGGGGGGAGGAAGCGATGCCAGGTGAAAATGACTTGGACAGAGAGTTGAAGGGAAGGGTGAAGAAAAAAGGGAAGAGGTGGTGTTGGATGATTCGCTGCTGCCCACGAGCTGCACCATCACGATTTCTGTACTTTGTGTACTTTCATCTCGCTCTCCATTCACTGTTACACCGAGGCCATGCAGCTTACAGCAGCATGACATCACTGACTACTCCCACCATCTCATTAAACCACATTGATGGAAGTGATGCTCCTGCTTCTCAGACTCTTACACATATGCATGCAGCTGCTCTCCTGCCCCTCTTTGGCTTGGTTTCATGTGCTTGATGTGTAGATGTTATTTCTAAAGCTCTTCCTGTAAGTCAAACCTGGCCAATTGCAGGCATAACACACTGTGCACAACTTTCGTCCGGGCAGGATCATCTTTCAAGGCCTGCAACTCTGACCCTCCTCTTCGATCCCTGGGTATCGAGCCCCCACATAATCATTAGGGATGTGCGTGCGCGCTCTGCAATGAAAATAGATCGCAAACAGTGGAAAACAAGGCTGTGCCTCGATATGGGGTTCCCGATCTTCATCTCATCCGTATGAACTCTCGCGGACGTTATTTACTAGATTTCTGGGATTAACATGAGGCACCCCCACCTGCAGGTGAGGCTCAGTCATGTGTGTCTCATCACCTGAGGTAACACCTAAGTAAGGGTTTACAGTGTGGGTGTGTGTATGAATCAGGTCACAGGCAGTGGCGCACTTTATCTGGGGCATAACTTCAGCCACCACACAGAGCACAGATGGCGGGGATGCCTCGGCTCAGCAAGACTCTCTCTCTCTCTCTCTCTCTCTCTCACACACACACACACACACACACCGCCTTTAAAGCTTTAAAATCCGCAGTGACTTTAGCAGGTGATTGTCGTCAGCATGTGATCACGTGAGCGTACATTACACGATAACCCGCATCGATCACTGCTGACGTGCACCGCTACGACCGGGGGCGCGCGCACGGGGATGATGGCGCAGACGTGCAGCAGTGCCACAACAAAAACAGCATGTGTCCTAATAATAAATAAAATACTACATACTGTAGTAGATACTGTAACCACAGAGAGCAACTCTTCAGCATCCCGTCCGCAAAGCAAACAGGAAGAACAAACCTGCAACAGTTACCTAATGCACGTAAACAACGCAAGACATCATAAACTTATCTTTTATATTGTCATTTTACAGCACGTGGGTCTGCAGTTAAAAGTTGACTCGGTTAAAGGCGTTGAGCATAAATAGGTCGACGCTTGAAATGGGTTAAGAGAGCAGTGTGAAAACAATAAGTAACAAATGCACCGGAGAGGAAAAATAACGCAGACGAAATCATCTTACCTTTGAAAGGAAGAAAATGCGGGTCTCCTCCACGTAGCCTAGAAAATGTGGCACGTCCTCGTTTTTCCTCGTGGCAGTGCCAATCCTAAAACCTCTTTCGCATTCCTTCCCAGGCAAATTTCCTCTCTTCTCTGGCCCTGGCAAGTCCTGCAGAGACGCAATGTTTTGACGCGCAACGATGCCCAGCAGAGTTTAGAAAGCGACAGAGAGCAGTGGAACTTCCAGCCGGAGCGAGAGCATTCACTCCTACCTACTTCCGTGTTCGCAGTAAACCGTTATTCCTTTTACACGGCTTTACCCATTAAAGGGAGCGTAGTCAGTTGCTGATTGATATTAGTGTTACTCCATATCACTTGGAAGTTTGAGAATAGTGTTTCCAGTATACCATAAGGAAACCGTTAAATGTATTTCGAGCTAAAAATTACATGGTACGGTGTCGCGCATGCTCAGTATAGGTGCATTGCTTTTTTTTTTTAAAAAACATAACTATTGCGAAATTAATTTTACAGACTGAATTTATAAATGATGGGGATTCTTTAAATATATAGTTTTGTTTATATTTATTGTTATGTGCTTTAACAAAAGCGTTTTATAGGCCGTAACATGGGAAACTAGCTAAAAAGGATGCCGCATTTAGGGGAAAAACCTCCAACAGCATCCTTTCTTTTCTAAACACATTCACGGTTACTGTAAAACTTAGATGTTCGACTTATTTGCAGTGCAACTAGTAACATCCAAATAGCAAAAATGGTAAACACAAACTCTGAAAAAACGGTAATCATCTTGAGTTGATACTCTTGGTCCCAAATCACACTTGTCCTTAAGGCTTGATGAATAAATGACAGGCTTATCGGCCAATCAGTGAACAGATAAAGCATAGCAACACCGTGTTTATTGGTCAAGAGTAGAAACGATGAACCAATAATCTTTCCGGGTTCTAACTTTTTTTTTCCTAAATGAATTCTCTAGAAAGCAGTTCAGCTACCTGCAAATATTGTTTAATGGAGCTGCCTCGAGCAGGACAACACAGCAAAGGCATCACCTGTTCTTGTGAAAAAGTAGGAAATTATTATTTCAACATGTCCAGCATCATTAACTTTTCGCGACCGTAAAAACTTCTGACGTCGTTTTAGTTTGCAGCGCCACCTCCTGACAGTTACATAAACTGCGACATAACAACCCTACAAAACGACAAATACCACTTTTATATAATGATGTACATACAGTGTTTATTGATACAGATACAAAAAAAATTGCTCTTTAAATAATCTGTCTCTCGGCAAATCAAATCTAAAGATGAGCCCAAAAAAGTTCAGTTCAACACACACAACAGCTTTAAACATGCAAAATAAAAGTACACTCAGGACAGCACGAGTAGTATAATCAGAAAAATCCCAGTACTTGTAATGTGATTGTTGGATCAAGTCTCTAAAAGAAATCTTCAAGAACATTTGTAAAAACTGTAAAACATCACACATAAGTGATTTAAAATGCCCCACAACAAACCTAACATTGTTTTGACTGCAAAAATCCCAAACAACATACAGTACATTCAGCCAAAACCACATTCATTCGATTAGAGACCGCCACCGAGCATCATAACATTTCATATATTTGTATATTAAAGCAAGGAACTATGTGTAAACTACTTTCATTAACACATTTGAATTTTAAATGAGTGCAGTAAAGCAATCAGTCTGCATCACTGCCTATACTAGGCTGTAAAATATTTTAAATATACACATATGTCATATAAAGTTCAATGCTGATTGCAATCACACTAACACAGGTAAAAGAAACCAGATAAGGTTTCATATTTTGTGCAAAATTCTTCATAAAACAGGCAATGTATGCCTCTATTATTTTATCTGATCAAAAGGAAACAAAATAATGAGAAAAAAAATCTAGACACTAAACAATAACAGAAACATGAGACACAGCATACAGGACAGTGGTTTTTACAGTGCGGCACACAGCTGAAATTAATCCGTCTGAATGTCTGGTTAACTGTTCCTCACCTGGTGCATCAAATAATATTTAATGAAGTGGAGAAATTTTGTTTTGTTTGACTGCATTTTGGGAAAAAAGGTTTCACCACTGCTTAGACGTGGCAAATTATATATATATATATATATATATATATATATATATATATATATATATATATATATATATATATATATATATATATATATATATATATATATGAAACAAGTCGAAAATAACATGACATCATCGAGCTGCATCTGCTGGTGCTTGCACATTACCCCTAGCATGATGCAGTAATACTGCAAACTGTAACTTGAAAGCATCAAAAAGGATCGAGTTTGCGCAAGTAAACCCTTACAGAAAGTGTCAAGTCAAGGACCATGAATCTATTATGGCATCTGAGACTGATAAAACTTAAAAGCACAATATTTCAGTGGCATTTTTAGCTCTTTGTAAAAAAAAGATTCAGTGGTTTCAATTAAGTGTGTGCTCCTAGCAGAAATATCATACTGTTATATGGGTATGTTTGTGCAAGCGAACGCACCATGGATAATTCTAATAATAATAATGAGCCAGGATTTTTTTGTGACTAAAAGAAAACATTCAGATTTCATCATTTATGCATCTAAAATATTGTAAATGCATGCAGTATGTTTGTGTTATAATGGCAACAATTCTTATTAACTTTTTCAAAATATACTTCAGTCGTAACTTACCAACTTACTGTGAAGACATCACATGACTGCACCGCCATCTGCTGCAGTCATTGCTGAGAGGATTGTAAACCAAATTACCCAAATACGTCTTCATTTTGGGTCATATCAGAAAATCTGTAAGCCTGAGGCGATATACTGTCTCTGTGACGGGGCCCAATATCAGTCAAGCTCTAATATGATCACACTGTTTAGTATGAGTAATGAAAAACAGGAGTATGTGCTACCACCACATGTACAACACGCGGTTCCTAATACTTGTGCTGGATACAGAGCATGTTGGAGTTCCTACAGACTGTAAAACACAGTGTGAGAGTAGCTGTGCTGGAATGGCTGCAGTAAAAGCGGGTGCATGTTGGGGGTTGGTCTGGCAGGTCAGTGGCCCTGAAGGATAATCACTGGTGAGAGGTGGGGTGAGGTAGATTTTGGCAGGTCACTCCGCTTTGGAAAGGCTGTTCCTGTCCATGAAGTCTTTAAGCTTGGTGGGAAAATCTGTCATAACTCCCGTGGCTCCCAAATCAAACGCCCTCTGAAAGTCATCCTCATCATTCAGCACCCAAATGTACACCTGAAACCACATGAGGGATTTGTACAGTTAATACACACGCGGTCAGAGGCTGTCACACACAGGAATGTTTCTGTACTCTAGTCTATATTTGATCTGGTAGGAACCTTTCCAGTAACTGCTTTTAACCACAGTGTAACTACAACAAACACACAGGCTTAGTTCTGGCATTTTACAAAAGTTTTACACACTGTTAGAGCAAAACAAGGCACACGGAAAGTAGTGACAGTAGTAGTAGCAGACTTCAGGAACAGTTCTCCCGGCTTCTTGAAGGACATTCAAAGCTCTTCTTTGGATGTTGGCTACCGTTTGCTCTATTCTCTGTCAACATGATCCCACACTGCCATGTTTTACAGATGGCTGTAGACTCTCAGTGTTGTACCTCTTGACCTCCTCCATACATGCACTAGGACTAAACCATGGTTTTTAATGTGGGATTCATGAAACTACCATTTTATCTTGCTTTTCAGTTATTAACCTGTGCAGACATACAAGTGTACAGTACTATAAAAGACCATGGGGACGATGCTGTGTGTAGCTTGAAAGCCAGGAAGCACAAAAAACCCTCAGTCAGCATTGTTTGTGGCTGGCTGGTTGTTTGTGACACTGCCCCCTGGTGACAGTACACAACTACAACATGCAAACCTGTGCGTAGGCTCTGATCAAGACCAACGCGTAACCATCCCCTTTACGTCAACCAATCTTGGAAATTGTTCCAGGACTGCAAATAGAAACTTGGCAGAAGATGTGCCATCTGCCTATCGCTACCACAGGCTAAGTTCAACCAGTAAGGCCAGTGAACCATAAGAGACTGAGACCAAAGAAAAGGAAAAACATGCTACAACACCAAGACTTGTAATCAGGTAAGGAAATTCCGATGAACCAGCCATCCATTCTAACCTCTAAAACACTTCCATAGCTCCTCATTTACTGGCCAACGGTTCCTCACAGGAACCTGAATCAACTTAATTTTAAAGGAACTGCAGTTTTACCTGAATTCCCCGAGCTGTTAAATGGTCAAAAAGAGCTTTCCTCATCAGCAAACTGCAAGAGAAAAATAAACACTAATCAGCTGTGTGACTGTAAATCCTTTGTATGTTAATCACGATCGCACAACTACATCTCAGTAACACAAAGAAATAAAAAAAGAGAGAGCGACTTACGTGTCTGCCAGCCAGGCGATAAATCGCTGACCTCTAGTTAACCTGCTGGGATCCTGCAGTCTGAAAAAATTCACACAAAAAAGTAAAATAATTAAAAATGGTAAAAAAAACAAAAACAAAGGGCACTTGATTGATGCTATAACAGCATGACAACATATTTTTAGGAAATTTCTGAAATCTACCCAAGAAAATTAATAAATCAGTGTTTAAATATGCACAAGAAATCAAGGCAATCTCTTAATAAACACAATTTATGGTTGCAGTCTTAAAGCAAGAACTTAACACTTTAGAAGTGCAAAAAAATTCTGCTAATCCTTAATGAGCGTTGGGCAAGAATAATCTGCTCTTTGACCATGATCCTCATGTTCCACTAACACACATTTCACAAGGCCAAGCTGTGCAAAGGAAACAACAGACAAGTCTGTATATGTTATCCAAAAACTCCAAAAACAAGGCCCAGCTAATGAAGACTCCTCCAGAGGTTTACTCCACATCCCGATGCTTACACAGTATGAAACTTCAGCTTTGCACGTCTCTGTCAAAGCTCTACTTCGACTGTTTGATGAGCTGCTGCTGTTTGCTGAAGGACTTTTCTCTGCAAACAGACCTTGTTCCAGGAATTTTTACTCACATAATGATAATCATAATGGTCAATAAAGAACCTTTAAACTGTTGCAAGTCAGATGGCGACATTTCAGTTTCACCTGCAAACTGAGATCAAACCACAGCACTGACAACTTTCTCCAGCCAATAAACCAGCAGCAGCTAAAACACAATGCTGCCAGATTTTACACTACTAATTGTTAATAGTTTGTGTTGACACTGCAGCATAGATTACTTTAATCATTTATGTTAACTAAACTGTAGGTTAGTTAGGGTATAAAGAAAACCTTAACCCTGCTCTGAATCACTGTTATTTCATGTAGGGCCTGTTTCGTGACTGTATTAGTGAGGGTGGAAGCATGCTGCTGAGCTAACCCTTTCCTGAAAACTGTTTATCAAAGTTCCTGACATGCACCTTTTATTTCTTTAGTACCACATTCCCTGGCCACTTTATTAGGCACACCTTGCTAGTATTTGGTAGGCCTCCCTGTTTCCTTCAGAACTACCTTAATTCTTTATGTCGTAGATTCAACAAGGTCATGTAAACCAGTGGTCCCCAACCCCTGGGCCTTGGACCGGTACCGGTCCGTGAGTCGTTTGGTACCGGGCCGCGAGAGTTGAGGCTCAGGTGTGAAATGTATAGTTTTCAGGGTTTTTATCGGTTTTCAGCGTTATTTTGTTATCGTTTTTATCGTTTACTCGGTTTTCCTGGGTCTTTTCACGTGTGTTATGAATAAATTTTCTTTTTTTCGGTACCGGTACTAGTTTTATTTTGTTGTATTTATCCGCGACACCTTAAAGGCCGGTCCATGAAAATATTGTCGGGCATAAACCGGTCCGTGGCGCAAAAAAGGTTGGGGACCGCTGATGTAAACGACCCTCAGATAGCATCCCATGACAGCAGCAGATTTGTCGGCTGCACATCCATACTGAGAATTTTTCCTTCCATCACATCTCAAAGATGCTTTGCTGGACTGAGATCTGATGACTGTGGAGGCCGTCTGAGAGCAGAGAACTAACTGCCAAGTTCAAGAAGTTTGAGATAATCTGAGCTTTGCATTATGCTGCTTATACTGTTATACTGTCACATGATTGGCAGCAAATCACTGCATCAGAACAGGTGTACCTAATAAAGTGTCCATAGAGCTTATTACTAGTATTTGGTTACATGAACAACAAAGTGCAAGGGATTTGGGTGTGTGACTGTGTGTGAAGGAAACTCAAATACATTTCCATTTGCTCACTGTAGTGGATGCAAATCCACCTCCCTGTGTGCTCACTGCCCTGTCAGAATACCAAACAGCCTCTCAACTGTCATCAGTCCAGAGTGTAGAGAGACTTATTTGAATGTCAGCAGGTCTTCTTGATGATTTCTACATGCATTCAGTTGGTTTAATGTGTTTGGATGATTAGATATTTGTATTAATAGGCGTACCTAATAAAGTGGCCTTTGAGATTATTTGTATTGGATTCGCGCACTTACTTGGTGATAATGGAGGGCATGGGGATCTCCAGGAACTGCTCCTTGATTGGAACGAAGGGCAGGAGGCCGGTGTAGAAGAGGCCTAACAGCTGCAACACTCTGGGCAAGCTGAACAACACTGGAATATGAGGGTTCTGCAAAAACAACCAACCAGACCAGACTTACAAGCAGTTCCAAGTCATTTTTATTCACCGAAGAGGATGATGATGGCTTATGACGATAAAAGTGTTTCCTCTAAAACGCCCTCAAAGGGTCTGAACATTTTTAGAAACAAGACAAAAAGATGAATAGTGATTCCACAAAGCATTTAAAATACTGCTATATGGGACAGATTTAGCACTTTTCCTGTAGGCCTGCTGGTAGCAGGTTATTCCTTTGTTGTTATGAAATTCTGTAATTTCATAACAACAAATTTTATAAATAGCTACACACATTTCACCAAAGTAATGTGAAGCAGCATATAGACGTACCTCTTTGTAACACTTTCTCACAATCTGGTTGCTGGCATTGCCCCAGACAGTCAGATGCGCTCGGTCATACTTCACGACCAGCTCGGAGACCTGCAAGGATTGAAAACTCAATGAAACTATGAAACAGAACATTTTCTCTTGCTTTTGCTCTGTCCTGTTGCCAATGTTTAAAACTTAGAATTTGTTTTTTGATGAAAAGACGGCGGCAAAACTCGTAAAGTCTCTAGACGGACACTTGGAGGGCAGAGTCCCAATAACAAGGCCAACGTCCTCTTAAATTAGATCAGTTCAGGATGTGAACAGGTTATTCCTGTCTACATTTTTTCCCCTCTTCATCAGGTTTGTACTGTTACTTTATGCATGATTGTGGTGACAGACATATAAAAGGGACTTAAAAACATATCTCAGTCTTGCTTATCTAACCATCGTACTTTAGGAAATGCTTCACTTTCCTTTCCTTTACTAGGCACCATGGGCTTTGTAACTATGGAGGACTTTTTTTTTCTTAAACAGGCTGTTAAGTCGATACATTTTCGGACAAGGGTACATTTCTTTTAGTTGTCATCACAGCATATTTTAAATCAAGATATGATTGAAGCGGCGACTGGGTGTGCATCTTGGAAAAACCTGGAAATTATTCTAATTAATGTCAAAACACGTTTTTATTAAAACATAATAGGTGTCAAAACCCATCATTAGTGTACAGGGGAGGCCAAATTTCATCTTTATGGGAGAAAGAGTTCACCGTTTGGAATTATAGCCATTTTTAAACACTGCCTTCTTCAGTAGCCTAAAAGTAAGTGAACAGATGATGAGATGTCCCTCGTGATTCCAGGAGAGACACAAAATCTGCATTTGAGTCCAAGTGCTGAACTTGCAAAAAGTATGAAGAAGGAAAGAACAACTCAGAATCTAAAGCATCTAAAGAATCTGTCAAGGACGGTGGAGGTAGTGTTATGGCTCCCAGTGAAGCCGGTTCCCTGGTGTTTATTGATGACGTGACTGCTGAGAGTAGCAGCATGATGAACTGTAAAATGTACAGGGATGTACTCTTTTCTCAGATTCAGCCTGAGGCTCCAAAACTGATCGGTTAGTGTTTCACAGTACAAAGTGATAATGACGTAAAGCATCCTGTAAAAGCAACCCAAGAGTTTCTCGATGAAAAGAAATTAGATATTCTTTAAAGTCAGTGACCTGATCCCAACTCAAAGGTGCCTGTTTTTCAATAACCAAAGACAAGAGTGACAGAAGACCCACAGACAGGCAGCAACTGAAGGCAGAAGCAGTAAAGGCCTAGCAGAGCATTTTAAGGGACTAAACACAGCATTTGGTGATGTTTATGGGTTCTGGACTCCAGGCAGTCACTGACTGAAGTATTAAAACAATCTAAAATGATGTTAGTTTGTCCAGTTCTTTTTGAGCCACTGAAAATCAACTATGTATAAAAATGGCTGCAATTCCTAAAATGTTTTAATGCAAATTTTTCCAAAAAACACAAATTAAAACTGCAGTTTGATCTAAAATCCACTAAAGTGATGCACAGAGGCAAAACTACAAAAATGGTGTCACTGTCCAAAAAGCTATAAGGCTAACTGTACACTGTTTCCTGCACAAGGAAATAACCACAAGCTGCATGTCATCAATACAGTAAAGCAAGTTTCAGTCAGGGGTCAGAGAACTGAAAGAATAAAAACAGGATGAGATACACACACAGACAAACACACACACAGACAAACAAACACACAGACAAACAAACACACACACCTTCTTGATGAGCGTGTCATTGTTAACCTTGATGTCAATGTTAACAGGAGTGTTGGGAAATGCGTCAAACACGTCCCTGAGGAGAGGGATGCGTTTGTCCTCTCCTCCTTCGCAGAAGCACTCTGCACAGACAAGGACAGGTTAAAAACACCATCAGCTTCAGATTAGACGCCGGGTTGTGCGCACTTGTATTTTTAGCGGCAATTTTCTGCCCGTCAGCTGTCAACTGTTATAACCTAAAATGTCGATTTATGTCACCTATTGAATGAATACGTTGCTTCGTGGTAATTACACAAGTGACAGATACGTGATGCTCACCTCGCTGAAAGGTTACACCCAGCCTGCAGAGGTATGGAGGGAGTTCCTGCAAAGAAAGCACGACAGACACAACTTCAGAGCTTCTGGAAACAAAGCAGTCATGCTGAGCAGCCGTCCCCAAACTTAAGACTTCCAAGGTCAGCTGTGAAATCTGAAAATCCTCTGCAGACAAACCTTTAAATCTGACCGTTGCACAAGTCACTAAAATATATGTGTTTTTATTTATGGAAGGAACAACTGTTTCCTGTTCCATCAAAGCAAATGATGACAACAATTTGTTTATGTATACTGGGTGTTTTTTATTGTCTTTGTAGGGATTTCAGAAATGTTGTTCATGCATATTAACTGAAAGATTTTTTTAAGAACAAGAATTAAAAGACTCAATAAGAATGTTAGTAAATGTTTAAAATAATACTCTGGCCAATAACTGAAGCCCATATTTTAGTGTCTTGTTGTTTTAAATATATATTGATTTCTTTATTACCTATTTTGTGCTGGAGAAACAGAGAAATCTTCTTTATATAAGACAACTTCTTCAATCTTACCTCCACCTTCTTTTTAATTTGTTTAAGCAAAGATTGATGTGATTTATATATACTGTAAAGTAACACACCATATAAACCACTGACACTGGTGTTTTTCATCTTATTTGCCAACAGCCAGCCATCAGTCAGGAAGGCTGGTATCATTGTTTAGATGAGATCAGTTAAGATAAGAAGTACTTTTTTTATTTATTCCATATATGGAAAATACTCTAAGGATCACTGTATCTGGATATTTATGCTGATTTATAAGTTCTACTCCTTCAAGAGCCACTAAAGTTCATGAGTCCAACCTTACTGGACAGCTTCCTAACTCACTATCATGATCCCACCAAGGTCTGTGCTTATGTCTACAACAAGGCCAAAGACCATTAAAACCCACTAAGCCTCATCTTCAGTTCCAAAATATAAAATTTAACTTGTAGAGATCTCTGACCCAAGAACCTCTACAAATACACAAAAATACTTCAGTTTAATGTTGTAAGGCTTCTTTGCGAGACAAAAGCATTTTTTTTCCCAATAAGCATTAAATGTGTAGACTACCAAATGTTTAAAGAGGAGAGCAGAGCTTAGCCAAAATCCTAAATTACTCACAAGGATTATATTTTCTTCTTCCTGCTCCTTTTCACACATGGTTGTAGTGTTTTTGATAGAAAGTGTGGTTGGTTTGTTTGATTGATGAAGTGTGAAATAAATAAATAAATGAAATGAAATGAAATGAAATGAAATGAAGGAATGTAGCTGGATAAGAGTTTTTTGAAATCACGTGACGTAATCAGATGACTTGTTTTTGACCTGATCAAGGCGCATGATCCATCAAAACTCATATCATGTCTAAACACAAACCACATTCACAGTTGTGGTCAGACGTTTCAGCCCAATCATGATGAGCATGAGTGTCATGATGATTTGGGGCTTTTAATGATTCCTTTCAACTGTCATTTTTCCAGGGTGGAATGACCTTTAATGACTTTTAAAAAGAACTGAATACACAAGACTCAATGTATGTAAATTTTGTTTGAATTCTCAATGAATAAATAAATAAATAAATAAAAATGAGTCCACGACACTTCTGTCTGGCTCAGCTCTTTGCCATATATGTAAAATTAAAATTCAGTGTTATATTTGTCATTTTTTTCATGCAAAGAATTAAACATGCACAGCGCTTGATCAATGATGAGAAGAGATTTGAAAGTGGCTTCAGTTTGCTGTCAGACAGCAGAAACTTACAGTGTAGGTCACATCGGAGATGTTGGTGTCGATGCCGCAGGTCCTCTGCAAGTCGCCATCATGTGAAACCACTACCTGTTCATCTTTTGTCAGGTGGCAGTCCAGCTCCAGCATATCTGTGCCGACATCCACAGCGCTGCACGATCCGACACACAGTACGCATATAGACTCAGCCACAATCTCAAGCACACAAACATTAGCATTGAAATTTGGACCCTAATCATGCAGTATAGCACACAGATTCAATAAATGCATAAAACAGTCCACCTCTTGTCTGATTAACTAATCAAACAAAGGAGAACCACAAGGTTATATTTCACACGAACAGTTACTGTACATATTGCACCAATTCACAGCATGATTGTGGGTAAAAGAACTAAGACAACATCTCAGATGACACACACCGTCCACAGTCACAAGTGCAAAACCCAAAGAAAGAGCTGTGTCTTATGACTTTGAAGTTTCTACTCACTGCTTGAAAGCCATCATGGTGTTTTCCAGATTTTCACCTGCCCCTGAAATAGGAAAAATAAAAACTCAGATTTCTTTTTACCTGCTTGGCTGTGAAACACGTGTCTTAAAGAGTGCCTTCACTCGATATGTGGGCAAAACAAGTATCTTCTGGGGGGGGGGAGGGGGTTCTAATTTTTATCTTTAACTCATTTCTGCAACTACTGCCCAGTAACAAATAGATGGTTATAGGACTAAAACCATAGAAGAGAAATGTGACAGTCAAAACCCTGAATAACAAACCTGTTTTTACCCATGAGTAAGTAACTAGCTGTTAGTGAGACCTAAAAGAAGCAAAGTAAGTTGGGATTAAGTGGCACCTTTTACCTTTTAAGTCAAGGGCTGTTCTTAACAAAGAAAACTGGTGACCTACCTCCACGGTGAGAAATGTGCTTGCTGACGAAAGTCTCTCGCTTCTTTCGATGTAACAGATTTGGGCATTTTAGCAGCAGGGCAGAGGTGAGCACGTAGCCCGTTACCGTTGACAGGACATACACAGCAGCACACATCTTCTATCAGTCCCCTGCAGAACAAACACCAGACATTTAGCAGTGGCTGTGTCTGTCAGATAAATGTGTGTGGGTTTTTTTTGTGGGTTTTTTTTAATGCAGATACATTTTTCCCACTCACCAAACGTTTTTAACTAGTTAAAAGAAAATCACAAACACTGAACAAAAACAAACCTATTTTCTTCATATTTTGCAAGGATAACAGGAAATAGGTCAAGTGAATTATTGATACATGAAGAGATTAACACACTTTAACACAGCCTGGATTTTCTTTAGCAAGTTTTCTTATAATTTCCTTAGTAGTCTTCAGGAACAGTTCTCCAGGATATTCAAAGCCTTATACATATATCAACTTTTCACTATTTGAGAATCATTTTGCCGGTGCCCATGTCTGCGCTTGTCAAACTATGTTATCGTTGGATTCAGCTAAAGAAATGAGGGGGGAAAATGTGTTTTCATACAGGCTGCTGGTAACAAAATACCTAAAGATACTATTTAAAAAGGGTTCTTTGCCAAGTTGTCTGCTTTCTGTAAACACAGCAGTAGTTAATCCCTTGAGTTAGGTTCCTTTTGAATGACTTGAATGACTTGAATGACTCGTAAATCAGTGTTAAGTACCTGAAGGTTCATGGACTGAACAGAAAATGAGTGAAAAAGCAGCCGATGTCAAACAAAAAACTTTGAAAGACCTTCAGAAAGCCGGGAGAACTATTGCTTAAGACAAATTCTTTAAAAATTACAAGAAAGTATGGCTCCTTGGAAGCACAGTATAATTGGGGTGACTCAGGTCTTTTGCACAGTACTGTATAATCTACATTTTTGTTTATCAAATACTAAGAAAAGGAAAGGCAGGAAAACACAGATCTCAGACAAATAATGTTCAAACTGAACATTTGAACTCTACATGGACCATTGTTGAGTATGTACACAGTCAACCAACAGAAGCCCACTTCAAAAAAAACCCTCTACCATTAAATGCCACTAATATCTCCAGCTGAGCAATTCTTAAAATAAATTCCATAAATGTACAAATGTGAGGTCCTAAAATGCAAGTTTTGTCTTAATAACATGTGAAATCTCAAAACAGTGTTCAGCTAAAGCTAGTTAATACTGATTAGGAATTAAAGGAAATCAACTGAAAATATGCCCTCTCACCAAAAAATGTTTGCATCACTTCAATTTTTGAGTTTAAGTTAAAAGAAAGAAAGAAAACAGGAAAACAGTAAACAAGACACAACAAAATTAGACCAAAACATGAACCCAAATACACAAACGAAACAGAGTTACAGCAAGTTACTTACAGCACGCTTCCTTACAAGCTCAAAAAAACAAACCAAAAAACACCCCTGGCTGAGCACGAGCTCCAATTTAAATGACAAAACAACACATGCTGCAGGTCAGGCCCACAAAAAAAGGCTGGGCGGAGACATCGTCAGCCTACATAGTCAAAGAAAGTCTTTTACATTTTAAAAGTTAAAAACTCTGTAAATAAAACATATATCCAAAAAATGTTCCATTTTCATATATTCAGTTCAATTCAATTTTATTTATATAGTGCCAAATCAAAACAGCAGTTGTCATGAGGTGCTTTATATTATAAGGCAAAGACTCCACAATCAAACAACCGCCTTTGAGCAAGAACTTGGCAACAGCGGGAAGGAAAAACTGCCTTTTAATAGGAAGAAACTTCCAGCACAACCAGGCTCAGGGACGAGCAGCCATCTGCTTTGACTGGTGGGTGTGTTGGCAGGAAAACAGAACAAAAAACACACATTTACGTGAAATTGACTAATGAAAAGCAGGTAAGACTCTTTACAGTTTTGCAAATTCAAAAGAAGCATTTTCAGTCATGAGCCAGACTTTTCAGGCTGAGAAATCACCCGCTAGAGAAAATGCTGGTTTAAACACTTTGGGCAAACATGACCTATACCCACCAAAGACAAAGTTGAACTGACTGAGGTGCTGGTGTATTGAGCCATTCCTATATTGCTCTGATTATCTTACTCCGAAAGTGCAAGTCCACATTTTACATGAATAAAGGTACCTTCATGCCTTTTACATTTCCAGCACAGAATACATCTTCCATTAAACCTATTTTATAAAGGCGAATAGATATAAAGAAGTAGCAATGAAGTACCTTATACTGTAAAATGTGTTACAAATTTACTATTACATGGTACTCTACCCCAAAAACTGAAATACTTTATAATTTCAGTTGAGAAAAGCAGAGCAAGTGAATAACTGATCCAAGGACAAAAGAATTAACATCTAAGAAATGATGAAGGATTCAGCACATATCAAAAGCGTTTCTTAAATAAAAAGACAAAATATAGCGATGTGATGCATATGCTGGGAGCCCACCCACAGAAAATGGGAATTAAAAAATGCCTTCACATATTTTTATCAGAAAAATCTAGCTCCAAAAGATAAGAGATCCACAAGAACAGCAGCTCCACATATAAAAGAGAAAGAGAAATGCTTGTTTACTTTTTGTTGCAACCTCTAATTTCTTGTTCAAGTCAAAGTTGACGCTGCTGTCATATTTTCAACATTGGAAAACCTGTTAAAATAACAGATAACAACAATGACATCCATTATCTCTAAAACCAGCTTACTATACACCAGCTAAACTGTGCTAACGTTAGCTGTGAAACGGTCGAGCTAACAACATGACCCTCTTACCTTTGTCATCAAATTATTCGGACTGTTGTTCTTAGTTGTGTTAAATAAGTTAGCGACGTCCACGTGTGTGTGAAGCGAGTTCGATAAAGTGATGAACTAGCGTCTCGTCTGCAGTCTCACTGAGCTTGGAAAAAAACAAAACACCACCACTAGCCGGCCACTTTGTCGTGCCCATGCGCACTTTGCTCCTTCTGGCTCGGGGACTATTTTCACTTCCTCTCGGATATTTCAAAATAAAATTTAAACGTCACGACTTTTCTAATGAAGAAAAGTCCATTGTTTTCCTGTTGTTGTTTTTTTTTAATTTTGTTATCATCAAACCTAAGTATAAGTTAACATTATTTTTACACAAAATTTCTTAGATTCACTGTTTTAAAAGCTATTATTGCTTATGAAAGAAGAAGTGTCTGGTAGCAAATATTAAAAATAAGGGGGACATGCAGAGCTGTAGTAACTACAGAGGGATCAAATTGGTACTATGAAGATATAGACAAAAATATGTCTGAAGCTAGGTTACAAAAAGAAGTGACAATCAGGTGACAGCGGTATGGCTTCATGCTGAGAAAGCACACTGCTTATGAGATCTTTGCTTTAAGAGTCTTGATGGGGAAGTACAGAGAAGGTCAGAGGGAGGTCTACTGTGTCTTTGTGGGTCTAAAGAAGGCATATGATAGGGTACTGATAGAGAGGAAATGTGGTACTGCACGAGGAAGTCAAGAGTGGCAGAAAAGCATGTGAGGGTGGTGCGGCAAATGAATGAGGGCAACAAGACAATGGTGAGGTTTGTGGTAGGAGTGACAGATGGGTTGAAGACAGGGATAGGATTACATCAGGCTATTCTTGTTTGCAGTGGTGATGGACAGGTTGGCACACGAGGTCTGGTTTCTGTGGCGTATGATGTTTGCAGACGACATGGTGATATGTAGTGAGAGTAGGGAACAGGTGAAAAAGAGCCTGAAGAGGTGGAGGTATGCTCTGGAGAGAAGAAAAATGAAGGAAGGCAGAAGAAGAAATTAAGGCTTTGCACACAGCAGAACACTTGTTTCCTTATTTATTGCAATGTATGATTAGAAAGATTTCAAACCCACTGACCCAGTTAACTGAAATGTGTCACATACAGTATATGTCTGTGAAGGTTCTCAGTCATCCAGGTCACCGTAGTCAAAGGAGCTTGCAAAGAAAAGCGTCTGGACTTCTTTAAGTTGCTTGAAGACGCTTCACCTGTCATCCGAAAAGCTTCTTCAGTTCTAAGGTCAAAAGGTGGGGAGTCCCAGATTTAAACCTAGTGGGAGTATCCCCCCACAGAGTGACAAAAGGACCCCAAAAGGACCCCCAGGCGCCTTAACGCCCACTCACATCCTGGGCCATCTGACCTCAGGAATTCGCATGATAAGGTGGGGCCAGGTTTCACAATGAGCTCACCCGAAACCCTGGCTGATTGGGACCCACACCCAGTTTCACACCTTGGCTCAGGCGATTAGAGGATCATCAGGGGGTCCTTTTGTCCCTCTGTGGGGGGACACTCCCACCAGGTTTATATCTGGCCTTTTGACCTTAGAACTTTTGACCTTAGAACTGAAGAAGCTTCTCGGATGACAGGTGAAACGTCTTCAAGCAACTTAAAGAAGTCCAGACGCTTTTCTTTGCAAGCTCCTTTGACCACATACAGTATATACAATATACAAAATTTTAAAAAGTTAATGCAGAGTGTAAAAGCAGAGTGTTAATGTCACCTCCTGTTTTGGGGAGTTGTACATGCTCAATACCACCGTAGCTCAGACTAGACACACCATGATTCATTTGCTTAAAGTGGCTGGGAATTGGACTTCTGTTCATGATTTCTGATGGAACAATGTTTCTTCCTTTCATTTACATCCATGAATTACCAGTGATGGGAATAACGGCGTTACAAGTAACAGCGTTATTAACAGCGTTACCTTTTTCAGTAACGAGTAATCTAACTAATTACTATTCCTATCGTTACGCCATTAGCATTACTAACAAGAAAATATTTTTCAGCAAACAGACTTAGACAGCAAACAGACTTTCTTAGTTGCTCAGTTGCTAGCTCCTCAGTTGCTACTTCCGTGCAACTGAGGTAGTCAGCTACTTCCGTGCAACGGAAGTAGCTGACTACCTCAGTAATCTGGGCGCTACTGCTTTAAGCAGCTCCCGCAGGCGGCAATCACTTTCTGCCCGACGATCACTTTTTGGCACAACACCTGGAGCTAAGGGGGCAAAACAATCGCACGAGTGCTGCTGTTTGACTGAGGAAGGATAAAGTAGTTGTGGTAAGCCAATCACATGACCACTTAAAGATGACAAACCAACAAGGTGATATATACCAGTTTATAAATTGTGCTGATAGGCCTAAAACCAGAGTCATGATAAACAATATATACGCAGCGTTTTTTCCTCAATAGTTTTGTCACATTTACTGTCTAAGGACAGCGCTAGCAAGCACTCTCTGCTTATGAGCAAAAAAACTAAACAAAAAAAAAAAAAGATACAACATGACATTTGGTTGTTTAGGAAGAGGGGGAAGTTTTAGGCGTGATGGCCAGAGAGAGAGAGCAGAAAAAGAGAGAGAGCGAGTTTTGAGATGTGTGAGATTTGTGACGTTTAGCGTGTTTGAAGTGTGTAGTTAATGTGTTGTCTTGTGTAGTTAGTATGTAGTGTTGTGGATAGTTTTGTGTTGTGTGTCAGAACAATGAGGCGACTGCTGAATGAAAACAGGAGGAGTGATACACCTGCTGCTGTCAGACTTGCAGGTATCAGGCTGTGATGTTCTCCTTTGTAGTGGACAGAAGTTTTTTTTTTTTTGGAGTGGCACAAATAATTTGTGTGGCATCTTATTTAATGCAGAACAGCTGATTGTTATATAGATAGTTTGAAATGGTTATTTTTTTAAAAAAAGGCAAAAGATAAATGGCTGCAAATAACTTTGTTGTTTGCAAAACTTGTGCATAGGATTTTAAAATTGACAATTTATATTTGCATTTAAAGTTATGAAATATGATTCAATAAACATGTTTGTGGTTGTTACAGTAAAAAATATAACTTTTTCTACTCTGATTTTATGTTTTTTGTCTGATTGTAGATCAATTGTGTTAATGCAGTATGTCAAAATGAAAACATGACTGTAAATTCAGACACGTGAGGTTGTGCTGAAAAGGATGATACCAAACAAGGCAAAGTAAATTGTTTTTAAAGGTGAAATGTAGAAGTCAAATCAAAAGTTGTTAAAAATGGCCAATTATACCCTGGACTCCAGAGGGTTAAACATTTTTTTTTTTAAAGTAACGCAATAGTTACTTTTCAAGTAATTAATTACTTTTAGAATATTGTAACTCAGTTACTAACTGAGTAACTTTTTTTTTGAAGAAGTAACTAGTAACTATAATTAATTACTTTGTCAAAGTAACTTGCCCAACACTGTGAATTACAGGGATATGGGTAAACATGCAAGGATTTAAGGTAGTAAATGTAGATGAGTTTAAATTCCAGGGGTCAACCATCCAAACAACTAGCACAGTGCACAAAAGAGGTGTAAAAGAGAGTGCAGGCAGAGTGGAGTGGATGAAGGGGTTAGGGTTGATTTGCGTCAGAAGGATGCAAGAGTGAAAGGGAAGGGTGAGACCATCTGCTATGATGTATAGTTTGGAGACAGTGGCACAACTAAAATGACAGGAGGAAGACCCAGGATGGACAAGAGCAGCAATGAGTAGATCAGGACAGCTCAGGTTGATTAGTTTGAAGAAAAGGTTTGAGAGGCTCAGCTGAGATGCTTCAACATGTGCAGAGGAGGGATGGTAGATATATTGGACAAAGGATGCTGATGAAGCTACCAGTCAGGAGGAAGACCACAGAGAAGATTCATGGATCTAGTAAAGGAGGGCACACAGAGGGATCGTAGTGATACGGTGAGATGGAGGCATGAGTCTGTGTGGCGACCCCTAAAGGCAGCAGCCAGGAAAGAAGAAGATTATTCAAACATACTACTTATGTCACAACAAAATTACACAAGTATGGCTTGCAGTAGCCCAATACAATCCACTAGATGCTGCTAACATGTAGTAATATAAGTGTATTAAATGGCATGGAGCTGGATGTACTATGGCAAAAGTGAAGACTGCAATGCAGTTAACAATCACCTGCCACCTTAAGCTCTGCAGGTGATAATTTAACACTGTGATAAAAAGAGATTAATGTCCAAGACAAAATCTTGCACATTTGTACCAGTCAAAGTTCACTTTATGCAATCAACTGCACATGGAGACGTGATCCACACCCTGGGAATACTTCGCCATCGCATTTCAACTCATTTCATGGTGCTCGAACACCATCGTCCCTAAGCTGATGTGCTGTTTTTAGCGCTACTGTTTACAAAATGTCAGAAAATTTGAAAAACATCCTGGAGGAATGGAAAGGTCTGGAAGAAGAGTATCAGCAACTTCAGGTAAGAAACTGCCCATAATCAGTTTAGAGTCTCGGGACAGCCTTGCACTGTATACTGAATATATGATGTTCTTTTACAGATCCACCGAAAGCTGAAAAAGATATATTGGATATATTTCCTGTGTTGTTGTTCTAACCTTGTGTTCTTAATGTCCTGCAGGAGACACACAGAATGTATTTAAAGAAACTGGATGAACTTTCCAAACTGCAAAACAACTGCTCTTCCTCTATCTCCCGTCAGAGGACAAGAGTGAATGAGATATCCCAACTGGTGAAAAAGTAAGTGTGAGTCACACCTAGAGATACACACGTACACAGATGTACAACAACGTAAATGATATCTTGCATTGCATCATAAGAATTGTGGGGAGTTCTGCTCATTTCAGGTGTGTAAGCCTTGAATTGAGTCTTACACCTAATATAGAGAACTTTATACAACATGCCTCATTCACACACAAAAACTTTCCTACACCTAAGTGCTTTCTTTCTAACACTCACACTCAAATGAACACATCCAAGAGAAACTTGGGCTTTATACCTCGTCCCACATTCCCATAACCCTCATCCAGTGTGTTGCTACAAGACCAATGGCTGAGCAGCATTAACACTGGCTGCAAGTCTTTACAAGTCTATAACCCTAAACTGTTTTAAATGGCCATCCAAATATTAAAAATCACATTTCCACAAAAAACAAGCAAAAAAGAACCTCAGCAGAACAACTGAAATACTATTGCAGTTCTAAATTTATGATTTGAACGTTTTACAGCGTTGGCACACTCACCAGTTCACCACAAGTGTTCCTTACTTACTAAATTAGTTAAATATTAATTGTGGTGGATTACACCTCAAAGAAATTTAAAAGACCTGTGTAAATTCAAATTAGTGCATTAACTGGACTTTTACAGTGAATTAGCCTATGGAAAAAATAGAGCCAGTCAGATTACACACATATAGTCACAGACAGTATGGTGGAAAACATTTAGGGAGTGCATGCTGCCATGCAGATCATTTTGGGTCCTTAATTTGCATTTGCTCCAACTTTTCACCAGGTTTTATGAATTAGACTGAGTAGTTTTGGCGTGTCCTCACTGGCGAAGAAATAAACAGCAACAGTCATATCTTTGGTTTTAGAAGTGGCTGAGACAATACAATGATGCAAAGTTATCTTGTGCTCTTATGTCACTTGTCAGATCCAGCAAAGGGTCATCAGAAGAAGATGTCAGGATTCTGGATGAAATAAAAGAGAAAATCAAGATTCGACCAAATGCTTTCTTTCAGATGGAGGCTTTCCTTCCCAAGAAAAATAAGTAATCAATAGCTTTTAAAATATAAGCTGACTTTCATTAAATAAAACACTTTTTTAACCTAAAGAGAAAAAATCATGTGGTTGTTTGATCTTACAGCCTTTACCTCAGTCTGGTTCTTGGAAACGTGAATGTCACGCTTTTCAACAAGCAGTCAAAGTAAGTTTGACCATCAAACCCAAAAGCGCCGAGTATAAATATTTGACTTTTGCATTTTTCTCTGTTGAGTCACTCTTATAGCACCGCTTTTATTTATCCAGCCACAGCTTTAATATTCAGATAAGTGCTTTCATTGGCACAGCTGTCCTCAGCTGCTGGATTTCGACAATCCTTCACTCTTTCCGAACTTGTGCTTTTGCAGATTTGCTTACAAAGATGAATATGAGAAGTTCAAGCTGTGCCTCACAGTCATTCTGCTGCTGTTCTCCTTCATTTGCTATTTCTTTGTGAGCTACAGGTAAAGCGTAATGTCATCATTAATAGCTGAATGCAACTGTGTGAGATACAAGCTGACAACGTTTCTCTAAACGTAACACTTGGCTTTAGATTTTCTGACGTAATCCTCAATTTTCTGCTGGTGTGGTACTATTGTACCTTAACTATCAGGGAGAGTATCCTCATCACCAATGGCTCCAGGTCAGCACCTCCAATCACGATCATCTTTTTCATTAATTGCTACGACCTATTTATTAAAGAACTTGTGCATTACAGAATCAAAGGTTGGTGGGTTTTTCATCACTACATATCAGTGGTTTTGTCCAGTGTAATGCTGACTTGGTGAGTAGAATAGGTTAAAAAAAAAAAACCCTGATGCTCTTTAAAACACATTTAAACTCTAAATCTTTATTTACAAATGCCCTCCCTTTAATCCTCAAAGGCCAGAGGGAAACCTGTACCACATATTCAGGAACCAGTTCCTCGCCTACTCTCTGTATCAAAGTAAGGTCTTATTCCTTTCACACGTCCAGCTTTAATTTTCTTTTCTTTTTAAAACCAAACAAAACCCTGATGATCACTGTTTGCTTCAGGTTTCGTTCAGTGTCTGCAGTGCTATTATCAGAGCGGATGTCTGTACAGACTGCGAGCCCTGGGAGAAAGACACAACATGGATCTGACTGTTGGTGAGACACTCGTAGCAGGCAGATTTTATATTCATTAAATGAAATGTGACCACAGGCCTCGCTGTAATCATATATGGAAGTAAAAACAAACCTACAAAAATAGAAAACTGTTGTGTGCTTTCTGTATTTAGAGGGATTTCAGTCCTGGATGTGGAAAGGGCTGACGTTTCTTTTACCCTTCCTGTTTTTTGGTCATGTGAGTACAGTCTGTGTGACACTGACAAGCTTCTTCTTCTAGCTGCTTATTTTGCATTAAAAAAAAAGGAAAAAAAAAAGAATCATGCTTTGTCATGGTTTAGATCAGGAATGTCAAAGTCATTTTACACCGTGGGCCACATACAGGCTACTTTGATGTTAAATGGGCAGGACCATTCAAAAACATGAAAAATGTGTGTAAAATTACAGAAAAAGTTCTGCTGGTTCATTACCCAGACTGTCCTTTATTAAAAAAAATTTATTATTATTTTTTACTGCTAACTCACTGTAAATCAAACAAAAAACAAAAAGAAGCAAACAAAAAAGAGACATTTCCATCATAATGGAAAAACAGGTAATTTAATTATTTTTGGTGTAAGGTGAATGGCAAGGTGGGGGGTGCCTTTATCAATGGGAAAAACTGTAAATGTTTGACACTCCTGGTTTAGATGGAATAGGCACTGATAAAAATGCTGATGTCATGTAAGACTTAATGTCGATTGTATTTAGGCGGCTGGAGACAGTGTTTGGATTTTTGCTGACCTTGATAGCAACTCGATCTTTAGCATTCCTCTGTGTCTGCGTACTACAATCACTACTTCTAAAACAAACCCTGAGGCTTCGTGTTTTGTCTCTCAGTTCTGGCAGCTCTTCAACGGGCTGTCTCTATTCAGAATGGCTCAGCTCCCAGAGTGTAAAGAATGGCAGGTCAGTGGTCTCATACACACCAGGTTTTACAGTTTCTATTCGACATCCAGTCACCATTAGCACAGATTACATGCTGGTAACTGTGTTTTAGGATACGACTCGTCCTCTTCTGCTTACTCATGTTCTCTATGCTCTAATGTCATCCCAGGTTTCAGTGTGTGGGCTCTGCTTCCTTATTCTCTTCGCGGGAAACTTCTTCACCACTGTTGCAGTCGTTCGTCAGAAGCTAAAGACCAGGAATCAGAAGCCAAAGAACCTGTGATGCAGGAAATTATTACAAGGCGGCACGGTGGTCCTGAGTTCAATTCCACCATCAGGCACTCAGTCTTTCTGTGTGGAGTTTGCATGTTCTCCCCGTGTTTCTGTGGGTTCCCTCCGGGTACTCCGGCTTCCTCCCACCATTAAATGACATGCAGGTTGTTGGGATAGATTAATTGATTAATTCAAATTACACCATAGGTGTGAATGTGAGCGCGAATGGTTGTCTGTCTCTGTGTGTTAGCCCTGCGACAGACAGGCGACCTGTCCAGGGTGTACCCTGCCTCTCGCCCTATGACAGCTGGGATAGGCTCCAGCGCCCCCCGCGACCTTGAAAAGGATAAGCGGAAGTGAATGGATGGATGGATAGACTTATTACAAGTGCATTGCCTACAATATGCATTGTATGCATTGTATTGTGTAAAATGACTAATCACTCGCAGTTAAATGTTCAGTTATGATCCACATCACTTACATGTTCAGAGACAAGCATCACTCTCCAATAAAGTCGTTATTTTACAGATTTTCTGCAATTTTGTTTGTAGCCCTTAATGTTATTTTCACAACTTCAGCTATATTTTATGTTAAATGTTATAATGAGTAATTCACGTTCTATTTTATTTCTCTATGTGTTAAACTAATGATTAGCAAACAATACAGCCTGGGCTAAAAAATAAAAAAATCAGTGTTTTTTTCCATTTCATGTTTTATTGTTAATGCTCATTTGGTGTCATCATAATAAAGTGCCTTTACAGTTATTAATAAACAAGAAAATTGACTGAATTTCTACTTTAAACAAGGAGCTGGAAACATTCCTCAGGGATTTTGGTCCATATTGAAATGATAGCATCACTCTGTTGATAAAGTTTTGCCAGCTGCACATCCAGGATATGAATCTCCTGTTAAACCACATCCCAAAGGTGCTCTACTGGAATGAGATCTGGTGACTGTTGAGGACATTGGAGTACAATGAACTTATTGTCTTGTTCAAGAAACCAGTTTGAGATGATCTGAGCTTTGTGACATAATGTCATATCGTGCTGGAAGCAGCCATTGGAAGACGTGTACCCTGTGCTTACAAAGGGATGGATGTGATCGGCAGGCTGTGGTTTTTAAACAATGGTTAGTTGATGTTTAGTTGGTACTAATGGGCACAGTGTGCCAAGTATCCCCCATACTATTACAACATCAACTATCATTGATATAGGGCAGGAAGAAGAACAAGCAAACTCCACACAGAAAGGACACTGGATTTGAACCCTGTGAGGCAAAAAGACCAGACAACATTCTTCCATTGTCCAACTTTGGCGTCAGCTGTATCCTCAGTCTCCTGTTCTTAGCTGACAGGTGTGGCACCCAAGGTGGTCGTCTGCTTCTATAGCCCATTTGTGTCAGGGCGCAATGCCGTGTATCCAGAGATGCTCTTCTGCATTACCAACAAGAGGCAGTGGCTCTATTTGCGTTTAGAGACAGCTGAGCCGGTGTACCTATCAAAGTACATGTTTATGTGAGGTGATATTACAGAGTACAGACGTCAAGTCTACTTTGTCATGTTTTAGTAACTGAAAAAGCCTTCAGTTATTTGTATTAATGAGTAGAGAAAAAAATCCTACAGTTCATCTGAATAGAAACAGATTAGAAGAAAATTGTGTATTTATTTATTTAATAAACATTCACTCAGTGGACAAAGATAGAGTTAGGCCTCGGTGACTGGACACAGCAGAAGTAAAGTTTTGGCTGGAATAATTAAACTGTGTACAAAGGCCAGTTTGTTTCCTTTTTATGTTGTTTTTTTTTTTTAAATCGTGTTTACTTTAAAAGTGTACCATAGTGTACATGAACAAATACACTCTTTTCCAAACGGTGCAGGAGTTGTACTACTACTGCTATTCTTGTACTCGAGTACTCTTTAACCTTTTCATTGAGTGAGTGTCCCTAATGAAAGTATCTGAACACGCAGGCCCCACAAGCCTGACGGATTGTGGGGCTGTCACGTGTCCTTGGCACTGTGAACATAAAGTTAAACTTGCGAGGTCACGTTTGATGAGAGTACCTCTCAGTCATATGGAGTTTGTTCTGTTCGTTGTATTACATAACCCTGACCCTTCCTCTGCTGCACCTCGCCTGCTATTTACTGAGCCAGATTAGATGTGCACGGGCGAGTCTAAATTAAAAAACAACCATACAATAAATAAAATTAAGTGGGGTTTTTTTCTTTTTCTTTCTTTCTTTCTTTCTTTTTTTTTTTACATCATTCATTTTTAAGCTGAATCACGTCTTCAAAAAACACAGACACTCAACTTCTCCAAAAATAACATGACGAAGCTAAACGCCACTGGCCTTCACAGTTCAAACCCCACCCCCTGACACCCCCCTGCTTCCAGGACGGAGTTGGTTTGATCCTGCATGGCGTAAAGTTTCCTTCCGCGTCGAGCACGCCAAGAGTCTGCCGTAAATCCAGGAAAAGAAGAAGATAGGCTTGCACAAAGAGGAGAGAGGCAGTTAAGGTAAGATGCTGAGAAAACTCGCCTTTTATTTGGTTTACGTCGACTAGCGCTCTGTGGCAGTGTGCGGAGACTCAAACCTAAGCGATATCGGACTTACACCATCACTAGAAACCTGTAAAACAGAGCCAATATTACGCTTTTACATCAGATATTAGCTGTAGACTACAGCCGACTCCAGTGTTACGCAAACTGAGGTCAACTTGTATAATCTTTAAGCCACGAACAATTTAAAGTATAATCTGATCATCTTTAAACGTGCAATTTATAAAACTATTGCGTGTCTGCGTTCACCGGTATTTTCTGTAATGTGTTTACAGCCACCTTTGT
Source organism: Neolamprologus brichardi (assembly GCF_056152115.1). NCBI lineage: Eukaryota > Metazoa > Chordata > Actinopteri > Cichliformes > Cichlidae > Neolamprologus > Neolamprologus brichardi. Next base: position 13,089,005 of record NC_142117.1, on the reverse strand, counting down.
CACTCTCCAGAACATAGTCAGAGCCCGGTTCCGCTGGGTACTATTTCTATCGTTATTTATTAATTTATAATGTGTAAAATGGGATTAAGTCTGCTATAACAGAGCTGACACTGACACTCATAACTAGTATAACTGGTGTGTAGCGTGACATGTGTGGTACTACACACACACACACACACACACACACACACACACACACACACACACACACACACACACACACACACTCGTGGGTCAATCTGGACTGTCCCACAGCTGTTAACGCTTTCGTGACTGAAACGCATATTTATTTTAGGTGAAAGAGCTGGACCGTAGTGATGTTCCCATTGAACTGCTTCGCTTTTATCAGATTTCAGGTGTTGTTGGACATTTTTGCCCCAAATTAACAACTCACTTTATGTGGTTGTACTTTTAAACAACCACATAAAGTTCTTACTATTTTTCAAAATATGCCACTTATTAGTAGCAGCGTGTGGGTATCCGGTGGGATTTGTATGTCACTGCGGATCATTTAAGTCAGTGATCTTTTAGGGCACATGTGTTTGATATGGGTGAGGATATAGGAAAAATAAAAAGCATTATTCATATAGTTTTACCCAAGGTTTTCTTTTATGACTACATTACAGGTATCTCTGAAGGAGTCACATGCAGGTCATTAGAAAGTTACTGTGTAAAAAGGGCACCTATGATGACGCAATAACTGAACTGGCACCTTGTGAGTTGTAGATGTCTTCTTTCTGTCACAGGAAAGTAAAACTAACATTAAATACCAAGATTAGGTCGTCATTCTTTTATAAAAACAGATGTGTCAAATAAAAGGTCCAGGGGTCCAGAATCAGCCCAGCAAATCTCCAATCTGGCCCACTAGTGTGAAGGAGGACACAAAATTTGGAGTTTCAGTTTTTTAACTTTTCTGTTTTCAGTCTAAAAAAAAAAAAGTAATTAAGATCCTTTTTTCCTTCCTACTATCTGCTTTTCACAGTAGATCCAGTTACAAACTTGAGATTTAGAAAAACCTTGTTTGATAATAAAACATTCTGAGAGATTAGCTACAGAACTTTTTCTGTTAATTTTATTTATGTATTGTGAATTGAGCCCAAAGAGACAGATATTTTTGTTTGTTTGTTTTTTACAGCAGTATTTCTTTATCACGCAGAAAAACTGATATGTACTGTTGAACTTTTCCTATATGGGGGATTAAACTTCTTAGCACTGACAGAAAGGGAATTTTCACAGGTCTGGCTGATTTGAAGTCGCTGTATGCAGCCCATGATGTAAAATTAGTTTGACATCCCTGGTTTTAAAATAACTTTTTAGCTGGCTTTTTACCAGGTTGAAGGTTAAGATATTGTTTCAGGGTAAGGGCTTGGCACCGGTTTGTGTTGTAACTTGAGGGTAAGAGGGTTGGGTCGGTATATGTGGCCCTTCCCCTTACACACTGAGTGGAGTGGGCAGCAGCCACTTTTTGGGAGTAAAGGTAAAGCTTTTAGACTAAATATGAGAATAGGTTCATCCAAATGTGTAACTTCATTTTCCACATTGCGCTTACTCAGCAGTTGTAGAAATGAGCAAGGAACAAGTAAGCGTGGATGTTTAGAGATTTTATGAGTTATTAGTCATATTTGGTGAATTGTCACTGTTTTCTCGTGTCTTTAGCCTGAAGCAAATTGGCATGAGTTTTCTATGTGGCTCTATTATGTAGTGATTTACACATTTACCTAACAAGTGAAAGAGCTTAAGTTTAAGCTGGGAAGGAGACATACATTTCTTCTGGCTTGCATCAGGAAGGGAAGCTGGAGTTAAAGTTAAAAAAAAAAAAAAAGTTGCCAAACATGCGTAGCTACCTGCCGTTGCAACACTTTGTCACTAAGTGCGCAGCTGAAAGTAGCTTTTTAGGTAACCGTTTTCTTTGTGACAAATCGACCTTTATGTAACTCACTGTGACGTTGAGAGAAGGTGTGGGTTTTGCTCTCAGGTTGAGTTCTCTGATCCTCCCAGGAAGTCACTATGTTGTTGGAGGTGTGCCTCTTGGGTGTTTAACTTTGTCAATAGAAAATTGTACTTAGTAGTCAGTATAATCTTTTAGTGATATAAGTTTGCATATTATAGAATACTGCATGATGACCCTTTTATGACTTAGACTGTTGTTGAAATCAAGACTTGCTTTATAAATTCTTTCTCACAGTGATAATAGCTGAGCAAGCTGTTATCATTTCACTCCTGCCAGGAAGAGGGGAGCTGGATGCTCTTATCTTCAAGAAGAGGGGCAACGTCCTTCAGAATAACACACACACACACACATACACCTGAACCACTTTTATCTTCACTCCCTACATACTAACATTCCTCTGTTAATGAATAGACGTATTCACTGTTTTATTACTTTTGTATATAAATAAAGGCAGGTGCAGGAGACAGAGCGCACATCACAGGGCCCCCACTCTGGTGTGAGCGTTCTGTGATCGCCCTTGCAAGTAAAAACTGCAGCGTCTGTGTGTTTCTACCTTTAGATTCTTAGCTGAAGAAGTGTCTTTAAAATAAATCTCTTGACAAACTTGGATACTGCTTGTGGAGTTTCCTTTTTATGCAATAGTCACAGTGACATTTGGCTTCTGATAACGCTACCTGTTTGAATAACCTGTTCACTAAAAGGGTTTGAAAGAGTTTTTATTTAAAATAAGACCTTTAGCTAGTTCTGCTTAAACAATCAAAGATTTATATATTTTTATATCTTGCAAAACATATCCATTATATTATAATGGATATGTTATATTATATTATATTATAAACTTATATTTTCAAGTGTTTTTAAAGGGTGTGGATCATTTGGAGCATTTTATCTTCATCAGTTTTTGATTAATTTATCTAATCAATTTATCTTTTATTCTGTTGGGCTGTCATGTGACTTTTATCACCGTGACTCCTGTACACACTGTGATAGGGCGGAGCTACCTATGGAATAGTTTGCTTAATAAACCAGTGACTTGGTGTGGTTTAGTGTGCATGGTAGCACTGAGTGAATGTCTGCAGGGCTAGTTGTTCATTAGCCATCTTAGAGGATCAAAGAAGCTTAGTGTCATTGTTTTCAGTCTGTGAACCAAACTGAAACCTGAACGCTCAGAACATTAGGTCCTCTCGACCTCGGTATGAAAAGAGCCGGTGCTGTTGCTGCACGACAAGAAATTCCTCATGCACCGAAGGCGGTGGTTTACAATACCACAGTATCCTGAGCCAAATGCAAATCGTAGTTGTCTACTATTGTGTGAACACAAGGTGTCATTGTGTGCTATAATGCATAGCAGGTTGCTTACTGTCAGTGGAAAATTGTACTAAGTAGTCAGTATAAGCTTTTAGTGATATAAGTTTATTGATGATAGAATACTGCATGATGATCTTTTCCTCGTTTAGAACTGATTGTTCTTTATGAAACGTGTTCTGATATTTGTATCTGAATCTTTCCACAGCGATAGTAAGAAGTTGAACAAGCAGTTCTGACCTCGCACACACACACACACACACACACACACACGCTCATGTCACTGAACGAATGTGTTCATTTCTCTTGTATAAATAAAGAACGCAGACGGTGACAGAGCACAAGTCCGTGAGTGTCTCTTACGTGTAGGAGCGCTCTGTCACTTGTCCTCGCGAGTAAAGACGACTGCAGTGTTTGTGTTTTCTAACTCAAGTGTCTCAGCTGAAGAATTGCGGGGTGATTTTAAGAAATCCCCTGTCACTTACATATGTTAGCAAGGGTGTTGTCTGTGTGCATTAGCCTTTATAAGCTTTGTTTATTTGGAGTTTAACATGCAGCCTGTTTTAAAATGTGAATTTCACAGATCGATAGCAGCATCTTCATGTCAGTGACATGTTCACTGTAAACCATGGGCCTGTAGTTAATGGGCTGTTTTGGATCGAAATCTGTGAAATCTGTGGTGTTGAACAGTAACTGAATGATGTCCCACCCCAAATACATAAAAAATAAATTGATGACCAGGAAAAATAGTCAATTACTGTATTTGTTTTTTGTATTGGTTTTTTTTTTCACTTTAGCTGTGTTCTGTCTTTCCTCACTCAGAGGACCCACATGCCAGACATGGACCCCGAGACCACCCACACCGAGCCCGCAGTGGATGAAGAGGCATCTCTCTTCAGCACCATGGACCTCTTGCTGTTTTCCGTCATTGTCAGCTTTGTAGTTTACTGGTTCATGTCCCGTAAGAAGCCTGAGCCCATTCCCGAATTCAAAAAGCTCGACACACCGTGAGTATCCATCAGCTTTCAGGTTCCATCTGGGACTCGAACACATGACATGAGGTTAACGAGTTGAAGCTCATAAACGGGAGTAGTCAGGGTACTTTAGTAGATCAATAGCTTATTTTTATCTTCAGTCACAGTTTTAAATAGTTGTAGAGGTAATGGTGCTGTATTGTAAATTATCCTCACGTGTAGATGCACATTTAAACTGTACAGCTGGACACTCGTGAGTCAAAGTTTGCTTTCAGAAGCCAAGCTGCGTCATATGTAGGCAGATCCTCATCAGGAGCTGCTGCTCTTTCTAGCTGCAGTTGCATTTATATATCCAGGGACTGGGTCTAATGCTGTTTGCTGAATGAGCTCATTAACGAGGACATTTACTGGGACACACAGATTATTTGTGCTGGTGGATAAACCTTTGGTCTTCAAACTAATCATGTGTCTTGTGTTGGCAGACTTCAGCTTCTTATCACCTTAACCTGGCAAAAAATGTGTTGGACTATGTTGTATAAGTTGTCTGTGTTATATGCCATCTGTTTTTTGTTTTGTTTTTTAATCTTTATCTAATAAATAATCGAATAAATAATTCTAAACATTCAAAGATTGATAAAAATTTACAAATGCACAGTGAAAATGAAGATTAAACATGGGCTTCTTTTTTAATTTGTTTTTTTTTTATTACATCTCTTCAGGTATATTTTAATTGGGTATGATACTGACCCAGAAAGCTTGATTGGTTGTCAATTACAATGGGTCGATACACGATCCGATCCATTCACTGACTCAGTTTGATCCAAATAAGGCCTGGTGCAATTGAGGTATAATACTGGTGCAGTTGACTAAGACCATGACATTTCATGTCATGACATGACATGAATGTCATGACATGACATGTTTAAAAAAAAATGAAGTTAAAAAAATCTTTTTTTTTTAACTTCATTTTTTTTAAACATGTCATGTCATGACATGAAATGTCATGTCATGACATGTTTAAAAAAAATGAAGTTAAAAAAATCTTTTTTTTTAACTATTAAGATAAATTAATATGCTTAAGAAAAAAATCCTGATTGAGGTTGTTATAATCCATGCATGAAAGGGCTAACAGATATTTTAAATAAAAGAATCAGTGAAAGCGTGGTGCTCCCAGATGATTATAAACCGAAACTTAGGACATAACCTCCTGACAGTTTTAGTTTTATTCTCTTAATTGCAGACTCGCTGCTGTTTTTAAGGGCTTGGAAGTAAATATATCAAATGGGCTTACTCTACATACAAATTTGACATGTCAGCAAGTACAGTTTGGATGTCCTGTCGTAGGATCATATACTTATAGGAAAAAAACCACCTTAGATGCAGCTGAAAAACTTTACACGTTCTCTTCGCAGGCTTCTGAGGGGTCTTCTACGAATAGTGACTCTGTTTTCTAGAGAATTGATTGGTCAGCAGGTGGGATTTTCATACCTGTTGCTCTCTAATCTGCAACATAATCTACTCCAGAGCGGGAGGGCTCTATAGCGATATACTTTGTTAAGAAGGGAACCACCTTCCAAGTACAGGAAACCCAGGATTAAGTCTGGATAAGCTATTATCCTGGTTTGTAGTTCAGGTGTCTGATGTTTCCTCTCACATGATGATTTCCAGCCACTTCCTCACATACTTTAACCCTGATATTAGCTGTGTGCTTGGTATCTGCACATATCCACAGCCATGGTATCGGTATTAGATTGCAACCAGAAAAGCCGATTCAGATGATCCCTAATTTTATATTGTTTTAATCTACTTTCAAAAAATGCAATTAGTCGAATTGTTTTTTTATTAATATGAAAGAAATGTGTTAAAGTTGTATAGTCAGTTTTAAGAGGAAAAACATGTATTTTTTTTTGTATGTATTTTTTTCTTTCATATTTTTAATTCTTTTTAAAAAGAATTACTTTTCCCTCAGCTGCTCATCATAGCTGTTTTTAGTACTGAACATTTCTTATAGTTTAACATGAATAAGGGGAAGTGTTCTGTTTCAGTCTTCTTTATGAATGAATAGTGTTTTCTCCTCAGACGAGGCCTCGGGATGTTCGGTCTCCAAGCAGAGACCGTGACATCCTTATATTAGAGCAGCTGAGGATTCTCTAGTAAATGTTTCACTACTCGTGACCTTTGTTTTCTCTCACCCTCTCCTTTCACACAGTTTCTGTCCTCCCATAAACTCACCCGGGCTTTCTGTCTGGCTCCTCTTCCTCTCTTCTGAGCCCTCCCTCCCCTCCCCACTCTGTTCATTCCAGGTACAAGCCTGTGCAGACCACGAGTGGGCGTTCCTCTCAAGTTACATCCAGTTTAGTTAGGGTCACAGTTAAAGTGATTCCATCCGACCACAGCTGTTGGGGAGGGCTCATTCATTTTCTGTAGAGACTACTCACTCTGCTCTCCCCCATGATGGCATAATGGAGACTTGGACTTGCCTTGCACTGGCCACATTTTTATTTATTTTTTTGTCCACTTCCAGGCATAAGCTTTATTTTTCTTTACTTTATTTTTTGGTGAAGGGGGAAAAAATAAGAAAATGAAGCAAAAGGAAATCCTGACCATTTGTGTTAAAGCAGGAATTTGGTTGGAAAGGAGGTAATGATCCCTGGAGAACATGTTTTTGTTGAGGGCGGGCCTAAAGAAAAGGGAGTTTGGGGGCAGCACCCCCTCAAATCTGGTCTCTCCTCCCCTTAAAGGGGCAGCGATTGCTTAACTCCTATGAAGGGGGCGTAGTTTTGTCTCTTTCCTGTGCTTTTGTTTTTGGCCCTGAACCCATTTTGAAAGTTCCCTGGAGAACAAACTAGGCAGGCGCGCCAAGTTCCCTTTTGTGAGCCCTGTCCAAAGGTGGAAAGTTGAGGCTGAAGACAAGCAATCCATTCTTTGTCCACAGTTAATTTTTTTTCTTTCTTTTAAATCATCCCCACCGCTGCTTCTTACCCTCCCCTCGTCGTGGGTGGGTGTGTGGGTGCGCTCTGAGCTTGTTCCACCATTGGAGGGCCATGTCACAAATGAAATCCTTTTATGATAAATGAGGTTGCCATGGAAATGACACCCCCCCCCCCCCTTCCTCTCTTCTCCTGTTAGGTGGGGGTAGGGGATACTTCAGGGGAAAAACATACCATTCATTGCCCCCCCCCCCCCCCTCTTTTCTCCTTTAGTGGTCCACTGAAGAGTTGCTCTGATAACCGGCCAAATTCTCAGATTGGACTTTTTTGCTCCTAACACCTCCGAGGCTGGAGAGGAAAAGGGGCGGGGATGAGCAGGAAGGCATTTTCAGCCCGAGATCGCTTCAGTGTGTTTGTGTGTGAGTCAAACGTGTGGGTCTGCAGCTCGGCTGGATTTTATGGGAAAGTCAGTTTCCCACCATTGTGTTCTCGGCGGTTGCCAGACACTCTAACGGCTTGTAAGCTGCTGTGCTCGTGCATGTGTGTGTCTGTGGAGTTGTGTAGAGCTGCTGGTTTCACAGAGCAGTACAGGAAGAAGCTGAGTTCAGATTGTGTTTGAAGCGTGTAAGGGGAAGTCGGGCCGCTCTACAAACCTGTAAATATCTCTCTGACTTTTTGGGCTGGTGTTACTTTTCCATCTCGCACATCTGGACCATCCTGCCCTTTTGATTATTTTTTTTTTTTTCGAGCGTGGCGGCTCCCGGTGTTGCCTAGCCAGCGGTGCTAGTGGCAGTGGTGAGCTACAGGGCTGCATGCCATGGGCTGCGTCTTCTCCCTGCCAGAGGACAGGAGAGATGCTGCTGAGAGGTCAGTGACATGTTTGATTTACTGCTTCAAAGCATGATGCAGTGTGTTTTTAATGCTGCTTACTTGAAGGATGATGTAACATTTTTTGTAACATTTGCCACTGGCTGCCTGCTGATTAGGCTGATAGCACTGACCACATTTGGAAGTAATTTGTAAGCACTGAGTAGTAGCTTGTTTTCAGTAAAATCTTTGCACACAAAGCTTAGCTGTCTGTTTCAAGACGTTGAAGCGAGTGCTATAAGAAGCTATACGTTGTTTCTGGAGGTTATGTAAGACGGAGATAATATCTATTTGACTGCAAGTCCTATTTGATTATTGGCTTCTCTGTTTCTTTTCTTGTTTTCCCTTTACCGCACAGGTCACTTGCACATTTACAGTCTTGTTTGCTTTAGTTCTTTATATCAACTTTGCATACGGCTCGGTTTGCTACTGGCACATTTAAATAGAAAGGAATGGAAATGCATGTCATTCATTGGTTGTGGCGTCATAAGATCAAGATCATGGGATAACTTCCTGGATGGGTTCTTTATCTTAATTTCTATTTGTGCAGCTAATTACTGAGCAGCAGGTTGGAGGTTTGTTTTGACACAAGAAGCCAGACTTCCTTGCATTTTATTTTGTTGTGGTCTCAGACAATAGTTGTCCAGGTTTTTCGAGGTTTTTTGGGGGGGTTTCGGTCATTTTCAATCCAGTGTCTGTTTCTGCTCATTTTCAGAGGAAAGTTTTTTGTTTGTAAGCAACTTAATACCAAATAAGGGATAAGCCAGTGTTGTCTACACGTGGTAGAAATCTTCACAAAGAACCAGTTTTGTTCCCATTTCTTTAGTTGACTCTGCACAAAATGCCAATAACAGTTTGACAGATTCTGAAAGAGCTAAAAGTTGGGACATGTGCTCTGCATTGTGTTAAAAATCTGTGGAAAACAAAAGACGTGTGTCTAAACAATACCTATCTACACAAGATGTACAGCATCTCTTATGGAGCAAATCCAGAAACGACCTGACAGCGAACCTGAGAGATGTTCACTGAAGAGTGAAAATCGGTGGCAGGTCTTTGGATCAAGTCATCGTCCTTGTGTTAAGGAGGAGGTTGAAAGTGATGCAGTGAGTGTCTACGGCCATCCTTAAAATATGGTCGAGGCTCTGCCGGGTTTGAGGCTACGCCTCAGCCGGCTAGTAAATCCACCACATGTGTTGGTGATTGATCCTGATCGTCACATTTTATCTGATATTATTTGTGTTTTAGGCTGCAAGGATGGGGAGATTGATTCATAGTCACAGCCTTTGCTGCGTGTGTATATCTGATGTATTATAATGTAACCGGGCGCTGCATTGACTTTGAACTCCCGTAACCTTGCTGTTTTGCAATTTCACACAGAAATCCTTCCTTTTGGCGGGTGGTTCAGAACAGATAACACGTCTAACGGATCCTGCTGAAGCTGTGAGGAAGGGTTTCGCTTCAGTGCAAAGGCTTGTTTTTAATTTTGATCAGCAATTTGGTTCAGAGGAAAAACTCAATGAACCTGTTTTTTTTTTTGTTTTGTTTTTTTTCTTCTTCTTTAATATATAATTACACGTTCAACGTTAATCCCACACACACTGCAGGGGTTAGGTTCACTGAGGTTGTATTGGGTTTTTTGTGCCCTTTTTTGAGAGTACAGTGTACTATGGAAACCTGTCTTATGTCATAGAGTTTGTCAAATCAATATGTTGCTGCTCAGCGTTAATGGCTTTGCTGGAGGTCTTGTCCTCCTGAATCATGGAAATCGAACAGTGTGTTCATCTTGCATTAGTATTTATGCTCGTAGTCATGTGTGGCCTGCGTATTCCTTTATCAGTGCAGATGTCCACTCAGCTTTGATGCTGAATGAAGCTGTGCTGCCTTTCATTTTGCTGCGTGCTGCTGTTTTTTAAATGTTTCAGTCCATTAGTGACTGACTTGGTAAATATGAACCCAGAGTTTAAATCATCTGATGTCACACATTATATATTGAGCACTGTGTAATGAATCCATCTGTGGGTCTACAGACGATTGGTCTGAGCAATGCTTGTGTAATAGCCTTCTCACTGATGTAAGGATTGCATCAACTGAGACTGGTGAAGACTTGCTAAACATTTCTTTTTAAACTGTGTCAGCTTACAGTAAATGCATTACTAAGCTAAAAAAATGTGTCCTTAAGTAAAACAAGAATCCCCATCTTTAAAAATAGTCAGTATGAAACAGAAATGAGAAGCCTTTAAGTAATCAAGTGAAGTGACGCTGCACTGAGTGTCATACACACTTAACTCTCCTCAAAGTATTTAAGTGGTTCTGCCACTCTGCGTTGTTGGGTGTTTTACTAACACCTCCACTACCCCAGTATCCACCTGTAGGCTCTAAGTGTATAATCGTTCCCCAGTTTCCGTAGGTAATATTTGCTCTGAGTGACGAGCTCAGCCTCGATGCCGGCCGCGCCTCCCTGAGCCTAGTACTCCCAGAGGCTTTTCTTAAAGGGGGGTTTTTCCTTCCCACGGTTGCCAAATCTCAAAGGGGGTCATGTGATTGTTGGGGTTTTCTGTTTTCTTTGCATTATTGTAGAGTCTTACAATAGAAAGCACTTTGAGGCACCTGTTGTTGTTGTTAAATATGCTATACAAATACAATTAAATTCAAACTCTAAATTCAAATTCTGTTGCTGTAATAAGTCATTTTAATACATTATGTTAACTCATTTGTGATGATAAACCTTTGTGTTGCGTTGATGTTATTTTTGACTCGGGACAGGGCAGCATACTTACAGATTAGTTGTGTTTGTGTATCATGCTGGAACAATCCTCTTCTGAGAGTCATCCTTTAAGGCAGAACATGGCACATCGGAAATCTTTCAACGTGCAAACCTACATTCATCTGCCACTTTGTTAGGTACACCTGTTCAGCTGCTCTTCTGTTTCTTGAACATAACAGTGAGTTCACTTGTGTGCAAGTTTCCAGTTTTTTTTAAACCATGTCATTAAGAATTGAGGCTGTTCTGAAGTCAAAAACAGGTCTAGCCTAACTACTGGCAAGGTGTACCTAACAAAGCGGCCACTGAGTGTATGAATGTCCTGTCTCCAGCAGGTTTTGCACTCATGTCCCAAACATCCAAAGCTTCTGGCTGCTACACAAATCTTTGTACCCACCTATTAGATGTATGAGGTCATGCTCGTGAATGTTGATTCAGTTCAGGTTTAGAGTACGTGTGCAGCTGATGATTTAACTAAGGCTTAAAAGAACAAAAAGTACTTTGACCTCTCCAGCTGTCAGCCATTTGGAGGACAGAAAACTTGCTGTAATTCCTCCATCAGCTTCTTTGCAATGGTTGTTACTGCTAAATGGTCTTCAACCTTTGTAAAAGGATTGTCGTCTCTGCTTATTTGTAATTGTAATATTTCATTATCTCTTCCAGGACACTCACCACAAGAGAGACCAGTTTCATTGAGAAAATGAAGAAAACCGTAAGTAATGCTACTTTATCAGATATATTTTAAAATAACACTTTATAGACGGGTGAGCTCCAGACTTGCAGAGTTAATGTTGTGGTTATTCACCAGCTAATAATTATCTTTATGGGCCCTGCAGAGTAGTTTTGTTGCCCTCTTGCGGAGTGGACGAAGCATACAATAACTGTAATGGTATCCCCGCTGATGTGACCACATTAAGCTCTTGATTTCCAAACAATGTTTTGACTTTTGTGGAACTGTTTTGTAGCCAGAGCTGAGCAAAGGCTGGCGTTTAACTGATGTGGTTTTTGAAGAGAATAGTTCAGATACCACCGCGGTGGCAGGAAGGATCTTTGGCCACCACTGAGGTTTAACTTTGCCCCCGTTTTTGTCTCAGCAGTCCTGAAGGTGGCAGTTTATTTTATGGCACACATGGGGATGGAGTGTACAGAGCTCTCTGCTGGGGGGGGGAGAAAAGAGAGTAACTCAATGATGGAGTTCATGCAGAAGTCCTATAGTTCAAACGCAGGTCTAAGGAGGCATTTTATGTAGATTTAAATAGATTACATACTTCGTGATGTAATGCATTTACATTATGTGATGTAAATGATGAGTACATATCTTTGTGTGCAGGGAAAGAACATCATTGTGTTCTACGGGTCTCAGACGGGTACAGCAGAGGAATTTGCTAACAGGCTGTCCAAAGACGCTCAGCGTTACGGCATGAAGGGAATGGTTGCTGATCCAGAGGAGTATAGCATGGTAAGTATTGCCAGTGAATGAAATGCACAGCACAGTGAGGATAAATGCAGTTATTCTGCGTTGTTAAAACGTGAAATGTTTGATTTTAATGATTTGTAGTGAAGCTTCTCTCATTCCTAGATAAATAAAACATGTACACACCTCATCACATCACTTGTTCCAGTCACAGTTGGATGTAATGTCTGCTTATTGAGAATCAGTGTTTGCATCCATTTTAAACTTCAGCGTCTCCGATTCTCTCTCGTTACAGGGGGAACTGTCCCGTCTGTCTGAGATTAAAAACGCGCTCGCCATTTTTTGCATGGCCACCTACGGAGAAGGAGACCCAACTGATAATGCACAGGACTTTTATGACTGGCTGCAGGAAAACGATGATGAGAATCTCTCCGGATTAAACTACACTGTGAGTTTTTATGCTCAACTTTGGCCGGTGTAAATTCTGTCAAATTAAAAGCGACTTCAGGAGAACTTCTTTGTTGAAAGTGAAGTTTTAAAAAGTACAACGCAGACAGTGAAACGGACGCTGGGCAAGATCAGTGAAGTTTGTCGTATGTTGGACTGTTACTTCCTGCCAGTCGTGCTACACTGTCATGATGGAAAGCCCAGTTAGGTTATAAACTGACCTTTGTAAAGTAAAGAATAATAAGTGGAGATGATGATGATACTTGGAATTTGAGTCACCAGCTACACAGCCTGGATTTGCGTCACGCCGTTCATGTGTGACATGAACATGGAGTCTGTAAGAAAATGTGTGTTGAAGCTTCACTATTATACACATGAGGCGGTCAAAGTAATTACATTTAGTTAAAAACTCGAGGACAGTTAAGATACTTGTAAAATTACGAGATTTCTCTGTATCTATGAAGCGCCTTGAGGCGACTTTTGTTGTGATTTGGCGCTATATAAATAAAATTGAATTGAATTGACATCGTGTTATTGTTGGGACTCGATGTCCTCATTTGAGTGAAAAATTTTATGGTTAAAATTTGATTATGGTTAAAATTTAAGCTATTTAAACTTTTTTTTGTAACGAACTTCTTGTTTTCACTGTTGTGTATATTTTGCCATGTGTGCTATTTGAGGGAGCAGGTCAAGTGGAGGACAAAATAGGAAGTGGCATGCCTAAAAACAATCCACAGCAGATGAACAGTATCTGAAAGTCATGACTTTTGATGATCACTTCCTGCACCTGTTTCCCATTTTCTTTGCAAAATACGAAGAAGTGAGGTGTGACTCAAGACCTTTGCACATTCCTCTGTTTTGGTTTTCATCAGTAGAAAACCGGTCGGACATCTGCAGTTGCACGGGATTATTTCGAGCGTGTTGTTTTTGTGGCACTGAACCAAAGCCGCGTACTGGCCACTCTTCATTGTGTTCCGGTCTGTTTTCAGGTTTTTGGTTTGGGCAACAAGACGTATGAACACTACAATGCAATGGGGAAATATGTGGACAAAAGGCTGGAGCAGCTGGGGGGAACACGCATCTTTGATCTTGGTATGGGAGATGACGATGGCAAGTAAGTGACTGATGGATCCTCTGTGCCTAAAAAGAAGTGAGCTCCGCATTTTTGGGTGGTGCAGCACGGGGGTTGAGATAAATTAGACTGTTTAAGATGCACATTTGAAGACTTTATCAGCCTTTTTAAAATAATGCTTTTTTTTGACTCTTAGTTTGGAAGAGGACTTTGTTTCATGGAGAGAGCAGTTCTGGCCGGCTGTCTGCGAGCACTTTGGAGTGGAAGCCTCAGGAGATGAATCAAGGTGAGTTCAGGGACAGTTTGTGCCATGCATCATCATTTCATTATTTCAGACTTTTGATTTGGCAATTGTGCAACAGTTGCCTTGAGACATTTTTACCTTTCTCTCATCCTGCCTGCTTATTTTTGTCCTGCTGCATCTCTAAATAGAAACTACAAACACAAAACACAGGATGACTTGCTGTGATTCACTCCATATTGAATGTCCGCGTGTGCACAGCTTGCAAACTGTAGTTTGTTTTGTCTCTCAGCATTCGGCAGTACGAGCTGAAGGAGCACACTGACATCAACATGAACAAAGTGTACACTGGAGAGATCGGCCGCCTGAAGAGCTTTGAGGTCCAGAAGCCGTGAGTATCGTAGCAGAAACTAATCACTGCAATGGAGACCGATCATTCACTGCTAGCATTTCACCTGCATTTATGACAAACTCCAGACTGGGTACAAGTGACCCTTTCTGCCCTCTAGTGGTTAAAAAAACCCCAACCCTAAACTTTTTACTGTCTTAGAAATAAATCTTTTTAATACTTAAGTGCTGCTCTTTTATTCATAGGCCTTTTGACTCCAAAAACCCCTTCCTGGCTCCAGTGACTGTCAACCGCAAACTAAATAAAGCTGGTGACAGACATCTGATGCATCTGGAGTTGGACATCACAGGCTCCAAGATCAGGTGAGGCTGGATGGGATAATTGCTTAGTAAACCTTTATCTCCCTGATTTCATGCAACGATATGCTTAGCCCTGATGTATTTTTAGCTTTATGAATTCAGCTCAAAGTCTGAATTTTTTTTTTTCTCATTCTCATTTCAGATACGAGTCTGGAGACCACGTTGCAGTTTTTCCCACAAACGACTCTGCGCTGGTGAACAAGCTGGGACAGACACTTGGGGTTGACCTTGATGTGGTTATCTCTCTCAATAACCTTGATGGTATGGCATTGACAGACCCAAAGCACCTCGACCTTACAGCTCGTCCCTCCCACAGTCTAGTGAAATCTGCCCTTGATATTCAAACTTGCTGTATCAGCTCACTTAATGTCTGAGTGACAGGGGTACTGTAATATTATGTAATAGCAGTAATTTAGCGGTAGTATAAATACTTAAGTTAGCTGTTGTTATAAAGGTCAGTTGTGGTGAATAAAGCTGCTCGTTATCACTGAAAGTTGAGTAATAAGGCTACAAATGTGAAACTCTTATCATTTCGCACCTTAAACTTGCTCATTCAAACCACGTGCAGTTTATTAATACAACAAAAACTGGCCTATAACCACACTTTAAAGCTATTTTACCACTAGTGTGATAGAAAGGTGAACCCATAAATCCACTGAAGACGCCCAGATACATTTTAAATCTTTTTCTGTTAGCTGTTGACCATTAAAGTGTTTTCAGAGTAGTGTCCTTGCTGTTTTGTGTTTCAGAGGAGTCCAACAAGAAGCATCCGTTCCCCTGCCCTACCACCTACCGCACGGCCCTTACTCACTACCTGGACATCACTCACCCTCCTCGCACCAACGTCCTCTACGAGCTGGCGCAGTACGCCTCTGATCCCAAAGACCAGGAGAATATGCGCAAGATGGCCTCCTCCTCTCCCGAGGGCAAGGTCGGTAATGGGTGGTAGTTGGGGGTTCGGGGCAGTGGCGGCATACAGCATGTGTGGTTGCCTGCACGTGCCTCCCAGAATCCATTTCGTAATCAAAGATCGTTGCGTTAAGTTCTTGCAGATATAATTATTTATCGACTTCCTTGTGCGGACGCCGGACAAGTGGGCGTCTAGGGACAGACCAAAAGTTTTTCAGTCATGAGGGTCTGAGGCTGAGATTTAATTGAAGCTTGGTCGGTCGAAGAAAAGAATTAAAGAGCTTGGACCTGACCGTCCAGAGTTAAATATTCAGCAGCAGTCCACAGATCTTGGGAGATGGTATACATGGACATTCTCCAGCACGCTATATGACAAGCGCAGTTGGTTAACGGGGCATGTGGTGAGCAGTGCCTTTTGTTTTCCGTGTCTGCTGTGTCAGAGTCCTCGTACTGAAAGGTTGTGGACCACCACAGTTTTACGGGACTTAAAGCACTTAACAGAGAAGTACAAAAGACTCGAGCAGTTGTAGCCACTTGGACAATAGCGTAGTTTGTTTTTTTTTTCCTCCATTGGTGTGATCACTCTCAGATTATCGAAGGTTTGCAAATGATTGCTGCCTAATTTATAAATGCAGACAGCTTGCCTTCCGTCTGAAAGAGTCTGTCAGCGTAACGCGAGGAAACGCATTGCATGTGATGGCCAATTTGACCCCATTTAGTTGCAGATTGACTCTTGTTTTGTTTTAAATGATTCAAATTTTATTGAATTCTGCATAAAAACGTCAAAACGGAACAAAGCAGTTCAAAGACACCGACAGAGAGAGGTATATAAGGCTGTTTGTATAATAAGTTCTTGGGTGGTAATGATTTGCCAGTCGTCTGGTTCAAACGAAGTTATATTTTCACTTGTGAAAGTGTCCCAATCTTCCTTGGCCATCTCATTTTCATCATTAAGCCCTCCCCAACGTCTTCTCACAGACAGCAGTGTTCGTCTTCTGTTCACTCCGCGTTTTTAGTGTCCGAGTTTGTCACTAGCTAAGAATCCGTTCTCATGCTGATTGTCACATGGCAAAATTTCCCCCAGGTCTAGTGGTGGTGTTAGAGTAGCTGTTATCAAGTTAATGTAACAGAAGCTGGATCACAAAGCTCATATGAATTGTTCTCTGCTTATTTGCAGGCCCTCTACCAGAGCTGGGTGTTGGATGCCAGCAGAAACATCCTCGCCATACTGGAGGATATGCCGTCACTGAGGCCTCCTGTCGACCACTTGTGTGAGCTGTTGCCCCGTCTCCAGGCTCGCTATTACTCCATCGCCTCCTCTTCAAAAGTAAATCCATTTTCTCTGCAGTCAATAGGAGTTAAAGTCATATACTTCTGTTTTAACGTTTATTAAGGAATTGAATAAGCCGTCTGATTTTTAGG
Organism: Neolamprologus brichardi; assembly: GCF_056152115.1. NCBI lineage: Eukaryota > Metazoa > Chordata > Actinopteri > Cichliformes > Cichlidae > Neolamprologus > Neolamprologus brichardi. Next base: position 13,072,004 of record NC_142117.1, on the reverse strand, counting down.
AGCGAGCTGTTATTAACTCTTCTTTTTTATGCAGGTTCATCCCAACAGCATCCACATCTGCGCCGTCGTGGTCGAGTACGAGACCAAGACTGGCCGCACCAACAAGGGAGTTGCGACCAATTGGCTGAAAAACAAACTGGTCACGGACAATGGGAACAAGTCCGCCGTCCCCATGTACATCCGCAAGTCTCAGTTCCGCCTGCCGTTCAAATCCACCAACCCGGTGATCATGGTCGGCCCTGGGACTGGAATTGCTCCTTTCGTGGGCTTCATCCAGGAGAGAGGCTGGCTCAAACAGCAAGGTGTTTACGGACTAATGTTGTCTAACCTTGACAAGAAACTGATGAATGAACTAGTTATAGTAAGGAATTTCTATCTATATTAGCATGTTGCGCTATCATCTATCACTAGTGCAAACCTGGAGAGTGTATCCAAGGTTACTTTCTGTCAGTATCTGTGTACGGATGTCCCCTAAATGCCTCATACGCATGCAGTGAGCTAGGAAGAGGAACATTTTTAATTAACATTTGCTTTGCTCTGTGGCTGTCATGTGATTATAGGAAAAGAGGTTGGAGAGACCGTGCTGTATTTTGGCTGCAGACATGAGAACGAGGACTACATCTACCAGGAGGAGCTCGAAGGCACAGAGAAGAACGGAGTCTTAACACAGCTGAATGTTGCCTTCTCCAGAGACCAGGACCATAAGGTACAGCTGCCTACGAGACTCGGAGTGGTGCATTATATCAGATTTCCTCTGTTGACAATGTCTTGTTACATCAAAGTCGAGAAATGTACCTGGATTGTCTGTTAGTAGTTGATGTGAACTGCTTCTTTGGTAAAATGAAAAATTAAGATAGCAGAAAAACATTTGATTTATCAGTTTAATCGGGATCCCCATCAGTCTCAGTACCCTAGTGTATCCACGCGACACGTGACATGGCATCAGATCGGCGAGCACAATGGCTCCATTACACACAAGCCAACATCCACAACACATTAACATAATACTAGCTGCTTCTAAATATACAGATGTCACTTACTTTCATGGCGAGAACATAAAACTATAACAGGACACAGAAAGAAGCGTTACACATTGATACAGTACAATAATGATTTTTGTAAACGTTTCCTCTCTTCCAGTGTAATGTCCCTTTCGCCATATCCAATTTATAAACATACACAAACAGGATTCTAGACTTGAGTACCTTCCCGATTAAACTCATCACAGCACAATCTTATTCAGATCAGCCCAGATTACCAAGAAAATCGTTTACATTTAGTTCTGTCTGGTTGTTTAGCTGTTTGTAGATAAATACACTGTTTTCTGTGCAGGTTTTTGACACGCACATATAAACATTGTTTTTCTGTTTTTTCAAAATAAAGGTGTACGTGCAGCATCTGCTGACGAAAAATAAGGAGCATGTCTGGAAGTTGATTCACACGGACAACGCTCATATCTACATCTGCGGGTAATTAGCACATTTCAGTTGTTACGTGTGTGTGTGTGTGTGTGTGTGTGTGAGAGAGAGAGAGTGTGATATTAAAGTATGCAGAAGATGCCGCTGTGGTTGGGCTCATCTCTGATGGACATGAGATGGCGTAGAGGGCGGCGGTGGAGAACTGTCTTGCTGGTGCTCAGAAAATAACCTAATGCTGAACGTCCTTAAAACCAAAGCGACAGGTGGAATCTGTGTCCACCTTTAGGTTTCTGGGCAACCACATCTCTGCTGATCTCCCCTGGATCCACAACACCAACTCCCTGGTTAAAAAGGCCCAGCAGCAGTTGCACTTCCTCTGTGTCCAGAGAATAAGCTGACCTTCTACTGCTCCTCAGTGGAGAGCGTGCTCTCCTACTGCTTGGGTGTTTGGTACGCAGGGCTGTCAGGGTGAATTGTTTAATATTGTCATTCTTATGTTTGCCATTTGTACATAGGTTTAAAGAATCCTTTCTGTCCTCCCCTCCCCAGATCCTTAAGATTCTGGGAGGGGGGCAGTAGTGTTTCTGATCACAGGAACACCCTCTGTGAAGGTCTGTTTGATGTGGTAAACTTCCTCCCCTTTGTAGGGCTTCATTGTGTTATCTAGGGTGAGGGGAGATTGCCCTCTTCATGACCAAGGATGTTCCTGTGCTTTTATGTTATATGACCCTTTGATCAGCAGCATGCCACACACACACACACACACACACACACACACCACACACACACACACATTCTCACATAACACACACACAGTGCCTTGTCATTTGTAACCAAGGGGGGTTACGGGGGGAAGGTACGTGTTGTAAACTATTGTTTATTGTGTGAACGTTGTCAATAAAAGGGAGCAAGAGGGGCCAGTCGAGGAGGTCATTTTGTGATGTACTGAGGTACGGACAAGGGCCCCCTTGCAAGTAAAAAGATCGATCGCTGTTGCCTTGTCTTTCTTTCATGGGAATAAGTTCTGGAATCAGCGGGGTCTGATTTAGACCCAACAAGGGCCACTACTGAGAACAGAAAGGCTGCGCAGAGGGTAATTAAACCTGCCCAAAAAAATCATGGGCTGCCCTCAGCCAACTCTGGTGGCCATCACCAAATCCTCCAGTCTCAGAAAAACCAGGGCCATCACAGGTGACCCCTGCACCCTGCCCACCACCTGATTGACCTGCTGCCTTCAGGTCAATCAGGTCCCAAACCTTCAGCTTCTTCCCCTGGGCCATTCAGACTGTTAACAAACACTATGTTAGCTCGTTAGGTGAACTTTCACACTGTGGAGCCAGTCAGGAATTCTGCACTACATGGAAGTGATGCAAGCCTGGATTCTCTTTAGCAATGTGACGCCTCCTAGTGAAATAGTTGTGAAAGTACAGTAAAGAACTTCTGTCTTATTTGTCTTATATGCATTGCTCACTGTCATTTCTTTCCTGTTATAGAGATGCAAAAAACATGGCTAAAGACGTGCAGACGGCTTTCTACGAGATTGCGGAGCAGGTGGGAGGCATGACGCGCACCCAGGCCGTAGATTACGTGAAGAAACTGATGACCAAGGGACGCTACTCACAGGATGTCTGGAGTTAAAGAGCCTCAAACCTGGCTTCACTTCGTGCACATACAGTAGTAGTTTTAACGGTTTTTATCGTCTGCCTTGGTCTGGACTGACTTAAAGAAACAAATGAATCCATTTTAAACCTTGTGTTCATACTCACCCTGGTTCACCTTGACAGCGACAGCTAACTGAAGAAAATGAGGCAAACTCTACCTCAGCAGATCTTACTAAACCAATAGAGCCACCTCCTTACTTTTGTTTGTGGAAAGACAGCTTGTGTTTGATGAGATCCTCACACGATCCTAATCGTTTCAGCCCCGTGCTTTCCGGGGAGTGTAAAGAGCCTCCGATTTATAAATGAACGAATTGGTGTAGAATCCCACACGCTCTAAATTCTTAAATCATGAGTATTGGATGCACAAGAGTGTCATTTGATTTTGTTTAAATGTTTTATTTTTTTTATTAGCCTCAGATTTAAGGTGTCACACCACAGCAGTTTATGATTCATCGTGTGCACGTGCGTGTGTGTGTTGCAGTGTAAACACTCAGAGTAGGCTGAGACATGAATGGATGCTGACTATTCTCTCTGAGCTGATTCAGTAGCCGTTTCCTAGCAACAATAAATATCTAAAATGTTTTTATTTGGTGTAACAAACTGACATCGCAGGTACAATTATGTGTTTACCTTTGTGTTTTGACAAGGGGGTTAGCCTTTTATGCAGATGTTGCTGTTCATTTGAAAGAAGAATGGTAACATTTCGAGAGGCACCGAAAAACAAGAGACGATCATATATAAAAACCATGAGATTATGTGCTTTTCTTTCCTTTTAATACCCTGCCTTTTAACATAGAGAAAATAAATATTTTTAACCAGTGATATTTTAAAGCATTTTGTATGTTAGAGCCTGCCTCCCATGGGACTGTTGTTTTCTGTGATATTCACCTAAAAGCAGAGGATTGTGGGTTCATTGGGTGGCATTGGCAACTCTAACACAATAACCACCTGTTTGACTTTCTTATACTCTTCTGCGCCTCTCCCCCTTTTTGTCTGACCACACCTGCGCCGCTGCACGCAGAAGGTGGCCAGACGTATCCGAACATTAAGCGTGTTCTCCCGTTTCAGCTCGTCACGGAGGTGTGGGGGAGTTTGAGGTCAGTCAGACAGTGGAAGTGCAGTGCCTTTTTATTTTTTTTTTGTGATGCCTTATGTATGGAGTTGGCAGTAAAGTCGGGATACTTCATTGTATGTTTATTCCTTCTTTGTTATATTTTGATAGAAAAGTTCATCTGAGACACTTTACCCAGTGCTGTCACTTTTATCATTCCTCTTTACAATGTAATCATTTGATTATATGGAGGCTTGCTTTTTTTAATTAATAAAAAGACTGAATAATTTTTTGGAGTTTTGTTTTTCTTTCTCTTTTTTCAGGGGAGTCATTAGAGGTATGCAAGGATTCCTGAGGCGCCTTGCACACCTTTTAGCAGGTGTGATTCACTCTGTTTAAACCAAATTCAGGTAGGGCTGTGAGATATGACCAAAATCTCATATCCCGATATAAGAATTCCATTGTCTGATAACGATATAAATCACAAAAATGTAACATTTTGTGAATCTCGGGCAGCTCGTCTTGCGGGAAGTGTTTCCAGCTGCGCGTGATGTAGCTGGAGTCGAGTGTTTTAACCTGTAAGGAAGAGGACTCCCTTACTACATTGATTTATATTATATTATCTGTAGAGCACACCTTTCACTTTATTAAAAGCACCTTATCAAGCACTTTATTTAGCATTGCACTTTAAGCATGGATTTGCACAGTAAAACATTTGCACACAAGAAGTTTAAATATTTATTGACTATTTATTGGGAATTTTAAAATCAGTTGGTAGCCTTATTTCAGATCCTGCACAGCTGCTCCTCATCAAGGAATGTGGTGGTTGTCTGTCAGGAGAAAAGAATGGTGATTGAAATAGTGATTAAGGTTTACCAGTAAGGAAAACTAATGCAAATGTGTGTGTGAAATCTAGGGATAAAAGTGGCGCAAATAAGTGTAAGATAATGATTACTCACCTTTCTTGCCTGTGTCCTCTTCAAGGTGTTTTGGCAAATGCTTTCCCGGGGGTCCAGACACCATTTAAAGGTTCCGGGAGAGACCATTGGTAAAGAGAGTGTGGTGAATCTTTTTGTGCTTGGGTTTCTGGGTTTTTATAATATTGGGTTTGGTGTAATATTAAAGTGTGAAATATTTATTAATATGCAAATGTGAAATGTATTTATGTATTTATTTATTCTTATTGATATATTGTATACTGTGGTGGAAGGTTGGGATTTAATAACTTACCTGAGAGTGGAATAATGGTTAAGTCTGTGACAGCTGAACATATTTAAGGCTGCCAGTTGTCATTAGAGTGTGGATTTTTGTGCTGTGAAGAAGCTCGACAAGTTAATTATTGTAAGGAGAGCTGTATAGAAAATAAATACTTTTTGTTCCACTACACTTGCCTTGGTCCATCTCACTGTGTTTCCAGCCGCTAAGGGCCGCCCTGTTACATAACCGATGCATGAAACTATACATTTTTAGACATAAGTTGTAAAGGCCACCGTTTTCTTTGAGTATTTATTACACGGCATGCTGCGGGGAAAAGCCTGTTCTAACGTTTGAGTCTAAGGTTTATTTTTTAGCACCTGGCGGCTCTTTTTTTTAAAATTCTCATCCGTAAATAATCTGCTCTTTCACGTGATTCAGTTTATTTTGAAAAGTCTCAACAGGATCTTGAACTTTATTATGAAAGGTTTATGTGGAACATAAACAAGCGGACACGCGATGCTGTTACCGTAGTTGTTGCTAACCATAACGCATAAAAACAGGTGCTTGTCTTCAGTAGTGTGGTTATATAAGAGAAATAACTTATAGAAATGAATATAGTCACTACCATCAAAACAGTTTATTTTACAACACCACGAAACAAACATAGCGTAAAATGAAACCATAGACGTTTTTATATGGTCATCCGATATATATCTTTATATCGAACAGGCCTATACCAGAGGAAGACTTAATTTTCTAAATCACAATGGCTGAAGTGTTCTTTGATTAAAAATGCTTCTATAGTTTAGAGGACACTGCATTATTCGAAGAAATGTTCTTTCTTTTTGCTACTCTACACTGACCTGCGAAGGAGATCAGTCAGTGATGTATATACATACTGATCATCCACATAGATAAGTCCATTAATGTGAAAGTTGGATCCTTAAAAAAAGAAAGAAATGGTCTCAAAAGAAAAAGGGATAAAAGGCTCAGTTATGAATACCTGAACACACAAGAACTGTATTGAAAATCACTGGCAGCAGATCTTGTAAAGCAATTCATCCAAACTGAATGCATGAAAGTTAATGTCAGATTTTTATCTACCATGTGGAAACCATCTAATTGACAAAAGCTTATTTTTTTCCGCTTGATAGTAATCCCAAACACACTGCCAAAGTAGTAAATGTATACCTGGATAGAAAACTCCATAGTCATGGATTGACCTCAACCTCTCCAGGTTGAGGTCAATCCATGACTATGGAGTTTGGAGAGCTATTACCTGAAGGCTACGTAGAGAAATTACAAGAAAGCTTGCCTAAAAGAGTTCAGACTGTGCTGAAGAATAAAGGTGGTCATACCAAAGACTAACTTTCAGGCTCTTTAGAATTGTACACAAACAGTTTTTGTCTTATATACTGTATTTCCAGGTATGTTTACACATTTCAATAAATCCCTGCAACTAATTCCCATTTCCCAAAAATATAAATGAGTGAAGGCTGGCTCAAGTCCTTTGTACATCACTGCATACACATTAATACAATTATCAATTAATCCCTAAAATGTGCATTTTTGTGAGCTGTACTCACACAAGCCTAATCAGATATCACAGAGAAGATGCGCAACTTTCTGCGCTATTTCGTCATTAACGCTCAGGACCAGCAGGGGGCGTGAACGCGCTTTGAAGGCGGGCTCCGGAGCGCCCCGCCCCGCATGCAAAAGCTGCTGCATTTAGCACAGATTCGCAGCGGCGTGTTCGGCTCTGCGCTGTTTGTTGCGCACTTTCAAGCAGGGGTTTTAATCAGCCACGACGAGAACCAGAATTCATCAGCTTTTAAACTACACATATATAAAGAGTACACACAATGGCCACTGGTAAGTGAGAACGCACTTTTTTTCGATGAGAAAGTAGGTCAAATAGCTTTGGAGCTAACGTTAGCTTGCGAACCGCGAGGCCACAGCCAGGGCTCCGTCTATTTCATGGAACGCAGGCTCCTTTCCCCCCTCATTAATGCATGCAAATAATTGTATTTGTTTATAATTATTCATCTTTTCATTATGGGAATGTGCTTCACGGCATCTTATTTTTTTAGCTGTACTTTAAAACACGAACTGTGGCTACAGTGGGCTTTGTCGGGATGGCTGTTGGCAAAGAAAAAAAATTCAAAGCGTCTTTGTTATGGCGAAGGCTGTTGTTTCTCTTGCGGATCCAGAAGTATTTTGCTCTTGTAACGTTATCTTATATCCTGTGTTATAGTTAACTGTAATACTACATGTGTGTATTTTAATTACACCAGGCTGTGCCAAGAACAAGGGGTATTTTGAGCAGATCATTTGTTTCGTTTTCAACATTTAGTCTAAGCCAGCGCTAAAGTGACCGCCATTTTCCCGGCTCGGCCTGACTAAGGGCCTGTTGGCGTGTTGCTGGCCTGCTTAAAGTAACCTATTTTTGCCTTTGAGGCCAGCTGCTTGGACAGCTAGATACTTCACTTTTTAGCAAACACATTTACACCACTGTATTATTTTTGTTTCAGACTCAGGCTACGGTGGCCCGCAAAGGTAATGTGCAGACAAACTTTAAATTACATACACATGTTCAAAGCGTGTAACTGAACAACGTTTTAGCTTTTTGAACACATTTAAACCCGGAAGCTAAATGTCTTTTTAACCATGTGTCTGCAGCTATGGCTCATATAGTGGAGGTCAGCAAGGCGGGCAGGTAAGACCTCTATTCTGGCTACTTGATGTAATAGTACAACTTCATTTATTTTTACGTAAAACCTGCTTAACTTATGCATTTGATTGGCAGAGTTATGGACAAGGAAATAGCGGCAGCTCCTATGGAGGACAGAATTATGGTGGCTATGGACAGCAAGGTACAGTATGTAAATGCAACTTAAACACCGTTGTTAAACAGAGGCTACCTAAAAAGTGTCTTATTATTATTACATTTTTTTAAATATCAGTTACTAAAATGTCTTTTCACATCTAGTTTAGTTGGTGTTTAAGTTATGTGTCCTTTAAGATCTGGCATACGCCTTAGTTTAGTACAGGTTTTTATTGTCTTTTGGTGGAAAGTATCTTGGGCACAGCAGAGGTCAGGATACTGTCCACTTTAGTACAATCTCATTTGGTACAGGTTAATTGCTTTATAAATTGTGAAATGCTAATGTGAACCTTGAGGTTGCTTTTAACCCTGGAGAACCAGGAGAGCCCATGGGGTCAAATTTGACCCCATGGGCTCTCCAGGGTAAAACTTGGGTAAAACTTGGTTAATGTCATCTCTTCATCTCCACAGAAAATTATGGCCAGTCTCAGCAACCGAGCTATAATAACTATGGACAAGAGTCCTCTGGGTAAGTTCATAATATCTCTGTATTAGGGATGGGGTGTGTTTTGTGTGTGGAAAGGCGCTTCCAGTGACATCCTTTGTCTGTTAAAAGAAAGTTGGGATTATTAAATAATACAAGTGTGTAAGATTTTGTATGTATTACAAAATGGGGAAAATCCAGTAATGATTTGTATGTATGTAACTCTAATGCAAGATTTAAGGGGGGGAAAATCCAGCTAATTCTGCACTTGGTTGATAATTTCCCATTCAGATATGGTGACAAGCCCTCCTATGGGCAGCAAGGATCTGGGTCTTATGGACAGCAAGGCTCCTACAGTGGTCAGGGGCAAGGTGGAGACAGTTATGGACAGGGACAGGGCGGCGGCAGTGGTGGTAGTAGCGGATACAGTGGCCAGGGTGGTGGCAGCGGTGGATATGGAGGCCAAGGGCAAGGAGGAGGTGGTGGCGGTGGATATGGACGATGGAATGAAGGTACGCTAACTGGATCATAAAATCTCAATAAGTCTGTATTCAAAATTGGCCTGTGCTAAGAATTTCTTTTCTGACTTCCACCAGGTGGTGAAGGTGGTGGTCAGGGTGGGAGGTTTGGGCGTGACTATGGAGACCGTTCAGAAGGAGGGGGCTACAGAGGCAGAGGCCGTGGCGGCGGTGGCTATGACCGCAGTAGTGGATATGATCGTGGCGGAAGAGGCGGACCTCCTGGTATGGGGTAAGTTGCACAGTGCCACTGCCCCTAAGGTACCCTTTTTAACTGAAATATGAGAAATGACTTGTTTATAAGCACATCATCACCACTCATCAACTACAAACCATCCACATAGATGGATTTTTTTTCACCACTCATCTGCTTTGTGCTCCAGATCCGCAAACACTGGTAATTTTTCTTCTTTTAAAACCTGAACGATCAAATGTTGCCGCAGGTAAAAATTTCCCCAAACATCTGCTCAAGGTGCTCTGAGCCTTAATTCTTTTATTTTTAAATCGTGTGTGTGTGTGTGTGTGTGTGTGTGTGTGTGTGTGTGTGTGTTTGTGTTTGTGTTTAATCTCATAAGAGACACGCTGGTGACAAAATCCACTGTTAAGATTGTGTGATTTGTACTCAAGTGGTGGTTAATTGGAGCATAGTTGCTCGACTCATTGGAGATCCACTCGCTATCAATGGGATCTTAAGGTAAAAAGAAATGGAGATTGAATACAGCTGCCCAGATAAGAGCTGGTTGTGCAACTAACATACCCAGAAAGTGACACAAGTTTTGTCCATTTGGCAACAAAGGTTGAAAAGGACCTCTTGGTGTTTTCAGAGACTTTTATCTGGTGGAATATTAACCTAAATGGTGCCATACCATTCTTCTTTTTCTTCTTTTTTTTTTTTTTTTTTTTTTTTACTTTGGACTAATTTGTTACTAAAAATGAATCTGACTTTTTAATATTTAAACTGTGCCTCTATTGAGATGAGGTAAATATAATCTTTATTTTTGGAGCCTGTACAGTCCAAAAGTGCCACATTTCTTTTTCATCCTTTAAACCTCCTGTTATGTTTGAGATCTCGGTCTCAGTTAAATTTCCAGTAGCCACACGTTTTTAAGATGCCAGTAAGTTCATAAACTCCAGTTTTTGGTATGTTCATGTCTTATAATGACCACACTATACTGTGAGCAGTGGAAACTCCCCTGAGATGATGCACTTAGACCTGGAGCCACATTTTCAGCTGCTTCACATTCAGCAGGTTTCATTCAAGTGTTGTATATTTGACAATGGCGAACATGTATGTTGTGTTAACATGGATCTACATTTTATACTACAGGTGATTGAACTAAAACATGGACCTCAGTAAAAGGATCACATAAATGCACTCAGTGGAAGATTGCTCATTGGTTTGCTGCACCCCTTAACATCAATTTGGCTCATTTTGTTTAAAAAAAAAAAAGCTGTTTTTTCAGCTAATGGTATCTAATTTGGCCATGTGAAAAGTACTAAATTATATGTAAACGGTGCCCCAGTGACATGTAATAACTGCCTGATTGTTCAGTCAGAGCTGCCTAGTCGTCTGCTTATTGATCTCTAATGTCAAAGACTAACGCATTCATCGTGTGAGACATTTCCACCGTAGTCGCACACCCTGGCAGGAGTGCATACTGGTGGGGATGTAGGGGAGCTTTGAGCTCTCAGTTGGGACAAAGGAAAAGCCATCATATCTCCAATTTTTCCTCTGCAGAGGTGGTGACCGTGGTGGCTACAAAAATTACGGTGGTAAGTGACGAGCATCAGAACTGTGTCGGTGGGGGAGGAAAGAGTTTGAGTTAGGAAAAAGAAAAGAGGGTTTAAAAAAAAAAAGAGAGAGAGAGGAACTTCAGTGAATGCCACCATTTCCATGTCCAGATCCCAAGGGTACTCCACCTATTGCTATTTGTCATAATGGTAAAGAACATGGAGCTTGAGATGTAAAATAATGGTAATAATGGTTGCATGGAGACAAGAGCTGATTGTAAATGAGAGGTGCTCCCAGGATGAAGAAGGAAAACTTTCTAAAACTGGAGACTTTATGGTGGTTTTCATTTCTGGTGTAAGTTCAAAAAAGAAAAGTGAGGGGAGGAAAAAAAAACAGAACAGTTCTGTTCCTGTTGAAAGGTGTTGGTATGTGACGCAATGGTATGAAAACACCCACCAGAAAGCTGTTAACATGGTATTTGGTTAATTTTCTTTGGTATCATTATGCAATGCTAGGGACAAAGTTAATGCTTAATTATGTGAAAGCTCACCCGGAGTTAAAAAATCCTTTTTCACACATTCTCCTTCCATCCTCTTTTCTGTTTTCCAGGATCTCGAGACTACGGCTCAAGGGATGAACCAGGTGAGACTTAAAGTGGGCATTAAACATGTATAGACCTGCTCTGAATAAGTTACATAAATTTTACACTGCCTGTGGAGCCGGATGTAAGAAACGAGTGTTTACGTTTTTAGAATGAGTTTGGCGCCATCTTGTGTAGAGTCCAGTTACAGCCTGGGAGACTCCACCAGGTTGGTTGGTTGTTTTCAGCTAATACACCTGCATTGGTTTATGTTGGCTAACTAGCGAGAGAACACACAACTCATTGTACAGCCAGAGGCAACACAAAGGTGACCCTCTTGGACTCCTTATTTTTAGTGTCTGTATTTTCTGCTGAGTTGGTTCCATCTCTAGTTGATTAACACAAGCTAATGTAAATTTGTTAGTCGCAACTTAAAAAAACAGCCAACCTGGTCATGTACTGTTCTGTAAGATGGAGCCTAAATATGTTCTGTAATCTTTAAACACTTAAATTTGATCTGTTTTTAGATGAGGTTTGTTGACACTTTCTGTCGTCTGATCTCATCCACAGCTGGAGAGCAGGACAACTCTGACAACAACACCATTTTTGTACAGGGACTTGGAGAAGATGTCACAGTTCAGGAAGTTGGAGACTTCTTCAAGCAGATTGGCATCATTAAGGTACTGAGCGAATCTGAGACTGATTTCTTTTCATTTGACTGGATTTTTATTATACCAGATCAGTCCTTTCTTTATGCACCTGAAGCATAAAGACATAAATTTCAGTTATGTCTAATTTATAGCCACAAAACAGACAGTAGGGGTAGTGCATTACAATGCAATCATGTTGCCTGGCCTAATAATGGACTAAAATGATGTAAGCATTACAGAGGACCAGAGGGCTAATACTATTTATCTGTCTTTGATTCGTATAGGCATCATCTACCACCTCTACCTCATTTACTTTAGTGTAATTAGGTTTCAGTTTTCCACCAGCACAAACACACACGATGCTAGTAGCATGGGCATGTACTCGTGTAGATATTCATTGCAGCAGACTCGGGTATTTAAAACAGAAAATGCAAAAAATGCGGATCATCTCGAAATCTTCTGTACTTTTAGGTGAATAAGAAGACTGGCCAACCAATGATAAACATCTACTCTGACAAAGCCACTGGGCGACCAAAGGGTGAAGCTACAGTGTCCTTTGATGACCCTCCATCAGCCAAAGCTGCTATTGATTGGTTTGATGGTAAGAGCCCTGATATGTATTTTTATTTCCTGACCTGTTTCAGCACTGTTTTCACTGACCTGTTGCTTGTTTAATTTCAGGAAAGGATTTCAATGGCAAACCCATCAAAGTATCATTTGCCACCCGCAGAGCTGAGTTCACACAGAGGGGTGGTGGTGGTGGCGGCGGCGGCAGAGGGGGGCGAGGAGGTGGGTGTTGCTCAGGCCGTCATCTGGGTTCAAATGATGGATATCATATACAGTTGGTAAATTAAGTTACCTGTACTGATGATGTATCTTGGCAGGTTTCAGAGGTCGTGGTGGTGGTGGACCCAACTTTGACATTAAAGGAGGAGACTGGCCTTGTCCCAACAGGTGAGGATTTTAAACTTTTTATTTCATTTCTTAATGTTTATTAATAAAAACTCCACAGAACATGTCCATTTGGCTCAGTTGCATTTCTAAATGCCTGGATTTCCTTTCCTCAGCTCTTGCGGCAACATGAATTTTGCCCGGCGGCAGGAGTGTAACAAGTGTGGTGCACCCAAACCAGGAGATGGAGGATTTGGAGGTGGAGGTGAGTGCTTCAGAGATGTTTTTTTTACCTGAAATGTTTACAGGATTGGAAAATGGTCCCTGTGGTTTTAGCGAAAAGAAACCTGGTAGCAGGAACATGTTTCTAAGTATGGCTAAACTTGCCAAGTTATTTTTTTCTTCCCACCCCTTGTCCAAATCCTTATTGCTCAATTTTTATGTTAATACATTTAGTAATGGATTAAAGGCTTTGGGGTAATTTCAGTTCTGTCATTTTATAAATGCAAGAAACTCATTTTTATTGTAATCAAAACACAAAGTTTAACATAGGAAATAACAGCACCGCTTCAGAGTAGTTGCATGTGTTAAAGACTTAAATTGTTAGGCTAGTTTGTGCTCTAAGCTGTCACGGACCCATTTGTGTTGTCACGTCATGATGCATTTGCAGATCGTGGAGGCAGAGGCGGATATGGAGGCGACAGAGGCGGTGGCTTTAGAGGGCGTGGAAGTTTCCGCGGGGGTGACCGTGGAGGCTTCGGAGGAGGTGGCGGAGGATTTGGAGGTGGCGGCTACAAAATGGGAGGAAGGTCAGTCGAAGACTCTTGGTTGTTGCAGTAGTGTCATTACAGCAGGGTGGTCCATGTACTTTGTTGCTCGGTTTAAAAAGTGGCGGTTTCTTGTGAAATGGCTCAAGCAGTGATTTCACTCCTTGGCCAATCAGTGTCATGCAGTCTGTCACATTTTTGCTGGCTCTGAGGGGTACTAAAGTACCAGTACCTAATGGAAAACTCTGGGGGGGAAAAATGGGTGGACTTAGAGTAGGTGCTAGTGGAAAAGAGACTTTAGACCAGGGGTGGGGGAACTCCAGGCCTTAAGGGCCAGTGTCCTGCAGGTTTTAGATGTGTCCTTGATTCAACACAACTGATTTAAATGGCTAAATGACATCCTCAACATGTCTTGAAGTTCTCCAGAGGCCTGGTAATGTACAAATCATTTTATTCAGGTGTGTTGACCCAGGACGATATCTAAAACCTGCAGGAGGAGGCCCTTGAGGCCTTGAGTTTCCCGCATCTGCTTTAGACACTACTTTATGGCCAGAAGAGGGCGTACTCTGCCCAAAAATGACTATGTTTGTCTTTTTCAATAAGGTAAGATAAGACTTTATTGATCCCACGATGGGGAAATTTTTGAGTCACCTCAGGTACAGATATCAGAAGGAAATACAAATAAGTACAATCAATGAAAAAAAGGTAAGATAATACACTATATACAATGGTAGCATACACAGTATGTGATTATGGATGTGGTTGGAAATATGCAAGACATAACCTATATAACTTGACATAACTATTGTACCACTACTATTCCTATGTATAGACATGTACACACTAAATATACATATGTATACATATACATGCATATATACCTACACATGGAAGGTCCATTATGCATGAAGTGGTGACCGTGGATGTCCAGTGACTTATGACATCGTGTTTGAGGAGTTATAGAGTCTAACTGCTGGTGGGATGAAGGCTCTGCGAAAGCGCTCCTTCCTGCAGCGAGGGTGTTTCAGTCTCTGACTAAAGGAGCTGCTCAGCCCACTCACATACTCATGCAGTGGGTGATGTGGGTTGTTCATGATGGATGTCAGCTTTATTAACATCCTCCTCTCGCCAACCACCTTCACAGACTCCAGGGGACATCCCAGCACGGAGCTAGACCTCCGCACCAGTTTGTCAATCCTGCTCCTGTCCCTGTCTGTGCATCCACTCCCCCAACAGGCCGCTGCATAGAAAAGGGCAGATGCTACCACAGTGTCATAGAATGTCCTTAACAGAGTCCTGCAGACTCCGAAGGACCTCAGTCTCCTCAGCAGGTGGAGTCGACTCTGGCCCTTCTTATACAGGATGTCTGTATTTGTAGTCCAGTCCAGTTTATTGTTGAGGTGAACACCCAGGTACTTATAAGAGTCCACTATCTCAATGTCTTTCCCTTGGATGTTCACCAGTGTTGTAGGGGAAGACTTCCTCCTGAAGTCTATGATCATCTCCTTTGTCTTGCCGGCGTTGATTTGGAGTACGTTGGTCTCACACCAGCCAACAAAGTCACCGATGACCCCCCTGTATTCCTGATCATTCCCATCTGATACACATCCAATGATGGCTGTATCATCTGAGAACTTCTGTAGATGGCAATCGTCCGAATTATAACAGAAGTACTTTGGCAGTATGATCTTCCAGGAAATTAAACTGCATTTTGTGCTGTTAGCAAGCTGTGAGTGAAATTACACGATCCAAGGAGCCCCTAAGTGTTCCAGGTGTCTGAATATTCACTCTGAATTGTGTTTGGTTTGTCTTCATGGCAGACTTGTTTATTGCTCTACCCTGAAGGTGACATGCTGCATTAATGGCTGTCTGCTTTATTGAAAGCAAGTTCTGCTGCTCATTTAAAATGTGAAGGCCTGTGCGAATGAGAAGTTGACATTATGGCTCACCTTCATTTGCCGGCTGATTCCGGTTTTTATCTCAATGACAGAAGCAGATGTGGGTCTTCGTTAAAATGCAGCCCGAGTAACAGACATCTTTGTCTTCTCCCCTCAGAGGTGACCGCAGGGACGACAGAAGAGACCGGCCGTACTGAGTGCTCCAAAGAAGAAAACCATTCCAGCCCTTAACTTTGCCGTGGACGGAGGATTTAGATTGGAGGACTAACTGGGTGTAGGAGAGGGGAGGGTGTAGATGAGACAGATGTGATTTTTGTCTACTGTAGCTGGTGCATCCTAAGTATTACTGTTCTTCTGTGATTCAGGGATGTGTTGAGCTTATGTAAAGGGGCTGATTGGCACCTGTAGGCATGTGGTCTTTTGTTTTCGTTTTTTTTTCTTTGTACATCTTTTTAATTTTCTGTCAGATTCTAGTTGCTGATGTTATGTGAGGTAGACTTCATACCATTGTTTTGTATAAACAGAATAAAATGTTTTACTTGGTTTCTTCTTTTTTTTTTTTTGTCTTTTTCTTTTCCAAAATTATATTAAACTGTGATCTTTTCTCTGTGCTCCGTGTGAGTTCATTACACACTAACCTCTTCAGCACTAAAGAAACAAACTGCATGTGATTCATATCTTTAAAATTGGTTGTGTGCAGCAGGGGAGACGCTGCCATGCCCTGCTGATTTGGATTTTTTTTTGCCCTGCAGACGAGGGGGCGGTGCTGACACACCTCCTCTCACTGTAATACTCCAGCTGTGAATAAGCTCCGTCAGTCCTCGCAGTAATGGAGAAGTCTTGGGATCACTTGAGTGTCCTCAGATAGTAAATTTAATCATGGAGGTTGTGAAGGGAGCAGGGCGCTGACTGCGGTTCTCCCCGCGATGAGCCGCCGAGCTCCGGGCCTGTGTGAGCGGGGCGTTAGGAGACTCTGGTTCCTGGCTGTGACGGCGCTCATCACCGCTCAGACTACCGCAGGATCACCGCTGCTCCTGGACCCGGAGGTACTGCTGTCAAAACTCATTTCACAGAGACTCAAAGACCTCTGTTACAAACATTTCTGGTAAGCAGGCGAATTAAAGTGACCCACATTTAAAACTACGCCGTGGGCACTGCGAAGTTATCCTACCGGGGACATTGTTTTATCGGCTTTACACCGAAACTTTGACACAGTGAATTTGGTGGTTATAATAAAATAACATTAATAGCTCACAGCAGTAATCAAATAAGATGATTTTACAGCTGTTTCAGACGAAAGGGCGCATGTCTGTCTAAGTGTATTTCTGTGAAAACATTAAATATTGTTAATGGCTGTTTTGTTTGTCATTTACAACCAACAATTTAAAACGCACCTCCCTCCTGTCTCTATAATAGCGCTTTCCTGTTTTGTCGCCATTATAAAACTTTTTATTACAGAAAAATGGACGTAAAAAGCTGTTAAAACAAAGTCAAAATTATAGATTAACTTTAGTATTTAAGTTGGTAAAATGTATTAACATGCCTGATGAGGCTTTGATGTCTACAGTGCTGTACTATACTGCAAACTTCAGATCTATACCGATATAGATCCAATACCATGTAAAACAGTCCCAGTATTGCCGATACCAATAAATACATTTAACCTAGATTATGAACCAAGAACAAAGATTTTGAGTCGTCGTGGCTATTTCTTTCTTATAGCTGTACTGATTTTCCCCAAATCTTGCATCTTGGAATGTGCCCTCCATACAACAATAGTTTAAAAAGACTAAAGCTAACAATTAAACTAAAAAAAAAAAACTAAGCTAAAATGAGCAACTCCACTCAAAACAGATTTAAAAACAGAGTCTGTATATATCCTATATTCGTTCAGGAAAGGTTACACGTACTGTGATGTAATGTTAAAGTCTACTGCATAAAGACAAGGAGATCTGACCCATTCATAAAGAAACATAAACGAGTTTCGCCTCGCTGTGGTTCAGACTGCACCGCTCTAATCTGACAGCTCCCTTTGCTGGCTGTCCAAAGACTACACGCTTTCCTCATCTGGTTTCACCAGCTATGCTTTCATTCTTACATTAAACAAAGCCCTGTGGCATTTTCAGAAACATTATTATTATTATTATTTTGTTGTTGCACATTCCTGTTGCTGAAACGCATCTGTCATCTCCTCAGTTTTAATTTCCGCCCCGTCACAGCTGTAATCGCACGCTGAGCGGTGCCTGCTGCTGTTGTCTGAACATGAAGGGGCTGTAATATTAAACTATGAACCAGCCTCACAGAATAATGCAACACCTGTTGGCGTGTACCCTGTGGGTTCACGTTAAAGGTATTACACTGGAGCTTTCCGTGACTTGCATGTTTATATGGAATTCTTGCAAAATTATAACTTGGGAGTTTCAGGGGCCCCCCGGGGGGCTTCTTTGTCTTATGGGTGGTCTGCGCACTCATAACCATGTACATGGTAAAATAATGCAGAAGTCTTGCAAACTCATGGGGATGTGTGGTTACTACGCTATGTTCTTATTAGAAATATGTCTGTGTGACAGCACTGGTTTTTGAAAACAGTAGCATTTTTTAATAATGTCACACTATTAAGCATTAGTAAGGTATTAGTAAGTGCTTAATTCATTATTTGTATGTCATTACTCCTCTTTAGTATGACTTAAAAACACGTATGGTTATCCATCTGTCCACTGTCACACCTTGTACAGCTATCACTGCTAGTAAAAATCATAGTCATTTTTGTTCTGCTGCTTCTCTTGGAGTTTAATTATTAACAGGTATGACTTCCCTTGTAGGACTTTCTGGAAAAGTATGGCTACCTCCATCATGACTACCACATCCACAATGCGGCTGAGGTACAGTCTGCAGTCCGGTAGGTCCATTTGCACACATTTCTACCTCTAGGCATTGCGTGTTCATCGCAGGGAGGGGTGAGCTCGGTGTGGTACAAGCCTCAGGGCTGAACGTCTGTGCAGGGCAGTAAAACACACCCTCATCTCCGCATTGGGAAACCTCTCCTGAACCCTCCCTGAACCATCCAGGAATTTCAGGAACCTCGCCCTCTGGCCCGTCTGCTCACTGTATTATAATGGGAACTGATTAAAACTCCTTCATCTTGGACTGAATGATGTGTTCTGTGTAAACTCTGTGCAGTTTTTATGTATCTAAATGCTCATCTCTGCTCAATGTATGCAGGCTCTGGTATATAAAGGACATAAAGGTTGGGGATAAGGCTACATTTTTGATGTTATCAACCTTAACAGCTCTTCTGCTTTCCATCCATTGATGTGGGAAACCTAGCTTCATGATGCTGATGTACTTTTGAGTTATATGTATCTGTAACTCACCTGAATCCAGGAACAGTCCAAGTGTCTGGCTGAAAGCTCTCATGCGAATCTTTAATAGCTCCTCTCAGAAACACAGAAGTGCATCAGATCATTAAATCTCTATGCAGCAAAGATCTATCACCTTTTGCAGCCCTTTTGGCTCACTCACTAGAGAGACTCTAAGTGTTTTGTCTCTCTCTGTCTCTCCGCAGAGAATTCCAGTGGTTGTCCCGTCTGCCCATCACAGGCAAACTTGACAGCGCCACCCTGCTGCGGATGGCAGAGCCCCGCTGTGGGGTGTCGGACGAGGCCAGCCAGCAGATCTGGGCTCAGAGAGTAAACTTCATCTTTACTGGACAGAGACCGCCGCAGCAGCTGCGCAGGAGACGCTCCGCTGCAGAAGGTATTGTTTTATTTAATTTATATGCGTGCATGTGCAAAGTGAGCCTGACTGACATGAGAGCCGGTGTTTCATTCCCTGCCTTTTTATGTAGCGCCTTTGTTTGCCCCATTGTGGTCTGAAAGAACCAACAGTTAACTGGGAGGGTCCGCCGTCATAAACTGAAGCACTAAATAGAGTTGAGGGTTGTAATTAAAGCTGGTGGAGTGTCTGATGGCGCACACGTCAGCCCTTCTTATTATTTAGTTACACAAGCCCGTGTGTCTTTCATGTCATGTTTGCTGGGTAAAAACTTCAACTTTAGTCTCCACTTTGTCTTTCGTTACTGGGATTATGCTTCTCTCTCTCATCTGCTAAAGTCCTTCACATCTCACTATGTGTTCTTCAGTTTAGATAAAGGTTTGGGGAAATGGGCTCGTCCAAACACATATACCCCTGCAACCTCACAACAAAGGTAAATCTGTTCCATCCAAACCTACATACCAAAATCTAAAAACCAGAGGATTAAAACAGGTTCGCCTTTCCAGTCTTTCAGTGTTTTATGTTGTTAGAATATCCTTGATGGGAACAAGAGAAGGAGACACTGAATATAGCACAACTTTGCTGATACCGATACTTTTAATGTAATTGTATTCAAGGCGTACCCTTTCATTACCAAAAAAGATTTAACACAGTTTAGTTGGCTACATACTGTATTTGAAACTATGAACTTACATTCTAGAAACAATACATTGATCCTTTTCCTCTAGTATTGATCGGATACTAATATTGCCATTGGTACTGACACTATCGATATTTAAATCAATATTTGAATTGGTCCTCCCACTAATCTTGAAGTTTCTGCCATCCAAGGCCACTCCACAGATTTCGATGAGACCTGTAAACGCCCTTTTTTGTACGTCTTCGTGTTTTTCGTTCTCGCTGTCTCTCCTCAGTGCTGCTGTTCGTCACATCTCCTTTGTGAATGAACAGCAGCAGCAGGCCGACGACAGCACCAGAAGCCCCAGCAATGTTTCCCACTCCCTCTCTCTGTGCTTGTGCCTCCAGCCTCATGATGTGTGAAGCCTCTGCATTCCTCAGTGTCACTGACGAGGTTGGCTAATGTTGGGGGAATGCAGCGGCGGCTGATGTTTGCCGCTGCCTCTTCGTGTCAGTACCTGACACGTTCCCTCTGGTACACACATCCATAACTGACTGACTGGATCATGTTGTTTGCCACCTATCTCAGCGGTCAGCTGCTTGTATGGATCTGAGCCTGCTCTTTAAGAACCCAGACTTGTCTCATATGACAGGCGGCAGTGTTATTAAACAGGCGGCAGATACTTTTACACCCTCGGGTCAAACCTCTTACTGATCTGGCTTCATGCATCCACTGATGTATTGTAGCAATAATAGCTTAATTGTGAATAACGGCGTTCTGCTCGTGCGGTGCCACCACCTCTAACTCAAACATTATGCCGCGTTATGCGATAGAAACGGCAGATATGTTTCTGCTTGCAGCTTCACGAGTGTTTGCTCAAGGAGCTTTGTGTTTGGATCAGACTCTTGGTCTGAACAGAGTCCTGTGAAAACATGCGTGTAGTAATAATGAGGCCTCAGGTATGTATAGTGTTGGCTGGCAGTTGTTCCACTTTAGCACAGAGAGTAATATCTCAACATGTACTCAACACATGGCAGGAAATACTGTACAGAGACATCTGTGGCTGCAGATAAGCCCAAAAATGTTGGTGATCTCTTTTGATCAATAACGCGACCTAAAGTTTTCACCTACCCTGTGGAACAGTTCAAGTCTGGCATTTTTTATATCCTTGTTTATTTATGTGTAACTTTGCTGATCCTCAGTTTTTGCCTCCCTCCGTCTGGTTACGTGTGTTGGTTGGATTGCCGCTATGGTCATAAGTTTACATACGCTCATCATGAGCATGAATGTCATGGTAACTGAGGTCTTTTAAGGATTTCTCTGAACTGTTGAATGATTGTACATCTTTAATAACTTACACAGGTTCTAACTTATTTAGCATTTTCTTTAATCTACAAAAAGTAAAGGCATACATACACATTTAAATGTGTACATACATACATAATTTGGTTACATTTAGAGAGGAACATTCATGTGAATAACGTTCATGTGCACATCAACTTTTGGTAGCCATCAACAAGCTTCTGGTGTAATTCTGGATGGATCTTCTTGGCAGAGTTCATTAAAATTGGTTGGATTGCTAACACAGAATCAGCTTTTAAACATAGTCCACAAACTTTCAAATACCAGCTTTGGGAAAGCCATTCCAAAAGCTCAGCGTTAGCTCAGTGATCCACACAAAATTGTGATCATTTTCATGTTTGTGTCCATGTTTCAACCATCCAGCTGATTTGAGGTGATGTTGAAGAATTTGGAGGAAATCCTCCTCTTTCATTATTCCATTCACTTTATGCAATGTACCAGTACGACTGGCAGCAAAACAGCCCCAGAGCACGGGGCTACCACCACCATGCTTGACAGCACGTATAGTTTTCTTAGGTTTGAAAGCCTCCAAACATACCTCTTGTCAATCTGGCCAAATAGCTTGAAGGGAGGAGCTTCTTTCTTCATTGGCACTCTCTCAGTCCACGGTGATGAAAAACTCGCTTCTCTGTGGACAGTGATGCTGGTGTTCCTGCAGTTTCCAGTTCATATCAGGCTTGAGGCTTACCATTCTGTCAAGCAGGCGATCCATGACTTAAAGCTAACCCTTAATGCTGTTTGAGCTGTTTGACCTTGACAGCTGACTGTGGCTGCTAAACGAAGCCGTGCGACTGCAGCATTGTGGGTGAGTCAGACGAGCTGCCTGCTCGTTCACTCTCACCTGTGGTGTGATGTGATTTTTGTTTATCAGCTTCTGAGCTTCCTGGAAACTGAGAACAGACCTTGACTTGTGGTTGTTCCCACTGATATTTACAGAACTGACTTTCCACCAGCTTGTCTAAGATAAGCTATTTAAGTGCATGACGTGTGTGTGTATTTTTCTGAGGTGTGCCTCCATGGATCCATGCCATGAAGTGTAGACGCTTAAACAATGAATGGGCATTTTTGCAAATTTTTGGTAACTATTTCAATAATTTCATTTTTAAATAATTAGATCGGAGTTTTCAGTTCAGTCAAAGATTCACTGATTCCAGCAAACAGTTGGTTTCTTTTGCAAAGTTCCCTATTTTCATATGCATGAATGGCTTTATAGGTATCTGAGGCCCGAGAGAGACCCACAAACAAGCAGCAGGTGAAGGTGTCTGCAATAAGGCCTGGCAGAGCATCTCAAGAGAGGGAGTACAGTATCATCCAATTAGAGCACTTTAGCTTACCTGTGGCTCCCAGGATATTTAAAACAAGCCTTCAGCTTTCATGCCCCTCTTCTGTGGAGCCAGCTCCCAGTTTGGATTCAGGAGACAGACACCATCTCTACTTTTAAGATTAAGCTTAAAAGTTTGTTTTTGATAATATTTATAGTTAGGCCTGGATCAAGTGACCCTGAATCCTCTCTTGATTATGCTGCCTGGGCTTCTTCTTCTTCCTTTCACTCTCTGACTCCTGTTAAAAGGGAGTTTTTCCTTCTCACTGTCGCCAAGTGCTTGCTCATAGGAGGTCTAGTCTGAGTATTGGGGGTTTCTCTCTTTCATTGTAGAGTCCTAAAGCACCCTGAGGAAACTATTGTCCTTATTTGATGTAAATAAAACTAACTGAAACAAATTTTGGATTTTAGACCACGGCCTGGACAAAATAACCCATGAGACGTGAATGAAATCTTGTACATCGCGTCGGGTCTTTTTTAGCCTCGCCCGTTGGCTTCGTTGTCAGCGGCATCTCTTGCGTGCATTTCTCGCACAGCCTTCTTAACACCAGAAACAAACAGAATCTCCCCGAACCTCCACAACCAATAACTTTAGCTATCAGATGGTCTAAGTCACTTCCTAATGTCTGTGACAGCACGCCCTCCCCTACACTGCCGCTATAGAGGGCATCATAATTGCTTCCATAAGGGAAGTCTTGGAATGTCTTGTGTGTATCGGACTTCCTGGCTTCTCTGCCGTCCTCTGGGACCTCTTACTCCGCGGCGGTCTGAGATGGAGAGTAGGCGCCTGAGCTCTGCTGAGAATACACATCTACACACATGATGCGGTAACAGGTCTCATGTGTGCAGTTCATCTTGGAATGAGAGGTGGAGCTGGGATGGGAACATGTTTGAGTATCTCACAGTCTCAAATCATACTAATCAGACTTCTAGAGGATTGCGGCAAATGATCACTTTATTTTGAAACTGATTTTTTTTTGTGGTGTTTGAGGCTCCATGTGCTTTCACTCTTACAGCGTCATATCTGTGTAAACTGTTGCAACAAAAAGGATAAGCATGAAGTTCTTCTAAGAGTCAAGCTGCTGCCGAAGCACAACTTCTGTTTGTGTGTTTACTCACACAGCTTACACACTGATGTCACTGCCAAAACCATGTCTTAATGGCTCCAGATTTCCAGATATTTTCCAGTCTCCAGGGTGCTGTTTGCGGTCTCTCGGCCATTCACAGTATGCAGAACATGCTTCTCGTATATTTCTCCCATATTCTGTTTGCAATGCGTTATTTAAACAAGCACAAATGGCATCGAAAGCACTCAGAGTCTGTCCTCCGTTGTAGCGGAGCAATAGTGTGTAACGTGAGCAAACCTCCCGCTCACATTTGGCCGTCTTTTAAAAAAAATATTTTGACAACTTTGGAAAATAAGTTTGATTTATGTGGACGCTTAAGCGTCAGCTCTCCAAGTATGTGTAAATCAGCCGAGCCCTGAAGTGAAGACTGAATGGAGAAGAATCACTTCTTGCAAGGTTTAAGTGTCAATTCGTCGCCCAGGTGTGCAAAGTTTATTTCAGTGACGGTTTCAGTGCAGTGTTCTTGTTTTGGCCAAAACCCCTTTGACAAAATCAGCGTTGAGGCTTATTTGAGCAAAGTCTGTGCAGTTTCATAAAGCTCTCATTTAAAAGTCCTTCTGTCAGCGACAGCCTCTCCAGCTGCCTCTTTCTGAAGGTTCATATTATCTGCTGATTGTTTCCTGCAGGCAGTCCCTTTTGTCTGTTCGGGCTGTTGAGCTGCTTGTGTGTGTCTGCTTTGTTTCCAGACTCTTTTACTGTGTGATCCTGTGTATGTGTGCGTGTATACGAACAAATTGGAGTCTGGTAAATTAATGAAAGGCTGAGCGTGAATCCCCCCTTCCTTCGATCCTCGAACAAATGATGTGACTGTGAAGTTTGCGACACGTGTAATTATAACTAAGCCAAGAAACTACAGACACATGGTGAAGTAAACTGTTTGGTGAAGCATGCAGTCGGAGTGCGTGTTAGTTTACCCAGCTGGAAGCTTGCATGGTTAACATCCTATCATTCTGGCTCAGTCGGCTGGATTTGTCACAGTTGAGGATGGGATATCAGGCATTCAGAACTATAAAACAATTCAATTCAATTCAATCACCCCGATAAAGCATATCCCTCTAAGACTGCAGGTTTACTTGTGGTTCCTAGAGGATTTAAAAGTAGAATGGGAGGCAGAGCCTTCAGCTTTCAGGCCTCTTTCAGTCCCAGTTTGGGTTCAGGAGACACATACCCTTTCGACTTTCAAGATTAGACTTAAAACTTTCGTTGAGGTGACTCTCAATCCTTCCTTAATTATGCTGGTTATTTAAGGTGTAAATCCACAGCTACATCAATGGCTTATAATAAGGACACAATAGTAATAATTTAACAATTTCCAATGGGATTAGCTCTCTAAAAGTTCAACTAGTTTAAAATAGCAGACTATACAGCAAATATGAAAAGAAAGAAAACAGCCACATTAGTCGAATGAAACAAAGCAGGGATTGTTTTGACATCTTATAAAGACGGTCACTTGTCTTTGAAAAGATAATTCAGTTTAACATATATGAGAAAATCAGCATGACTGAGCACTTTATGCTCTTATTCTCGTTCAGTTAGCATCTTTACCTGTCTGAGGGCTAACTGTGTTATTGAGTTTTAGCCAGTATTACTTTTTATATTCTTTGATAATTGCTTTAAACTGAGCCTTGCTCCGAATAACACTGCCGGCTTTTTTTTGGTTGGAGCTCATCTGCTGATGCACCGGCTGAGATGAACCAGACTGGGAGTTTCATAGTGTCTCATTTCTGCTTCTCTGTGTCTGGCTGTTCACCAGTTGACAAGTGGTACAAGCGCCACCTGACCTACCAGATCGTGAACTGGCCTCAGCACCTGTCGCTGGGCTCTGTCCGGCTGGCTGTGCGTGCTGCCTTCCAGCTGTGGAGCAACGTGTCGGGCCTGGTCTTCCAGGAGGCTGCTGGTGGACCCGCAGACATCCGGCTGGCCTTTTATGAAGGAGACCACAACGACGGGGCCAGCAACGCTTTTGACGGACCAGGTCAGGGTCACAACACATCGATCTATTTCATCTTCATTTATATTTACAAGGACTTGTTTAAGAAATTCTAAAGATATTTAACTTCCTTAAATTCTCCTTACACGTACTGGCAGGTTAATTTCATTAGTTAGGTGTGAATAGTAATGAGATTACTGGGAATATTTGGGCTTAAGTCCCACAAAAGCACAAGTTTACATTTAAGTAGAACATGTAAACTCATTAAGATCCTTTGATCTCACTCAGCAAATTAGAAAATATAGAAATATTCGATTTTCTGAATTTAAAGAGCACTTTAATGCAACTTTTTTCTCTACACTGTGTGTTATTTGTAACCTGAAAGCTCCCAGTCTCAAAATGGAAAGAACGGCTGTTCAGAGTCTTTAACGACCTCTTTAATACATGAAGCAGCACCATCCTGCAAGTCCTCACCGTATTCGAGTTGGGGGCAATTCATAAGAAGAGTGATTTTAATCTTGCACGGTTTTTATTTCACTTGAGTAGATGAGTAGGTATGCCTTTTTTGGTGTCTTATGTCCATGTGGGTCGGCGCTTTGTGCATGACGCAGTAAAACAGCTAAACTAACCAGCTCATAAGAAAAAGAGCATGAAGTAACAGTGTCAGTTTATACAGGCTAATAAGTCAAGCTTGATGGCTCAGATCCACAGTTGGAGAACGCTCATATAGTGTTTTTTTTTTTTTTTAAACAAACAGTTTTAGTGCAGTTGCTGCCCCACTGCAGGCACCTCTGCCACATCTCCTTTTTTGCTGTATCTGACATGTTGTCGCTGACAGCTGCTCTGCTTCTGCTCTGTGCTGAGATCCTGAAAACTAATCAAAAATAGCATCAAACAGAATGAACACAGTTCCAGTGCCGGCGGCTGAAATGTGCATCTTGCGAGAACAAACAACTTATATACAGGGGTGTAATTTCCAGGGGAGTTATGACAAGTTCCGCCCATGCTTATATAACGCCTTTCTACTGCGAGTCATCTATGCCTGTGGATGCCCTGAGGGGCAACTTGATGTTTAATACCTTGCCCAACGATACTGACACTGGAGGAGCGACAGATTGATCCATTGACCTTCTGATTGGTAGATAAACTGCTCTAGCTGAGCCACAGCTGCTCAAACCTACGGCACTAATGATTAAATGCAGAGTGTGCGTATAAATACATGGCGAGTGGACGGTGTTAGGTTTAACCAATAAGAATGAGGGTCTAATAAATCATAAATGTGCCTCAGAGTTTGTTTTTTTTTCCTTTTTCTCATTCAGGGGGAACTCTGGCTCACGCCTTCCTGCCTCGCCGAGGCGAAGCCCACTTCGACATGGCGGAGAGGTGGACGCTAAACGGGCACAAGGGCCACAACCTTTTTATGGTGACCGCCCACGAGATCGGACACACTCTGGGCCTGGAGCACTCCCCCGTTCGTCACGCTCTGATGTCGCCGTACTACAGGAAGCTCGGCCGAGGGCTGGTTCTGAGCTGGGACGACATTATTGCCGTGCAGCAGCTGTACGGTGAGAACACGGTGCTTGGTTTATGGTAACAATTTCAAATGTTAAATAAGTTTAAACTTTTTGGAAGAGTTGCATCAAGAGAAAATCATACCAACAGTCAGACATGGTGGTGGTAGTGTGATGATCTGGGGCTGCTTTGATGAACAGTGCATGCACTGTGACAAATCCAGACTGTCTCTCTGTTCTATTGCCCTCCAAATTGGGAGCTGTAGCACCGAGCTGTGAAAAAGGCCAGCAGGCCACTACAGCTCCAAACACTGACGGTGACTGAGTAGAGCAGCAAAGCCAAAACTTAATTTCTTACATTTCTTGTTTGCAGTCACTCGAAGTTTCTGCGTGTTCTTGGCAAAAGAAATATGCACAACACATCACAATCTAATCTTGAGTTTATCTTTAGCAGCAGGAGGAGTTTGTTCAGCCTGACAGCCTCTTAGCTGCTGCTGTGGGAGTGTTTATAGGGAGGGCAGCGGAGGTAGTGTGAGTGTCAAAACAACACACTCAGCAGCCTGTTTGTGTATTATTATTATTATTATTATGCACACTGTATTTACCTGCTGTGATAGATTACTGTTGTGGTTGTGCAATGTGGGAGCATCACCCTGGACTTCTTGAATGACGGCTATAAGAGTTTCTGTTTACTGCAAGTTTGTTGTCCCTCCTGGCATGTGTGAGGCAGGTTTCCACATGTGCCGCTCTGCACACTTCTTTTATTGCTTGTTTTGGGGTTTTTTTCTGCTGCTGCTTGGAAAATAATTTCTCCACAGCAGCTGCGCAACAATACGTCTTAAATCATTTTTGCATTGCCAGCAGCTCTTTAGTCGTGACTGTGTGACGTTTTGAAGATGCACGAGGAGCTTCCTGCGCTCTGGCCCGGCCTCTCAGGTGTACGGCAGCTGCACGGAGAAAAACAAGACACTGTGCAGGAATTCTTGCGTGGCTGCAGGACAAGCACACAGCTCTGAACCTGAGATCAGCAGAAGCTTGCAGGCAGACCACGTCCAGCTGCCTCTCCTTTTATCTAATAAGTGAGGAGTTCCATCTGCTCTGCCTCTGAAATATTCTGTCTTCACCATCCTAAAGTGGCCCTTCACTCCCGCTGTATCGGCCGAACAGAGAGACACACATCTTTATTTCAGCTACATTCAGGACCTAAAGCAATTTGACCATAGATTGAATTAAATGGCAGCAATTATAGCTGATAATTACGTTTAGTTGGTCGTTAAGCTGTATGTGCTTTTGTTTTTAGTGAAACTTGAACTTTGGGTGGCCGCTTATCAGCAGACCTTACACAAAGACCTCAAGACAACTCTCCAATAGCTTTTTTTTTTTGTTGCTTCAGGGAAAATTACCCAGGATTCCTTAGCGGGCACTCAAATGAAGCTTGGTCTGCTTTTTCTCCTTTATTTCTGTTAAGCTGTGGCAGTAATATGTGCACACTGCAGCTGCTCCCACGTAAACGTCAAGCGAGTCCAGCTGACAAGACTGCTGATGCTCCAAAAATGTTACATCTGCTTAAACATATAAGCTTTAAGGAGAATATGTGAATGTGTGTGTGTGTGTGTGTGTGAATCATTCCTGGCACTGCAATCTGATAAGGAGCACATGTGAGCAGACTGGATATGTCAGAGAGCAAACATAGATTTGGTGTTTCTGCCTTTGAATACGGTGACGTGTGCACTGTGACGGAGACATCAAAAACAACAACTTTGACTCGAAGTGGACTTTTTATGCTTTTCCTTCTTTGTTATATATACTGTTACAATGCTGGTTGCTCATATTAAATATGGCCAGTTTGAAATAATGAAGTCAGCGCAAACTTACCGGCCACTTCGTAAGATGCACCCGCTTAACCGCTTGTTAATGTAAATATCTGATCAGCCAACCACAAGGTAGTGGCTCAGTGCATTTAGACATGTAGATGTTTAAACTAAGGGAGCATCAGAATGAGGAAGAAAGATCATGAAAGTGTCTTAAATGGTCTGATTATTTTGAGCTGGTCTGCTGCTGACACTTTACAACACAAACATCTCAGTGGCAGAAAGGGCGTGTGGCCTTAAAGGGACAGCAGCTTGTAAAACAGTTACAGAAATATGTAACTATGTAACTAGTGCAGAATGTAATGCAATAACAATAAAAGTTAAATATTATTCACATCCAGGCCTATATGACATTAATTTTAGGATTTATAGCTTTAATATTTCAGTTTAGTTGCCACTTTGGTGCAATTTCATATCTAAATATCTCATCCACTTCTGATGAATGTGTGCAGAGCACGAGGAGGGAGTTTGTGTGTTTGGATGAAGTTATCTCTGCTCCTACATGCTCACACAGTGTGCACAGCAGAGCTATCTTTCCTGCCTTCTTCCTCCTGTTCTTGGGTGTGCTGATTTTATCCATCTTCCTACAAAAATGTTTGTTGAGTTCCTTGCAAACAAAGTGGCTGTAATCACATCTGAAGCGCTATCATTTACTCTTCAGTTGAGCTCAATGTGTCGTGCCCCCCCTCCCCTTTTTTTCTCCTTTATTCTTTTCTGGTGCGCACTGCGAGGGTACGCGGGCCAATAACAATAGGACGGCTCTGATTTTGGTAGTTAAAAAATGTTAAAGGTTCCAGCCCGTGCTCTATCTACAGTCTGTTGTTTATTTCCTGTGCACTGGAATGTCATCCATCAGTATACATCAACCCAGCCACATCCTGTAAAGGACAATTTAAATGTTAACATTCTCCAAGTCCTGTTTAAGAAGAAATCTCCACAGTTTGTGTTCCCATTTATTCCTGATCTAATTTAGTAAACAGTTAAATTGCTGTTTGGGATGCATGAGAAATCGGACCGATCTGTAATGTAAAGTTTGTCCGGTCAGCCAACGACAACAGTTAACAATAAACTCTGGCTCTTCCTCTTCATTGTTTTATGGCTTTGCTTCCTTTATTTTTTGTGCCTTTAGGTAAACCATTAGGCGATCGCCCGGTGAGGTTGCCGGGTCAGGTTTTGCACGCTGCGCTGCAGGAGTGGGAGTTCTCAGAGCTTCAAAGCAGACGCGACACCCCGGGCCTGCCTCTCTACTGCCAGGGCGTCTTTGATGCCATCACTATGGGTGAGGTCCGAATAAATGAAATCTTATCAGAAAACAACATTCAGCCACAACTCTTGTAGAAGAAGCTGAAGAACAATAATAAACCCTGTAGCAGGAACAGTGGATATTCCTGTTTTCATATTTATTTCTATAACAAAAGGACAAAGCTGCTGATAAATAATGCTTTCCTGTATTTCAAAATCATTTTATAGTTAAGCAAAACAGGAAAGAAAGTTTAAGCCACCCATGTGTTCTCATGATATCTGAGAGAAGAGCGAGAACAGTGAGATGCTGTAATTTCCAGACTTTTAGCTTTGCTCAGGGCTCAGAAACTGTTCCCAGCATGCTCTGTGCAAGAATGAGAGACATAGACACGTATATTCATGTGTTTTCCAGACCAAAATAAGACAGTGCTGGTGATTCGGGGCAGCGTATACTGGACTGTACCGGCTGAAGGGAGCGTAAGTGGCCCGCTGCCTCTCCGTCAGCGCTGGCCCGACCTCCCTCCGGCCATCGAGGCCACTGCCTTCTCTCCGCTGGACTCCAAGTGGTATTTTTTCAAAGGTACTGCCTCATTGAGCACATTAATGTGACTCACACCTCCTTTTAAAGGCATTTCCTAAACTGCTAGCTAACTTCACGCATCTGTTAAAACTCCCAAAATAGATCCTCTCGTGCCTTTTAAAATAGCAAAGTGCTGCTTAAAGGCTGAATACAGCAGTGAGGCTCCAGCTGTGGTTTTAATAGTCTTTTCTTTGTGCTAAAGGCTACAAATATTTGTCTGAAGATAGTGCCAAAATGTTCCACTAAATGCCAAATACCTGACAAGACTTTCTTATCTGCCGAATGCAAACAGTTTTATGCAAAGCTCAGATGCTCTGCTGCATTATTAATTTCCATAAATCATAATCACAAATTTTTTAAATTAAGAAAACCGCCCAAAACACTTGTACATACTGTGTGTACTTTCTGTCTTTAGTCAAAGTTATGCTTAGTTTTAAAGAACATATTGCGTTTTGGTAAAGTCATTTCATCTCTTAAAAGGCCCGGTGTCCTGAACTCTGAGTTTTTTTGCTAAATATCTATATTGCTGTATTGTTTGTGCAGCACTGGTGAAATAGAGGTTTTATTTTATTCTACTCTTCGTGAGCATAAAGTTTGGTGTCATTTCAGTGTCTCTTGCCTCCTGCTGTGCAGGGAAGCGGATCTGGCGCTACACGGGCAGCACGCTTGACCCCAGCTTCCCCAGGAAGAGCAGCGAGCTAGGACTGCCTCGTCACCCTGACAGTGCCTTCTACTATGCTCCTCTGAGTCACATGGTCCTCTTCAAGGGCTCCCGTTACTCCGTACTCAACCTTAAAACCTTGCACCAAGAGCCCTACTACCCACGCAAGCTGGCTGACTGGACTGGCGTGCCGCAGGGGACAAACGGGGCGCTGACCCGTCCAGACGGCCGCCTTTACTTCTTCAAAGAAAAGCGGTTCTGGAGGTTTGACCCAGTGAAGGTGCGAGTCACCAAAGAGGGCCACTGGGCCAAGGACCTGAGCTGGACCGGCTGCAGGAGTGTTCCTCAGAGCAACAACATCCTTTGACCAGCAGATGGCGCCGCAGGATTTAAAGTGCAATTTGTTGATGTATTGTAACACAGAGGAGCTACAGCTTCTCACGTACAGTATTTACACTGCAGAGCGATTAGCATTATTGTGTATGGAAGTGTAATTACAGCCTCAACAGGACTGCACATCAGCAGCAGCAGCAGTGTTTAAATTATAATGCTTACTCTGGAATGTGATGTTCAATCCCTCCTGATTGCTAGGGGCCCCAAATCAATCATGACAGAGTGTGAGAGCAGTGCAGGTGAGTCATCAATGGCGATGACGTTTCAGGATGTCAGTGGGCCAGTTTGAACTCTTGACCACATCTGAAGAGCCAGAAAATCATTTCAGAGACCCGATTGATTCGGAGCAGCGTCTAGCTGCGTGTCAGAGGTAAAATAGTAACATTTGACTATTTCCATATCATTGCATTTTTAGTATCGGCTGGTGTTTTGAGTGAGTGCACTTGTTTCCAAATGCAGCGGTCTGATTGGTCAGCTCTCTGTATTTGAATCAGATAAATCAAGCTTGAGCCTAAAAAAATAAATGCTGCAAATTTTTCCTGCTAAGTTACACGACCGGTGTGACCGGCTACATCAAGAATGTTTTTAACGCACACAATCTGTATACGGATTTTATGTGTTCTGTGTGTAAAGCAGCTGTAACTATCTGTGTTTCAACATTCAATGAAAAATGAAATTATGTCTGATCTGGATTTGAGAATTCAGCGTAGCAGTGTTATCAGCTGTGTGAATATGCGTCTGGGATACTTCAAGCATTCTCACCTACTTCATTTGTCTGCCTGTATGTAAACACACACACACAGAGCTGTGAGGGTGCAACGACGTAGCCATTTTATTATTCCAATCATTTATCTTTTAACCTACATCACTGAACATGTTACACACTACTTGCTTACAATACTCGCTTTCTTCCAGTTACAATTATTTCCAGTAAACGGTTAAACGCTCTGGCATTTTCGAGCTCCCCAGCTTGCCTACGGAGAGCAGCCCAGCGGGAAAAACTCTGACCTCATAATGCACAAGTGAAAAAACCCAGACTCTAATTAATCTGTTAGGTTAAACCGAGAAAGCCTTTTCAAAGGAAAAAAAGATTAAAGAAAAATAAGTAAGAGACTAGTCTGACCTGAATCATTACATTTCTTATTACGATTTTTTCCCCTCACTTAACATCTTTTGCCTTCAGAACAGCTGTAATGATCACAAACACGGTTTAAGTGATCATTAAAAATTCACTCAAGTTAACCTGTCCTTACTGTGACCTCTCAGTAATGAGCATTTCTGAGGTGTCAGGTCGACTAAAGGGAGATAATTATTCATTACTGTTATGTAGCCTGGTTTACTCCACTGCTTGTCCATTTTAACAAGCAAATTCTGGATCAATGATTATCTGAAGTTCCTTAAAACAAATGCTTTATAAGCCACAAATCAGCTTTCTAATCACGACCAAGGGCAACATCAAAGACAGCCTTAACGCTGAGATCATCTTAATCTGTTCGAAGTTAATCAAAGAAAAAAAAGTTGCCTAGCTGAGTGATGAGAAGAAGCCTCGTGTGCCTCACTTAAATACAAAACTCTGATTGCTATTCACTCGGCTACAACAGCTGCACAAATCATTAGCTGCACCTATGTATAAAACTAACTTAGACATTCATTGTATTACCTTTACCTGCGCTGTCTTGAAAAAACAAGACAAGTTAAACTAGTATTTAGACATCTGGATGTTACGTGTCAACTGCTGCAGTGCTCCGGTGTCCCTGTTGTTTGTCTGTGATTATTACCACTGCTCGTGACATGGTGGTAGGAATTTAGATGAAGAACTCATCCAGCCGTTCCTCACAGTTCCTCACACGTGCCGGCTCAGCGGTAGTCCTGCTTTCTACCAGGGGCCTGTTGGAGGGGCTTTGCCTGGTCCTGCCTGCATCTGTTCCACCACCAGAGCCCCATGTCCCAGACGACCCCTGAAGGTGTGTGTGCGTTCCTTGCAAACAATCACTCAGCTCCTTGGCCAGCTCCTTGACAGCTGAAGCTCCAACTGTTGTGGGTCTCTGTGACTGGAGGGTCACCGAAAGGTCCAGAGAGGAGGAGCGAGTCATCGCTTTGACTGCTGGGTCTGGGCGAGGAGAGACAGCCGCTCCCGTGTCAACGTTGGTCTCCGGCTCCTCCTCGTCCTCTTCCAGAAGGAGATGGGAGAGAGAGTGGGTGATCGAGGGACGCAGCGGAGAGTCGGGGTGGTTGGAGGTTGAGACTGGAGCAGGGCTGCTGCGCTGGGACGAATAACAGGAGCTGCCAGGAGGAGTGCTACAGCAGCTTCCTGATCCCAGGCTCTCCGCTCCACCACTTCCTCCATGAAGCTTTTCCAAGATGGGGTCGCTGCGCGGTCTCTGGGCTGGCAAAGAAACACCAAACAGAATTTAAAAATTAAAAATCGTACACTCAATGTACACAAACATGAAAACTATTTCTGCTTTGTGTTACTTTAAGCTGCCCCCAAAGTGTCTCAACCGTGACAGACCAATAAATACGATTTGATTTTATGTTGTAATGTTGCCTCTCCTCCTCTTCTGGGTCTTTATTCTTTTCACTTTGTGACTTTTCTTTTAAAGGGCTATACAAAAAAAAGTACTTACCTAAAAACTCTCTCCAAAAAATGTAACTATGTAACTTAACACTTTCTTTGAAAAAAAATCTGAACTGCTTCAAATAACTGCTTAGAAAAGAGACCACGTGGCCAGTATAATTACTGGTAAACTTTTCTACTGATATTCATCTCCAATAAAAAGACTTTGCACTGTGCTGGAGGAAACATTTAATATTTGAATCATTATACGTACAAATGCTTTCTAAGTCAAAATGATCATTTAATACAACGGCAATTAGAGAGCGCCAGGGAATCATTATGAACTGAGAAGTCTTTGGGAGAGCGCTCAGTGAAGAAGTAATTTGGAGATATTTCTCCCCGTCTGTCAAGCTCCAGGCGATAAATCTCCCACTGAAAGATTGAACATCGCAGCTTACCGTGCCTGTGCGTTTGCCCGGACAGAGGAGATGTAAGGCTGCAGGGTGAAAGGCTGTGTCCCGAGCTGCTGAGTTGAATTCCTCGAGGAGGCATGTTCGAGCCAGTCAGGGGGAAAGCACAGGTCAGAGGTCGCTGAGGTTGTGCCGGGGTTTTCACCTGCAGCACAGGACGACAGAAGGAATGGGATTTATACCAGGACTACATCCAAACATATCTTTATGTTTCTACTGTTTATCTCTGTTAGAATACAGGATGTAAACTCCTGTTGGAAGCCCCAGCCCATCTACACCTGAACAGATGTTCATCTCTTTTTCATAAAATAACGTTCACAGATTTGCATATATTTGCATTAGATCCAAATCCTTATGTCAAACATATAAAAATTTCCTGTTTCATAAATCACACATTAGTGGCACATGGGACAAAGGTCTGACCAGTTTCCCAGCATTCTGTGAGGTAATTAGTGGTTAAACCTCCCACACTTCGGCGTGTTTACTCTTGCAATGCGAGGCTGCGTCAATCTGCCATTCACACAATCCTCACGTTTAACATAAAGAGCGAGATTGACTTTTAAAAACACTCAGCAAAACAACCTGCAGTTATGTTGAGTTAACCTGGGGTCAACCCTCCAAAGTATAAGACACAAGAGAGGTGAAGAAGAGAGTGTAGGCAGGGTGGAGTGGGTGGAGATGAGTGTCAGGAGTGATGTGTGACAAAAGGATAGCAGCAAGGGTGAAAGGGAGGTTTACAAGATGGTAGTGAGGCCTGCTATGGTGTAAGGTTTGGAGAAGGTTGTACTAATAAAAAGACAGGAGGCAGAGCTGGAGGCTTCTCTTATGGAAGAGAAATGAGTACGTTAGAGGAACTGATAACAAA
This sequence comes from Neolamprologus brichardi, assembly GCF_056152115.1. Classification (NCBI taxonomy): domain Eukaryota; kingdom Metazoa; phylum Chordata; class Actinopteri; order Cichliformes; family Cichlidae; genus Neolamprologus; species Neolamprologus brichardi. The sequence goes on along the minus strand of NC_142117.1, from coordinate 13,036,050 downwards.
GAGCATTTTAGACAAAGTTAAAGGGGGAAGGCTGAGACAGTCTGGACAATGCGTAGAGGAGGAATAGTGGATATACTGGACAAAGGATGTTGAAGACAGAGCTGGCAGGCTGGAGGTAAAGAGGAAGACAACTGAAAAGATTCATGGGGATGCTAGGGGTGAGAAGGAGACGGTGGATCCCGTGTGGCGAGCCGTGAGGAAGCAGAAAGAAGAAGATAACCCGCAGTTACCTGAAAGAGAACCTTGTTGCCGTCAAGGTCTTCAGTCTGCCAGCGTGTAGCGCTGATGGGGGTACACGGGTTTGGCAGCAGAGGAACCAGCTGGCCAATTTCTTCCACACTAAACTGTAGCACAGCAGAGCTGCATGGCTCCACCCGAACTCCTGGTGACAGCTGCTTTAAAGCCAGCTGTAGGCAGAGCCCGGGCTCTGGATGCAGGGGAAATAAGGCGGGAGGAGACAGCAGGGGATAAGACACATTTTTAATATGACGTTTAAAAAAACCCATTATTATTAAGAAATTTACAAAATTACAAAATTTGAAAGGAATAAATGTGTATGTAGTTTTAATTTGAGGAGTATAAAAACAATACTGCACAATCAAGAGCAAACACTCTAAAGCCTTACCCATATGCAGGGTGAACCAGCAGAATCCTGCCTTCTGCTCCTCTGCCTGTCGCTGCAGCACCGTCTCATAGAGCCGCACAGCATCCTCATAATTGTCATACGCACTGTACAACGTCACACGTAGTATCTCACCCCCACAGTGCACTGGTCGAACTCCCCACACCGGCATCCCCGCACCCAGGCTATAAAAGTCTCTGCTGGGCAGGAGGTAGGGCCGCAGCAGGGCATTGGAGGGCGAGCTGCTGGAAGTAATGTGGATCCCTCCGGTTCGGCTGCCACAACTCTCCGTGTGATGATAGTGCCAGGGAGGACGCTGGAAGAAGTCCAGCACTTTGAGGATTCGTTCCTCTCCGTAGGCCTCGTGCAGGAAGAAAGTGATGGCCACAGACGGGTAACCTGAAAGATGTCAACTTTTATTTTATTCATTCTAAGTAAAAACAGACATGGCTCTGGCAGGAGCTCATGGTGGGATGGCATGTTTACAACGGTTAAAGTGCAGCATTTAACGGGGGGAGATGTTGACCTCAATAACAATCTTAAATTTCTCCAAATATTTCTCATTTTCACATATGGAAGTTATCATTATAGCTGAATAATACACCTCCAAAGTGTGTAATAAGGTATAATGTATGGTTGAAACATCCATGCCAAAGAAACAGCTGAGATCCAAGTATATGTACTGTTACTACATACTGTGCTGAAATGCAGGACTACACACTGAAAACCCAGGATCCTTACCAGCCACGGGGCAGAGGCGGGGGTAAGTTCTGAATGGTGAGGCCCTCTCCGACACGTGGAAGATGCGTAGGCTCGGGCAGAGCCAGCGCAGCAGGCGATCCAGGGTGTGTTGCAACAGCAGGGAGTCTCCGGGGTTAGCCAGCAGATGCAAGTGCATTAGCAGGAGCTGCTGCTGCCGCTGCTGTCTGACCCGCCTGCTCACGAGGTCGACTGATGTGACGCACCAAAAACATGAGGCACAGAGTGTACAAAGATATTTTAGACAAGGACATAACTAAACTAATTCAAGAATACGTTTATCCCCCCCAAAGGGAAGGAGTATTTAATCGGTTCGTTTGTTTGTCTGTCTACTATCCACAGTTTTCAAGATATCATTTTAAATTTTTGTGTGACGATAGATATCATTTACTGCTCCATCTGATTACATTTTTTCAAGCCCACTGGACATAAATTTGGACTTTTAATCTTTTTAATTGCATCGTTTGTTTTACAACCTTTATAAAGATAAAAACCTCCCACATGGCCATTCATGTTCAAGTAACAGATGAATAATACATTACAGAAAAAGTTCATATTCTTCTACTGCAGTAATGTCATTTTTTATTGACAGTATGGCAGATCCGCAAATCCACACACGTATAAAAAAGGGATTAAATTTTATTTATTTTTCATATATTAAAAAATCTGCGGGATTAAATATTTAGAGTCACTGGTCTGACCCACTTAAAATCAAATTGGGCTGTACTGCAGCCCACGAGGTAAGATGGTTTAGACTATTTGTGTTTTTGTCTTTATGAAGGTGCGAAAAGTTTGAGTGTTTTTTTCTCTTTTTACTCTGTGTGTGAGTCTAGGATTACTTACTGCCAGATGACGACATCCTGCTGCAGTCTGATCTGAAAACAAAAAAGGCCACGAATTTAGTTTATTATTCATTCATATATTTGGGGAAACACAAAAAACTGTCTCCATCTTGTGGTGGCCGGTTTGGAAATGTTCCATTTACTTTGGTCTCCATGACAACACTTTATCTGTTGTTAGCTAGCGTACAACTTAAAAGAATCACTAGAAAAAACCCGTAAAGATCACAGCAGCTGCCAAAAAGCCGATGTCGTAAAGTGCTAAAGGGTTAAATGAACGATAAAGTCATACTCTTCATAATTTAATGTCTGGAGCAAAATTAATTTCCATTGTGGCAACCGCTAAAAAAAAGAAAAAGAAAAAAAAAAGCGAAGCTGGCTAGCTGAGGTTAGCCTCCGGAGCTAGCGCTGGGACCGTTGACTCACTCACTCGGCAGTATCAGCTCCAGAGTCCACGTTTTCATCGTCGGCTCTCTTCAACACCGCCGCTCGGCGCAACATGGTCCGGTCCACACTTTCACATCTGCGCCCATGCTCCGGCCAGTGAGTCTGAGCTGTGTTTACGGCAGACCACACTCTGGTTGAAAAGCATCCCGTTTGATTTCTTTCCGCAGGCTGCTCCCCCCCCCAAAAAAATGGGACACTTGCTGGGACGCTGACGTCACATGGCACCCACACACCCTTAGTTTATCGTTTTAACTGTAAGACCGGCTGGTTTTTAAAAAAAAAAAAAAAGAAAAGAAAAGATAAAAAGGAGAGGTGGCCCGTTTGGAGTCTAGAAGAAAAGCAGGCTTGAGGGTGTACGTATGTTTGCGCAGAGACCAAATCCCGGGCGAAAGGGACCAGCAGAGGTGGTGCTACTTTAAATCCAAAGCCGCCTCCTATAATAACAGAGCAGATGGCAAGCTCTAACAAAATGACAAGACAAAGGAGACGGTCCAGACGGCCTGGGCAGATTTAAAAGTGCAGGGGAGGCTCCAAAGACTGTAAGTTAAAACATTGTTTGTTAAGACCTTCTTAAGACCATATGGAGAGCTTTAGAAAGGCACAGTTTGGACAACGTTATCAAGCAGTGCGAAGTGAAAAGCAGATAAAACCATCATTCAGTGAAAGACACAAGTTACACCAATATATTCAGAAGAAAACTAAACAAAAACACCAAAGCAGCCCTGCAATCTTAACAAAAGTGTTAAATGTTGAAAAACCAGGCATCGTGACATAATACAAGTATTTAATCAAGAATATTCACTTGATTAATATCACCCTTTACACTAATTTGGGCAGATATCCTAAATAGAAACGTTTCTAAAGCACAAAGTGCTGGAAAAACATTTTTAATATTTATTGTTGAACAGACTGGGGCTCTAATTCGAAGGCCAAGACTTGTGTTTTTGTCATTTACTGTTATTTCATTACTTAGTAGAAGTATTAAGAACGTCTTTCAGTACAAAATAATATTATTTAACACCAGTACAAGCCACGGACCTGAAATAACTATACTCTGGTATTTATTAGGGACACCTGTTCAACCGCTCAGATAACAGCCAATCACATGGTATCTACTTAGTGAATTAAGGCATGTAGACATGGTCAAGACGATCTGCTGAAGTTCAAACTGAGCATCAGAATTAGGAAAAAACATTATTTAAGTGACTTTGAATGTGGCACGGCTGTTACTGCCAAACAGGCTGGTCTGAGTATTTCAGAAACTGCTGATCTTCTGGGATTTTCCACACAGAAGTGTCTCTCGGGTTTACAGAGAATGGTCCAAAAAAGAGAAAACATCCACTGAGAAGCAGTTCTCTTGGGGAAAATGCCTCGTTAGTGTCAGAGGAAAACGGCCAAACTGCTTCGAGCTGTTTGGAAGGGAACAGTAAGGTAAATGTAAATGGACTGGTTTTTATATACCACTTTTCTACTCTGAGCACTCGAACACCTCAAAGCAGATGGGCTACAGCAGCAGAAGACCACACTGAGATCTAGAGCTGTTGGTCAGAGGAGCCTCCATTTCTGCCTCAACATTTGGATGGTAGGGTCAGAATTTGGTGCAAACATTAAAAGCATGGATCCATTCTGCCTTGTATCAACGCTTCAGGCTGGTGTAATAGTGTAGTGGATATTTTCTTGGCACACTTTGGGCCCCTTAGTACCAACTGAACATTGTTTAAACAGCCTACCCGAGTATTGTTGCTGACCACCACCTTTGTGACCACAGTGCACCCATCTTCTCGGATAAAGCGTATCACAAATGATTTCTTCAACATGATAAGTTTACTGTACTCAAATTGCCTCCACAGTTGCCAGCCTCAATCCAATAGAGAGCACCTTTGGGATGTGGGATTCATAGGAGATATGGACCAAAATCTCAGAGGAATGTTTCCACCACCTTGTTGAATCTGTGGCATGAAGAATCAAGGTAGTTTTGAAAGAAAGTGTTTTGACAGAAAATTATCCAAGCTGGCAAGCAGGGTGTAGCATAGCAAAGTGGCCAATGGCAGCTTCAGCTGAGTATTTTCTTACCAAAAAGTAAAGATAAACAGAAACACGTGAATTGGAAAATACTGTAATAAACAACATCCTCGTGAAGCCTGCCAAATTCTTGTTGTGAACACAGAATCTGACTGTGGCTTACCACTGAAATTAAGCCTTACAGATGCATTCCTGAGGCTTGCCAAGGCCTTGGTTGGTCATGCAAAGATGCAGAAAAAAAAAGCATCCCTTTCATTTTTTTTAAATTCTACATTTAATATGATGAAAACAAGGCCCTGTACAATCCACCTTTGCAGTGAGTACAATATTTATTTTACAATTTGTACACATTAGAACATGGTGCTAAACTGGTTCCAGCTGATCAAAATGCAGTCGAGAACGAAAAATAATATCCTCTTTGCACACCTGCACCACCAGGAACCTTCCATTCAGAGAGAAATCTTTTTTTTAGGGGGGTGGGTGGCCTATCATACAGCAGGCCTTACGTGAAAAATGTGTCATGAGAGTCCAAACACCTTTTATGGAGTTTCATGTGTGTCTTATATTCCCCTGATTGATCCAATAGATAAAAGCATGCTGTGAAGCAACAGCCCTTGATCTCTATAACCACTAGTACAGACCTGGCCAAATGAGAATGGCATTAAATAGTTCAGCTGTGAGGTGGACATGTTTGATAGTAGACATTAAAACAACCCCCCCACCCTCCCTAAAAAAAAAAAAAAAAAAAGCACCCCAGACCTATTTGCAACATAAATTAAGCACTCTTCATGTTTTCTCAAGTACTCAAAATGTATTTCACTGCTGTTTGTAAACCAGGTCTGTACCAGTTAACACTCTGTCCTCTTCTTTAAATCTAAAAATCCTCTTGAGAGGAAAAAGGCCTATCTGTCAACCTGTACAGCCATTATTGTGCCACAAAACACAAACAGAACACATTGACATCAACATTTAAAAACAGGGGAGTGAGTTCAAATGTTTTCTCGTTCTCCGTGTGGCCTCTGATGCGCTCGTTGGGTGGCGGCGCGTCGTTAGCCCGCAAACAGGCCCACTAAGTTCTCTCCAAAGGCCACAAGAAACATGGATTTTATACAAAACTAGACTCCCTCATTTCAGTTCTCTCAGCTGAAGAAATCTAATAATGCTAGAAAACTTCACCATCCTTCGCATGATTTTTTTTTTTTTTTTTTTTAACTCTTTTCTTTTTTTAAACACATTTTTATGGAAGAAATGTTAACCTTCCCAGTGTTTCCCAGAATCAACAATGAAAGCATTTCCAAGTTTGTTCAAACACATAGCAGTCCACCAAAAAAAAAAGAAAAAGAAAAAAAACAAAGGCCCTCAGCTTCTTTCAACTCGACGCTAGCTTTCATTGAATTAATTTGTTTTATGCTACATAAGTGTACACTTTGCGGTCCTCCGGTGTTCTTGCCAAATATTCCCTCTCAATGAGTCCTTCAATGCGTTTCTTGATGACTACAGGACTAGGAAGGAATCGTGCCCGCAACTGCTGTGTGACCTGTGGAGACACATGAAAACACGACTGTTTAATTCACGGCTTCTTCTTTCGTGGCCTTTTTATTTACCAATTTATTATTAACTTTGCTATGCAAGACTTTTATATCAGCTTTTTATGTGAAAGAAGTAAACCACTAGAGCGCACTAGAGGCTCTAACCTCTTGTACATCATATAATGTGCCACTAGGGGACTCACTGACTGGTGCTGTCCACCACAGAACATTATTACAACTATAGTTTTATTTTTGTGCTCTTTACAAGTGGGGTTTAGCTACAGCTTCTGCCGACTGACCTCTGCTACCAGGACATTGTGCTGCATCTTCTTTCTAGACTTCATGATGCGAACGATGGCAGCTTCGATCTCATGCTTCCTGTCGTCGTCCACTTTCTGCCGCGTCTCTTTCCTCTCTGGATCCGACTCCCCCTGTTTAGCAGCCACTGGGTAGTGCACAAAAAACACGGCAGACAGACAATAAATGCAAGAGATCATGATGAAACGTGTCATTTTCTTATGTACATTCAATAGTCACTTTATTAGGTATGCCTTGCTAGTACTGAGTTGGAACCCCCCTTTGCCTTGTGAGCACCTGTAACTCTTTCCCTCATAAAGGCGACATGTGACCACCTCCCCTCTACCCTTAATGAGGAGTTCTGACACCTTAGTATATAATCAATAAAGATGTGGTTTGATGACCATCAGAACAGTTTCTGGGTTTTTCCAGATTGTCAAAAAATAATATAAAATAGTGTGCAAATACTGATAACAGTGCAAATGTTTGCAATATAAAAAATAAATGAAAAATGTAAACATCTATGTTTAGTGAACTTTGCAGTGTTGCTCTGTGGTGCAGCTACGATACTGTAGCAAAGTTTATACACTATGTCTACTTGATCCACGTCTGACTCCGGGAACCCATAATGTTTCCACAGCACTGAAGGTTTTTTTTTTACCTCTCTTTTCAACCAACAACAGTCACTCTCCTCTCCAAATAACTTCTGCTTAGCTTTCCGAGCTTCCCTCGGGTCCTCTTAATCAGCGGTCCCCAACCCCCGGGCCTCACTGGTCCGTGAGTCGTTTGGTACCGGGCCGCAAGAGTTGAGGCTCAGGTGTGAAATGTATAGTTTTTAGGGTTTTTATCGGTTTTCAGCGTTATTTTGTTATCGTTTTTATCGTTTACTCTGTTTTCCTTGGTCTTTTCACATGTGTTATGAATAAATTTTCTTTTTTTTGGTACTGCTGCTCTTAATTGTTGTGACACGTGTTCGAAATGCAGAGAGGTGCGCTAGATTTGCCACACAGAGCAGCGCGAGAGTAAAGCACGAGGGAGGGGCTAATAATCGGCTCAGTCATTTTTAATGATCGTTGAAAGCCCAGATCGTAATCGTGATTAAAATTCGATTAATTGAGCAGCCCTACTACCTTCTGTTGCACACCCATTTTGCTCAGGAAACAGGCCTGAAATATGACAGACATCGCTCAGTTCAGAAGAGAGCTTCAAGGATTACTACTAGCAGGCTTTCAAAGCGTAAAGAGGTAATAGACAAAATCATTAACAGTACTGAGACAGACTGTGGTGTTAGACTTGTGGCGTTTTTGTCTTTCGGTCTTCTTTTGAACTGTAGCGTCAGTTTCCTGTTCTTAGTTGACGGGAGTTTACGTGGTGTGGTCTTCTGCTACTGCAGCACATCTGCTTTAAGGTCGACGTGCGCGCGTTCACGGATGCTTTTCAGCATACATGTAGTGAGTGGCTATTTGAGTTACTGTTGCCTTCCTATCAGCTTGAAGCAGTCTGCACATTCCCCTCTGACATCAATAAGTGATTTTCAGAAAATATTCAGAGAGTTTAGGCATGTCTGCCTAAATGGTATTGAGTTACTGCCATGTGATTGGCTCATTATACAATTGCTTTGATGCACAGCCGAACAGGTGTATCTAATGAAGGTGCCATTAAGTTTATATTTACCTGTTCACAAAATCACCTAAAAGACGACATTAAAATACTGTAATCCACGCATGTTTCCTGCTCTTTACGTGCTACTAGACTTTGAACTTCTTTATCTGACTAAATATTTATTAATTAACTAAGTTTTGTTCTAGTGATATGAAGATACAAGATTAAGGAGGAAAAGTCTTGAAAAAGCAAGATAAGCTGTATCTGTAACAAATTTACTGCCTATTACTAAGCTTTAAGAAAATAAAAGTTCATTTTTTTAAGCTTGACACAGTAAAAATCTATACTCACAGTTTACATTCACAAAATAACACCTAGAAAAAATCAAACTAAAGCTGTGAGCCTCAAGAAAAGTGCTTAACTTCACAATTTTTTTTTCATACCTGTCTGGATTTTGACACGGTGCAGTTTGGAGGTAAACTGGTCGTTAACTGTAAACACATGGCCATTTTCGATCTCCTTGGACTTTGGCTCCTTGGTGAGAACTCTCTGTGTTGGCTTCCCACAGGCCAGAGACTGCAGTGCTCGCACCAGCTCCCTCTCTGGGATGTCCGTCTCCTGCTGGATTTCCTACATAGTGAAGAGGTCAGGCTTGGTGTCAACACAGCACAGAGGCCACAGACTGAAATGACCTTTTCCTGCTTGTCCACTACACATGAACACATATGGGGACCAAAATATCCTACTATGTCGGGTACTAAGGAATTAAGTTGTGCACCTCAAAGGTGGACTTCTCTCTGTTGTTGAAAAGCATGAGAATGGTCATCTGGAAGGTGGACACTTGGAGTATGTGCTTTCTAGTATTGGAGCCTGTCACCTGGGCACCACCTACTCCGACCTCTGACCCATCCTCCTGTTCAAATGTTGGGATAAGGCAACATAAAAACATTAGTCAGAATCCATTTTGACAAGATGTCCACAAAACAGCAGATTTCATTTTTACTTTCCATTACTTAAAATTGTTACATTTATTCGCATTTGTTAGTCTGTCATTTGCTTATATTTAAAACACTAAGCTAATTTATAAAACAGAAAATTCACAATAAGTAATGAACGTAAAGCCAGGTCCACTTGTTATTCTAAAATGAAATAAAGGTTGCTGAAATGTACTGAGACTCCCCTTTCCAAGTGGAGCGTACCTTTTTAATTGGCCCGTAGAAGGTAGCATTTAGATCTGCAGAGCCCATATGGTGCTGCAGGGTGAGCTGTCTCCCACTGTGCTTCCCAAGGTAAAACCTGCATGCAGAGGAGAGTCATACTAGATTAACCTACAACAAATGATCAATGCAACTTTGCTTTCTGCAGCAGGACACAGTAGATATTTAGTTTGAAATGCTGTGTCTAGCAAAACATACACGGTAATATTTTCATGAAAGGGACTAAAAGAAAAAGTAATCTCCATGTACTACTTCTACTGGTAACAACCCATATAATGGATTTATTGTTCCTTGTGGATCACACGGAGAAACCTTTTAGAAAATCACCAGACTGAAAAGCTAAGTGCTGTTATGCACTCACATGTAATCAATAAACTACTAAATTTGTGAGTGAAGTGAACAACTAACAAACCTTCTGAAGACTTCAAATGCATGTCGAGGTGAAGGTGGAATATTGCACTTGGGTGTTGCTGATTGCGTTGGCCAGTATCCCGTGGTCAGGACTCTAACAGTGAGATCGACCCCTCCGAGTGACACCTTGAGTTAGGAAAAACAAAAAACAACACATACGATCACCTACAGTGATGCCATAGTGATACTATGTGGTAATATTGGTAGCATTTAGATTTGGGAGAAAGACATCCTCGCTACTTTTAAGACCTGACTTAAAGCTTTTGTTTTTGATAAAGCTTATAGATGAGGCTGGATCAGGTGACACTGAATCCTCCCTTAGTTAAATTGTAATAGGCCTAAGCTGCCGGGGTTTGTGTCAGTGTTTCTTCATCTCTCTCTCTGTGTTTATACTCTGCATTTAATCATTAGTTATTATTCATCTCTGGCTCTATTCCACAGTGTGTCTTTTGCCTTGTCTCCCACTCCTCAACGCCAACTGGTCACAGGACTTTCCTGGTTCTCCTGGAGATTTCTACCTGTTAAAAGGAAGTTTTTACTTCCCACTGTCGCCATTGCTTGCTCATGGGGAGAAAATTATTGTAGGGTCTTTACCTTACAATATGAAGCACCTTGAAGTGACTGTTACAGTTACTGTGCGCACACAAGATCCAGACATGACAAATATCAGACAACACTACTTGGACCATGAATTTAAAAGCAATGTGCATAAATATGAACTCTGATTGGTTACACTGTTCACCAAATGGAGCTAAAGTAACCCCAGCAATCTGAAAGCACAGCACAAGCCAGAAGCTTATGCACTATGATTTTCCAGGATATGGATAATTAGGTGCCTAATTGTTAATATGTAACTGAGCAGTGCAACAAAGCTCAGTCAATCAAGCAACAATGTCCTGATTACATTTACTAATTAAGCTCTTTATTGTGACAAAAAGTAGATTTTCCTCACCCCAGTCGTCTGTAAATGTTGTCTAAACTCATCCATGGTGGTGTTGGAGATGCTCATATCTCGGAACATGCCCTCCAGTTTAGAGGTGAACTGACAGCCGCACTCGGTCTGTGCAATAAAGACATGAAGAAGGATTAGATTTATAATTGGTAAGCTATTAAAAAGAAAAGGGGACAGCTCAACCTGAAATCAAGTGTAAGAACATAATTCTGGGCTGCAGAGCCAGATTTAGAGATATTAGCTATAGCGATATCTGCTTCCTCCTATCCTCGTCATGCTCAGTGAACCCCCCAAAAACCAATGTACCATGTATTTGTCATAATTCTGTATTTGTCATAAGTCTTGTCATAATTGGAGACGCTTCCATCTGCAGGGATAAAGCGGCGGGTGCAGTTTGGTAGAAAAAAATAAATAAAAATACAATTCCAACATAAAACTGCTCACATCAAGGTTTGTGGATATCTTTGAGTAACTGGGTCATGATTTCTGCAAAGAGTCATTTCTGCTGAGTTTTTCCAAATGTTTTTTTTTTTCTATGGCCGCTTTGAGCAAAAGAAAGCGAAGGACATCTGGTTCTATTATATTCAGGAGAAAGCAGACATTTCTACAGCTTATATCTCCAAAACCAAACAAGTCTTACTGGAAAAATGGATAAAAAGCACTACAGAGCACAGAAAAAGTGAGTATATTTGATTTTGAAGGGAACTGTCTAAATGGTAAATGGCCTGTATTTATATAGCGCTTTACTAGTCCCTAAGGACCCCAAAGCGCTTTACATATCCAGTCATCCACCCATTCACACACTGGTGATGGCAAGCTACATTGTAGCCACAGCCACCCTGGGGCGCACTGACAGAGGCGAGGCTGCCGGACACTGGCGCCACCGGGCCCTCTGACCACCACCAGTAGGCAACGGGTGAAGTGTCTTGCCCAAGGACACAACAACCGAGACTGTCCAAGCCGGGGCCCGAACCGGCAACCTTCCGGTTACAAGGCAAACTCCCAACTCTTGAGCCACGATCGCCCATAAAGTAAAGAAACATTTATATAATGATCAAACACAGTGGATAAAGTGGATACAGTCTGAAAACTGTATGTTTCCTTTTACCTAAACATCCACTGAAATGCAAAAACACGGAGAAAAAAATAATGTAAAGAAGTGTGCATAACACATCTGAGCACTGTGGCCAGTCTCCAAGCACCCAGGGATCTTTCATTTTAGTTATATCATGCCACATGCCTGCTCACCTTAAGTTTTGAGATCATGTTCTTTTCCGAGTCGTCAGAGACGCTCTTGTTAGTGAGCAGCCTGCGAGCCAGGTGCTGCTTGTAGTACCTCTCAAACACATCCTTCTCCTGCATGAAGCGGAAGAGCACCATGGCCTTGTCCAGTATAGACTCCACTTCTTGCTCTGTCAGCTGGATAAAAATAACAGGGTCAGATTATACCCATTAATCAAAAACAGACTTTATGATTTATTTTCCCCAGCACTTTTGAAAACACAAAAGAAAGCAGAAACACAACTTTTTACATGAAAACATTGTGTGGGTTTTTTTTCTTTTTGGCATTTTTTGAAGTGAGGTTATAAATTTGAAAGAAGCAGGTCAGTAACATTTGTCATACGTTCTAAAAATAAGAGCATGAATGCATGATTAGTGGGCTCACCCCTTTAACACCCTTCTTCAGTTTGTCATCGATGAAGAGTGAGAGGTATTCAGGCGAGCGGGAGTTCAGGTTAAGGAAGTACTCAAAATCACCAGCAATAGTTTGTTTAAAGAGGCGGTCATTGTTGAAAGACTCCTGGAGGAAGCGGTCAAAACGGGACTTCAGGTCCAGCAAACCCTGCAGGAAGACAGGAAATGCAGCAGCGGCGTGCATTAGAAGGAGCTTAACAAACAGTAGCTACAGCAAAGGAAAGGTGGTCTCATCAGAAAAGGTGAATCTGCAAGTAAGAGCTGATGTGGTAAAAGAAGAGGCCGCTGTTTTCTAGTAAGAGTAAGAAGTGAGTCATTATTTTAACCAAGAACTTCAAAAGGATTTAAAGGCTATAAGATTTTCAAAAGCACTGATGTCTTTCTAGTTGCCGGAAGGACCTCACATGTTAAGTACAGTGCAAAGACTCAGTGTGGATGAGGGTAAAGACCATCATGGTTTGTGGTAACAAACATGGGAGCGAGAGCAGTTATTCTCTGCTGGGAAGTAATTAAAGTGCATTGGTCAAGGCTCATCACGCAATGGCATGCTGAAATGTACTGAGCCAGAGGAAATCCATCTGTGATCTCTTACAAGGTAGCACATTCTCAGTATCATCAGAACAGTCCATCTTCAGCAACATTATGTCGATTGATAACCCAGTGCCGTACCTGAATATAGTCCACAGGGTTTTTCCCTTCTCCTTCCTCTGACACCAGGGCCTTGCCCTGCTCCCGCAGGTATGAGCTCATACACTCACACATGGTCTTCAGCCCATTGGGAACCCTGCTGAACAGCTTGTACATGCATGCCAAATCTGTAGAGAGGTAAGCATGAATACACACATGAGCACACATCAAAAATCCACTTCTGCCAACTGAAAAGGGACTGAGCATCTGAGATCTGCAGAAAAGGAGGAGAAATATACTCTCCAGGCACTACAGTTCCAGTTTGACTGAAATCAAATCATCATTGAATTCCTCACATATTACTATTTGTGGCATGAACCAATGGGAACACGATATGACTGTATTACTGAGCCAGTAAAGTATTTCCTGGAAGTGACAGCTTCACGGTTTATTAAAGAGTGTTGGGGATTTTCTATTTCACTGTAACTCACGTGGATGTCAATTTAAACAATAAATCACTAAAAATATAAACGCTAAAAAGGTGAAGTGGAGCAGCAGGCTGTGACTGAGGGCTTACCATCTGTTTTGCCGTTCTTAAGCATGTGGACCAGGCCTGAGTTTTCCATTTCTACGATGGTCTTCATGTGTTTGGAGATGAGCTCACGTTCCACCACCTTGACGATGGGCTCCTCTGTGGATTTATCCAGGCAGTGCATTACCCGCTCGATCTCCTCATTAATCCTGGCTTCAACTTTCTTTATGTACACACTGGCACTGTTTTCTGCGAGAAACTTTTGGCTTTCCATCTGAGTGAAAACAAGAAACAGTTTATACAAGAGGTTTTAGTTCCTTTAAGGGAAGCCACAAAGAAATATAGACCCAAATTAAAATAAATAAATAAACACATAAACAAGGAAAATGGATTTTCTCCCAAACCTGGAAAAATTCTGCAGACATTTCTAAAAACGGTGCTTCAAAGTCTTCTTCATACACAGATCTCCCTTCAAGGCCGAGAATCATTAACATTTGGCAGGCATTTCTAATGGCTCCCCTAGAGAAGGAGAAGCAAACAAAATGGTAAGTAATGCAAAACAAAACATAAAAAAAAAACTTTTGTGGAAGCTCATTTCACACTCAGTATAACTGCCAACTAACTTTTTACTATTCATCCATTGAAAAACAGTTACAGTCCACAGTGCATGAAATTCAGAATAGTCAATGTTTTTAAAATGCCAGAGGCTCTGAGGCTTTTGCCCACTGGGTGCAAATGCAGCAGATGTATTTGACAGATCTTATATTTCTAATACCAAAGGCATCTGCCATGTCCACCCCTGGTGAGAAATGATGACTTTTCCATTTAAAGATCAAGAACACAAACTTCATTTTATTTGAAAACTAAAGATAATTTATTAGATAATGCCATTTGTGACTTTTGGCTACCTGTCCACCACCTCTCCCTTCCTCTCCCGGGCAATCATGTCTAGCAGGGTTTGTCGGAGGTGGTCTCTGATGCAACCGTAGCGAACCACTTGATCCCTAAATATGATAAGGCCCAGGTTGTAGACGTTCTCCACGCTATTCTGCTGTACGTACACCCGATCCTGTGACACAGACACACAAAATGTCCCAAACAACATTAGAATGAACTGGAATTAACAGCAGCTGAGCTTAAATGTATATTTAAGCATATAAAATACAGCTGTTATGTGTAAAATATTTATATCTAACGCTCATATGTCTTACTGCATGACTGTATACTCACCATATACATCAGGATGTCTCTAATCATCACCATAGCTGTCTGGTGGTCATTCCAGGCCTGATTTAGGGTCTGGAGGAAGTTATTGTTTAATGAATTGAGAACATCTTCCCGTACCTTTGGACGAGACAGAAACACAGCCTTAGAACTCAAGCAGACACCTGTATTTGTATTTTGTTGCTCGTGCAGCATTTTAATGCGGGCCTTCTTTACTAGTCAGGCACACAACAGCTTGATAACAGTCACACTGCAGTGTGACTCAGCAAAGTAAACTAAATGTCTCAGTGGAGTAAGATTCTTAAGGGCACACTGACCTCTCCTTCCTTCTACTTCGGGGCAGAGGTAATATATTACGGCCTCTGCTCCCAATGTTACAGGCGACCAAGCTTTATAAATGCACCGACTTCTTCTTTTGCACATCCAGATCAAAAGTCAGAAGCAAAACCATAAATCTAAACGTGCACTATGCAAAGTCATGGCTTGCTTAAAAAAATCAACAACAAAAACAAACAAACAATGTACCCCATATTATATTCATCTGTTTTGCCACTTTGTAATGCTGCTTTCCCATCATATCAAATATTACATATATTACAAATCAAAGTGTGTGTGTGTGTTTATAAATGCTTTATTTAACTTTAACTTTCTTAAACACCAGCTGTAATTAAAGTATACCTTAAGTTATCAATTTCTGGCCTACATTAAAGAGCCAGAAGACTGCATATGGTCTCATCTAAACTTCAGATCTTAACAGGTTAACATTTGAAATAAATAGATAAACCACAAAAATGACCTTAAAAGCCAGGAGTGATTGTAGAAAATAAACATCTGAGACCGAATAGACATGCTCAATTGGACTTAAAGCTTATTTTCATCCCTTGTCTAGACAACGATGAATCACTGCTGAAAAAATACACATCTCCAAATCCTTCTCTCAATAATTCATAATAACATTAACTATTAGGCCCAAAACAATATATAACCCCCCCCCTCCCCGCAAAAAAACTAAACAAAGGCACTTCTGACTGAACCGCTCGACTGTCTTCCAAACTTAAGCTGAGTTGAGACGATGCTGCGTTCGTACCATTACAACTGTTTCTTTCAAAGCGATGCCTTTACCATTATAAGACAATAAAAACACACTCAGCTGTCAGAGAACTCGTCTTTGATCCATTACTTGTTGACATTTCCTGACTGCTCATTTACTAAGCCTGCCAAGCTGAGAATGTGCATTTAATTAAGCTGTAAAACCATCTGGCTGTTATTCAATAACATTGTGCTGAAATATTGCTCATTGTGTGTCTGCTCACTGTAAGCTGCAAAGAAGCATTTGCGACAGATCTCATGGACAGGCATAATTTGCCACTAATTATACATGCTACAAAAATACAAGCGACAGCTTAGGAACAATTATGCTTTCTCTAACTTATTAGAAGGAGTTTTAAGAAGGAATAAATCTCAGATAGCCCTCTTTTCTCCCACTTTTGTTTTTAAAAACAAGCTGCTTAGGATAATCTACTTCACTAACATTTTATTTTCAGTGGTAAAACAAACCAATTACATGTCCGATTTGAGAAAATGACTCCATCATCAAAAGCATCCTAAAGCTCTTCTATAACGCACAGGACAACGCCTGTTTTATGAAGGGCTTTCAGACAGATGTGCCTTCTCTCACAGCTGAAACCCCAGAATAAAACACCACTGAAGCCCCCCATCCTCAAACCTGGGCTCTTCCTTGCCTTCCAGCCACAGGAATGAGGCATCTGCTAAAAAAGAAAAAAAAAAGAAAAAAAAAAGGGGGGGGGGGGGGGGCATGAGTAAGGGGTTTTACAAATCTACCACAAGACTTAAGTAACAGCCTGTGGATTTATATTCTCCATCTTTCTGCTTATGTGCCTTTACAAGGCTGCTCATGAATGCAACCGGCTCATATTTTCTGGTTTTGCCTTTGTTGTTCAGTATGGCATGCAAGCCAAGCAAGGGAAAAAAGAAAAAAAGAAATCATAATATGAATCCTATGACAGTTTCTGTTTAGCACCAATCAGACTTTCAAGCATTTGAAAAACGGAACAGGAAACTATTCACAGGCCAGGTTAGGTTATTCTTTTGTGGAACAAACCGTCGCCAAAGAGCAACTACAGCTTCAATCTTTCTTTATGTAGATCAAATCCAGTCTACTTTAAATACCAGCACAGCATTGTGTAATACATACTAGCCCACCATACATGTGCTGCATGTATTACACACAGGAATGACAGACAGCTCAAATGAACTCTAAATATTTTAGTCAATCTGTCATCACTTGACTTCCAGCAACTGTTTTAGGCTGTGATCTCTGATGGCCTTACTTTGTTGATAAGGTGTTCGGTAACAACTTCACGCAGGCCGGTGTACAGCTTCTCTCCATGTTTATGAAGCACCATTGTGTAGGCGTTCCTATAAAGTTCCTCAAAACTCAGGCCGCTGTTGTTCTTCCTCTGAATTTCCTGGATGGCATTCTTCAGAAGGTCCCATATGTTGTTGACGTACTTCTCGTCCATCGTCATCTGCAAGAAGTAACAAGTAATGGGTTTCAACAGGACTATAACCAGTGATTAGTTGTGTCAACATGAAGAATCTGTGCATGAGAACATGTGCATACCACATCATGTTCTAGAAGATCAGTACATTTTGCTAGTAAGGGAGCTAAGACTCCATTCACACAGGCCTAGAAAGTGGTTGGTGACTGTCTGGTAACCACTGGTTGCCAGGGAAAAATGAATATTACCCAATTGGCTGTGAATGGTTGTTGGAGGTTGCCAGCTGTTGCTAGGAGAAACTGACTGCAAAGAGGTATAGCGTCTTTACCCAAAAAACCCTTGTGAATGCTTTGCTTCCCAGCAGGTTGCCACTTTGCTCATAGTTTGCATGTAATATGGCAACTTGTCTGCAAACACTGGCCAACTTTTTTCTTTTTTTCCCCCGTCCTGTTTGGCAGTGTAGCAATCAGAATTGTTGTCTGAAGGCCAAAAAATGACAAACAGATTTAATTTCACAAGTGAAGCATTGCAGCATTTGTTGTAATTGTCCACTTGATACTCATATTTAATTAGACCTTTATTAGGGTTTTTTGATTTTGGATTATCACAACCATAATGGACAAGACCAGGTGACAGAAAAGAAAAAGGAAAAAGTGAAGTCGGGGAGAAAGTTGACAGAAAGAGAGGGAGAGAAGAAGAGGGACAGAGAGAGAAAGGGAGAGAGCTAAATCAACACCTGTTGAGGGGGGAAAAACAGCAGAGAAACCACAGCAACAACCAACATATACATAAATAACAATGACAGTCACACAGCAGACACAGTACAGAGACCCCAGGGGGTTGCAGTGACAAGCCCGGAGGCTCTGTCTGCTAAACCAGAGCAGACTGAGCTCCGTGGCCAGAGACCCGAGACCCAACAGCACCCTACCCCCCAGTAAGGGCCCAACAGAGCCAGGGGGCCCACTGTGTGTGTGTGTGTGGGTGGGGCCCACACCTGAGATGTTCTAAGAGAGAGAAGAGAGGGAAGACAATGTTATCATCTAGGTCACCCAACAAGCAAACTGAAGGGGAGGCTGGAATGTTACACTTCAGAACCTTTGATAAGACTTCACATATCTGGAACCAAAACCTCTGAACAGGTGGACAGAACCAGCAATTGTAGATTGGGGTTTCTAGTCATTTTAGACATATCTGAGACCAAACGCTGTGATCAAAGCTGACTGATAGGTCGACCTCCCATTTAACAATAGAAAGGGATATCTACTTGGAGAGCGTAATGTATATTTGGAGGTTTTGAAATTAAGGAATTGCAATTGTTTGTAATTCGACTTGATTAGGCTTAAAATTCTTTTTTTACTTTGGATTTAATTTGCTGCTTATGAAATCTATAGATTTAATTTGCATTCTAAAAATGTATTCTTGTTAAATACTGTAAAACTAATCTGTCAAATGAAATAAAGTTTCCTTTGAATATATGTTCCAAGTATTTCATACAACTCAATCTAGGAAGTATTATCCATCCATTCTCTTCCGCTTATCCTTGTCAGGGTCACGGGGGGTCTGGAGCCTATCCGATCCCTTAGGGTGAGAGGCAGGGTACAGTCAGTCTGTCACAAATAGAGCCATCCGCACTCACATTCACACCTAATTTAATTACCAACCTAAACCCACTAACTGCATGTCTTTGTACTGTGGGAGGAAGCTGGAGTACCCGGAGAGAACCCACACAAACACAGGGAGAACGTGGAAACTCCACACAGAAAGACCCTGGCCTAATGGTGGAATTAAAGTCAGGACCTTCTTGCTGTGGCAACAGTGCTGACCAATGTGCCACCCCTTGGAAGTATCATATTATTGTTTTCTAGGATGTCACGGTTATTCCAGATGGATTTATGTTTACATGGAATTAGTAAAGACATTTTTAGAAATTCCCACCATGCTGTCAGAAAGGAGCTGATATTGATGCTTGAGCTAATGAACTGTAGGTCCGAAATCTCTATATTACTGCATAGTGCCTGTTCTGCGTCTAGCCACAGCTCATCTAAGAGGGTATGTTTTAACCATCTTGAGATGTACTGTAGGCCTGTTGGCCAATAAGCAGTGGTCCCAACTACTTGCTAGACAGTAGCTGAAGTTGAAAAAGTACAATTCAATCCAGAAACAGAAGATGTTTATCCTCAAAGTAAATAATGTGCCTTATGCTGAAACCAACGTGTTTTAAAAGGCATAACTATTAGTTAAAGTGGACGTCCTCTATTTCTGATTTGCATCACAGTTTTTCCAAGTTTCACTCCCACTAGCTGGTTAGAGAGGCTACGTTCACACTGCAGGTCTTAATGCTCAATTCCCATTTTTTGATCAAATCAGATTTTTTTGTCTGCTTGTTCACACTACAAATAAAATGTGACAGCAAACGCGCTCTAGTGTAAACCCTCAAAGAGGCCCGCACGCGCAAAAGAAGACGTCACACACAACGCGCTGTTTAGACCCAGACCAAACAGTATTGTTTGACTGATGGCCTTAATATAAAGACTTGTTTTGGACTTTACGTTTCCCAATTTTGTTTTAAATTATAAAGTTATTTTGTTATTTACATATGGCCTAATAATTATCCTTATTGCTGTTTTAGAGAGGAGCGGTGCTTCAAACGAAGTCAGAATCTGCAGATTATACAGTACAAATAAAATGTTCACGTTTCTCCAACGCTGTCTTCCCAACAGTTTCACTAACATCTACACTGGATGGCCAGGAAGCGTTCACGATGTCTTCTCCGGCGCTGATAATTGGCGTCTGTCTTGTGTCAGTGACGTAAAAGACGAATTTAATGCGAGATGACCATTCAAACAGCAGTCGCTTTCTAAAACATCAGGTATGTATCAGATTCAGTACCATATACAAAAGTGACCCAGGTCGGATTTGAAAACATCGGATTTCTGCTGTTCACACTGTCATACCATGATCGGATATGGGTCGCATAGGGTCAAAAAAGCCGGATTTGATGCGCTTTCGCCTGCAGTGTGAACGTAGCCTTAGTTACCAAGTGTTTGCAGACAAGTCGGTGCCTCCCATGCAAATTACTCGCAACCGTGGCAATCTGCCATTGACAGAGAGCATTCTCCCCTAGGCCTGCGTGACTGAGGCCTCATGTAGCATGGCAAAATGAACAACAGAGAATCAACTGTTCAAATCACATATAGATATTAAGAACATTTTGTTGATACTGATGTCCAAATTAATTATTTGATAACTCCTTATCTATTTTCTGTGCATTTAAAAAAATGGCTTTCATTATCTCTGAGTCAACGCACAGAGTAGGAAAAAGACTGACATGTGACTCATGTGTCACTGCCACAAGGCTGACGTCACTGTTTTGATATGTTCAACTGCAACAATTAGGATTTCATAAGCTTAGATTGAAATGACACTTTATTGTGGACACACACAGATGTGTTTATGTCCACCCCCATCCCAAAATTTTCTTTTCCGTGGATTCCACCTTCATTGTTGGTGCCCTGCACAGCAAACTGGAGGGCCTGCAAATGTCTGCTCGGAGCCTTGTGTTTATCCTGACCAAATTAAGTCACTTGAACACGAACAGGTCCTTTCTTACTCACAGATGTGTAATGTATATAATACCTGTATTAGTGGCATACGGATCTGGTCTGATGGATGATTAGCACTGGTAGTCACGTGGAACTGGCTCATGCTTCCAATCTCTATTCACGCCTATTATTCCAACAAGCTATGTTTATATTTGAATTGTTTGTGACTTGGTTGTGCTTCAACTACTAACATGAAAGTGGCTGTTTTCACATGTTTTTCTGCCAGCTCTGTTATTCTCAGTGTGTTTAAAGGAGGGAAAATAAGGTGACTACAAATGACAGCATTTGAGATAATTAAACAGAGATGAAACTGAGATTTAAAAAACGAAAACATTAAATAAAATACTTTGGCTCAGTAGTGATGCAGAATACATTTTGCAAAGTGTCAATCCTCAATCTTTGATTTCTTTTTTACTTCATTATTGAGTATAAGACACTAACAGAGCTTATTACTCCTCTAGAAAACTCTTTCTCATTAATAAATTTGCTCAGATCTGCAAATATTAAGATGATCATTTTTTCCCTGCTGTGTACACTGCCTATAAAAAAAAGCTTCAATCATAGGATAAATCTGCTTATTATAGCAAACTGCTCAGACTAGTAAGAAAACTGCAAGAGTAAAAAAGGATGCCTCTAAATTAAAAAAAAAAAGAATAAAAGACCCTAACATGAGGTACATTAAAAGCTCGAGGACGTGCTGCTCCCATTCCAACTGATTTAGAAACCATCACATTCCTGTAGCAACGATGAACACTAATGACTAAGCAGTTTTCATTCTTTTGAACACTGTGTTGTGGGTTAAACACCTCTCAGTTTCCTTAGAACCCTAACCTGGTATACTAATAAGGTAGTTGGAACAATTTTATTAGGTTAAAACCTTTCTCTCTCTCTTTCTTACTTAAACCCAAATTAACCCACCAAAATGATTTGTATAGTGAGAAAGCAGATATCACAAAGGGTAAAGGTGAGATATATAATATCTACCATGTCCTCTGAAAATTTGGCTCTGTCAAAACAATCTCATAGGCTGCTTTAAGTACTTGCATAAGCACTATGAGGAAAATGTAAAGTGAAAGAATGCAGGTCAGTGTCTATACACTAATATTAGGGTTAGTCATTGCATACACCAAGCAATTAATATTAAATATTTACGCATACATGGGCGTGGGTTTCAGTGCTTCTGAAGCTACCAGCCCCAGCTCTTATATTTTTGTTTTTTTTAAGGTTTCAGGTGTTATTTTAAACCAGGAGGAAAGGGGTTCTTTTGTTTGTTTTTTTACGTTACGCACTACAGATAGGATAAATAACCGTAAAGCAAGGACCTAGTTTAGCCCAGCTGTAAAGCATCATGATAACAAGAAATCTATAATCCAGTCTATAATTAAAATCTTTAAACTTACTCTAGACTCTTTGTGGGATTCCTAATTGCCAAAGACACGTTATCCAAAAGCAGAAAACATAACACATGCCACCCCTGTGCTGCTACTCAGCAGGCAAGCCCAAACACATGCACATCACGACGCTGGTTTGACAGCAGCTCTGACAGTTATCCTATCAAGACTGGGCCACGATCAGCGGGCCCATAGGCATATATGAAGGTGCCACTGAAGTAAAACTTCGTCACTAAGATCCATCAGCTACATGGATACTGTTGCTACGCTCTCATCAAGCCTTTACAGACAGGCTAATGCTTTATGAAAATTTAGGTCAGTTCAGAAAATAGATAATTCAGTGTCTCGCAGACAAAGGGAGTGCCATGTGAGCGAAGAATCGATTCCAACACCAAAACAGGTCCACAAAATCCACACAGGTATTAATTCAGAACCAAGAACTGGGTTAGCTCATTTTGGTTTTCATTAGCATCATGTAAAGCGGCCGTAACGCCGCTGAGGCTAAAGTACAGACCTCTGTCTGCACAAACGTCCGTTACATTTAGTGCTCAGTCATAAAGACATTATGCGTTTATATATATACATATATATACACACATAGACACATTTTAGAAGATGAGCAAAAATAAAATCAGTCAAAACAACAAGTGTCAAGACCCATGGCTAACGTTAGCATCGGCTACTTGGCTGATCATATCGGCTAGCTAATGCCTGGGAAGTTGTAAGACAGTTAAGCGACAGGGAAAATAAAAGTGATTTATAAAACTTATCACCGAGCTGGTATTATAAATGAGTTTCCATCTAACAGACCGACCAAGAGTGTGGAAGACTGGATATCTGACGGCTACACTTTGTTTACGGATAGTCAAGTCACCTCAGCTGGTTAGCCTATTAGCATTTAGCCCTTAGCGCAGACCACGGTAATCGAGTCCGCGACCGTCGGACGAGCAAAGCCCCTACTGCGGCGTGCACTTACAGGAAAGGCCCGTATCCTCATTTTGGTGTCCTTCTTGGTGCCGCCTTTGCTGAGATTGGACATGGTTGCCTCGTCCGTGGGCTCCGTATTCACATGAAAGTGTTGTCCAGGGAGGACTGGGCCGACTACTGGTTTATGGAGCAGCCGACGAGCTTTCACCCGACCTCGTAGCTCCGGGTCCCGGCACCACAAGTTTATTGTTGACTGCCAAACACCAAATCCGACAGTTCTTCATACAGCAATGGCGGACTACCTGCAGTTCTCATTGCGCAGAGCTCACGCACTCCAAATCACGCGATGATTCAATTAGTACGAGCGTTTTCTCAACTTTGCTTTGTTTTGAGCTCGTAAATTGCTGATTTTTAAT
Organism: Neolamprologus brichardi; assembly: GCF_056152115.1. Taxonomy (NCBI): domain Eukaryota; kingdom Metazoa; phylum Chordata; class Actinopteri; order Cichliformes; family Cichlidae; genus Neolamprologus; species Neolamprologus brichardi. The sequence goes on along the minus strand of NC_142117.1, from coordinate 13,012,417 downwards.
TTTAGAGCATGCATTTAACTGCTACACAGTACTACTGTAGTTTGTTTACTCTACTTTACCAGTGTGATACTAAAGTGAAGTACAGGCGCAGTAATAAAGTAATAAATAATTTTCAGCCACTGTAATTGTTTTGCCTGACATTGTATACATAAAATAGATCACTTTATGAAATAGTATGTATTATTGAAGATACATATAAGTATATATCACGGACACTGCGCTATCATAAGGGCCTAATAGACATGAGTTAAGTAGGCCTCTTTTAGGCCTACTTAACTACCTGTTCCCAAAAGTCAATAATTTGCTGTTAAAATTATTTTGTTATTATTTATTTATTTAATTAGGTTTGTGATGCTTTGTAAGATGTGACGGATGCATTTGTGCTGTGATCTGAAGTCTACAGTAGCTGCATGGGTCTTTCCTGGACCTCTAAGTCTAAGACTCGCCTGTCTCATATTCATGAAAGGTGACCTATGATGTTCTTTCCTTATTCTGTCATATATGCACTATTGGGTGATTCTCATAATTCCCAACGCTCAGGGTTCAGTCTGCTCCAAGCCTTTCTGACAGCTTTTTCAGTGCATGGCCTGTATAATGACACAGAGAGCAGCTATCTCCCAGGAAGACAGCCCCACACACCTATTGTTCCTTTAAAAATATTTTATTTGGCTCAATAAGGAAAGCCCATCATAAAAATGTTGTTTTAAAGCAATCTGCTTATGTCAATTCCATTAATAAAAATATAATATGTCCCCTTTAATCAAATTTTGCTTTCTACTATCGATACAGAGTTGTGGTCAGAAGTTTACACACACTCATCATTGGTATAATTTTCATGTGATTTTGGGCTTTTAATGATTTATTTGAACTGCTATTTTTCCAGGGTGCAATGATTGCACAGCATTCACCTTTAATCAATTAAAAAAAAACAAGAATTGGGGTGTACAAGTTTGGATTTATTTTGGATTTTTCTTAAAAAGAATAAATCCTTTCTTAAATATATACATACACCATCTTAAACCTTTTCATAACTGGTAGTGCAATTCTACAATTGATTTTAACTTGCCAGTGCTGAGGCCTATTAAATTCTCATTAGGGGTCACAATTGGCTAAAACTAGTAGTTTCAGTTTGCCAGCATATAAAGGATTTATTTTACAGCAGTCACTGGATTGACCAATAGTCAGAACAATGGGGAAGTCCAAGGACTTCAGAGACGATCTAAGAAGGAGAATTACAAAAGTAAGAATGTCTCTTTGAATCATTTCTAAACAACTGAGGATTCCAAGATCATCATTTAAACACTTGCACATCTGTACAAGTTATTCAGATATGTCATGACTTTGCCGAGATCTGCAGGAAGACCCAAACCCCTCAGATGGTCAGGAACCCAGAAACCACAAGGTTTAAGCCTGTCATGAACTGGAAACTGCTGGAACACCAGCATCACTGTCCACCGTAAAGCAGCTTGTACATCACCAAGGACTGATAGAGTGCTGACCGTGAAAGAAGTCCCTGCTACAAAATCAAAATCACTTGAGTGAAATTTGCAGCTGCTCACATGGACGAGCCAAATGTCTACTGCAGAAAAGCTCTATGGACAGATGAGATAAATACTGAGCCGTCTCGCTTGAAGAGTTGTCATATATACAGCCAGACGTTTGCCAGAAACTTGTTGATGGCAAAAGTTGAGGCGCAACTTGCAAAAGAACATTAAACCAAATATTAGTGGGGTACATGTATATGTTTGAGTCTGTATATATACTTTTGAGAAAATCCAAAGTCAATTCAAGCTTCAACACCAAATTTTTCATTTTCTTTTTAAAGTTATTAAAGATATTTGTTGTACAGTCATTCAACAGTTAAGATAAATCATAAAAAGACCCAGATTTACCATGACATTTATGCCCATGATGAGTCTATGAAAGCTTCTGACCACAACTCTATACTGGAATATCTTCAACTAGGGGTTGATAACATATAATTTAAATGTAATTTCCCATTATAAAAGTATAGCTGTATGAACAAGCTATATAATTTCTATTTAAACTAATGTAAAAACAGGAGAAATGCTAACTACTTTAGGGGTAGATTTTTGTCCTAGGAACCCCTCCGAAATATGTTAGCCTAGCCATGCTTAACCATGAGTACATGTGGCACAGGTCAACAGGAACAGCAAAGATGCCTCTGTGACGACTAAATCCGTGTTGCCAGATACAAATACACAGTTCCAGACAACATAATACACAGTGCAGCATGTGGTGTGCACACACATTTAGAAAGGACAACCGAGAAGCCTTTCACCAGATTTATTTCAAGAAAAAAAAAGGATTTAAAATGTTGCACATTTGTCTACTTCTGAAAATTGTCCTTGTTCAACACGAAGAACAAGATCACCAGCACTCAGAACTCAATGAAACAAATAATTAACAGATGAATATCCTGGATTTATTGGCCAGTATAAGCATCATTTATACATTTCAGATTTGCCTGGGTTATATATTATACGTATATCCCAAACAAAGATATAATTTTCTTTCATCCCCTCTGTTAAAGTCTGAGCTTAGGGTTGTTCAAAAATGGCTTAGCAAAAAAAAGAAAAAAGAAAAAAGAAAGAAAGAAAAGGAGAACAGAAGGCAACCACTTTAAACACATTACAGAACTGGAAAAAAAAAAGTCCCATTGTAAATAATGACAGACGATCAAGAAACGTTTTCTTTTGAAACTCTTGATATTTACAGCAATTATATTTTTGCCACTTTTAACAATTATGTCACAGGTGATTGTTACGATGACGTTACGTCACAGGTTCGAGTCCCGCTGCTCTGTGATGATGGGAAATCGATTGCGTTCACAATCCATTGACAAGCTGTCATGACGTAGCGGGAAAAGTCAAATATGAACACAGCCCTCGTCGACACTCCAACATTAGAGAACAAAAATATTTTAAGTTCTGTCTGTTTTTTTTTTTCTTTTTTCTTGTGGTGTTTTTATGTTTTCTTTTTCTTTTTCACTTTGCAGCTTGCCAAGAAAGTAGAAAATGTTTGCTTGGCACATTTAGCCCTGACTCTCTAAAACAAACAAACAAAAAGGACAGATACACAATCGTGATAGAAAACTGAAGCATTTTAGGATTAAAATTGTCACACTCCATTGATTTGTGTTTCTTTTCTAAATGGAAACATCATGATCTAACACTTAAAAGGCTTTGGCAACTCAGACCTAAAGCAATAATTTAACAAGAGGCATAGGTATTTACATAGGAATCTATGCACTGTCACAGAGGCAGACAATTTATATTGCACATGGAAAAAAAAAGACAAGTACATGTGAAACGTTGGTTTTGAAATAACTGAAAAATAAAACAAAAAAAAAGAGAGTTCAAGAAAGAGAGAGTGGTTCTTATACAGACACGTCTGTACGCCCTTTAGAAGCTTTGCAGCAAAACTATCTCGTCCACGGCAGATCAAGCACTTCCATCGAGCGAGCGCTGATGCATATCCCAATCTTGGTTTCACACATACATCACACCACTTTTAGAGGCGATTAACCTTCCTCACTAATGGCTCCTCACTAATTGTCTTCAAAAGGATCCCATGAGGGTTCATAAGGTACTTTTCAAAGAGAAATCCTACATTGGTAACCTGCGATTTGAAAAAAAAATGAAAAGAAGCTTTCATCTTCTTCCATTAACATTATCGGGGCAGCATAAAAGGAAAGGGGGGAGAAGTAGGAAGAAATTCTGGTAGATCACTCGAGGTTTGTGTCAGCCTCGTTTCTGTGAACACCGCCTCTGTAGAGCTACACCAAACATTTCTCTCTTGCTCTTAACTACCTCTCTCTCACCCACGTACACGCTCGTGCCCATCCACACATTCGCTCATCCCCCGCCCCCTCCCCGTGCAGCCCACGTGCAATGGTGTCCACTTTCCCTTTGTAACTATTCAGCGGTTTTCCTCACACTGCTCTGCAGCATTTCCTACTTTAAGCATCGTAAGGTAAAACTGAGCAATAGCGTACTGTAACATAAAACTCCAGTCAGGTTTTCTATGAGGCACAAGCTGAGAACATAACTTTCTGACGCTTACTTTGGAGTGCAGCAATAGTGAACTGCTGGATGGTTCCAAGAAAGAGTAATTTTGTGATGGCTACATCTCTAGTTCCTTTAAAAAAGAAGAAAAAAAAAACAATCTGGATGCACTGAGAACTGAACAAAACGCTTTTATGTCTGACTGGGACACCCGAGGGTGGCTGTGCAGATAAAAGAGAAAGAAGTGAAATGACGATTGTGACATCTGAGGTTCTTCACACGGGTATTTCACAGATATACATCTTCTCAGCTGATCATTCAGTCAAACACGTCGATACTCACGCTATCTCTATAACAAATATACAACATACATACTAAACAGACTCTTTATTTCAATTTTTATATATTAAAAGCTCTAAGAAAGGCAGCAAAGATGCGCAATAAGGCAGATCCATATGACACACTCGATGACACACTCTACTCTGGCACATTTGCACTTACAGATGAGATGGATCTTTTAAAGGGATTTGGTTACTCTTTACCTAAAGTGGGTTCATGAGGAAGTTAGTTAAGAACAGAAAAAAGAAGAAAGAAAAGAAAATGACCTAAATGAAGAGGAAATGTGACAGATGGAGGATGGCGAGAAGAATAAAGTGGGAGTCTTTTTAGTTAAGTGAAGGGTCAGGGATCAGTGACTATGTCATTAATAAGTGATTGTCAAATTGTCCCCTAAACACCTAAAAAAGCAAGAAGTGAATCACTAAAAAGAAACAAAAACTCCCCGTGCGTCTTTATGGTCATGAATTTATTATTACACATATCCTGAAAAGCTGTAACTAAAATGTTTTGAGACAGAGTGGAGATGGAAATGGAGTGCATTCATTTCTTAGTTAATGGAAAAAAAATAAACACTGACCCAGATAAAAGGAATAAAACATGAGGTGTCCATACAGCATGCATTCATAAGCATCAGGTGAGGGCTATGGCAGCTGCTTTAAATCAATATAAGCTTTTATGACACATTTTACAGAAACTATAGCACTTTCATCTCACTGTTACATGTTGAAGTAGTCTCTGCTGTCACAATGAATCTTTCCCCCCCCCCTTGATCTTGAGACAGTATGTGCATGTACATATGTGTCAGTGTAGCTGTGTGTTTTTACAATCTTAATCAGGATCAGTACTGTATGAATGAGCTTGTGACTAGTGGTAAAAACCTATTATCCCGGTATAGCTGCTGAAATAGACAAAGTCACCACCTTCTGCCATCTTCAGCCGGAGACGTGTGGCTCCAGCACTCGTTTCAGATCGCTCGTCTGATTCAGTTTGAAACTTTTGTCCCGTCCTGTCTGGCCTCCTAAGCATCTAAGTGGTTGACAGCAGAGAGAGACCCGTGACTCTTAGGTCACTAAAAAGGTATTCTCAGCCTCTTACGGGACCACGGAAAACTCGACGAAAACCGTCCGCGGCCTGCTGCCGTCACTGACCCCTCCCTCCTTCTGTGTCGTCGAGGCAGCCGTTGAGGCAGTGGTCGTCACTCCCGAAAGCGCCCTGGGCCTGCAGCAGCTCGTATTCCTGGTCCAGGAAGTCGAGGCTGTTGTTGCTAGGCAACCCACGGATGGTGAACTTATGGGACACTTTGGTCCACTGCTCACGGTTAGCCGCCACCCTCTCGTACAGCTCGGTGGCCCCGGGAAACAGTTCAGACAGCAGCCTGAGAAGACAGGAGGCAGCAGGTGGTGTTAATTTTAGGCCTACACACGATTGCTAATGAAGAGTCCTCAATGTCCCAGTCTGAGAGTTTGTTCAATTAATGCCACTCTAAATGAAATGGATTAATCATTCATATAATTATTGTTTTAATTTTATTTATTTAGCGTCATGTAATGATTTGAACCATGCTATCGGGTATTTAATCATCCAGTAACTGGCATTTTGATTTTTCACAGGTTGCAGTCACAGCACATTATGAGAATAAACTGTATATATAGACAATGTTAGTGGCCAAAGTGATGTCAATCACTGGTTTTTGAAGTCCTGTTTTCAAGCTTCCACTTTAAGCATTATGTGTTTGTTTGGTTGCTTTTTCAATAACCTCGGACTGAGAATCTGAGGATCATGTGTGCTCAAATGGTAGCAACCACAGGTGGTATAAAAGTCGTCACCCTTTGGTTTTTCAAATCCTGTTCTGAAACCTCAAGATGAGCGTTTGCCATCGCCATCTTCATTGATGATGACTTGTGTCATTAGCTAACGAGTGTGTGGTTCATGCCACCTCCACTTTGAAACGTAACATGAACAAGATTTACATAACAGACTTCATTTGTTATTCAATGAGAACAAAAACGAGTTACCAAGCCCATAAAATCAGCAGAAAAGTGTTTCAAGAGGTCAAGATAGAAAGCTGATTTCCAACACACTTCTATTAGCACGGAAATCGTTTTGCAACCAAAACGAAACCCATCTGGTGGCCTTCAGATAAAATGCAGCTTTAACCTCCAAAGACCCGAACTCTTCCATGACATGCATTTTGAATTTGTCTTTGATATTTGGGCATATTGGGACCCGATGAATGTAAAATCAGGTTAAAATTTTTTTTTAACCTGATTTTTGTTTCTAAGAAAAACGAAAGCCACAGATTAGGATATTTGTTTCAAATTTCGATAGAACAGTAGCAGTATAATGTCCTCATAAGTGGATATCAGGCCACTGTAGCGCAAAATTTAGTATTTTGGTCTAAATAACCCAAAATGTGATGTCCACATATGTGGACGCCAGGTCCTAGGAGGTTAAGCCACTAGGCACACTCTTCTGACCTAGAAGCTACATCCATGCTTTATTCTATCTGTCTTAGTGACTTTTCAGTCACGAAGTAGTCCTGCTTCATTGTTTATTTCACTCTTATAAAGACCCCGACCGGTCACAAAAGAGATGGCTGCCCCTCCCCTGAGCCTGCAGGGGAGTTCTTAGTACTCGCTCATGGGGATCGTCTGATTGTTGGAGTTTCTGCTGTACATTGTAGTGTCTTTATGTTGAGGAAAAGTGCCTTGAAGTAACGGTTGTTGTGATTTGGCACTATATAAATATACATATATCAACTGAATTGAACTCCTGCGACCATAATTTACAAATAAATATCATGCTGTATTCAACAAAACTTGAAATGAAACAGCAGAGTCGCCTCCCCTGCAGGCCATTAGAAGGAATGGCAGGTATAAGGCTGGCTTCACTTTTCAGACGTATTTCTCTATGATTATCAATGTATTGCAAATGTGATGCACTTGCTTATTTAAATTTACTGAATTTAATTAACATTAATTTCAAACTGTTAATTTCGACATAATGAATTTATCTACCTTTATCTGTTCTTGCTCCTTTAAATGAGTTACTTAGATGCTCAAATGTCCACCAGTTAGTTTTAAAAGTTTCAACCGCAGTAAAAACAGTGCTGATGAGAGTGAATGCCAAAACAATCAGCCAAAAGACTCCAGAATCAGGGGATAATTTGTGCATAATCCACAGTTTTGTTTTAAGCACATAGAGCAACGTTTCAAACTAAATCCTTTGTGTTATAAAAGGACCAAAACAGGTCCAATAATAATGAGTCCGTGCTGCTTTCAGGTTTTGTACGCACTTGTAGATCGGCATGGCGATATGCTCCATGAAGCTGATCTGCAGTTCCGGTATGTACGCTTTCTCTCTGTCCATCATCTCACTGGGCCTGTTACCCATGGCTTTTTCCTGCAAACACACACGCGCAACGTTAAGCTATGATTAATGACCTCAGTCAGGCGTACAATAACACACTTTCACCACATGTTACTATTTTCACATGTCATTTAGCAGTTAGCGTACACTAAAACATACCAGATCTCCTTGAGAGAAGAACTCTTTATAAATCAGCTCCTGTAGGAACATAGCAGCAGATATTTGAAAGTCTTAACATGTGTCATATTTATAGAGACATCGTTATGTATGAAATTTAGTTTATTTGTCTTTTATGCAAACGTTTTATGCTGTTACCTGCCATAAACTGCAAGTCACTTCTATTAAAGCTCAATATTTGGTGTGATTGGGGTTTTTCCACTGATAGAAATGTGTTCTCTTGCTATTGAGATGATAATGTATCAACTGAGCACAGTAAAAGCCAATAAAGTCTTCCACAGAAATGTGCTATTGGTTTTGAAAACAAGGATTTACAGTTTATTTGCTTTAGGTGTTTGGAGATTGAGGGTGGAGGATTTGGGGCAAGGTTTACGGGTTTGGTGGTGGAAAGGGGGCAGGCCAAGATTAAACATAATCCTAAAATGGAGTGCGGTTTCTCAGAATAGAAAATAATGGAATACAGCTCAAAGGTTGTTTCCAGCTGTACAGCTTTGCATCTCATAATCTCCAATGTCCTAGAAATGGGTCAGTTTCACTGTACAAACACTGTTAATTAGAAATCTTTAGTCGTGTTGCTAAAAGATGAAACAGAAACTTCTTTCTCCTGCAAATCAGCAAACGCAGCATGAACCCGATCACACTAAAGCCTTTTCTATTTTCTTCTTACTTAGAATAAACTGCTACAGTGAGCAGTTTACTAGGTCAAAATAATTACAGCTATTAGTTCCACTAAGCTTTTGGAATTTGTACTGCAGTAATACTGAAATATTAATAGTCTTAACTGAATTAAACACATTAATACAACATTTTTGCTACAAATGGCAAGATCTAGTAAGTATGTGGTAATGTTTCTCATATACTGGTGCAGAACACAAACTGACAGCAATTTTGCGTGTGGTTTTCCAGCCCTTGGTTTGGTCTGACAGGTCACACGAAGTCATCAACAGGCACAGAAGCAGGGAGTGGTGGGTACGGCTTTTTGGATTGTATCCATCTGAAAAACACACAAAACGCATCGCTCCGCGTTAACAGCATTTCAAGCAATGTTGCCGCCTTTCGTCTCAGAGGAAAATCACACAATTCCGAAGCAAAAGTGCTTCAAACTCATTGCATAAAGTTCATTTTAGTCTCCAATATGCAAAATGATAGAAGTGACAATAAAAGAAGGTCACAACAGGATGTTAGATAAGCAGACTTTGTGTGTTTGGTAGGAAGAAATGATTTTCCAGTGCCTATTAACACTCTACACATTCATTCAGTATTCTACTCCATGATTGACAAGTCACCTATTCTAGAGTGTGAGAAAGTTGCTAACTCATTTAGTGGTTTTTAATGTCCTTGGATTGCTTTAACGGCTCGAAATTGTTTCCACGGAGGAGACATCCACTCAGGATAACTTATAATTGGTTGCATTCAAGCGTAACAAACCACTGGCCTGGAGGTTACAGCCAATTACATTACATAAGAGTGTAAGCAACTGTCTTTTCTAAAGGGTAAATAGTCCAATGAAAGTGGAGGATTATTAAGAATGTCAGAGCTGAATGTTGCAAGCGTGAACTCAGATCTCTGCAAAATGAGTCAGTTCATGAAAAAGAAGCAAGTCATAGTGCAGAGGAAAATGGGTTGTCTGTCTGTCTATGAGTGATCATTCGGCTCAGCGATGCATAATTGTACTGAAACGGTGAATTTCTAATGTTCTATAATGTTTCGTCTCCCTTGTGAAATCAGGCCACTTTAATCTAAGGAGAAGTAAAAAGAAATATTGCTTTGCTTTCAGTGTGAATCGACAATCAGAACCGAGCCTCCTGGAGCTGTTCACGGGTGTGAGTCTAAAGCAACTGCAGAGACGTGGCTGTGCATACTGAACATGTGACATGTACCATCAGACATCTTCTGCAGATCCTTGAAAATGCGAAGGTGGTGAGCAAGGTCCGTGGCCAGAATTATGTCTCTCATTAAATCCAACATGCGCTGGTAGTCCTAGAGACATAAAAAATAATCGTTAGCTTGCAAAGGCGGTGATAGAAGCAAATGAAATACATGAAATCAGCGAGAGACTGAGAGAGAGAGAAAAAAGAAAGTTGTTGAAATGCACGAATGGAGAGAGGGTTTGATAATTCACCTTCCTGGAGAACTTCTCAAAGATGTTGCAGCCATGAGTGTTCAGAATAGCGATGGCCTGGGCAAAGTGATGTCTCTGGCGTGGCGAATAAAGCATAATGACGAAACGTGTTAGAAAACGGTGACTCTAAAGTGACTAATGCTGCAATGCAAAAGGCAAAAACCAATTTAAATTCCTCACATTGCCTCATCGCTGCTGCAAAAAAATGTCAAGATTGATTTTGGCCACTAGATGTCCTAGCAGAACACTACATTAGCAGCTCTCAGATAATGGCATTCATTAACTATGAAGGAGCAAGCCTATACCAGTAATCGCACAATCTTATCGTCTCTGTCATAGGAAATAAAGATTTACACAGTCAGTGCGAAAACTTTGAGAGACTTTACCTCCATCACAGATCCCTCTGAGCTGTAGAGAGCAGCCAGCACAGATTGCTGGAAACATAACAGACACACATTGGAAACACAATCCTTTTAGCATGCGCGGCACATTGATTCAAATCAACATCCTCCAATAAAATATAGCAGTGTTTTCTCTTTAACAGGAGATGGCAGCTCTCAATTGAAAAAAATAAATAAATATATATATATATATACAGAAGCTTATCAATGATGGATTAGTTTTGTCTTATAATGTGTGTCTGATTTAGGTTTGTGCCTGATTAGAGTGTAGCAGGGCGACACGCTTCTAATCACCTCGTGATTAGACCCTGATAAAACCGTGCAACCCTCGCTATTACCCGGGATGCTTCATCTCGAGCATTTAAAGCAAAATTTTCAACATTATCATAACTCTCACTGTTGTTGTCATGTTAAAAGAAATAGTTTGTGCGTTCCTTCCTGGCTTTTGTCAGGCGGGGAAAATGATTCACAAATAACATCCCCCTAACGTTTGCTTTTTAATTTATTCATATGTTTTTTTTCTTTTTTCATTTACAGTAAACAATACATACTAATACAATATTGTTAATGCAGTAACCACTATCATTTACTGCAATATCTTCTCTTCTTCTGTCTCTTATCTCCTCTTATTGTGTTCCTTCTCTCTCAGTCTCATCTGAGTGGTTAGTATCTGGGCAGAGTGGATCCTCTGGGGATCCTCAGGAGCGGGCGGTTTGGGAAGGCAGGCCAGGTCACTGTTCCTATCCTCTTAAATACACGCTCTGTATTTGAGAGGATAGGAAGCCCAAATAAACAGGCCAAATAAGTGGAAAGATACCACAGTATATACTATAATAATAGATATAAGTTAAAATTACTGAACTCATATATCCAAAAAGGAAAAATGCCAAAGACAAACACAGCTTCACCGGCATAAAATTATATTTTTGTGGCACCAAGGTGATTCCTAAAGAGGACACATCAATGCATCTGGCCTTTTGCTCATCCATCTATCCATCTCTTTATCTCAATGGATCATCTATCAGTCATGGATTGGTTTTCACGGAGCCCAGACCTCAACATTATTGAAGCAGAGTGGGATCATCTTGACAGAAACATCCAAAGAAGAGCTTTAAATGTCCTTTAAGAAGCCTGAAGAACTATTCTTGAAGACGACTAAAAGAAATGAAAAGACTAAGAGAGTTCATGGTACCACACTGCTACCTATTTTTTGTTACCTTCCTTGTGGGTTTGTATATATTTAGCTGTCATTTGTATGATTATTTTCCTTGCTCTAATTAGTATTTCGTTTTCTATTTATCAAATAGCTGCTTTAGTTGAATTCACCGTGTTTAAGAGTTCAGAAGCCTCGTCTGTTTGTGGTTTCCTTTTAGGATTTATTCATTTTTATTCACATGTTTTATTCCTTATTAAGATGCCAAGTTTTCAGTTTTTATTAGTTTTTATTTTTACCGTTGACGTTGCTTTTAGTTCACGTTTCACGTTCACCTTTCTACGTTCCTCCGTCTCGTCCGCCGATCTTCCCTCCGTGTCAGGCTCATTCTATTCCATCCATTGTGTTGTGTTGTGTCACACTTCCTGTTTTCTGTGTCTTGTGATGTGTTTACTTCCCCATTTTATTATATTTGTTGGCTTCAGCTGTGTTAGTACCTGCTACCGCTCCTCTCTATATCAGGTGTGTCTCTGCCTCCCTCTGTTAATTGCAGTTGCTCGGAGCTTCCCTGTATCTCCTAGTGTTTTTGGATTACTTGTTCATTTCCCTGGTTTGTTTACTTATTATTGTGTTTATTTTCCCTATATCAGCTTTTGGACTGAATAGAAGATTAATAACATAATGGACTTTTTGTCTGCCCTGCTTAGAGCTTTGTTTATTTTCCTATTTTTTTGTATCATTCCTACTGCTTTCTAATAAAACCAAAGCAAAGTATGTGCTCTCACCGAGGCCACTTGGAAAGAGTTGTTGGTGCCACGGTGGTCCAGATCATGGCACATACAGGACACAAAGAGCGCTAATATTTCAATATCCCTAGAAGACAGCAGGCATAGGAGAATCATTTTAAATACAAATGATATAAAACGTGATTATAAAGTCTTTTGAGACTTGTGTACTCACTCGAGGTAGTTGGACAGCCCTAGGTTTTTGTAGAGCAGGTAGCAGAAGTGTGAGACGGAGAAAGCGTGCATCCAGTTGTGGTAGGGAGGGTCTCTGTAGCCTTTCTTCACCATCAGACAGAACCTGGCACCAAGGCAGCAGTTTAAAAACACTCTCATGACTTGTTTTTCCCAACATGTAACTCAGTGGTAGCCCCGGAAATTCTCATTCACAACCCATCTCTCCATCAGCTTTAAAAAAAACAAACCTGATTGAAGATTTTGCTACAAGCTTACAACGTAATAATACTTAACAATGTAGCCAGAGAATCATTAATAAATAAAGTAAATATTCTTTATTTAAACAGCTGATGGAAAATGATTTAAAGCACAGGCTCTTATACACAGCATATAAATTGATGGATGTCAGACCTGGCGAGCGTGTGCATGTCGATCTTATAGGTGTTGATGAAACCCATGTCTTCAAACATGCTGAGAACGCACTGCAGACACACAACAGGAGAAGTTACATCAGATTTTGTTCTCTTTAAATCTTTGTGCTGATGGCATTCAGACACACACTCTCTCTCTCTGCTTCTTACCATCGGCGTGGTGTCATCGGGAAGGGAGCGCGGCGTGCACGTGAACTCTGCGAAGCACGGGTCAATCTCGTTCACCGGGTCGATGCCAGATACCAGCAGCTTAGTCACCTCTTCCTCTGAAACCTGCCACAGACTCATACTGAATCATACTGAGTAAATAGCATGGACGCTGTCAGTAAATGCTGCACGTCGCTGTGCGAGAGTGAGTTTGTGCGATGAAGAGATGTGATTTTACCTTCATATGGTACATCATCATTTCATTGGCCAGATGGGATCTGAACTGAGCCTCGTGGACTCTCTTGTAGAGCAGAGACTGGAGGAAGAAACGGCACATTAAAACGTTGCTAATTCATTTTTAGTAAATGGTAAAAATGGTAAATGGCTTGTATTTGTATAGAGCTTTTACTAGTCCCCTAAGGACCCCAAAGCGCTTTACACACTCAGTCATCCACCCATTCACACACACATTCACACACTGGTGGAGGCAAGCTACAGAAGACTGACAGAAGCGAGTAGTAAGAATGAATTCATTATATTATCATGATAACTGGATAAACGGCCAAGACAAACAGAAAGAAAGAAATTAAATTAGATGTTTGTGATATAAAGTAATAAAGTTCAGTAAAATATTATGTTATCAGGATCTCCTACTTATGATCGATCTTCCAGCTGGAACCATATTTTGCTTTTCATAGTACCACTGACTACATGCTAGTGAGAGATGAAGTTCTATTTTATTTTGAAAGTATGTTTGTGGGTGGCTATGGGACAGAAGGTAGAGCAGGTTAGTGGTTCGATTCTCCCTGTCTTTATGGTCTTTTACAGAGTTTCCTCCAATGCATCCACTGATATAAAATCATTTATGCATAGAAAAAAGTAAGTGTGTGGATGAGGCATGTAGTAAAAAATGCTTTGAGTGCTCAGATACAGTAGAAATGCACTAAATAAGTGGCATTTACCATCTTTGGATGCACTGAAGCAAAAAAAAAAATATCAGGTTACCAGTTTTCCTAAATTATGTGATTGTTATGGTTAACAAGAGGTATGATGTCATTGATAAAAAGATAAATTATCCAGATTTTTATTTTGGCCTTTCGTTCACACACAAAAAGCATTTTGATCTCTGAAAACTGACATACAGGAAACAAACATTAAGGCACAAGAGCCACTATAAACATATGTTGCAGAAAATTATATTTGATTTTCAGCTTTTGCTCCTGCTTCTAAGACATGCGCCCGATTTTTGATGTCAGACTGTGCGCCGTGTTATTGTTTGTAGGCCTCTGAGTGGCCAACATTTCTATATGATCAGGATTTTATCGCAACCTGTTGCTTGGGCATGATCTCGTTTTGCATTTTCATGTGGACAAAACAGTGGTTGTATGGATTTTTTTTCTTTAATGACAGTGAAAAAAACCCTAAAACCGTGTACGTGTGGATGTAGCCCAACTTCTATGGCTGAAAAACATGTTTAGCTGCTTTGAAGGAAACTCTTAATCCTCTTCAGCTTTCAGTTTGCCAACCTTCGTGTCTGCTCTTCTTGCGCCTCTCTGTTTGTTTTCTGAGTTTTGGCACTTTTCAGTTTTTCCCCGTTTGTTTTTCCTCACTTGGACTTTCGTATTTTGTTTGGGCTTTTGTCGGATTACCCGGAATATTCTTCACTGCCTTTTTCCAAGCACATCGAAGCCATTTTCAGTTGTCTCACCAGTTTGTGATTGCACACATATTATGTTTGTTACTGCTTTTACATTCACATTCAAATGGTAAACCTGTGATTCATGATTAACAAGCATGTTTTAATTTTCGTGGGCTTTTCACAGCCCTACGTCTGGCCCCCGCTTTACCCTTTAGTACACGAGGGAGCTTTTTACAACCTTGAGAGTACTCTACAGCATGATACTGGGTGAGATCTGATGAATAATATATCTGGCTGTGCTTTAAATCATTAATTAGTGGCCTCGAAAGCAATTATTTCTTTTCTATCAAATATGTTTATAGTTTGTTGATAACCTATTAAGTACCAGCAGTCATTCAGAGGTCACACTCTGCAGGAGCTACTCAACATGAAGTGACTCTGTTTATTAGAACGGGAAGACATTTTCTTTTATCTGAGATCAGGGTGGTGAAGGATGAAAAAGACAATATTTCAACAGATTTTGTGGGCGATAACAAATATATCTCTCCTTGTTTGTTCATCTCTATTATCACAGACGTGATCGTCTTCATAATCGTCTCTGTGAGCCGCGCACAGCTGTTCAGCTGGAAGTATGTTAATAAGTTCAGTTTGCAGCAATCATAAAATGCCAATGAACTGCACCACAAAAGCCGCTCACTTCCATCTGACTGAATCTCCTTAAATTTCCCTTGAGACTTTCCTCTCCTCTGCCTCGACTGAGCATTTCACTCCCGCTGAGCTGATCTCATCTCGCCAGGACGGGATCAATCTTTCTGACATCGTCAACTATTTTGGGGAGAGACTCCTAATGATGGATATACTGTAAATACTAAACTCACTTATATTTGCATCATTATAAGGATGCATGGAACTTGCAGAGATTACATTATTTAAAAATGAAGCTGACTTATTGACCGAGAGAGTCAGTGTGTATGAAGATGAATTGTGTAGCAGTCTGGATTTATTCACTGCTGCTCACAGAGATAATAAGAGGAAGTTTGGAAAGTGAGAAGTTATAAAATAATAGTTACTGGAATTAAATTATTTCTGCTCACATGCTCATGTATGTGTGTTACTTTTTAACAACTTAGTCTCTTTGATTAAAGGGAGTTAGAAGAGACTCACATGGGCAATGCTGATGCCACAGTAGATCGAGAAAGCTGTCGCCAAATCCTCATCGAAGCGGTTGAACCACGGCCCATTCATCTTATTCACCAACTCAGCGACGCCGATGACTTCTGGAAAACGGAAGATTTAAAGAGGAAAGGGGCGAGGAGAAGAGGAAGGTGGAACAATTAGGGAGGAAATGATTAAGCAGGAAGAGGGGCGAGAGATGCAGGGATGGATGGAGGCGGGTGAAAGTTGATGAAGAAAAATGGAGAGTGGAAGAAGGAGCGACAAGGACGAGAAAATGAGGCACAAATGGCAAAAGTCAACGTCGAGTCAAAAAGGTCTGCTAACTTGAATTGATTTCACGGTGGAGTCAAACCTAATTGCACATAAAAAGCTCTGAAATTAAAATGTTAATATGATCCGCAGACAGCTCCTTTTTTTACATGGAGACAAATGACACTGAATGCAAAGCTTCTCCGTGGATACAGCAGAAACCATTAGGCAGCAGCATCAAAATGGAGAAGAGGTTTCTGAAAGTCTGGAACACAGAAGATGGTCTAAAGTGCACTTTATACATGTAGGACGTGATGTAACCTCTCTTTGTGCTATTCCGAGAATGTAGCTCCACTTAAAAACAAACAAACAAGAGGGCAATAATGCACTAAATATGATGTTTTTAAATCTGGTGTAAGTTGCTTAGCTTTTATATAAGTCTCAGAGAAGATACTTCTCTGTTTTTGCACGACATCTATTACAGTTCTTCTTGTTTGTTGGGTTTCTTGTGAAATAATGCTGGTCTGGTCTCGGGGACCAGTTCAGCATCTGCTCTCTTTTATTGTAGCTCTTGGAAAATGTCCAAAATGTTTTTTTTGTTTTTTTATACTGAAATAATCAAAGATTTCCCTAAAAACATGTCTAAATGGCAGTAAATGTTGCTTCATATTGATATTTACCCTTCATAATTAAAAGTTCCTTTATAGATGTGTACGTTGCCTACACAGTGTACGCCACTGCATCCCCTTTTCCAGTAAAGGTACTGGTTTTTGAACTGTTCACTGATAAAATCCATGTCCATGATTTCCAAAAATATTTTCATACCAAAGGAGAGGTTTCACGTCAGCCTCTCTTAACTTTTTTTCCTTTGCATCATAGAGTTTTAACTTGGATGCTCTGATGGTTTGCATTTGCTGGTTTACAGAAGCCGTCCTGATCATGTGTAGTAATATTCACTACAGAATCACGTACATGTTTAATGCAGTGTTGCCAGAGGCCAGCAGACCAGAGCTACTCAGTAATGGTTAAAGTCTTGTCCTCTGCAAAAAGAGCTTTGTCTCAATTCCCTGCATCTTTTAATTATATTAATCACTGTATGTGACAAATTCCCCAAATTCTCTGGTATTGAACAATTTGCCCTTCCATGAGTGTTGAGACCCTCCCCATATTTACTTGTAAAAGACTCTTTGGGATGTTTTTTGTTAGACACAGTCCTGTTACTAATTATCCTAATGAGATGTGAGCTGTTCTGCCAGGTGTCTTGTTTTTAGCATCACACTATGTTTAAGGCTTTTGATCCTCTTGCCTGAACTGTTTTGAAATGTGCTGCTAACCTCCAATTTCAAACAGGCTTTGAACTGTTGTCAAATTGAATTACATAAAAATGTTCTGCAAACGAATACATTCTGCTTTTATCAACATTTTACACATAGTTCCCACTTTTTGGTACACAAGGTTGTATATTTTGCATGACTTCATCAGGAAATCCCTTTGTGTCGAACTCACTGGTATGAAATGAAAAGTCCAAATGTGTGTGTTCATGCATTGTTACCGTTATTCTCATCTTTGATGGGGAAGCAGAGGATGTTGCGAGTCCTGAAGCCCGTGCTGTCATCCACCCCACGATAGAAAAGAGGATGAGAGTAGGCGTCCTTAATGTTCAAAATCTGACCAGTTGTCGCCACGTGGCCGGCAATGCCCTGATCGGCTGGGATGCGAAACTCATTCTGTGCTCAGACGCGAAGACACACACAGTTTTGTCTTTACTTAACAGCTCACAGGATAGGGAGACAATCAGCAAGTGTAATCATATAAATATCTTGGAACCATAATCAATGAAAACCTGAATTTTGATGAGAATTACAAATTGGTCTGGAAAAAGGGTCACAAGTGCCTTTACTGCCTTAGGAAACTTGCTCATTTCCACATTGACTGAACAATTTAACTTCGTTTTATCGTCCTTTTATTGAGTCTGTTTTATCTTTTTGTTTGGTGGCATGGTTCGGTCAGACTGTTGCAGAGAAAAACTGACTGAATTGGATAGCGAGATGGTCCAGTCGTCTGATAGGTGGGTCACAGCCCTGTTTAGCCTCCCTGTACACTAAACAGATACAACGGAGGGCTTTATCAATTCTTAATAATGGTTCCCATCCTCTACGGGGTGAATTTCAGCTTCTTGAACTGAACTCAATAAGAACGGTTTTATTTGATTTCATCTTGTCTAATTAACAAATATGTGTCTGTCAGGTTTCATTAAGTGTGTGTGTTTAGTGATGGGATGCTAAATGCTATCATTTTATTGTGGTGTTCCTCAAGGTTCTATGCTTGGCCCACTTTTGTTTTCAATATATATGCTGCCTCTCCACCGTATGATTCAAAAGACTGATTCTAATTACTTTAAAGCATTAAATGGTTTGAATTACATGAAGGACTCACTAACATCTATGTGCCTGGGCACTAACTGATATCAGTGAATGAGATTCTGCTGGTTATCCTGAGGTCTCTTGTAAAGAAAGGTTAGCGGGCCTTATCCATCAGAGCTCCAATTGTGATCGGAATGACATCAGAACCTTTTGAGTCTTTTAAAGCATTTTTTAAGTTAAGTTTTTATGACTGTCACAATGTTGGTTTTAGTATTCATGTATTTCTTATTATTTGACTTGTTGTTATTTGGCTTTTTTTTCTTTTTAGATTTTTAACTCTGTTTAACATTTTTCCTGTGATGCAGTAAAGTTTATTATTATCATTATTATTCCAGTATGTAGATATTTGTTCAGTGTACTTTGATAATTCTCCCTGTTATAATGTCCTGTTACTCCCTGTTGCCAAATTCAAGACAGCCAAAAAAGTCTCCATAAATCTTGGACCATTAGGCCACAGTGCAGCTGTGCACTGTCAGCACAGTCATGCTAAGTGTTTATATGTGTGTTAAATTAAATGCTTGTTTGCCGTACCTCCTCCTCACTGACCACACCACCATCAAACACCTTTGCCACCAGCTCATGGCTCACACGATCTAGCAGGAACACCGAACAGCTGCAGAAACAGTGAACGTCAGATTTCGAGGGGTAAGAGACAGAACGGAGCACAGCTGAGAGTTTTATCTTGTTTCATCTCAGGTCATTTTGTAACTTATTAAATGACGCTAGTCGGTTAAGAACAAATTGCCTAGATAGCCTTTGCAAATGGAGATAAAGACATTCACACTATGCACAGACACACATGCGCACACTCTTTCTCTCTCTCATACACGCACACTGATAAATCCCTTTGAAGATGAATCAGAGGGCTTACATCTCTGCATCACTGAGGTTCCTGGCCTCCACTATAATTTCCTGTAACAGCACTGACACATCATCTGAAAGAATCAGAGAGACAGAGAGGACGGGGGGAGAACGAGAGAAAAAAAAGAAGGATGAGAGAGGGAATTAAATGGAAAACAGAGGAAATTATAAGAGGACACAGCAAAACCCAGATAGACAAAAACAGAGATTACAGTACGAGTACCCGTGGATCCGCCGCACAAGCTGATAAGAGCTTTTGTAATCAACGCTTCAGTACAGTGAGAGGCAATTTGCTCTACCAACAGATCAATTTTTGTACCTGCAATCATGATGCCATCAGTGCTTACAGCTCGATAAGAATGGAAATACCTCCATAGATAGATGGAAATTATAGGAAAGAAAGGTGGACCCATAATTTTCAATGCCCTTTTGATTTTATGACAATGATCACCTTAAGGGTCGCTAATATCTCATTCAATTATGTGCACCATTTGTTTCACAAGGTGATCACTTCAATTAATGCAAATTGCACCACACTGGTCTTGCTTCACACAGACAGACACATGGATGGACAGACGGAGGAGAGAAGACTTACCCAAGTGTGTAAAGAGATTTTTGGCCACTTGCAAGAGCGCCTATAAAGAGAAACAGCGAACACAAATAGCTCTTCAAAGGGCAACTTCATGTATATTTATGCATACGGCATATGTGAGAATATGACCGGATGGGTGTGTGTTTTTGTGTGTGTCCGTGTGCATGTGCAGTACCTGGCACTCCACTTTGAGCTTCTGCTCTTTCTGAAAGGCCAAAGTTGAAGTGAGGACTGTTGAAGTGTAGCAGAAACAGTGCTGGATGGCATGTTCATCTACCTCGGTGTGTCTGCAATAGGGAACACACACAGGGGTCAAAGGTTAAAAGCCTGGCTATAACTAACAGGCTGCTACTTATTTCATTTATAATAACAAATCTGGATTTTGCACTGCTGGTTAGACACAGACATCATTATAGGCTATGAAACATTCCCCATTTATGAAATGGCTTACAAATGCAATTTTGTAATTAAACTATCCAACTGCAGATATTTAAGGTTTATGTAAATAGAGCAGTGTGCAAAAGTCTTGAGCCACCTTTTATTTCTTCATAATTTGCTCCCCAGGATCCAGACTTTCTAATAACTTTTTAAAATGCCCTTGATAAGTAGTTCTCTGGGTTTTCTGAAGGTCTTTCAGTTTTTCTTAGGACATCGGTTGCTTTTTCACTTATTTTTAGTCCAGTCTTTGTACCTGAACATTTTAGGAGGAATGTTTTCTGCTTTAGTCACTACACAATGACCTATGAATCATTCAAGCATACCTAATCCAAGAGATTAACCTGTGTACTGTCTACATGCAACAGACAACTTAGCAATGAACCAATTTCAAATGGTATCTTTAGGTACTTTGTTAATAGCAGCCTGCCAGAAAAAACAAAGATAACACATTTTGACAGGCATCAAATTGCCAAAGAGCTGTTTTTTTCCCATTTCCATTTTCTATTTTCCATATTCCTACTAACATATAAAAACTAAATGAAGACTTTTGTACAATACTGTATATCAGAACCATTTAAATAATCTGTTTTGTCATAAAAACATGAACACGCTCCAAAACTAAAATCATGCAAAAAAGCCTATAGTAAATAAGAAACCTCAATAATTACCTTCACACACAGGAAGGTGGAAAAGACAACAGTCTCTACTCTTGGCTAACTATGACAAAGACTTACAACTCTGTGCAGGCAACAAGTGAAGGCAAAACTGACAGCAACACCATTGACCACATTCATGCTTGTAGTTGTCTGTGTTTGCCTACAGAGGGCAGCGGCACATTATTGTGCAGATATCAGGGTATCTTGTATATTGCTTCAAGGCGTTCTTGCCCTCCGCTTGGAGGCCTCAGAGGAATCTAAGCAAAAGAGGTTGGAGCCTGAAAAAAAGCCTGTCAGGCTCACTTTAACTTCAACAAGTGTCCTACAAATCTTTACGAGTGACATTCAGAGATTCAGAGGAGTCAGAATAAAGAGAGTGGAGAATAATTTTCGGTGGTAGACGCCAGTTATTTGAAGCTGTGATAGAAAATGATCAGCAGCCTGTGGGAGTCCACCTCCAAAGACCAGAAGGTGCATGTCTTCTGTGACACTGGACTGGAGCAGTTAAAAATCCTGCCATCACTTAGAAACAAACCATCGCTCAGCCTATTTGTCAAAAGAACAATATATCTGAGTGTGAATTAAAAAAACAGTGACTCTATTGTCTCCTTCTAACAATGTGCTTCTGCTCATTCTCAAGCTGCTTCTTTTTCCTGCTGTGTCACAATATGTTGTTATACACCGGTGTCACGGGTGAAGAGGACACATAAAGGAGAGACAAGCGTCGGCAAACCGTGAATATGATCACACAATATCTATAATGAGGCGATGCACCTTCGAGATATACGGCTCTTCTAAAATCTGGATGATTGTGCTCACAGAACAGGATATTCATCACATTATATGCGCAGCTGAGACCATAATCCTGCTGCTGTTACTATGGTAATGAGATGCAAGCTCTATCATTTGTGCCACTGGCAGAGGGAGAAATTATAGGACATGATCCCTTCTCATCTCTCACAATCTTGACGGAGAGAGAGAGAGAGAGAGAGAGAGGGAGGGAGGGAGGGAGTACAAACACCAGACTGCATGAGAGTGTCTGCACGTGTGTGGAAACCATACAATACACAAAACAACTTTCCCAGTTTCTTAGACAAACACAGAGACAAACAGCTGGAGTGCAAGTTTGCAGACTTCTGCATTCAGGAGATAGCAGCATTGCTCTGGGCAACACACACACACACACACACACACACACGCATGCCAAAACATAGCGCCACACCAGGCAGCAAAGCCTCCCACTGCTTTTAGTCTCATGACCTGACGCTAGATCCTCACACTGTCATCCTCATCGCAGCCATCTGGATACACACACACACACACACACACACACACACACACACACACACACTAGAGGATTTCACACAAGCTCAAAAAGTGCTGTGGTACATGTTTGGGGGCGGTCACTCTGTCAAATGACGGACTTTCCACATCTGCCAGTGACACGGAGCGGGACCCAGACTTAAATTATCCGTGTAAAACTGTGTCACTCTGGGTTATAATGGTACGTTTTGTAAGCATCAGCCCTTGCAGTGAAAGATGGGTGTGCATTAAAAAAATGATGCTGTTGTTGATGGAGTCATATTAACAACCTGACGAGTTAGCGGGTCTTCTTGCCCAATAAATGACAGCTGCATACTTTTGCAAGACTTTTAAGCAAGAAGCACTGCCGAGTAGGGATTCGCAAGAGTGATGACAAACAGCCATGCAGAATGAGGGACAGGTGAGGCCTTGACTTCTAACAAAAACATATACAGGGTTTTCTTGCAAATCATCAGTAAATACCTGAAGATCAGTTCAGCTCAGACTCAGATGGCAGACTGTTAATAACCAGCATTGTTTCCCTTGTATGCTCTCTGCACAGACACTCGGCATCACCAACAGTTTCTGCTTGAGCTAACCTAAAATATCCTGATTTCACGCATCAGTATCAGGCATCTGTGCAGCTCCGTGTGATTTGTGAATCCATATAGCCTGTGCACAAATCTGGTGCTTGGCTGGAAAATGACTAAGAAACTTTAATAGGTAACTTGAAAAGGAATAAAACAATTTAAGCAGCCTAGTTTTGTAGCCAATGGATGGGAGGGATGTTTATTTTATTCATTTATTCATATGTTTTGAGAAATACAATATATCAGCGAATATTTTGGAGATTGTTATTCAAATAGGTAAGAAGATTTGCTATAACACATCTATAAGAGATGGACAGACGAGACAAACTGCAGATGATCTGTGAATTGTTTTGCTCCACAGTTAAAAAGGTAAAAAGAAAGGTTTTACATATCAGGAGATAATAAAAATCAGCTGGTCCTTAGCAGGTCTTAAAATGAGGTAAATGGAACTACAGCACATAAGATATTACACTGCACCAAAATGCAGTAGCAATGTGTGAAAAAATACACCCTACAAGCTGATTCCTTGCCACCTTTAGGTGCAATAACTTAAAGATACATGTTCTGTATTAATTCATCATTTCCTCACATCATTGTGGAGGAATTCTGACCCACTCTTCTTTAAAATATTGCTTTAGCTGATTTGGTTTGATTTGTTTACGCATAGCTCTCTGAATTTCCTACCACAGCACATCAGTCAGGTCTGGATTTTGACTGGACGATTGCGACACCTTGATTCTTTTCTTTTCTAGTCATTCTGTACGAAGGATCATTTTCCTGTCGCATGATCGAGTTTGAAGCGTTATCTGTCAGACAGATGAATTCACGTTTGACTCTAAAAAAGTTTGGAACACAGAGGAGTTCATGGTCGACTAAAAGACTGCAAGCTGCCCAGGTCCTGTGGCTGCAAAACAAGCACAAATCACCACCCCCTTGATGACAGTGGGATATATAGTATAATATGGTCAATAATCTTCACTTTGGTCTCATCTGTCTGAAGGACATTAGTCCAGAAGTCTTGTGTAACTTGGCAAACCTCAGCTGTGCTGCCACGTGCTATTAACCCTCTCAAGGCAGGCGTTGCCGATTTGCAACAGTTAAAAACTAACAACCTGATCACCCCACATACATATTTTAGGAGTTTTTTTTACTCAGAAGTACCACTGCAGGACTTGGTTGTGCATTAGCAACAAAAGGTTTAATTTGAGCCTGAGAGGGTTAAGAGAGAAAAGATTTTCTTCTGGCTACCCTCCCAAAGACTTGTTCAGTCTTTTTCTAAATTTAACTGAACTTTTAACATGCTAACTGAGGCCTGTAGAGTCTGGGATGTACCACTTTGTTATAACAGGGGGTGACTTTGGTGTAATTTGCTGGGACGTCCGATCCTGGGGTGATTGTCAGCTGTCTCAAATGTTTTCCACTTGTGAATGATCTTTCACACTGTACAATGATGGACTGATTTGTCAATGAAGTACATACCTGTCCTCTTATCCTCTTGCTTCTTATGGAAGCTGTAAGGGTGTACTTAGTTTTTGGTGATGATATATGATGTATGTGATGTGTTGGAGTTGCATTTACCTCATTTTTACACCCTCTAAGGACCAGATGATGCTTTGCTCTGATATTTAAAGCCTTAAGAGAGTATACTTTCTTTTAACCATGACTGTATTTGCTCAATAGCACCCTGTGCTGGAAAACATGAAATAGCCTCTTTGTGTTATACTGATGCATGAGAGTATTATATATTTAAAAAGATAGCCTTTAATTGTAAAGCTGTAGCAGCATGTGCATGTGTCACACGTTGCCGTGCCTATCACTGGTCTGAGTAATATCATTTCTCCTAGCCTATCCTTACCTTTCCATTATTCTGTCTTTTTGCACACACTTTTGGAACCTGTCATTACACTCACATTTCTGACACGTGTCTTTAAACAGACACTCCGTATGAATGTCAGCCCTGCACAAGTATTTCTGGGCTACTCTAGGTTAAACTCCAGGGCTGCTTTTGCATCTCAGTCCTTCCCCTGCATCTGTTCATGGCCAACACAAAGCACAACCTGCTGGTAAGCTGCAGATCTTAGTGGAAACAGCAGTGCAGTCTCTGCTACTATAACCTCAACAAATCTGAGCTGTAAGGCGCAACTAATCAGGCCCCATCCCGACATTACTGTAAGCTGCTGTCAGATAAATCTTTGCATCTACCATGAGTCAGCAGTTGTGGCATTAGGAAAAGCCAAATCACTTTTGGACTGACAGCCGAGTAATTTCAAAAAAGTTTTTTCAGCATTAAGCCATCAACGCTGGAGTGATTTCTGAACAGCTGCGAGGTTCAAAACGCGATTTCAGCGAGTGCCGTGTGGTCTTCTCAGCATTAAACTGAAAAACAAACCAAAAAGAAACAACTCAAAGCGTGGACGTACCTTTTCCCGCCCTCCTTGTTGAAAGCGCACGCTAGTGCCACCACCTGACCTGTAGCCCTGCTGACCACAGGCACACAGAGCATGGAGGAGATCTCACAGCCCAACATACTGGACAGTTGCCTGCGCTCCTCCTGCCATGGTAGCAGGCAGAAAAGACAAACAGATTAGTTACAGTGATGCAGACAGATAGATAGATGCACAAATAGACAGATCTCTTACAGCACTGATGTCTTGAAGAGTAATTGACTTCTTCTTCTCGACAACCTGACCAAAACGTCCAAACATCAGCTGCACAGAAGTAAGAAAAACAAGGAGATAATAAAGACAAGATGAGCACAAGGAAAGTAAATAAAACCAGTATAATGAGGGTAAAATAGATATAAAAAAGCTTGTTTAATATCAGTGAAGCTTATTACCACTGCTAAACAGCACATACAGCCACTTAAGGTTTTTTTCTTGTGTCTTGATATCTCTCGTCACCGGCTATTATCGAGATTTCACACATCATTTAGGCTGGGGCACGCAGTCTATTCACACGATAATGGAAAGCCTGTTAAATATGCTACACAAGCACTGCAGCCAGAGACAGGAGAGTGCAAGCCACCCAAAGGATGTCATTACTGGCCCTCACCAAATTTCTTAATTATAACTCCTGCTGAGGATTATAAGTGATTACATGTGGGAGGCTTATTCTATCATGACACTCGAAAAAAAAAGAAAAAGAAACTACACGCAGGGTTGCAACACTTGCATCATAATTCTGCTTATTAAAAATAGGAGAAGACATCCCTGAAATCCACACCTCAGCTTAACAGACCACATAACGAACAAGAAGCACCCAGAGAGCGCAAACCTCAGCCGAGGCAGCTCACCTTCAATAATTTAAGAAAAAACGACTGCGTTTTGTATAAATTCACTTTGTTTTCTTTGTTACTTTTAAACTTTAAGAAGTTTGTGGCGCAGTAAAAACAACTGCAAAGTGCAGGCTTTTGTTATTTGCCCTGTTGAAACCCATTTGAATATACTTGGCATATTTTTTTGTTCAGATATTATTCTTCGTGATCTTTTATTTATGTGGATATAGCGTTCATTTCACCGTATATCACTCCCTATGTGCCTGTATGCTGACATTGCAAACAATAGTGTCAGCTTTAAACAGCTGTGTGTAGCATTAATATCACTTTGACCTTCAGATCAAGTCATTGATCTCGAAGAGGCATTTTGTATCATTGTAGGGTCTTTAAGCAACTGTTGTCGTGATAAAACTGAATATAATTGGATTGAAAGAGGTCAGAGGTCAAATATGACATATTTGAAATTCACAGCATACTTGCAAGAATCATAGTTTCTAAGTTATACGGTTTTTTGTCAGTTTTTGAGTGTTAATAATTAAATTGACCTTGAAGACCTTGGTGGGTGTATGTACAAATTTTTTAGAATTCATTCAAAGCATTTTGAGCTATTGTGTTTACAGAGTTAGACACACGCAAAAGCTATTAAAACATAACCTCGCTCCCCAAAGGAAATGAAGGTCATTCATGAGTAAAAGGGAAAAATAAGACTTAATGGAAATGCGATCAAACCGGTAAAAAAACTGTTTTACTGGGAACATTGGAAACAAACATGAAATGTAGATGAAAATCAATAAACAATAAGTAAATTATTGCATTGATATTTTGCCTCACCGGGAAGCTGATCTCCTCTTCCAGGACTTTGTCTCTGACTACCTAAAAGATCAGAGATGTCAAAGGTCGGGAGTTCGTCAAATGTTAATGTTCAAATTGCTCTTTGATAAATGAGTCATGGTGTGTGTGTGTGTGTGTGTCTGTGGCGGTGGGGATGAAGAGAACAGTATGTGTGTCCATGTTGTTTTTTGTGTGGTATTTCAAAGACAGATTATGAAAACAAATGTGTACGACAGCGATAAAGACGTGTCTGTGTGTGCGCGTTTGTGTGTATACCTGGCAAAATAGCTGGTGGTTATCCTCAGAGACCAGTAGCAAACAACAGCACTGCGACCGAGTCTGCTGCTGCAACTGCGGAAGAACACAAACACGACATCAGCCCTGACGTATAATCACAGAAATCTCTCTTTATCGGACTCGCTCAGATTGTTTTAAAACCTTCAATTTACTATTCTTTGGAGAGTAGCCTAGGCGTGGAGATAAGATAAGAAATCGGCGGACGGGGAAAAATGACTGCTCCAGGGGTGTGGTGAGAATTCAAACTAATTTTTGCAGTAGATTAAAATCTGGAATGAAATTAGGTTTTTATTACGCTAAACAGACGGGATTTATTCAAGTACATTTTCAGCGTAAGCCCCGCAGTTAGCTGTGAGATGGATAAACAGAAGAAAATCACATTTGGTGTCTGCGTGTGTGTAAATTAAAGTGTGTGTGTGTGCTCAAGCTCCCTGAAGCTGTTGCTCTGTAAGACCTGCAGAGTTGCAACCAATTTCCCGCTGCTGTCTGTGATGAAAACATTTCATTCACATTCATAGACTGAAAATACACTCTGAGCTGTACACGCCCATTGCACGCACGCTGACACAAACATATACACGCACACACACACACACACACACACACACACACACACACACACACACACACACACACACACACGCACACACACACACACACACGTATGCAGCAGCGCTTCCTCACACAGCATTCTTCTCCGTAATCCACCGAGCTGGATGGAGAACAAGCAGAACAGGAAAAAACGGCAGCCACTGCCAACACATTTGCCCCCCAGTCTCTCACACACACATATGTGCACGCACACAAAGCACGCTGCTGCACCCTCATATAATAATAAGCCCCTCCAACCCCTTTTTCAAAAATGCTGTTAATACCATAAGAGCTGCCCCGAGCTCTTCCCACCCGAAAAAACCCACGATTCTTCAGAAGCAACAATCCCATGCTCCCCTTCCCTCTCCTCTCCCCTGTGCCCTCACCCCATTATTTTTACAACTGTAAAAATAAACAAATAGACAAAAACAAATCATGTCGGATTTAACATGCATCTTTAAAAGATCTGCAGTCTATTTTGCACCACCGCAGCCTCTGTTTCGCTCCCTCGCTCTCATCTGTGAGACGGATGGATGAAGGAAAAACAAAAATCCAATGCAGGTTCAGGGGCATAAAGGGATGCAGGCCGCGCTGCCGTTGTTCAGCACCGCTGAGCTGGTCCCAGGGTAGCACAGGTTGCACAGAAGGTCAGGTAGGTTTGACTTAAGCGTTTACAGAGAGAAATATCCACCTCGCTTTACGCCGGTTTTCGGGGCAACCTTTGCTATCCGTGTCCTCAAAGACAGCATCTATAACTTCTGCTGTAACGCCGGTAACAGCAGCTAATGGTAAATGAGTTCATCTGATAGCGTCCGCCTGCTAGTGCATGTTCTCATTTTAGAAACATAATAGAAAATGAGGAAAAACGGTTGTCGAAGGAAAGCAGCGCGTTCACTTGGTTCCTTTAACTAAATTAAAAATACTCGGAATACCTGAAACTCCAAGTATGTTAGGGCCGCAATTATTCCGACTATTATGAGATTATGAGTTGCAGCAGTGCTCGCGATTAGAAATTGCTGATGCTTTTATTTTTCTTTTCATGTGAGGACAAAAGACTGTGTTAACATTTTCTTTTACTAAACTCTGAAGAAAAGAATCGCGTCCCTTGATCCATCAAGCTTCCTTGGATGGACTGAAGCTCTGTCCATTTGATGCAGCATAACCTTCAAATTTCTCTACTTTCTCTTGCTTTATTCTCTCTTATCTTCTTCTTCTGTGAATATTTCCATACATTTGAATTGTAGCCAGAGTCCCGCTGACTACAATTTACCGACTGGCTGAAGCTTGATAACTCTGCTCTCTCTCATGGCTCTCTGCACAGCTCCTCCTTCCCTGCAATCAATCTCTACACCTCTCACTCTGCTCCCCTGGCTTCAGAGAGTGTATCATATAAGAAGGGTGCGCACATTAAGGGGAGGCTAATGGAGTAATTGTGTGACAATAAGCTTGTAGTAAAAATAATGACAGGAAGAGAGATAGAAATCACCGGGAAGGATTTTATGTCTTGAATGTACTGTACATATTTAACACACAGTGTGTGTGTGTGCAGGTTGTGTGTGTGTGAAAGTGCACGAGTGATCTCAACCACTTACATAATTGATGACTTTAAGCTGGAGCGAGGCTGCATCAAGGTCATAGAGCTCACCTAAAAGAGAGAGGGAGACAGAGAGAGAGTCAGAGGATGACAGGAGGAAAAACCAGCGTAGAGCAAGGTCGGAGTGGCGTTAAGGAAGAGTGGGAATGCAGAGCATGTACGCAAGTGGACAGAAAGCAATCCAGGGAGAGATACACTGAGACAGCGAGGTCGGGGAAGGGTGAGCAGGAACCAGCTAACAGAGGGACTAATAATGAAGACAAGACATGGGATGGAGGGCTGCCTGTACTGCAGATGAAGACAGAAGGAAAAGAAGTGAAAACTGAGGTTGCAACCCCACTAAAGACACTAAATGCAACCCACATTTTTTAACAGTTATCAGGGAACAATCTCATGCTTAATGCATATGTGTGAAGAAATAGCATTAAGCATGAGATTTAAAACAATGCTTTGTGTTTTCATCCATCTGAATTCCCACAGCTCCATTATTATATCCCACCTCTCATATACGTATATGCATGTGTGCATGAGTTTGTTGTTTTCTAAGAGAAGAGTGAAATAATGTCTGTAAAGTGTGTGTGTGCTGTGTGCGTACCACAGAGCTGCAGGATGTTGCGGTCAAGCTCGCAGTAGTCCTGTTCTGAGACATTGAGGGGCAGCAGTGCATTGTGGGACTGTAGTGGAGAAGGGCTGAGAGGAGGCCTCTGGTAGGATGTCTGAACAGCTTGGACCCGCACACATGCCACCGAGGCCTGCGACACCACGCGGACGTAAAAAGATCAATTATAACCTCTATATAAGCATCATCGATTTAACATTATACACTATTATTGGATCCGTAAAACAATACAAATGTAAAATTGTTGCGTGTGTCAATACCACAGACTATAGTTAAGGAATAGAAAATAACATCAAGGCTTGAACAGATAGTTGTTAATGCTTGTTTGACAACCAGTGTTTCCTAATTTCCTAACACAGCAGAGCACACGCATGCATGCTGTTTTTTTTTCTTTGGTAAAACACCGTGCCAAAGAGTGTCGATTAACTAAAGAGCACCGTAGCTGCTGCCAGGCTGTTTTTTTTTCGCAGGAGCAAGCTTACATGTTTCTCCAGCACGCTCAGATGCAGTTCATCCTGATCAGATAGTGGACCGCAGCCCACCTGCAATACAAAAACACACACACAGAGTGGAAAATCAACAAAATGCTATTCAGTGGAGGTGGTGGTGCGAGCTGTGTGGTCTCTGTGGAGAACTGAATGCACATATGGCGCACGACTGAAAAAAATCTGCCTTTTGCTTCTTTAATAGGAGAACTTAGAGGTAATGACCTTCTCTGCTGCAACTGGTTTTGTTGCTTTGGACAATTCATTTTTTTGTCCTTGACTGACTCACCAGTAAGACAGCGGTGACCTTGTCCTGCTCCAAGATAGGAATGACAACAGCTGAAAGAAAGAAAGAAGAGCATTCAGAACACATCATGAATTTATTCAGAGGTCTTTTAATCGTCCTTCAGTTTTCCTTCCATGCCCTTGTCTAGCTCCTAATCTTATTTGTTCGCCCCCACGTGTTCTTGTGCTACATATGCAAGAGAAAATTATGGTAAAAAGTACACCTGATGTCCTTGCATAATACTTTTTCTACCTCTGTTCTTTAATTTGTTTTTCTCATCTTTAACAACAACTTATCCTAATGAGCAAAATAAATGTCATCACCGAGGTGTGTGCTGCTGCGCGTGTGGACAGCAGAGGACAAAACAAACAGAATGATGGGTTTAGTACTTTGGTGCCAGGCTAACTCTTTCCCTGCATCATTATTATGATGGGTGTTCAGTATTATGTATCGATTCGCACAGTGCAGAGTGGTCATGCATGTGTACTTTAGGGTCTATAATTACACCTAACAAAACTACACGTGGTATTTTGAGTGTATTCACTCGTCTCCTTTTGCTCTTCTGCATTTTTTCCTCATCACAGACCTCTCGCTGCTTTTTTTAGTCCTCTTGTCCAGCTTTTCGTGCCCACACGGCTCCATGCTTTTCCCTCAGCAACCATCGCCTCTCGCTACTTCCCTCTCTATCTCCTCGTACTTGTTTTTCTCCTCCCACGTTCTCACATCTCTCTGCTCTCATGCACGCAAGCGAGCTCCCGCGCACATGCACACATTTGCGAACAAGGACATGCTGGGCACTTTGTCTGTCCGCTAGCAACATTAAAGCCCTACCCTTCAAAACATAACCACACCTCTTCTGTGTGCTGGTAACGGCGCTGCGAGGCAGATTCTGTACTTCTCTGGCAGTTCGGATGGAGGAAGGCCGGTGCACTGACATCGTTTCAGCTGGTCCGCGATACTCCTGAAACAGATGTATGATAGATAGTTGAGTGTGACTCTGGTCTGAGACAGACAATTACCCGCGCCACATTCGAGACAAAAGGGAGGAGACAATCTGAAAGACAGCTGGAGCAAAAGGAAAAACAAGCGGCAACATTATGAAACCAGATGTGTGCTGAATTCATTCATGCTAACAAAAACACCTCTGAATAGCCCTATTATTCATTGTGAAATTATAAACTCACCGCAGCCATTTGTGCATATGTGTGTATGTGTGTGAAAGAGCAAGCCAGGTGTGAAGCCAGGTGTGAAGCCAGGTGTGATGGCAAAGGTGTAGGTCTTTGTGGGTGTTACATTAAATAAAGAAGGCAGGTGTTTCATGCTAAAATATAGGACACTGGGGCAATTGTGTATTTTGGACCGGCTACCGCACGCAAACACAGTGCACGCCTCGTGTTAAAAGTGCACGAGCATAGAAAGCAACAGGAAGAGGAAGCAACACGGTGCACACAGTTAGATTCAAGATGTATGTACCTCAGATAATAATCGGTAAATCCCTCTGGCAGCCACACACACACACACACACACACACACACACGCACACACACACACACACACACACACACACACACACACACACACACACACACACACACACAGAGCAGCAGTCGCTCTGTAACGCACACAGGCTCTACAGAGTCTGAAATCCCTCCGAGCGTTGAAGCCAAATCTCTGCATGGTGCATTGATTTAAAAATGCCCATTTTTTCAAACTCACTGAGGAGTACTGCACTTCAGTCAAAAAACATTCTCATTGCACTTCACTACTGTGACAAATATAGTTGACCTTTGCGTAATGTATTTGGTTCAAAACAGCTTCTCTTGGTACAGCGGAGAGCAAAACAAATGACCCCGAGGCGCTATGAACAATACTGTTATTTGCTGTTGTGTGTGTGCGTCTGACAGCACATGTGATGTTAAAATGTGTGTTTTAATGTTAACTAAAAGTCTCAGTTTGCTATTGATCTGACACCAAGTAAATAAAGGGCCAGTATCACCAATACCGATACTTTTAACTACTTTAAAAGCACCTTATTTATGTCATTTTCCATATAATAATAACAATTCAGTGGTCTACACACTGAACTTGGAGGATAGCAGTTTGTTTGCGTATCAGATGACAGTTGCAAATGCTTCTGCTTAATCTATAATGTAAATCTTATTTGTCATAACTACTTAACCATCAAGAAAAAAGGGGGGAAACACTGATATTTAAATTGTTTCCAGGGGCTGAAAGGCTCCAGTTTAGCTCTGGACTCTTTTACTGCGGCGCCGTGCTGATGTAATACATCATCTGAGGCTCACCCAGAAAAATATGTCATACATATGGAGGGCAGCATATCCATCGTGGATCACTCATAGCAAGCAGGGTGGTCCCTCTGCTCTTCAGCTTAGAAGATGCGGCAACTTCCACAAAGACGTTTTCATTGGTCAGACAACACTACCCCTCGCTCCATATTTAATGAGCTCCGGCCCAAAGAAGGTGGCAACAAGTTTGAATCGTGTTTATTATCATATCCTTGCACTCTGGCCCTGCATCTTTCTTCTGCAGCATTTGTCATTTGGCTTGTTTGGCTCACATATTGTGAGCACAACAAGTTGTTTAGAAGAGAAACCTTCAAGGAAGATTTCTTAGCTGAACTTGTTTAGGTTTATTTTTTCGCGTGGCTGTGCATGTGCGTCAAGGTCCACATAATGGGCTTGTATGTATTAGAAAGTAGGCTGGAACAACATGGCCTTGCCTCTTATAAGGGTTCATTGTGTGTGTGTGTGTCAAGGACTTGATAACAGGCTTATATAAGCAGGTGAGTCGGAAGGAGAAAAAAGTAACAAACTTCCCTGTAGCTCTTTTAATATCGCCACGATATTTCGCCCTGATAAATGCGAGTATGTGAGCGTTCGTCTGTGCTCAGGTGTTGTGTGTGCGCGTGTCCTTGTGCGCTGGTGCCTCGTGAGGATGTTTGTGTGGCTTCCCGTTGTTCATGTAGCAATGAGGTGTTGGAAACGGGGTGGTTGTCTGACAAACAGACAGTTTCATCAATAATGTAGAATTGGTTTTTCCCCAGCGCCTCGGCAGCAGTCGCAGCAGCACATGGGGGTCGTGGAGCTTCGGGGAGCACTTAAGAGAGGAGAGGATCGCCGAGCCTCGCTGAGGGACCGGAGGCACTGTCACCTCGGCTATTAGCCCCGCAACGCTTCCACAGGAGAGGGATTGAAGGTGAGAGAGAAAGAGGAGCACGGGAATGGGGGAGGGCGGTAGCTGAAGGCAGGAAGATCTAAACACAGGCAGCATAGCGCTTTGTGGCTCTTTGGGGGAAGATCAGGCTGAGAGGGAAAAGAGGGCAAAGATAGACTCATGCAGTGAGGTGGGAAGGTGGGAAAGCAGATGACAAAAGAGGAAAAAAGAAGCTGTCAGAGAGATGGGTGGGTGAGGAAGGGTAAAAAAAAAGTGATGGGGTAAAAATCAAAGGCCAGGACAAAAACAGAGGAGGTCCCCTCTGTGTGTCACCTTATCTCTGTGCTGAGGAGGATGTGATTTTGGACCGAGTGGCTCACATTCATTTAGACGACACCTGTTTCTCACACAGAGGAAACATCCGTCTCCGTTTCCCCTCCACCCCCACCCCTCCTCTTTGTTCTATTGCTTCTCCGGGTATCGCTGCCCTCAACAACAAATGCAGCAAATCAGTACACGGAGGTGATTCACTGAGACGAAACATCTGTGACTTGCCGCATAGAGAGAGAGAGACACACACAGACACAAGCGGCACACACCTGATTTTTCCCTCCTGTGGCAGCTCATGTGGCGGGTCGTCAGATAGTAGCCTCGAGTCTTCCTCCAGCAAGTAGACACATGCACACTCCTGGAATTAAAACACACCCGCGTATACATGCACGTTATGCACGTTTGTAAAATTAATCAGATTCTGATTAGTTTAATGAGCGATGAGCCTCATCCATTTGTAACAAGATTTGGGGCTCTGTTCCCTGGTCCTGTGTCAGGGCCGAGTACTGAGTACTACACCACTCTGAATACTAACAGGAAGCCTTTTCTTCTTCCTTCCCCTTCCTCCAGGTAATAAATTGAGGAAATTCCAATACGTGTGTGTTCTCATGCATTACCGTGCTGGGCAGCAGCTCCTGAACGCCATCTCGAAGGGCCACTCGCAGAGAGCGCGCATCCACGACTGCCGCCAGCCGCAGCAAGGCATCCTGGGGAGGAAAACAAAAACAGATGCTCCGATGTTTGTTGGGTTGTTTTTCTACGATCGTAAAGTGCAGCTCGAAAAACCCGAGGCCTTGGCTATCAATTTGTTTTCTTTGTGGGCACAAGGATTACACCGCAACAGCTCTTCCTCAGATATTTACCTTGGCAGGCTGCAAAGGACTCTGAAACAATATTTAAACTGTGTCACACTCAGTATATACTCAGCAAACTGCACCAGTTGGAGACACAAGTGTGGTACTTAGGAATGAACTGAGCTCGGATGTCACCAGGGAGTGGATTTTGCTCAACAAGGCGCTCGTTGCTTTTATTTCATTTCAGAAAACAAAGCACTTGGCAATTCATTTGCACACTTTGGTAGGCAGCTGATTTATGAAACGAGTTAACAAGTCGCAAGAAAATGTACATTCCTGGATGCTCTGTTATGCCTGATCAAATTCACCAAGAGCCTGTGAGAAATCATCTTTTCAAATCTTTAAGAAAGACAAACTAAAAAAGGCTCGCCTGAGGCTATGCAGGCTCTTACTCCTCTTCACGGCGGAGGCTGGCTCTGCTTGGAAAAAACCTTTTTACAGGAGGTGGCATCTGACCGCTCGCCACACAGAAAGCATTTCATCTGAGTTTCCATCCAGCTAACGCCTGACTGAACAGATACGCTCTTGTTTTAATCACTCCAAGCTGTCTTCAGCACAATGGCTTCCCTTTCATTCATGCCAGTAAATGTGAAACAACAGGTATTTTTCTTTTTTTTGCACCTTTTTGAGACAATATTGGGCTCTGAAAAAAATGCCAGTCATCTCCACCATTCCTGTGAAGACATGGTGTAAAGGAAAAACTGTTTGTACCTGATGTGAGCGGACCGACTTGACAGAGACGTATGAAGAATGAAAAAACAGAGCTTGAGAGAGAAGTTCAATCCTCACTGTCTCCACACACCAGGCTGGGTGTAGCGAACTGCAGAGGCAATTTTGATGTCAGAAAGGTTTAAGGGACGGGTGTTTCAGATACATTTCTATAAACAAC
This sequence comes from Neolamprologus brichardi, assembly GCF_056152115.1. Taxonomy (NCBI): domain Eukaryota; kingdom Metazoa; phylum Chordata; class Actinopteri; order Cichliformes; family Cichlidae; genus Neolamprologus; species Neolamprologus brichardi. The sequence continues at coordinate 12,976,141 of NC_142117.1, read as the reverse complement.
CCCATTTGACGTCCAATATTGTCGTAAAAGGGACAATTCAACTGCAAGGCGACAGCGCTTTTATAGCTCTTTTCGGTTCTCTGAAATACACACTTTGATAAAAATGAGATTAAAAAACAGGGTTGAGGAATGGAGGAGTACACAAACAGGGGAGCAGATCTCAGATGAAAGGGACCGTATAGTTTGAGGTCCTGCAAAACGCTACAACGAAGCACCTCTGCATCTCCCGCCTCAGCTTTACCAGAAACGGCTATAAATTCCCACCATAGGCATAATTATTCTCTGTGTGAAGTCTACTTAAATCCCTACCAGTTCCAGTGATCACACTGCATTATCATTACATTTAACCGTGGTCTACAGAAACATCTCAGCGGGACTTCAAAATCTGATCAAAGCAAAGGAAAACACAGAGGGAAATCTCAAAGGCTTTATATGCTCCAGCTTTAAAACTGTGTGCTGAATATGAATGGGGAAGAATACACAGAGCCCGAAACCGCCAGATCTTCTTCTTCCAGTTGTTTACGACAAAGCTGTTAGTGACACGGCGCAACTGAAAGGAAGAACATCTTGTTTCCCTTGGGCGTTCGAGAGCACGAAGGTATCGAACGCCGCGGGCTCAGTGCTCTAACGAGGCAGCCTTGTGTCCTTTTCGCCTCATTTTGATACCTCGCTTCTAGCAGTTTTACCGCTCTCTGTTGGTTGCGACTGATGCTGAACATGGATGAGGAGGGAGGAGGACATGTTTTTTTTTTTGTAGGTCTGCATGTGTCAAATGTCAAGGAGGAGAGGAGACGAAAAGGGGGGAGATGGAGAGAGAGTGGAGAGCGCTGTCATGCCTGAGCGCTCAGTGTTGGTTATTACATATGATTAGATAGGATTAAATGTGATTAGCTTTGATCACTCAATCAGCCGGCCCGAGTGCTGTTGTAATGAAGTTGGAGCTCTGCCAGCCCATGTGTGAGTGTGTGTCTGAGAGTGTTTTGTATCCTAAGTTGCAGATTGTGAAATACTCGCACAAATCCCAGTAAGTAATGTGTTGGCCGTGGCGCAGACAAACAATGAACGTCTCTCTGGCTTCCATCCTCCCCGCGCTGATGCTGTCAGGAACGACGACAGCGTTTGTGGCTGTAACGAATTTATGCCTCGGTAAATGTCACACTCTGCACTTTGACCTTTCGCAATAATTTCTTTCCATATACCTCGAACCATCTGTTTTATTAATTTACCTCCTTCTCCGCCCATCATTGCGCACACATTTGCACACACCCACACGCATTCCTTCAGGTATGCATACATATCCTGCCACCCACTCAAGCAGGACCTGAAGACACGAGATGATGCCGATGATTTTTTTCTTTAAATGATAACATTTCTAGTTTTTATTATCTGGTGTTTCTTCCCGGGGACTGAAAGAAGACGTTTATTTAGTCGAGCTGGTTTTTTAACCGTTCCTCCTCACACAGAGGATGATGCAATCCTGGGAGATCAAAATTGAAATGAAAACGGCGATTGTGATTTCATTACACTAACAGCGTTCTCTAATGCCGGTTCAGTTTATGTGAATTTGGCTACAGCTTTTATCTAAATTGATCTGAAAATGCTTTACAGAACAAATATTTGATCATCAGCCATCACCAAAATGGCAAATGCGTTGCTTTGATTTAATTATCGGAAAAATATTCCCATAGATTTGATATTTATTCAACTCATTGCATTACTGTCATGTTTGAATTTGTTTCGGGATTGCACTCGTCTCAAGCAGGTTGCGCTGCCCTTTTGTGTCTGTGCATGCAGCATCATGATTTTTCTTAAATCCACCTTTCCTCAACATCTCTCCGTGTATCAGAGTTTAAATTTTTATGTTGATCTTCAGGTTTCTCCTCCTCTCATGGGGATGTAGTCTTTGTTGTCGTCTTTATCTGCAGTTATTCTAATCACTTGAAGCACTCTTCTGAAGGGCACCTTTGATCAGCATAACCAAATGCAGTCTTTTCTCTTTGTATCGTTCTCAGATCGTCACATCACCCATGTCTTTTTTTTTTTAAAAGAAACGGCAGTATTGGCGGTGTCAAATACTCCAGTTAACCTCAACTGCAGCACGCTTTGCACAAAAAACAAAACAAAAACAAAAAACTATAACTGACAGAGAAAGTTGAGGGCAGCGCATTCAGGGTGTGAGGTGCTCTGTTGCATTGAGGTCATGTGACTTGAGTACAGTGAAATCAGTGTCACGTTCAAGAAACCAGTTTGAGATAATTTGAGCTTTGTGCATTTTCCTGCTGGAAGAGCCATCATAGGATGGGTACACTGTGGTCAAGAAGGGATGTACGTGGTCAGCAACAACGCCTTTGGTAGCCTGCGGTGTTTAAATTATGTTCATTAAGCCCTAAGAGGTCCAAATTGTGCCAAGAAAATATCCCCCACATTGTAACACCACCACCAGCCTGAGCCGTTAATACAAAACAAGCTGGATCCATGCTTTCATGTTGTTTGTGCCAAATTCTTACCCTACAATTGAAAGTCACAGCAGAAATCGAGAGTAGGCATTTTCATCCAGAGAACTGCAGCACACTCGATATTTTCTCTGTTTCAGACCCTGCAGATGGTTGTGTGGGGAGATCTCAGCATACAACCCTGTATGTTCAAAGTGACTTAAATCACCTTTCTTCCCCCCTTTTAATGCTCAGTTTGAACATCAGCAGGTCGTCTTGACCCTCGCTACACATCTATATATATACATACTGAGTCTGATTGGCTGATTAGATATTTGCTTAACAATGAGTTGAACAGGTGTAGCTAATGAGCCTAATGATTTCCTGCAGGGAAGCTCTTGTAATGTAGGCAGAAAGAGTGTCTAAAGCCTCTCCTGCGATGGCTATTTACTTTTAATATTCTCGACACTTAAGCCATCAAGTTTCTTGGTGACTTATGCAAAATAATGAAAACATAGTGGTCAAGCGTAAGGTAGTGAGGAAATTACATTACAGAGAAGCGGAGCTTGACTATCGAATGCAAAAAGGCTCCTGCTCATCATCGTTAGGCTGCTGTCAGACAGAATTTTCAGATTGTTACAGTCTGTTTCCATCAGCCATTCGGTGGAGTTAAAGGAATCAAAGGTACGAACTTAGATGCCGGAAAAGGAAAAGAAAAAAGCAGCATTTCATTTATGATGTCCCCGAACTACAGCAGTCATAAATTTGAGTTAATAGAGAGGGAGCCAGACATTTTCAGAATAACTCCAGGAGGACATCTCACTGAAAAGTTTAATTAAGTCTACACGGACAGAGCTGTAGCTAGCAGGATAAAGCCAAATCAAGCTCTGTATAATGTCGAGATAATTTCCTGTTGAGCAGAACTAGACCAGATAATATTTGCACATTCTTTCTAACGTTTATTTTTGCTGTCTGGTGAGGAGGGATGCTTTTTTCCCGGGTCATACATTATTTGGAGTTGCATTTCTATATTAAAATCAACTCTTCTGACGTTGCCTGATTTGTACGCATTTTATATTTTGCATTATTTCCAGCTGATTAAAGCAAAATGATATCGCCAAGCTCTCGCTGCTCTGGATGTATTTCTGCTCCAGCGGCGAAAGCATAATCGCACGTTCGCTGCCGGTTGTGCTCTCTGAGGGACTCTTCATATGAATCCAGCAACAACAGCAGTGTGTGAAAGGCTGGAGAGGAAACAGATTTATGCCCCCAGGGAGTGTAGCATCATATATTTGATGAACACTGAAAAGGGAAAAAAGAAGTGAGTGGTGTTGGTAATATAACAGGTAAAAGTGAGAGAAAGATCCCTAATGGCCCACTGTATTTCATTTAAGTGAAGACAGACGAAAGCCTCGGTTGAGACAGGAGCTTGTAAGAGACGACCTATATTAATGTTTATATCTGATAAAAAATGTCTTAAATTACTGAAAGTGTTCCAGGGCCTCAACCGACATCTCCAAGCCTTTATTAATGACTGGATTCTGCTGAAAATAACATAAAATAAATTTATAATAATATGAAGACATAGTTCTGTGTTCCTGCAGTACTTATGGAAAGGAACACGACTGAATATAACAGTAAAAAAGTCATTTTCTTTCCACTTGAATCGAGTTCCAGAGCAGTCTCAGTCTAATGAAGTGCTGAACATGGATGGAGAGAGTGTGGATGCCTTTAAAAGATTGTCCCAGTGGTTATGTGTGGTATTCCAACTAAAACACCTAAACCAGTGGTCCCAAACCTTTTTTTTGCGCCACTGACTGGTTTATGTCTGACAATATTTTCATGGACGGGCCTTTAAGGTGTCGCAGATAAACACAACAAAATAAAACCAGTACTGGTACGAAAAACAGAAGATTTATTCATAACACATGCGAAAAGACCCAACAATAAAAACTGAATAAAAACCCCGAAAACCATAAATTTCACACCCGAGCTTCAACTCTCGTGGCCCGGTACCAAACAACTCACGGACTGGTAACGGTCCGTGGCCCGGGCGGTTGGGGACCGCTGACCTAAACCCTTTATAGATATCCCATTTATAAGAGGCACTTGTATCTCTAATACCATATATTCATTTTAAAACTGTGTAAATAAGAGGCACCAGTGGTGAGTTGTCATATGGTAGCAGAAAAAAAATGAAACTTCAAAAAAGGAAGCCAGAATTCATAGAGTACAGGAAAGAGGAAATCACAGTGGCAAGCAAGAGGAGCTCTTAAGATCTGCTCCGATTTTCTCTTGCAAAATCTCTGGAGCCAGTAGAAAGTGAAGCAGAAATGAGGGAATTGTCGGTGGCCTGAGGTTGTGGTGGTTACAAGAAGGTCCTGGGCTTGAATCCTGCTGCCTGGAGCCTCTCTGTGTGGAGTTTGAATGTTGTCTTAGTGTCTGTGTGGGCTTTCTCCTACAGTCCAGAGACATGCATAGGTTAGATTAAACCCTTAATGCCTAGTGTTTTTAAACAATAAAAATTGTGAAAAGGTTTAATAAACACTTCACTTTTGAAAAATTAAAACTTTCTTGCAATTATTTCATGGTTCAGGCTTTAGAGGGCAGAACAGTTGGGTCCGACCTCGCTGATGGGAGTGCAAAATCGAATGGCCCTTGACATGTTGTTGGCGGAGAAAGGGAGCGTATGTGCCATGTTCGGAGACATGTGTTGTACCTTTATCCCCAACAACGCTGCCCCAGATGGCTCAGTAACTCGAGCTCTGGAAGGGCTGAAAACTCTGTCTAAAACTATGCATGAACACTCAGGAATCGACAACCCGCTGGAGAGCTGGATGACATCCGTGTTCGGACAATGGAAAGGGTTTGTGATGTCTGTAATGCTTTCTATTGCATCATTTCTAGGGATATTGGTGACTTGTGGTTGTTGTCTCATTCCTTGCGCCAGAGGATTGTTGGAAAAGGTAATCACGAGGGCAGTGGACCCCGGAGCGGTGACCCCGGTGTCCATGATGCCATTGATGGAGCTAGAAGCAACTGAGGGGGCCGAGGAGTGACACAACAAACGGTGTGGTTCCCAAGAGAGGGATTTTATTGCTACAATATATCCTGCATCATTAATAATATAATCTATAGTATAGATACTGCATTAAGATGTTCATTAAAACCTGCCGGCCTCACATTAACCTTTTATTACAGGTGCAGCCATAGTAATTGTACACACACATTGCATTTTGTGCTTATTAAAGAGTTGAAGTTCAGTCAATTAAGGAAAGGTCATAAGCCTCGTTCGGCGCGATGTCCGGACGATCTATTGTGTAAGTGACTTGGAGCTACAGAAGGTTAAAACTGCATACACGCCTACAAAACACATATAATACATACAATCTAGAAACAGGCCTGAGCAAAGGCCTGAATGCATTCAGCAACCTGATGCATTTGAGTTTGCTTAGTAACAGGTGACAGAAGATGTGTCAGAGAGGAGGACAAGTCCACGGGGGCCTTCAGGGCCTCAAGTCATCGCCATATTTGGAAAAGATGCTAGAAAGAGGAACTTCTGTGTCTGCCTTTAGCTCTAAAAATTGATCATTGTCTGTAAACGATGCACATAATGTTCTTAAGATGCAAATAATGTTCTTATAACGCGTGAAGGGGCGTTAACCCTGACATTATAAAAAGCCATTGTCTGTGTATTTTGGGCGAAGAAGTCCGCTGATGTGACGCTGTGTGCTTCTTCCCACGCGTGTGTTCTTAATAAACTCTTCATCTGATTGCACTCTACTGGGCCTCCATTGGTTTGCTTTTGTGCCACATTTTCGAATTCGGGACACTAGTGAGTCTACATTGGCTGTAGGTGTGAATGTGGACATGATTGGTCGTCTGTCTTGGTGTCACTCCTGTGACAGGCTGGTGTCCTGTCCATGGTGTACCCCAGCTCCTGCCCTGTAACAGCTGAGATAGGCTTCAGCACCCCACATGACCATAAACTGGATAAGTGGGAGAAAAATGAAGGCAAATCTTGGTTCGATATTTAGCATAAAACAAATTTCTCACAAACATAAAAAAAAAGACTTTGTGTACTTCATAACTGCAAAGCAGCCACCTGCAAGTGCTGATAAGAGAAAGACAATAGGGGACTGGAAGGGAGCGATGTAGTGCATACCCCACTATTTGGCTTTAATTTTGTTATTCTAACCTTAATCCGTTTGCTGAGTCCGTTTCACACTTGTTGGACCCGAGGAGTCTGGCTGGGGGGGGCGGAGATTATCTCTGATAGCGTAGTTACTGGTGGTCCCTGCACACGCTGTGCTCAGTGTGCACACAGCACACCGGAGAAACAGAGCACTCTTAACTGCATCTTAGTTAAAGAAATCATTTTCTTTTACTGCTTTTTTCATAGTAACGCACAGTTTATTTGTGTGTTTAAGAAAAACATAAACCAATATTAGATCATAAATTATTGTAACGTTTTTATCACTTTGACGGGATAAAATTAAATGGGTAGATATAAAAACAATTACAGGGCTGTAAGCGCATCCCTGGGATTGTTTGGGGAACTCTTCACAATACATCACCAACAGCAAACAAGGTCAGGCTTTACTCTTTGTATTGTGGATTTTTTGATCCATAGAAAGTTTGTGTCATGGTCCTGAATTTTCTTTACAGTCAATGTAATCGGGGGTGAGTCCAAATCACATGACCAATTTAAGATGACCTAGAGGCAGCACAAAAGTGTAAACAATGGTTTTAAGCCTAACAGGGTGGTTTTGTATCATTTTATGAATCACATTTAGTTGTATATTTTAGATCATCTCGACAGATATTTGGGATTCATGTATTTGTTTTAGTTTGATCTTGCTAAGCATCATTTGCTGGCAATGGTTGGTGCTGCTCTCCCTGACTGAGTCTTAGTTTGTGCTTGTTTACAATCGTCCATCGCATCTTAAAATCTTGAGCCTCAGTTCTGTTTCAGTTCCTGTTTTGGCTTTAATATCCTGCTCACGGTTTATTCTATCTCTTCTATTAGTTTTACTTCCCTCCCTGTATGTTGTTGTTTGGCTTTAGTTCAGCTGTGTCTCCCAGGTGTCTCTACTCAATCACCCCTGTGTGTGTATACATAGTCCTGTCACGCCCTTAATCTTTGTCTTGAGTCTTGAGTGTATCCATTCAGTGTGTCCCTCAGTCCCCTGTGCCTTAGAGTTTGTTTACATTTCCTTTTCTTATTTCTTGTTATAGTTTGTATTTCACATTTTTTGTGTGTTCTGGGCCTTATGACAGTCAATTATCAGATTATTCTGCCAAAATGCAATCTACAGTGTGAGTATTAAACTGCATATTTAACAAAAGGATACTAAAAGGTCCTGACGGAGCATCCTTTGGTGTAAAAGCTATCCCTGGAAATTTTGGTCTTTTATGTTTTTTAAAATCATTTACACATCCACCTAAAGAGAAAATATTAGCACTGAAATGAAAAACCAATTTAAACCAATTTAGTGTTGGTTTAAATTAGCTACATTAACCTTGAATAATGATTGTTTGAGACTTCTAAGCCATCAGTGTGATATATGTAAATTAATATTTAATTAATCTAAAAAATGAACACTTTATTTTCCAAAAATGTGATTTTTTTGCCGGCAATTATTTCATGGTTCAGGCTTTAAAGAGTTCAAACTGCTGGGAGTTAAATCAGACAAATGCCCCAGCAACAGAAATCTGCCACTTTGCCCCTTTCTAGAAGAAAAATGGCTGCCTTCCACCTTCCACAGGCAAAAACACCCTTTTGAAGTCAAGATGTAAAGTATATCAACACAACCAATTTGTTGCTGTTTGTTATCTGGTTATATAGCTTACAAATTGACAGAGATTTTAGTACCCTGTATGATATATTATCCCACATGTCAGTAGGTGGAGAGAATCAGAAGCATAAAAACTGTGAGTTTCAAGATGCAAAAACAGGTAATAGGTAACATTCATATCCTTATTTATTCTAGCATAACTTCTGCAACTTTTTGGAAGATTCACTACAACAAAACCTGACTTTATATAGATTTTAAAAATATTATTTTGTGCTTCATTGCACTCATGAATTCACTGAAGGAAAACAACCATTCCTCTGAGAAACAGAGCAGATTAGCCAGTTAGTTGAATACTAATATTCTAAATTGGTCACATTAGTTAACGACTGCGCTGCAATAAAGGCCTGACCGAGAGGATTAGTTTAAGGAGCTAATTGGAGTCTTTAGGGTAACTCCCATATTTCTTATCTGCTGCATTGTTCACAGAGCCTTCCGACGCCTTGAGTCAAGCCCATCTGCATTTCAAGTGAGTCGACCTTGATCTAACAGCGAGAGGATGGAGGGTAATGGCATTCCACTTGCACATGATTAAAGGTATCCTCCTTTATGTCTGCAGAGATTTATGCAAAACCAACAATTTACTTGATCCTACAAGCCCCTCTGTGCATTACAGTGAATCACTGTGCTTAACCAACACCTTCTGCTTGCGTATCTGTACAGTTTAAAGGCACCAGCACGATTGTGAGCAGGGTCTACACGCAGCAGCTTTGCAGACCATCAACTACATGTTATAACAGTTTACTGTCACCAGTGTGTGGGCTATGGCTGTTTGTGTTGTTGCTAGTCCTTCAGCCCGCTGCAGAGAGGACTACAGTTGTAACATTCAACAAGTTGAAGTGAACGTCAGTGTTAAACACAATGAAAAACGTCCACTTTGTGTTTCCACTTCATGAAGAAGTCATTTTCCTGTTCAGGCCCAATTGTGAACCAATCAGCATTTGACTTGTGCATAGTATCATTCCTGTTGCATTATGTGCTTTTAGCTTTTGGGACACAAGTACATCTGAGTGAGCTTGCATACCCAAAATCCTTCACTCTGTGGAGCCGAATATCTCCGCAAACTGAGACAAACTCAGCCCACAAATCCCGTTCGAGTCAGCAAGAGATGCACAGCTGGGCTCTTCCGCTCTTTAACATATAAGTGATTTACCAGTGTGTATTGATTTTTCCTTACCGGTCGTCTGTCACGGAGAGAGGAGGGATGAGGGACACATTTAACGATTTAAGGAAAGATTGAGAGAAAGACAGGCAGAGGCATGTATACACACACATGCACACCACAGCTGGTGGGAGGCTAGCAGCGTGAGGTCCTGGTTGTTATTCCAACAGAGCTGGGTCTCCAGTAGCATCACTAACATACTGGAGACACATGCACTGTAGAATACAGCCAAGCCATGAAGACGGGCCTCGGAACAAGCACACACACCCCATTCATTCAGGTAAGAGTACCGAGAGGAGGAGGTTTTATAAAACAACAGAGCGATGCTGACTCCTGTAACAACAAGGGCGACCTATCGCCGAAGTACAGGAGAAACAGATGCATCGCAATGCTAACCCGTAATTAACCAAACAACCTGTGTGTGTAAGAAAGAGAGACTCAGAAGACGAGAGACAGCAATTTTCAGCAGCTTCCAGTGAAACTTATTAAGATCACATCGCATGAGCAGCCAACAAACCACAATTCATAATTCATGCTTCTACAGCGTGACTTGAAAGGAGGCAGATGATAGACAGAAAGAACGAGGAACAGAAATTAAGGCTGAAGTGGACTGACTAAACACGGGAACCCGATCCTATAAAGACTATAAAGAAAACTGTAAAGTTTTTCCTATAAAGAAAACTGCTTGCTGATGAAATTCACACATTGCTCAGTTGGAGAGAGGAAAAAGGATTGGAGGCAAGTGATGCTTTAATAATACAGCACAAACTGGGGCTAACAGATTTTAATAGAATGAAATAGGCGTTAAATTAAAAGCATAGGCTAAGTCTGAGAGGGGAAATGATGACCCAACGAAGAGGACATGCAAACTCCCTGGGCAAACATTTGCCTTTAAGTCATAAACCTCAAACATGTCATATCATATGGTCACTTCCTGTAACATTATAGACAGTCTCCATGCAAAGTTGGTGCACTTGTTACATTGTTTCAATAATCCTACTTACAGCATTCTTTAAACGTAGATGTCTGGATTAGTGCAATAATGGTTTTCGCCAGCAGCTACTGCTCGGCTAGATCACGGACAGCCCTGCAAATTTAATACAAACTCATGCATAACAAATATCCCGCAAGGCTTATTTTTCTAAGACCAACACACTATAAAACTTGACGAAGATTTCATGGCAGTAATAAATGTCTGCCAATCCTCCTCTCAGTTGCCTCCTTTATCTCCTCTGGAGACAACAGCAGACAGCTGTTCTCGTCAGGTCTAATCAGATTTGTATTTTAATTGAAGGAGTAAGAGAAAAAAGTTAGAAATAAGAAATAGTGGATTCATAAGCTTATTTATGGGTCTAGTCTTTATGAAACCTGATTATTTAGCAATAAATTCATCCTGAGTTATCAAATAGACATTGAATCCCTTGTAAAGTTTCATAAAAGATCTCAGTTTATCAGCATCATGGTCTGTGGGTTTTCTGATCTTTCTATTGTTATTGATAATATTATGAAGCCTCTGTTCTTAGGGGCGATTGTGGCTCAAGAGTTGGGAGTTTGCCTTGTAATCTGGTTCAAGCCCCGGCTCCGACAGTCTCGGTCGTTGTGTCCTTGGGCAAGACACTTCACCTGTTGCCTGGTGGTGGTCAGAGGGCCCGGTGGAGCCAGTGTCCAGCAGCCTCGCCTCTGTCAGTGCGCACCAGGGTGGCTGTGGCTATAATGTAGCTGTGGGTGGATGACTGGATGTGTAAAGCGCTTTGGGGTCCTTAGGGACTAGTAAAGCGCTATACAAATACAGGCCATTTATTTGTTGTGTGGGGTTTGGTCATATATTTTTATTTTATTTTATCTGGTGTTACATGTTATTTGGTGTTTGATTATCAACTATTCCTAGCATTTGGGTTTGCTTTCACAAAAAACATCTGCTCGTGACACGCAAAAACCCCCCAAACAAAATTAGCATAAAGCTTGGTTAGGTTATGAAGTATTCTCAAAGATTTGAGATGATTGTGAATCCAAAACTGAGCAATAAACCACTAATTAGGAAGTTAGTTTTTCCTACTTGCCGCTGGTCTCAATTGCACTGCATTTATTACTTACGCCCACTTTTGAAAAACCTTAGCTCATTCGATCTCCCGTCAAAGTCCTGCAGCTAAATCTGTGATGAAAACTGCGGATGACAAACAGCGGTGCACAATGAGCTCGTTTTAGGTGGAGCGTTTGATTCTTGCTCGAGTGTTTGTGTGAGTAAATGCAGCCTGTCTCATGTCTCCTTTTGTTTCAGGCTGTGAGTGAGCAAGCATCGGCTTCCTTTCATGCTGCATGACTCTTTCGCTGTCATCGTCTCTGGAGGTAGTTGTTGTCAGCGGTTATTAAAGCGGCACTAATGTTCCTGTCATTCCTACAACCTGTGACGACAGTGACAACACTAACCGAGCCAGTGATGTCACTTCATGAAATCTGAATTTTTTTTTTTTTTTAGCCGCGCGCCTGTTTCAAAAGAAGTCATCGAGTTTTAGACGCACAGTTTTTTTATGCACTTATAAAACCCCTGACATGTCTGAGTTAATTGGATGGCTAAATTTTAATTACCAGTCTGCTTTGTTAGAACACCATAACATTTGCTTTGAGTGTGTTCCTGACACAGTGCTGGTGCAGTAAAATGCAGAGCACCTTGTCTAATTTAAATGATTGCCATCAGTATTAACCGAGGGACCGGACTGCTCGAAAATGTCAACAACTGCCAATCACGGCTGTCTAAATATCACGGTCGCTCAAAAAAACGACCTTACTCGAATGCAGCAGATGTGTTGTATGATAGCACATTTGTTACAGACAATGACACCCAGGCTCATCTACTTTCTCTCGCCCCGGGAGCGCCGCAGTGAGGATTTATTCAAAGCTCAGGGGAGTAAAAAAGGGACACTGATGGGACTGCGCAGGCAAAAAAAGAAACACTAGTTGTTTCTCACTCGCACAATCTGAAAGGGAGGACACAATAATGGCCTCCATTCTTCATCCTCACCCTTTTTTTTTGTTGCTCTGAACCTTTCACTCATCTGCATCTTATTCACGGACTCACTCTTTGTCACTCTGTTCCCTCTAATGTTTTGCATATTCTCACTATTCACAGCCCCCCCCCCCCCCCCCCCCGTCTCTTTGTCACCTGTTTCTGCATTTGTCCCTTACATCCCATTATGAGTCTCTCTTTCTCTCTGTCTCCCTGCTGCAGGTGTTTGACAGTCACACTGTCGTCATATGGCTGTTGTTCTATTTTAATCTGACTCTTCTGTTCAGGAACAGACGCCCACATGCTCTCGCCATTGTCTTGGTTCTCTATTCACTTTTCTCCTCCCCTGGATCGTTACCTTGCTTGAACTTCTACAATTTGCTCCGTTTCTACCTCCAGTGCTCTTAACATCCATCCATCCAACCATCCTGGGAGAAAGACGGGAGGAAGACACACACATCAACCCAGAACCCAGACCTCTTCATTAGCCTTACAGCACAAATGTTGGCTTTTACATGATGGCTTCCTGCCATCTCTACCATAAACAGTTTGTGGTTATACATTTGAGTTTGGTTAGCTAGACCTCTTGAGCTTATGAGCAGTTATTATTTTTCCAGTGCAGATTCATTTGCATTTTAAACCAAGTAAGTACTTAATTCACCATTTAATGTTAACAGCTGTTCCATAAAAACACACGTTTAGATTCAAGCTACAATGACATTTAATTAAGATGGGAGAAAATAAGTGAGAAAGTGCTGCTGACATATTTTTTAATCCACATCATGGTCCTAACTATAGTGCTTTTATGCTAAAACCCCCCCAAACCGTAACTATAATTTATTCACATCAGAAAAAAAAATAACTCTACAGTAAAATCCTTTTTTTTCCATCAAACTTTTGTAAGATTTGGAAGTCAAACTATTTATGCTCGGTCTTGTTGACTGAAATGTCAGATTCTACTAATCAGGGGACTGACAAATGCACGCATCACTTTGTTAGGTACGCCTCTTCAGCAGCTCTAATCAGCCAAGCACACGAGAGAAACTGAATGCACTGAGGCCTGCTGAAGTTCAAACTGAACATTGCCTGAATATTTTAGAAATTACTGATCCACTGGGATTTTCTCCACAGAACCATCTGTAGAGTTTACAGACAATGGTTCAAAAAAGAGAAAATATCAAACACCACTGCCTAAACCAGCATTGTTGCTGAACATGCCCATTCCTTTATGACCATAGTGTGCACATCTTCTGGTTGCTGCTTTGAGCAGGATAATGCACCATACTCAGAGGCCTCCACAGTCACATGATCTTAATCCAGTAGAGGAGGAAATTCACATCATGGATGTGCGACCAGCAAAGCTGAAGCAACCGTGTGACATCATCATGTCAATATGGACCCAAATCTCTATTCTCTGTTTTCAGCACCTTTTTGAATCTGTTTCCTGAAGAGTCAAGACAAAAAAGTACCAACCAGCAGTACTCCTTGGTGCTAGCAGGGAGTACTGTTGGTTATTCATTAAGAAAACTGTAATAATTTATATTTGTTAAATGACTCACTTTACACTAAAACTTATTGCTGCTGATTGGAAGATTGCCATCTAAATAGTTACGTATGCATAAATGTGCATATCTATAGTTAAATATCAGACCGTAGCTACCTAAACATCCATCCATACATCCGCTTCCGCTTATCCTTTTTCAGGGGCCGACCTAAACAAGAACTTGTAAAATGTAACCAATGTTGCCAAAGTTCCAAAACAAATTTGCATCACTTTTCTTTTCGTGACGCTACAAATTTTGAGTTTTGTTCGTGTAGAAACTAGTCGCACTTTTGTTTCCGCTTTTATGTTTGTCTCCTGTTGCTAAAGCTAGGCCGCAGCAACACGAAATCAGTTGTGTTTGAAAATAGTTGAAGGGTTGGAAAAGTCTAAGACCGAATCCGTCTTATGTCACATCACTCGCTCGGGCATGCAGGGCTTCAAACCCTCTAGATGACAACCGTGGGATTTGTTTTTGGCAACAGGTAAATCTCCTCAGAACCGACCTTCAGCGATGTGGCTGGATCGCTACATAAGCAATCTGTAAATAAAAGAGTTTGATTAAATAATCAAACATTTACACATTCTGGGTTTTGTTGATGATTTTTAAATTAGACTTTTCTCTGTGAGTGTAATTACTGTATATGTCAACTAGAAATGACTCTTGTAAGGTTTTTTGCCTTTTTAAAAAAAAAAAAAATTACACTTTACACTACAATTTATTTTTCTCTAATATCTCTAATTCATTTATTCTTGCTGCTGTAACATGCAAATTTCTCTGGTGTGAGATTAATAAAGTCTATGTCTTTGCAAAGAAATGATTACATTGCTACTTAATATATTCAAGCAGCAGCCAGTGTACTTAAAGGAGGCTGAAAATAGCACGTTCACATTAACTTGCCAGGTGAAATTTCTTCTCTCTGTCACAGAGGCAACTGTGGAGACAAATACACCTTATTACACTTTCACTGTATCTAGTGAACTGCATGTATTTAGATTTATTCATATAGTGTTTACTTATCCAGGGACTGGAGATGGAAATTAGCTGGTAGCTAAATCAGGTACAATGCGCTTTTTCCCCATATTAGATTGCTGTGCATGTGTGTCTCCCCTGACAATTACACTACATAAAGTACACTAAACTGAATATAACTTCATAACAATTTACAGTGCACCCCTTTTGCAGGTCTGTTGTTTTCAGTTTGGTTATTTGCTCACAGCAAAGTGTCTGGGAGAATCTGTGGGGAGGTCTGTGACGCATCCGTAAATACCCTCTGTCATCTTTCAGTGTTGACACTTTCAAGTGTTTCTTCTTTGGACAAGAGACAGGAAGTCAGGAATACCAACACGCACGCACACACGCACACATGCACATTCCCTGTGTTCACAAGTTCACACACTTGTTATTTTAACCGTGGGGGCCTTTCACCCCGACTCCAGCCTTCTGTTTAGCGCGTCACGTTGTGAGCTTGTGTGCCTGTGTGTGAGACCCCACTTCAAAGTGTACACCTGGGGCAGCTATTGCACATGAATACAGCAAATTAAAAATGACAATGTATTAAACTGAATTATAAATGCACTATGATTAGTTTATCCAAACACACACAAATGAAAATACGCACAGGTGCAATCTCATAAATGCAATTTTAATGGCTGAAAAGGAAAGGGAACGCACACACACACACACACACACACACACAACACACACACACACACGCACACACGCACACACGCACACAACACAACAAACACCTCAACACATAATTAAGCAGAGGCTGTCTAATGTGTCTAATGTGATTTGACTAATCTGAATGTTTTGTTGTACTATCTCTGTTGTACTGTACTCCTAAGCACATTCAGAGCCATTGTGACTGTGTGTATGTCAGGGTGTGTGTCCCTTATGCCATTGTTTAGGGTAGAATAAATTTCCTGTTGAAAATTCCAGGATGGACTCTGGACGCTCTGGGAGCTTCCCTGTTTATCAATGTGTGCGTGTGTGTGTGTGCGTGTGTGTGCGTGTGTGTGCGTGTGTGTGTGTGTGCGTGTGTTGGGCAACACAATGCCTCGATCTCCTTATGTTACCTCTGAGTCTCCTTGACATTCCACTCACCTCTCCTTTTCTTTTTTCCTCCCTCACCCCCCTCCCCCCTCTCCTGCCTCCCTCTCCATTTTATCTTCTACTGGGTCATTTCATGTCCTTTTACATGCTTCTCTCCTTTCCCATGACCTATTTTCCTCTCCTGTGTCCTCTTTAAAAACAAAAAAGAAAAAGGGCTACCTTGAACTCTGTCGCTGTGTGAGTACTGTGTGAGTGGAGCCTCAAGTTTTTTCTTCTCTTTTTTTCTGAAGTATGTATTCAGAAACATGTAGTATTATTTTAATTTACTTCTGTTTTTTTCAAGGTGCTGTTGAAGGGTTGAAGGATATTATTTGTAAGAATGAGGTGGGGTGTCACATATAGGAGCCATAAATATTTGCAGTGCTTCTTTACTTTCTGTGTATGTCCTGAAAAAGAAACAAGATTGCATGAGGAGAGGAACTGAGAGTTAGATGGTTTCACTGGGGAAACGGGTGTGAACATGCTAGAAGGGTGACAGCAGGTAAGAAATACACCGGGGTTTTGGCCCTGAAGGCAAACCCGTCAGCTATCGTTCTTACCAGGCGATAAAGCCAACATTTTCCCTACATGTAGTTAAACTTCACCACTTTATTTTTTCAAGGTGAAACTGCATATTGCCTTTAACGTTAGCAGGCGAGCGAGCATAAATTAAAGCTGCTTTGCAATACCGTTTGGTTTGATGGTTTGGCTTCACAATTTTCTGACATGTAAATTGGTTGATGGGTAAACTGAGACCAGTCACAGTGATGTGCAGCACAATCAGTGTGAAAATCAGCTGGGGTGCGCTAGAGGATTCAAAGGAAACTGATGCAGACAGGAGAAAAAATTAAATCTGCACCAAGAAAAGTCCACACAGGTAACACAAAAGTCAAACACAGGTCAGCCTACTGTGGTGTGATTGTGCTGTGTACTTTGAAAGACTTCTTTATATCTTTAGTGGTAGAATAGTGCTAGGCCTTAAGAGTTTGGGATATGGTACTCTCGTCTGCAGTGATGACTAATGGAGAAAGAGTGTTGGTGGCCATTTGGAAGTCTGGTAGCGCCTGTGGTCAGATGGGGGCAGAGTCAAAAACATGTTGTACAACCAGCATGTGGGCTACTCGTGCTTGTGCTGTTGATAGTGCTCTGAGATACAGCAAATTCTGGTATCAATCCAAAGCACACCTTTCAGCTTTTCATGTTTTTCATTGCAAAAGTATTTGTATTTGTGTCCATTTGCAAATGGGCTGCAACATAAATTCAGACCTCACAATGTTATATTTTCTTCACTAGTAGATCCTCATGCTAAGCGATTGTTTGGTCTGTTTGCACTGTTGGCAACGTGCAATACTTAATCACATTGAGAAAGGTAAAGACTATGTTGCTTATATACTAAAAATAGGACATTTTAGCAATTTACTAGGTGGTTGGTAGGCAATTCAACTGTGGATAAAAATAAAACATTTTTGCTGTGAAATTAAAGCGATAGGATGCTGTAGGTGCTTAAAGGCTAAAAGCAGGCCATTTGAGCCTGTTTCTAAGTGGTTTCCAGGGAACATGATAGCATCATAACACATCATTTATGTGTAAATTAAATGCTACTGTAATGATTAAAATTATATGGTATTTTATAGGTTTTTATGGCTTAGTTTAACTTGTTTGCCAGGTTGCTGGCAGGCAACATGATGCCATCATAATATCTGATATAGATAAGAACCTTCAGGGGTCTAAGATGTAGCTGTCTGCCAAATGGAGTTCCTCAAACCCTGATAGAGTATTAGGACAAAGACACAAACATACAGACAGACAGATTTCATGCAATGCAGTACTATAAGGTACAATGTTAATAAGAATAGAGTAGAATTCCCATATATAACATCTGTCATATGACATATGTCAATAAAAATAGTCTGTAATGTGACTACGGGCGGACCAAATGCTGAACACATCTAAATAAACAGACAAATGCACTGAACCACAGCCTCTCATTATGCAGCCCTCCTGGCATTGGCAGAACCGATACTCTCCCTGAGTTTTATGAAACACACCGTGCGGTCCCAGTAGGCAAAGAGTAGGATTTAGGAAAACAATTATAACCCCAATAGCATGAGCATAATATGGAACAAGCCCAGAAACAGTAATTACAAGATGGGTCTATTAATTGAAGTGAGCTAATTTGTCCCCTCTCCGGTCTGTGGATACTGAACGATGTCTGTGGCATCTGAGAAGACTGATGTATTAACGAAAAAATAAACAGACTCTTCCCTCATGTGTGCATTAGTTGCTTTTTTGCCCCTATGACAAAGTTGACCTTGTTTACCCAGATTTGTTCCCACTGTAAACAGCTCACACCCATCTAAGTGAGTCTGATTATTTTGAGCAAGTCAGCTCGCGATGGATGCGTGGTTAGCACTTTGCGTTTATGTCGATTTCTTTCGAAAACAAACTGTCTGCAGATGAGAATTTATGGACAGCTAACCTGTCTAGTTTTTTTTGAATTTTTATTCGAGCTTTTATCTCACCGAGTCAGGTCACTGTTGGCTTGCTTTCCTGCCACAGTCAGTCAACAATGACCTGGCTGCAGCTGATGTCGGACCCCGCTGCCAGGCTTGTGACAAACACTCTTGCAGATCCCACATCGCCACATGGCTGTCCTATTTTTATTGGCTCCCACTGAAGTGGGATTTGATTTCACAGTCTTTTTCATTTCACACACGGCACCATGGTCAGGGGCTGACATTGCTTTAAATGAAACACTGAGTCCTCGCGTGGCCTGATGGATGAAGTCCAAGCTGAAAAAAGTCCGCAAATGAATGTCTTTATCTACGATCTCCTCCCACGTGGAAAAGTTCTACTTCCTGATTAGGCTTAGGCACTAAAAACTCCCTATAGAATCAGTCCCAGTAATATATGCTGGAAATGTAGTTCAGATCCAGGGACATTTATGCATGCTATTTGGGAATGTGGGAAAGTTTATCCCTTTTGGCAAAAAGTATTGGACAAAATAGGAAGGTGGATTGGTTTGGTAATACCCTTGTCACCAAGACTGTGCTTATTAGGGGATTGGTCGGTGTTACCTGGGGTTTCAAAGTATGACTTTGTGGTTATAAAGGTGGGGGTGATTGCAGCGGCTCGAGTTATTCTCAGTGTATGGAAGGAACCATCTCCTCCAGAATATAATAGGTGGAAGGAAAATATGCTGAAAATGGTGTCGTATGAAATATTCTTGGCTAGGATTAATGATGATAGGGAGGGTTTTGACAAATCATGGGGACGTGTTTTTGGCTGAGATGGTTGGAATTTATTTGGTCAGGGCAATTATCTTTAGTTAAATTTTATGCTTGCTGCGTTGTATGTTTGTTTAGGCACTTAGTAATGGAATAACTTAAGATTTTATTGTCCTTTTTTTGCGGGTGTACCGATAGTTAGTAAGTATTAAAAATAGAACCAAAATACAAAGGTGAATTAACCATGGGATTGGAAGCTGTCTTTTCTTTTTTCTTTTCTGTTGTTGTTTTGTTTGTTGTTTTGTTTATGTTTTCATGTGGCTAAATGTTAAAAACAAATAAAGACTTCAATTACAAAAAAAAAACTCCCTATAGTGTGGCTTTGTAAAAGATAGTGGTTTGGTTTAACATATGCCACTTCACAACAGTGAGCCTGCACACTGACAAATTATGAGTTTGGAGCCCCATCTCAGTGATGCCATGACCCAGTCCATCACGTGGACACCGTACGTGTAACCAACGCCTTTGACAAAATGTCATTTGATGAGCAGGGAGGGGAACGGGCTGGATGTTGCACAAACTTTTGTGTCAGAGTGATGTATTCATTATTCGTGTAATTTGTGATATTTTTTGTGAAAATCTGACACGAACCAGTGAGTGAAGATGATAAATTCATCATAAAGCAGCTGCTTTGTGAGCTCAAAAGTAGAGCTCCTTCCAGTAATTAAACCTCTGTCCTTCACTGTTCATTATGTGTTTCACACTGTGACTCTGTTGCCAACTCCCATTACCGCTGACAACAATGTTGCCAATCGCTCACTGCTCGTGTATCTTTTTTTTTTTTTGTGTGTGTGTGAAATGGAGAAAAGGAAGACGAAGGAGCGGTTAAATAAGATGGAAAGAGATAAAATGGAGGAGAGCGGAGAAAGGAGGAGAGCGGGGTCACTGAACATGAAGATGGGAAAAAGGGAGAAAATGTGATGAAGATATGTCAAGAGGAAGAGGCGGGGAAGACGAGACCTATTGCCAATAAAGCTGTGTCGTGACAGTGGGGAGCCAGACATTCAATCAATACTTGCCCCAGAGGTCACAAACACACACCAATAAGGATGCACACACACACACACACACACACACACACACACACACACACACAAGCCCACAAACAGCCTGACAGCATGTTGCTGAAGCCCGAGGCCATAACTCTCACAAAAAGGATTCCTGCCACAGATACACGGAGAGAGACGACCGGACAAGAAGCCTGCTGTGGCAGAACAGAAATGGCACACACACACACACACACACACACACACACACACACACACACACACACACACACACACATCTTTCAGACTATGTGACAATGATGCAGTAAACTGTTGATGCGAACACTTTGCACTCGCGCAGTAAGGTCCCATGAGGTCCGCCAGGTGGACAAATTGTGCGTTTGTTAAACTGTGTCATCGTCAGGGAGACAAGTGTCTGTGTCGTTAAGCCTGTCACGTTTGGGTTCAGTGTGACCAGGAAGCGAGAGACGCCTGACGCAGTGTAAATCTCACATTCAAATGAGTTGTGCTGACTTAGCAGAAAAACGTAATATATTTAATGAAAATGAATTAGATGAAGCAGTCTACACATGGTTGTGTGCATTTTAAACACAAACACACACACACACACATTCAGGCACAAAATCCCCTAGTGAGGTCCACTTAGCTTATTAGACTAGAAGTGATTGATTTTGTTTAGTTTAGTGGCTGATGGATGGCAGCTACTTCAGAACAACACACACACAAACACACACCCCCACACACAGAGACACAAACATGTGATGCAAACCTTATGAAATAGTTAAAACTAATATTAATATTTGTTGTATCTTGCAAGGCTGCCTTATCAGGGACTCGCAGAAGTCTGCTTTGAATTTCAAAATAAGCACTCTGTATACGTGCGCATGTTTCTGTGTGTGTGTGTGTGTGTGTGTGTCTATGCACGTGTTGCACTGTTAAATACACGTCTAACTCCTTGCCATCATAGCCCATGCACTTTTCAGAAATAAACAGCGGGCTGCAGATATCTGAACACGTCATGTGCACATTTGCAGACACGTTCAAATAGGTTAATGGTAGAAAAACGCCATTCTATCCAGACTCTCAGGCTGCCGTCCTGAAACTGCATTTTCACCTTGTCGACAGAAGGCAACATTACTGCGACAAGAAAAACAAACACTTCATTTGGTCACCACATAACTGCAGCAGTGTGTGCTGGATTTTAACCACCTCTCGCAAAGCAAGAGCTGCACTGCTGTAGCGTGTATCTTCTCCTCTTATCTTCTGCGCGTGTTTGTTTGTGGTTGTACTTGCGCATTACCTCTGAGCGGGCAGTCAAACACAAAGATTATAGTATGGCCATTAATTCTCTTCCACAAACATACTTGTGCATGCTCATGGTCAACCGTTTGAACCCTGGCCATGTTATCTGCCTGTGTTAATCTAGTTTAGCATGTGTATGTGCATGTGTGCGTTAGCCCCAGTGAACTGTATATATCACCTGCACCATTTCGAGATGACTGTGTTTATAGAGCAGCTGCACAGCAGATTACATGCTTGTGTCAAAGGTGGGCATTATGTGAAGGTATTTAACCACAGTGTAGTAGTTTACACATTCACTTAACAAGCAAAAGAGCCTCAGTT
Organism: Neolamprologus brichardi; assembly: GCF_056152115.1. Lineage (NCBI taxonomy): Eukaryota > Metazoa > Chordata > Actinopteri > Cichliformes > Cichlidae > Neolamprologus > Neolamprologus brichardi. Next base: position 12,954,133 of record NC_142117.1, on the reverse strand, counting down.
CGATCCTGCGAGGATGCACAAATCCCTTTGGGGTTGCCTCAAGAAGGGCATCCAATGTAAAAATCTGCCAAATCAAATATGCGGCGTAACCCTTTGTGAATACGAGAGCAGCTGAAAGAAGCTTTTTTAACAGATGTATGCTATTCTGCCGGCACACACACAGCAGCTCTTGTGGAAAAGATATGATCCTTAAAAAAAATATGAATATAAACAAAAAGGAGAAAGAAAAGGAGGGCAATCTGTCTCAAAGAAACTATCCACCGCAATGCAGGCAACACAAAAACACGGGCATGCAGCAAGCACAAAGATATGCGCCTATACTACCAAAGTAAGATGAGAGAGCAGACACTTTTCTTTAACTCGAATCACAACTGATGGAAGTCAATAGTTTATACTCAGTACCAAAGAAAAAAAAAGATAAGATTGAAAGGACAAAGGAGAAGGACGGGGAGAAGTGGGAGACGAAGAGACAAATAGAAGCAGGTAGACAGATTAGGAGACATGACACAACGGACAAGGGGAAAATAGATGGGGGTGAAGTGATTGATAGATGGCAGACAGCTGCAGAGGAAAAAAAACATACAAGAGGAAGGACTGGGTGGGTGAAGGGCAGAGAGAGTGGGAAAAGCATGTGCATGTTTCAGTGCAGTTAAAAAGATTGATGAGGGAGGCAGAGGGACTGACGGTAACTTGTAGGGCAAGTTCACCCGTCTCACATGTCCCCACTGTGCATATTTCATGTATCAACCCAAAACAGCACACTGATCATTTTGTTTGTACCATGCCTGTACTGAGGTTAGCATGACATTAACTTGACAGCCATGTTTGACGTGAGACAAGTGAATAAGGCTTCAGTCACACAGGTCTAGGGATCGGTCAGCGACCATACGGCAAACACTGGTCGAGAGGGAAAAATGTGTTCGGGGAGATCCTCCTTGCTTCTTGTGTTTTGCAGATTTCTGTGGTCACCTGTAGACTGCAGGGAAGATGCTGGCATGTCTCCACACACCCACTAATTACTATCAAAATTGTGATGTAGCCCAGAAATGGTGAGCTTTGACCATCAAAGTAAAAGCCAGACCTTTTGAAACATGTTGGCTGCACCCCTGAGATAAAACCTTTACTTTGACGGCAAAACTTTCTGTCACAGTTTTTCAAGTTTTACAACTGTTTGGGTAGAATGTTTGCAGACATTTCCCATGCAAACTACAGCTGGCCGTGGCAATCTCCTCACGGTGGGTTTTTTGTTGAGCAACGTCTTTGAAATCGATTTCAACAGCTACCAACCGCTAGCTAACCAATCATGGAATACATGTTTCTTTCTTTCAACTGGTGGTTGCATAACATCTGAGAGCTGGTGGACAACTCTCAAGTGATGTGCACAGAGAAACCTCTATAGGCCTGTGTTGGAGCTCTAATGGAGTTTCTGTAGCTTTAAATTGAACTGAAACAGTTGCTTAACACGCCCCTTTCAGGAACAGGTGACAGTAAGTAGACCAATAGAAGCAGCGCAGCTCATTGGATAGACTACACAACTTTACACAAAGTTACTTGTGTAAAGTTGTGTGTATGTTTTTAACATATATCAGCTATTTTATTGGTGCTTCACCAACAGCTGGTCGCAGAAGATTGGTGCCTGTGTCTGAGCCTGGTTCTGTTGAAGGTTTCTTCCTGTTAAACGGGTGTTTTTCCTTCCCAGACTCTCCAAGTGCCTGCTCATAGGGGATCATCCGAATGTTTGGGTTTCTCTCTATTATTGTACGGCCTTTACACTAAAAATTGTGCCTTGAGACGACTGTTGTTGTGATTTGGAACTATATAAATAAAATAAATAATTTGCTGGCCACATAAAAAACGATATTTCATAGTTTGTCTGACAGAAATATAAATCAATACATCCATCAATACATGTTGTGCATTTGGCTGAAATAAAACCCAGTAAAAGTGAGTTCTGAGAGAAGCAAACAGTTGAGGTTAACGGCACTGAAGCACATAAAGTGACAATAACAAAGAGAAACACACTTAGTATCGCTCCTTGAAGTTCCCCCAGTTTGTGGTTGTCCCTCAGCTTTACATTCTCCCCAAAAGCTCCGGCCTGTGTGCAAACGATCAAAGCTAATAATTACATCAGCCAAATTAAGCACGCTAGACAACAACAGGGTTTTCTGCTCCTGTGGGGACACCATCAACTGAAGTATTTCACTTTGTTTTCAGTTCTTCAGCTGGCAGGAGAACATGAAAGTGTCAGTTTGGTTATTTGTAGCCTATATTAATTTTCATCGCTTTACTCGCTGTCACACGGCCCTTTTTGATGTTGTACACGAGCCATTATGTTTCTCTCGTTAAGTCCACCAGACTCCATTGACAAAAAAAGAAGAAGCACTAAGTTTACCTCAGACAACACGGGGTTGCTGCCTGACTATGGTGAACAGCAATCCCATAAACTAACTCATTGATTCTCCACATACACTGATCCAGGAAGAACAAGCGGGCGGAACAAAAGGCGAATTTAGCCCAACTCCTATTGGTTACATATTTTCACGATGTTTTCATTAAATGGTAAAAAGAAAGAAAGAAAAAAGGCGACTTGGTGACGAGACATTAAATACTGAGCCTTTGCTTTACACCTGGTATAAATGGGAAACGGTGCGTAATCTGGCACCTGTGATGTGACTCGGATCAGTGTCAGTGTCAGCTGTGGCAGAGGATCTCAAATGTAAGAAAAAGTATTGCATGTGGATTAAAAAAGAAGTGAGTTTACCACACCTCTGCATGAGGCAAGCAGCTTAAGACTACATTAAGTGCTTTCAACATAGCGCACCCTAATCTCAAAAACTCTCTTTCATTTCTTGGTAGCGTTGTGTTAAAGCAAACACTTTGTTTATGGTTCAGGAGGCAGAGCTGGCCATCTACTAATCAGAAGGTTGGTGGTTCGATCCCTGTCTGTTCCAGTCTGTGTGCTATCCTATGGTGGCCCTGAGAGTCCAAACAGACTGCAACTTGAGAAAAGACCAGCAATAAGAAAAATGCCGCAAAGCCTACAAAACACAACAGAAATAGAAAAAAAGAAAACAGAAATAGGAAAAAACAGATTTCCAAAAGCACAAGGGAAGTTTTTCTGGGGAGACAATAACCCGACGGACCAGTTGCAGGAACCAAAATATGCTAAGAATTGCTCTGGGAGACACTTAAAAGAAGTGGAGGATCTACCGGTTTTGTGAGGAAAGAAAAGATGAGAGGTAAGTGTGTTAGCCTAACTATCAGCCTAAAAATCCGTCATCAGTATTATATGAATTATGATAAAACACACCTACCATGTTTTGGGTTCCTGCAACTGGTCAGTCGTGATATTGTCTCCCCAGAAAAACTTCCCTTGTGCTTTCGGAAATCTGTTTTTTCCTATTTCTGTTTTCTTTTTTTCTATTTCCGTTTTGTTTTGTGTGCTTTTGCAGCGTTTTTCTTATTGCTGGTGTTTTCTTAAGTTGCAGTCCGTTTGGCCTCTCAGGGCTACTGTACTATCCTTTGGTAAGATTCTGAACCCAGAGTTTGAATAGCACGTTCATCAGAGAGTGGATTTTAGAGAGAAAAAAAGTGAGCAGAAAAGCAATATATAAGAGCCAGTCCGTTTGTCATTTACTAATCAAAACAGCGTAGCTGCAGGAAGATGAATGCAATAAAAAAGTATTTTGTGGCATCAGATTTTATCCTTGTTTCTTTCACACTGATATCTGGCGGTGCTAAAGTCACCTAACATGGGTAATGCTATGACTATCGATAGCAGGACAGAGTTCCCTATCAGAGTTTTCCACATAGTTTGAAGAAACAGTGGTAACAGGCAGATTAAGGTGCAAGGGTAAGGAGGGCTACTTGAAATGTCCACATATTAGAAAACTGAAAATGTTGTTGAGCTTCCCCCACAGGTGCCTCGACGGCCTTACCATTCTAGTAACGCTCAACCTCTTCGCGTCACATTGCAGAACTGGAGTTTATGGTCAGTCATTTTACACCCGCTGTCACGGTCGGGTATAAAAGTCAACACAGGCACTAATAACTTCGTTTACATAATTTTCCTCTACGGGGTTCTATAATTTATGTTATTAAGTAAAATAAGCCCTTTGAATGAAGCGTACACAGAAAAAATGGATTTTCTTCTGTGTGTTCGCATGGATGCGCGTGTGTGTTTGGGCATCTCTCTCCCAGTCCAGCTGGTATGTGACAGTGCTGCCATGGCAACACGGAAAGCCGTCACAGCCAAAATGTCTGTTATTAGACTTGCAGATATAATTGTCCTTCTGTTTAACCCTTTTTGTCTTTCTATCTCTCTGTTCTGTTTATTTCTGTCCAAGTGATTATCAATTAATCTGCCCATCTGTTGATCTGTTGATCTATCTATTCTCCTTCAGCCCCTCGATCGATCTTCCTGTTCATCAGCTTTTGTATCGATCCATCCTCCCCCGTTGCTTGCTCAATCTTTCTGCTCATGTGGAACCGCTATCTATCTATCTATCTATCTATCTATCTATCTGTATCATACAGTGGGTGTCTTCATTTTTCCTTACCTTTAAAAGGAACCGCCCAAAAGCATCAGCAAGGCGCGGAGGGAAACATATAGAAGAGAGAGAGGGAGAGAAAGACAAAAGACTATTATTAGAAAAGAATATAGTGGAATATGCACAACTCAGCAGTTCTCCTACACTGTGTTTCAGCGTCATCTCGGTTCGACACAAGCTCAAAATGTCAAAACCAGCCACTGACGAATATTAGTTCCAAAAAATGTCATTGAAATATTCATTGTTATTGTTATAACGTCAGCGCAACAATTGATTCATGATTACAAAATACTACAAAAACACGACATTGTGTAAATTATGGGATTCCACCCGAAAAGCCTTGCTTTGGTCAAAGGTCAAAGGTGATCACGAGGCCCTGATGGAGAGGTCATCATGTCATCACACACACTTCCACAACGGAGCGAACACCACCCACTTCCTTTTGTTTCTCTCTGACCCCTTAAAGCACACGTGGATGCCCGGATGCGATGCATAAACACATACTCGGTGTGTAAAAACAGCTGTGTAGTTAATTATGCTCTGTGTGTGAGTGTAATTAGGTGGTAATTATCATCATCAAGACAAACGTGGGCTTATAATTCTTAAAAAAACACAGTGTCCTGTCAGCTTTGCATGTGCGAGAGAGGGTGTGTTTGTGGGCGTATAAAGATACACATGTGTTTGTGCGTTTTTACATTTCCACGTGAACCATACACAACACCTAGTGTGCATTTGTCTACACACCTGTGTCTTTGAGCTGTTCTTTTCAATACGTTTGCGTGTCACTCCTCTCGCATAGTTTTGAATGTCCTACTGCAGTTTCATCGTTTAAAGCCTGTGTGTGTGTGTGTGTGTGCGTGCGTGTGTGCATACTCCTCTACAGAAAACTCAATATGGCAGGGTCAGCTCTGCAGAAAATGGTCCATTGAGCAGCAATTACATTCTGCTGCCAAGGACTCTCTGCTTGACTCTTGCCTTTTCTATGGAGCTTTACGTAAAACCGCTGAGCCCACACACAAACAAAGACACATTGCGTACGTGCGTGCGTGCACACACACACACGCACACACACGCACACACACGTACGCAGATACACAGTTGTGGAACAGAGGATAAAGGAAGAGACTGAGAGCAAGAGTGGAGGAGGTGTGACTAATCTTCTCTTCCTCTGTTTGGAAAGACTGGAGGAGATGAGCGAGGGCTGTAAAATCATTTTGACGGGGAGGATTAAGACACTAACAGACACACACATGCGCGCGCATGCACACACATATATACACACACACACAAACACATGCACAGGTATACTCCCCTTCTCACACCTAGACAGACCAACATCTCTCACTGATACATACACAAATGGAGAAACACTGCTACATCCTTGGCTCCAACATGTGCATGCGAACTCAGGTTTTCTCTCTCGCGCATTTATTATTATCATTTTAACACACCTACACACATGCTCACAAGCTCCCACACCAACAAGTATACAAACTACCAACTGCACCTGGCAGTAACATGGATCTCCTCTGACATTGTGTCTGATGCTGCCAAATTTCACTAACATCTGCCACGAGGATCCGATTTTTCTTTCCCTTATGTTGCAGTTTGTTACGCTGTCTCCACTCCTCCTTGTAATAATAAACCCTTAAAGGCTCCATGTCATTCAAATTTCACGTGCTCATATCCACCACAGGATAACGTTCTTCACACAGATGTGGGTTAGTTGGACCAGTTACACTGAATAAAGTTGAGGGCTAAATCAAACTACACAGTCATAACAGTGAGCTCTTTCTGGATGAATTCAAGCTGCTGGGTAAACGTAGTAGTCAGACTTAACAAAGCTCAACTTAAAAAATGATCTATGCTATTTGTAAACAAAGAATATAAATGTTTTTGGGCAATGAAGACCTACAATGCATAAAAATGTAAAAACAGGCAGCGCGCCATGTCAGAGTTAACCCCCTGCTGGGCCTACATAGCGGGATGCTAATCTATCTTAATTATCCTGCTGTTTTCGCCATTTTCGCGTACAGAAAAACAGAGTGGATGAGTTCATAAACTATAAATAATTATAAAAAAAAAAGTTTGAAAAGACCCTTTTCAGTTTTTGGCATATTTTTCACACTTAAATGTTTCAGATCATTGAATGAATTTTAATATTAGACAAAAATACAAAATGCAGTTTTTAAACAACTGCAAAAGTTATCCAAACCTACAGGGCTTCCTAAATCTAATAACTGGTTGGGCTACCCTTGGCAGGAAGAACTGCAATCAAGTGTTCAGCCACATTGTCCGGACTTGGCCAAGCCATTCAGAGCTGGACTTGCTGCTGCCTTTTGGATCATCGTCCTGCTGCGTAACCCGAGTGAGCTCGAGCTTCATGACATGAACTAATGGTCGGACATTCTCCTTCAGGGTTTTCTGGCAGAGAACAGACTTAATGGTTCCATCAACAATAGAAAGTCATTCAGGTCAGCCTGGACAGCAGCCTGAGACCATCACACTACCACTGCCATGTTATTAGTGCTGTCAGATGTAAAGGGACGCAAACCTTCCAAAAAGTTCTACTTTTCTCTTGTTAATCCACACAATGTTTTCTCAGACGTTTTAGAGATTATCAGGATGTTCATTTGTTGATAATCGATCTCACCCTGGTTCAGTCGAGTCCCAAAGCCTTTAAAACGTTTTATTTTTAAACCCTTTCCAGACTGATGGACGTCAATGACTGTTTCTCATCTTGTCTTGAGTGATGTGTTGCTTTTGAGACCGTAAAGATAACTTCACTTTGTCAGACAGATTCTACTTAAGTGATTTCTTGATTTAACAGGTCTGGCATTTATCAGGCTTCGGTGTGGCTACTGAAATTGAATTCAGCTGTCCAAAGAATCTGGCTAATCACAGTTAATCCAGGATTTAACAAGAGGAGGCAATTACTTTTTCCACACAGGCGCAGTTAGGTTTGGATGACCTTTTCCCTTAATAAAGGAAACCGTCATTTTAAGACTGCAATTTGTAGTTATTCAGGTTATTTTTGTGTTATATTAAAATATGAACAGCTACATGTGACAAACTTGCAAAAAACGAAGAAATCCTGTAGGGGATAAATACTTTCTCATGACACTATACTATACATTGTATCACCTTATCTCACCTTAAACCATTTCCTGTATCTGAACAAGACCAACCGTGGTATGGTGATCTGCTATAACCTATGTTAGTTTCTTGTGGATGTTTGAAGTCCGTGTCTGTAATGAAGACCCGGTCGACCCTGGAGTGCAGTACAGTCCCAGCCTGCAAAGTTTTATATCAGTTCCCCAAAGCAGCCTTGTCGTGTTAATAGTTTAAATAATTGCTTTGGTATGTTCAGGTGTTCCAGTTACTCTACATGTTTGTAATTCCTCCACATGTGCTGCAGAGGTGTCCCAGAAGCAAATCTCTGTGAGTGACGTTAAAAAATATAGGCGGAGCATATTTTTGAAATAAAATAAATAGTACTGAGCAGGTGAGGAGGACTGGATATCAGACACAGGAAGGGAATAGAAAATTTAGTCCATTTTTAAAAATAAAAGTCCTCTAAACGCTTTACTTCATGACTATAGTCATGTTGTGATTTAAAGCTTATTCCTACCTTATTCCTACAAGGTAGGATGTAATATGTATAATAAAATTTCTGTACAGAAATGTCTGTAACACAAAAAAGGCCTATGTGGGATATCCTGTGTGTTCTTTTACAGAGACATTGAAAAACTTTGTGTTCTGCATTTGAACGTTTGGCAGCACGACTTGTTCAAGTATGACCAACTGCTGGGTCTGACGGGTTACAGCAGGGTTAAAATGACAGAAGACACAAATATACTCACCATTCATCCAACATACACACACGCGCGCACACCCACACACAGAGAAACACACACAGGCCCTTGCATCCTGTCCATCTCTCAGTGCCACAGCAAGAGGCCTGTTGCCAGGATACAGGGGCTGCATGTGTGTTTCCTGTTAGATCAGTCAAAGGAGGAGAAATACAATTTTCTGATCAAGCTGTCACTTTCCTGTCATTTTACAGCCTCTGATCTCCCGTGCCCGCTTCTCTGAATGCACGTTTGTTTTGAGAAGTGTGTTTGCCTGTAAGCCCCGATATGTGTTTAAGCACATTTGATGCAGTCTTGCATCTTCCTCGACTCCACATTAGTGAAATGCCAAATACATAATTAGCATTTATCTTATGTTTCCTGGCACTGTATGACATAATTCTGTTGACATCTGCTATGCCAGTCAAGTGTAATTTAACTTTGTGCGTGTTTGTCTTTTTTCAATAAAGATATCAGGTGAAACATTCAAGGAAGTTTAAAAAAAGCAAACAGGTTTTGCAGACATTTCAGCCTGATTTCAGAGTCATGAAATACAAAATAAATATACCTTTGCAGAACCCCCCCCCCCCCCACCACCACCACCACTTTAGACCACTCAGACCTCATCTTTAAGCCCCCATGTGAATTACGGTGGTCGTTTTGGAGCTTTCCTGGAATCTTACCTGAGCTGACCTAAGAAAGAGTTGAGGAATAAGAAAATAGCAGTGAAATATGGCGTCTGGTATTCTCATCAGCGGAAATAATACAAGAACATTCACTGCAAAAAGAAAAACAAATATGCAAAAAAAAAAAAAAAAAGAATTCTGTGTGACTCATAGATTCATTAGAAACCAGCGCACCATTTTAAGATCCGTCTGTGTCTGTGGTGGCAGGAATATCTGCAGAAATTCTCCCCAGTACACATATCTGGCAGAATACTTACAATTATAAAGCAATATAAAAGGCTTTTTGCCTCTGCACAACGCTGCAACAATACTGAACAGAATACACGCAAAAACTTTCCTTTTCAACCCAAGCTTTTTGATCTCCCTTTGTTTGGCATATTTCTACATTAGTACAGTGAATAGTGGCATTGTAAAGCGCTTTGGGTGCCTTGAAAAGCGCTATATAAATCCAATCCATTATTATTACTATTATTTATTTCATAGTTAGGGGGGAAAAAAAAGCAGAAAAAGCTTCTGGCTTTTTGAAGCGCATATTTTGTGTTTTGGTTTTTGTGGGGGGTTTTTCCCCTTCTTTTTAAGAAAAACCATATGATCGGATGAGTCAGACTCAATTTAAGACAAGGCACTCGAGAATTAGGAAGCTGTCTTTTATACTGAAATCAGTCAGGGGTCTTTTTAAATGTCCTCCGCAGGCTGCTTAGGAAGATTCCTCCAAACTCCAAAGATATTTTTGGGTGAATTTTAAGGCGGGATTTAAAAGATTTCTGCATTTAAAAGGGATTAGTGCAACGACAAGATCAAAATGTTTCAACCAAACGCTAAAGAGTGGGTTGAGTTTAATGTAGAAAATCTCCCCCCAAAACTGGCTTAAACCTGCGAGTGAAAGCAGAGCTGCGTACAGCACTCGTCGCTCTGATCGGAGGGTTACTGTGACTCATAGGTCAGTGTAGTTCGCTCCACTCAGAGGAACTGCTACTAATCTTTTACACCCACATAACCCCCACTAGCATTTAGATCTTTGTGTGAAGGAGGCCGCGACACAGAAGGCAAAATCAGGATCTGCAGCACATACGCAGGAACAATCATTTACATAATAACTGTGCTGATTAATTCCTCACTTACGCCTTGATTTCTCTTTGTTTGAATGACATGCACAAAAACACACAGGGACACCTTACACTTTATTGTGCAAAAAAAGAAAAAAAATCCAAAAAACCTCACCCTGTCATAAGGACATCCATCATTCCACTAGTTGTTTTTAATATCACTCACTCAACTTCCAAGGTAACGGCAATTTTACATTCGTTGGTTGTTTCCACGGTTACTGAGAGATGACTAACTCTAGCAGGTGCCTTTTTTCCCCATCATAACTAATTTCACTTCTGACTTTCTGCTGACAGTTTTACTTGCAGGAGGATTTTGGCTCAGCACTATCACACAGCGCACTCAATGTTCTTCCTGTCGGCATTAACAGAAAAAAATTAATTAAGAAAAATTATAATACGACACTGCAAAACAGCACACAAGCAGACAGTCCATTAAATATCATCCACAGAATGGCCCCAAAAAGCAAGCTGTGCAGAGGAGGATACTTAGATGACAGAGTGCATTTGTCAGGACTCTCTAGTGGACAAACTATGTCATAGTGGTACTATTTTTAAATTATAAAATTGATAAAATGACCACGCACAGGAATATTTCATTTGGCTATTACATAACTGTCAAGTTATGGTGCTTTATCAACATGATGCAAAAATCTAATAACATTTGCAACATCTCCCCGGTCGTCCACTACCATAAATTTGAAAAAGGTCCTGTCTAAAAATGGTTGTGGTCTGACTGCAAAATTGCAGAGTGGATATGAGAAAGGCAGCTGCAGGAGAACTGTTATTTCCACCTCCTATAGACCTTCTATTAGAAACCAGGAAATTTTCGATATTTAAGTTAATGCATGCGTCGGCTATGTGATTGACAACTTATTTAGTTATGAAATGGTGTTCAGATCGCAACGTAGCGTCCGCTCCAAGTAAAAAAGACTTGTATTAAAAAGTACCTGGTTTTTAAATATCCACATGTACACTGTGTCATCATGTGTGGCACAGTAACGTTTTTGTCCAGGTACCTTGAACATGTCCCTCTCTGTACACAGTATGAAGCTGTGGTTTGTACCTGTATGATATTGTGGCCGGTTAGCTCCAAAGTATAAGAAGCAATTGTATGAGTTTGTGAGTATAGATAGATACCACCTCAAGGCAATTAAATGTTTCTACAGGATAAAAAGTTTCTTTAAAAAAGCTCTGCTTTGTTAAAAAAGTCAACAAAGGCCATCCAGCTGAAGGACACAAAACACGTTGACATTGTCTTCTTCTGGATTTTACCTACAAGCCTTAAGAAACAGTTTCCTTTAATTTGAGTCATTTGTGTTATTTCAGTGAAATATGGTGCTTTGTCACGTTAACTCAATAGCTTTTTGTTAAGTCGGTTCAACATTTTAGAGTCAAGTGCAGTCAATTTCTCAACAAACTTATTTAACAAACTTGTGTGGAACCAATTTTTTAAATGAATTAAAAAAAGGTTTTATTTGAGTTCACAATATTTTGTTGAAATAAATAAATAAAAATGTTAAGTAAAAAAACTTAATTTGTTCAAATCCAGCTAAAGGAGATTCTTTAAAACCAACAATAGTGATAGTTCATGTTTTTGGGACTGCCTTTCATCAAAATGAAACATTCTGTGTCTAAATGTTATATATCTATATCTATAGACCAGAGGCAGGGTTATGCTCTGGCAGTTTGACACAGGCTAGCACATAGAGACAACCATTCACACCTAGCTTAGAATAATGAATTAACCTAACCCCACTAATTGCATGTCTTTGGACTGTGGGATGAAGCCACGAAACCTCCACACAGACAGGCTAGTCGAACTCAGGACCGTCTTGCTGTGAGGCAACAGTGCTAACCACTGCCCCTACCTTTTTGGGGTATTTGTGACATGCCCTCTAACCACTAAGGCATCATTCCCTCATGAACCAAACATCTCGGGACTTCAGTGAGTTCAGTGTTGCTTTTAAAGCTGGTTTGAAATCAGGTTTCAGTTGAACAAGCCTTCATTACTGAACTGACACAATTTTAGGCACACATGGGTGAGTCAACATGTGTTAAGCACATAAACTGAGATAAAATGGGAGAATGTGTTTTTACTGGATTAAGCAGAAGCAGAACATCCTCCATTAGCTACCGTAACAAGCGTAGCATTTCTGGATGTGGCATTTCTGCTTTATCTCCCTATCAGATAATGAAATAAATCTAATCTCTGCGTGTGAGACTCGCGCATATGTGTAGGTGCTACATCTGAACTTTTCTGCATTGTCCATGAACATCTCTCAGCTACTGCAAACAGCGCCGATGCGGTCTCGTCTCTCTGTGCTCCTCCCCTCCTTCATCCCTCTCTCGCACTCTTATGTGCCCACTCACTGCCACTCACACTGATAGACACGGGAAAACACACAGATGAAGTGAAATTAAATGAAAAATGAGAGGATGGGATGTAGAGAATAATAGCTCCCCTTTCAGTTTGCACACACGTTTGTGTAGTCGCTAGCACTGCACCAGCTTGGACTGCTGTTTCAAATGATCTTAGGATATCAGCCATGGACTCACTGCTTGTTCTTCTCTGCATTCCCTGTGGCAATAACACATCCTTGCCGTTCCCCAAAACCTCTGTTGCGCGCTCCTACAGTATATACACAAAGACTGAGCACTTTCACACTCCCCAAGGCCTCCTTCAAGGAAAGTACACAGCTCATTGATGTATCTCTGCTTCCTGACCTTCCTCTGCCTTGCACTTACAGTATCTATTTTTCAGTTTCTCTATTCCAGTCCACAGGTAAAAGCATTTATAGATATAAACTGACCTTTAGCGCTGTGAATGTACACAGAAAAACTGGCAATACTAACCAATGCAGAATAGCACTTTTCCTGTTTCCTCTCTCAAATCTGCTTTGCCCATTTAAACCAGTCATTATCTTCCTGTTGTTGGGTGGAGCTTACGTCTACTGCAGGCGTATTTTTACGCCTACATGCCCTTTGTTTGAAGAGGATTGTGCTGATCGTGTCCCCACAATTTACTGTGGGCTGCAGTTTTACTTTCACTTTGATCAGTGTCAGCATGTATCATTACGGAACAGTGAACAATATACCCCGAGGTTGGAGGACTATTAAGAATCTGACAAAATAATTACATTGTAATTTCCCACAAAACCGATGCCCGCATTTTGTCGAGCTGCTTACTCACTCGTGTAAACCTAGATTTAGACTTGTTTTTTATGTTTCTTGAAAGTCTGATATGTGATAGGAAAACAGGAAGAGTTATCTGAAAGGTGTCAGCCAAGTAATCAAACTTCAGCTGTTCAAAAATTAGTGTTTCCCACACTTTGACTTTACTTGGGTGGGGCACCCTGATATACTATTAATGCCCATTCGTGTACATTTGCAGATATATTTTGACATATATTGAGCAATCTCTTTGCTGTGACACTCTTTTGAAAGTCTAGTAGCAGCAAACCAACTGCCTGGGCATTTCCAGTCTTCTGCTTCTCTGCTGGCTCTCTGGCTATTTACAGAGTTGCACATTCTCCAGCTCTCCTGTTGTGGACCTAAGCTGGTTATGATAGTCTTGATTCACTGCAGCTTCACTCTAGTCAGAGAAGAAATTAGTCTCAAGTTCACCATCAAGACCTGCAGTCCAAAAAAGTGGAGTTAGCATTCTCAGTGTGTGTGATTCACTATGGAAGCAGCTGATTATTGCTCTTCTGTTTATTTCTCCTAATGTCGCCCTGTTTATACAGCTGTGTGAAAAACTAAGTGCGCTCCATGATTCAGTAGCTTGTACATCCACCTTTAACAGTAAATTAATTGTTTTCTATATCACTATCAGCCTCTCGCTTGTTTTTGGAGGTATTTTGACCCACTCTTTACAAACTTGCTTCAGTTCATCAAGGTTTGTGGGTATTCATTTATGCACAACTGTCTTAAGCTGTGCATAAACCTTTACTGGGCCACTATAGCACCTTCATTCTTTTCTTTATCAGCCATCATCTTGTAGATTTGCTGCTGCTGTGCTTGGGATCAGTGTCCTAGCTCCTGGACAAGCCTAGCTCCTGGACGGGCCTAGCTCTGCACATTTGACTCTAGAATACAGGAGTTCATGGTCGACTCAATGACAGCAAGATGCCCAGTTCTTGTGGCCACAGAATAAGCCTAAATCATCATTCCTCCACCACCGTGCTTAACAGTTGGTATAAGGTGTTTTGCTAATATGCTCCGCATTATGGCCATAAACATAACAGTTGTTCAGATACAACTCTGCAAACGTAAACAGTGCTTTCTATGTACTTTTTAGAGAAAAAACGGCTTCAAAATGTGACTCTTTGGGTTGTTTGCATTTTTTCTGACCTTGGGGTCAATTTGGTGAGACGTCCACCTGGAAGATTGTGGCATTGTGTTAAAACACATCTGATTGCTCCAAACGTGCAAACTGCGAAAACATCTGCTTTTTTTAGAGGTGCTCACACTCGGCGATGATCAGTAAATCAGTTGCATTTGATTAGCAGCACCTGGCTGTTGCTGACCCTCTTAATTCCTATGGAAACAGTACCAGTGTGTCTGCTAACCATTTACTTTTAAAGTCACAGTGTAATGTCATTGACATTATGATCAAAGGACTATCTGTAAAACAGTATCTGCTCACATAAACTATTGATGTAGTAGTTACAATTTCCATGCGTTTAGGTGGGAATAGATATTTGTAGTTAGTTGTAGTTATACCGATTTATTTATCATCTCAAGAAAACTTTTGATGTTATTTTCCCACAATCCCTCATCCAAACTCTTCTAACAGACGTACAGCTGCTGTACGATGTTTAGAAATCCTCTTTTTCTCCAAACTTTTGGGTTCATTTAACTTCTTCTGTAGAGAACATGGCCCCCCAAAAGCAGTTAAATGAACCTAAGCAAAACCTCATCATCCGTTTCTTCCCAAAACAGCTGAATCTCACCAGGATCACCCAGCGAGGGCACATCATGGTGTGCTACAGAGTGCGAGTTGCAGAGATAACAGAAAGCACAGCTGAGGAGACGAAGTGACGTCTCACAGGAGATGAAGAGGAGAAAGATTGGCAGGTAGAAGAGGGTCAATAATGTTAAGACAATGGATGAGATCAAATGGTTCATCTTTGTCTTTAAAGGATGAAATATTTAATTTCCTGGTGAAACACGCATGGAGGCATTTAGTGGCCGAGGGCAAGACCTCTAATATTATTTTATCAGCTGCAATAACCAAAACAAACACACATCACCACTGCAGACCCTCTTAAAGGGACGGATCTACACATCCAAATTAATACCCACTGCATCTCTCTCTCTCTCTCTCTCTCTCTCTCTCTCACACACACACACACACACACACACACAAACACACACACACACACACACACACACGCACGCACGCACGCACGCACGCACGCACACACACACACACACACACACACACACACACACACACCAGCGCTCTGCATCACTTATCCCTCTTTTCGAGCGCTAACTGATAATTTGGCTCTGTCATTTCCATGGTAACACAGAACTGGATTGCCTGTGCAGGCATTTCGACATGTCTAAATATACTCGCTCACACACGCACGAACACATACGTGTTGCCTCAGATAAAGCCATGCAGAGAGCTATGACTAAATGTAAAGAGTTTTCGCTGTTAGTGTGCATGTGTTGCTCACGCTGTGATGAAATAAAACTGATTGCACAGATGCACGTGCATCCGTTTCAGGGACAAAAGTCTCCCTGTAATGTAAATCATTTTAAAGGTTAGTCGAGTAGCTGGTAATAGATGGTAAGGCTGAGTCTCCAGTCAATGTAATGTCCTCTAAAGAGATGGAAACTGGAGTGTGTGTGTGTGTGTGTGTGTGTGCGTGTGTGCTTGTGTGTGTGTGTGTCTTTGAGCAGGCAGTATCAGTGGTGTCTTATTAGGAAAGGTCATTTTCTTTTTTGTCATACAGACAGGTTTCCCCAGCTAAGAGTCAAATCTGGAAGGTTCAGTGTTCCTTCCAGCGTGTCCTGCAAAATGTGTCCAGCTTTTCTGCATAATTTTCCTCACTGAGCTGAAACTACTGAAGACGTTGTTGTTTTAGCCTCTAAAACCACTTTTACCAACCAGCCAATAATACAGAGCAGCCCTTCGTATATACAGCAGCATCATGTAGGTCTATTTTATTCTAATCGGATAAAACAGAAGCACGCAGAGAGAAATGGGCATGTGACAACATGACATTCAGCAGTAAAAATACATCACCTCCTCTATTGTCCTTTTTTTGTCTGTCCTCTGTACATAACCCCGACCTTTTTCTCTGTCTCTGTCTTTGACTTTAAGTTCGATGACTTGAATTAAACAGTCAATCTAATCCTGGAGGGAGCGGTATAACCTCTCCTCTGTTCCCATTTCTCCTCCCCTACTACCTTAACTGAATACCAAACAGGAAAGATGCAGACTTTGTAAACAATTTAACCTGCCGTTAGCTCTGTATTACTACAAAGTTAATATATCGGTATGCTGTGAGGACACCGTGAAGAAAAAGGCAGCATTAGATGTGCAGTAAGTACAGTTTCCTACACTGCAACCAGTGAGCGAGAGAAGGAAGGTGGAAAGGAAGTTGTGCACCCTGCGTCACAAAATAATGATTGCCCGAAAGGCAATTTCAATTTCTGCTTTCACTTCAAGTCTTCGATGCATAAAATGTCCATTAAATGAATCAGTCTCACCAACTTCCTGTTTTGCTTACAGCTTGAAACAGTTTGAGACGGTTTCTTGGTTACAGGGACTGAGACTGATAATTGGAAAGTTAAGATGCTAGATCCAGGCAATTTTAATCCTCTAACGATTACTCTGAGCTGTCTGGGTAGTGTCGGTGACATTTTTGTTATTTGGATCGGAGGAGATCTATAACAAAGCATTAATGAATGATTGATTGATTGATTGATAGATTGATAGTTAATGGCAATATTCATCTTACTCTCACATGACCTTCCAATAATCCATATACGTATACAAAAGCATTCATAGCTACACAGTGATATGCATGCATACAACAAATATCTGCAATTATACATCTATGCATGCATTCACCTATACTATACACACCTGTACCCTTAGATTCACCCACACCAACACTTAACCACATTACATAGTCTTCATCTCAGGTTTAATCAATAATCACGACACCTGTTAGTGGGTAGGATATATTAGGGAGCAAATTGCCAAAAATGGTTAATGCCAGGGGTCAGAATACAAAGTGGATTGCAGTTTGTTGCAAATAGGCGTAGGCTCAGATCAGTCAGGGTGCTCATGCTGACCCTGTCCACCAGCAACAATGGGCACTTGGGCATCACAACTGGACCCCGGAGCAATGGTGGGCTGGTCTGATCCACAAAGAAAAAATTGTTCAGGAATGGTTTGATGAGCACAACCATGAGTTTGAGGTGCTGACTTGATCTCCAAATCCTCCAGATCTCAATTCAAACAAACAGGTCAGATCCATGGAGTCCCCACCTCCTAACCTACAGGACGTAAAGGATCTGTTGCTAACATCTTGATTCCAGATACCACAAAAGGGAGCCCAACACAATATTAAGCAGGTGTGCATAATGTTATGCCGTATATAACAAAACAATAAAAGCTACACAAGCCAACGAATGCTGAATATACACATAAATTCACGTGTCAAGCTGAGGAAAAATCGCTATCATATCAGTTGTTTATTGAGTTTGCATGATGAAGGTATCGCCACTGGAAAATAGGGGCAATTTAAGAGCAACCTGACACAGTGTCATTAGTCATGTTCTCACTACTGCATGCACTGGTGTGTGTGTGAGTGAGTGTGTGTGTGTGACAGGCGGCAGCTGTGGCGTCTGTTAGCGCTGCCTGTGATTAAATCATAAATAATTAAAGCTTTGAAAGAGACAGAGGGCGAGGAAGAAGAAGAGAGGAAGAAAGAGGAAGAAGGAAGACAGGAGTAAGTGTAATTACAATCTCTGTGGGGTTTTCATTTGATTGTTGAAACAAGTGCAGAGCTAATGTATTTGTGCAGGCTTGCCGTACACCTTCTTCCTGTATTTCTTTCTTTCTTTTCTCTTTTCTTTCTTTCTTGCTTTCAAGCGAATTAAATGTTGGCTAATCCTCCTGGCAAAGACCGAGGTGATTGAGCACGTGCAACTACAAACATGCAACGAAGTGGAAGGAAATTTGACAAACCCAACGTTTCTGTTTGCTTTTTGTTTTTCTCGTTGGGCAACCAGAAAAGCTGCTTTCTGTGGCACCGCTCAGCTCGCAGGTACGCTGTCTTCATTAAATCACAGAAACACTTTGGTAGGTGAATCGCTGGCACATCTGCGCTCTGAGCCTGTGCCAGTCAAAACCACAGCGAAAGCATAAAGGTAAGCAGTTGTGTAACAGTAACCCCCTTCATGTCTCTCTATTCCCTCACCTCCCACACGAGCACTTCATCTAAGTAACATGCGTCACAGCTTTGGATGGAGCAGATATTTTATCCAATATACGAAGCATCAGCAGTCATCTTTTTTTTTTTTCCCTTTCCCACTCATGCAACACTTCTCTCTCCTTCCCTCTACATTTGTCATCTATTGCTCGTCTTTCTTGTTGCATTTCCTTATTTCTCTTCGCGTACAAGCGGCTCTCTATTTCTTTTGAGACCTCTGTCTCATCTCGAGGCTTCGCTGACTGAGCAGAAAGCCAACGTGTGGGAACATTACCCTTTCTCTTCACTTTCCCACCTACTGTGCCGCACCTTTACTCTGTCTTCCTCCCCTTTCCTCTCCTCAGTCTTCCGCTCTCCATTTCTTCTTTTTCAACTCACCTCATTGTTTCCTTATTTCATTCCTATAGCTGCGACTACTTCTAAGGTGTGCAATTATTCCTGCAGTAGAATCTTACACGTACTTGACTGTGTGTGTGACTGTGTGAATACTTATGCATATACTAGACATGCCCTTAATTTAAAAGATGCACACATTGTTTGGCAGCAAAATGCTAAACTTTAAGGTTAGACAGTTCTGCACAGAGGTGATCATTTAATACATGCCCAGTGATGGCAATGGTAAATGGACTGGTTCTTATATAGCTCAAAGCACTTTATATACCTTGCCTCATTCACCCATACAAGCACTTGTTTTCTATGCCTAAGTGCTTTCTATCTAACACTACGATGGATGCACCAGAGAGCAACCTGGGCTTAAGTATCTTCCCCAAGGATTCTTGGGCATGCAAACAACCAAAATAGTCAGCAGTAAGGGATCAAATCCTCAACCCTCTGATTAGCAGATGACCTGTAGTACCAACGTTGCTCTTTAGTAGCGGCATAAGCGTCAGATCGGCCATCATGCACTGACACTGGACATAAACGGCCTCAGTGCGGCCAAATCTCCAGGATTTTAAAGGATAACAGTTTTATTTAGGATAAGTTTTTATTTTTGTTGTTTATTGAATGAAAGTTTTGTTGAAGAAGAGTTAAATACCACAGAAATTTGCATCTCTGGGCTGACAGACACAAAGCTAACGAATCTTGTGCGATTTTATACTACTTGAGGAAAAAAGAAAAAGGACAAAACAAATGGAGCAAACAAAGCAAACTGTCACCGCAAAGCAGGCGAAAACCCTCTTAGAGAGACTACAAGATCTGAGATTGTTTTCAAGCACTCCAAACAAAGAGTGAAGCGACAAAAAGACGCTGCTACTTAGATCATCGAGTTGCTTTATTGAGCCACCGGTTTTGTGCCTATTGCACCCCCGTGACCATGCATCAAGACAAACACAAACGCGACACGCCTTATCTGTCAGGATGGGAGTTTGGGGGATACAAGTTATCTCTCCTGGACCCAGACTTAGAAATGTATCACCGTGTGCTTCATCTCCCTGCTGCTGATAGAGATGGAAGATACAGGAAAAAGTAATCGAGGCCCAATAGTTCTGACACGAGGAGTCACGGGGGAGCAAAGCCGGAGGTGAAACTTTGCCTGTTTCAATCTTGCAGACAGACATTACAAGCTGCTCCCCGAGGAGTGCCATTTTATGCTTGCCTTGGTTTGTAAGAGACAGAAAAGGGGAAAACAACACAGGAAGAAAAGGGAAAGCAAAGCTGGTATTCAAGCATAAGAGGAAAGAGAAACTTCAGAATCACAGTCATGTTTGCATGCCATGGTCCATTAGTTACAAGTTTTTGGATTGCTTTTTACACCTTTCAGGTACCTGTCGGTCAGCACCTGTGAAAATTCCTTAATAAAACCTTCAGAGGTGCAATTACATGACTTCTATTTGGGGGCAGGGGGCAACATGTTGAGCAAAAATGTAACTTGAAGTGAGTCAAAATACACATTTGAGTATGAAAAAACTGTAACAACAGCCTGGGTTGATATGAAGAGTCAGACCTGGGTTAATATAAGGTGTAGCCAAGCTAAGAATGAGATAATAGGCCTTTTCACAGAAGAGATGTGACATGTCACAGTGGGAGATAAGGAAATTAACTGCTTCAGTTACAGGATCCTGGTGGTTTTCATGCTGACTTGTTCACACATGAACGGGACAAAGTACTTATTAAGGTTTCATGTATTTATTTAGAATACTTTTGCTTTTCTACCATCAGGGGTGAAAGTGGGATTTAGCAGGTGGGGGAAGCCAGTCTGAAAAAACGAGTCTTCAGCTGCTTCTTGAAAGAATCAAAAGAGTCAAGACAGCGCAAAGATGGAGGCAAGGCATTCCACAATCTGGGGACCAAAGCTCTAAACAATTTATCCCCTCTGGTCATAAAATAAGTTTGTGGGACCATTAACAGCCTTTGACTGGAAGATTGCGAGAAGACGTGGGTTTAGACAAATTAATTAAAAAAGACACAAGCAGATGTTACGTGAGTTATACGGCTGATTTCCACTGAATCTAATCAGCCTAAATTTAATTTGACGTCTGCTACCCTTGATGTGACCTCACATTGACCATGAACACCACGGTTTGCCCTGCACCAGTCCACATAGTTAATTTTTGTAAACTTCATCACAGTACTGCAAACTAACCAGTTTAGCCTGCACTAAACTGCAACAAAATTAGTATACTTCAATTTGTCTTACAAGACGTTTCACCAAAACCATAAATCATCAGATCAGCACATTGTGTACTAATTAGCATTTGATTAAAAACTCTATAAAAACTCAACTCTTCAACATTTTACACTGTATTTATGCAACAAGATTACATAGAAAATGTACCTAATTAAATTGGTCAAAGTAGCATTTTGAGCATTTTTTAGTATACTTTTTAAAGTAACCTCTCACTTTCCTCCCCTTCCCTCATTCTTACTTCATTCACCCTCTCTCAGTGTCGCACATTGAGATTTTTTTTACAGTAAGTGTATATTTAGCTCACAGATCCATTTTGTGAGAAACTGCACAGAAAACCGTTTTTGTTGATATTGTCTGAGTTATTTTAAAAGCTGCATTTAAAAACCACCTGCCACTTAAAATAAAACAGGCAATTTATGCTCCTGTGTAGTGCTAGATAGTGCCGTGACCACAACTTTTTACATCTGCTCCACGAACGCGTCGCAGGGATGAAAGAAAATAAGGGATGCGTTGAAGGTGTAAGCAGGTGTGGGATGCCATTATTTTCTTATTACTGAGCAAGTATCTCCATGCTGTCACTGGAAACAACATCAGGCTGCAGCACATGAAATAATAACTAATTGAACAGCAATATGCATTAACCTGCCAATCAGATTTAATTACTCATTAACTGAAGGTGCGTTAACACCTGCCTATGGCAGATGAATAATCTAAAGAAACTAAACAACAAACATATCTAGTAGAGCAAGTAGCAAGTAGAGCTATGGGGCATTTTTTTTTTTGCCTTGCTTGCCAGAATTTGATTTATTACTTTAATTATTTTTAATTTGATGTAGGTTATGAGTATACATGTAGGGATGATGAATACCAATAAGACACAATGTTAAATTGCAAAATATTTTGGTATGTTGGCTGCAGCTGTGTCGTTTTCTTGGAGCTAGAAGTTGCCTTATAAGGAAGATCGGAGTGATAATTAGCTAACGCTATAGCAAACGTGATTAGCAAGGTGAATCCATAAATGGGTGTGAGAGCAATCCACAGATAAAAATTTGAGCTCATTAGCGCTACGACTAACAAAATACTAACATTTCACTCACTAAAACTGAAGCACAAACTTCAGCAATCTATAAATCTGAGTCAGTTATTCTATTAAAAAAAAGCTCCAAAAGGCCCTGGCAGCAGGCACACAATGAAGAGGTCCAGTTAAATGACTAAAAGTCGGCAGTGACTGTCTGTTTGTGTAAACACCTGCCACGCCCATAACTCAATAATCCAGGTGGATGAGCTATAAAAAAAAAATCTACCTATTCAAAATTGTCATTAGGTGGGAAACAGTTTTTTACCAGGCTGTAAAAATGCTTTTTAATGGTGGACATTTTCACACGTCCAGGGGAGTCCAGGGATGTCCAGGGATGTCCAGGGGAGTCCAGGGGAGTCCAGGGGAGTCCAGGGGGACTGATTTGCTTTTGGAGCCATCCTCAAGTGGCACCCAGAGGACCAGCAGTTTGTGCTACTTCTACATTGGCTTCATTTTTCAGCTCTGGAGGTTTCCCCTTGGTTGGCAGCAGATCCCTTGGGTTAGGATTGGGTCTTTTTTTTCCTGGTGTATCCCAAGCCCGCTCAGTTAAATTGAAATCTGGGGAATTTCTATTTCATGATAACAGGCAGTGGTGCTGTCACTAAGGTCGCATACGTGTGCAAAAATTTGGAAGAGGTGAAAGTAAAAGTTACATGAATGGCATGGACAAAGGTTTGTCAGCTGAAATGTGACTAATCCATAAATGTTTTTCACTTGGCTTGTTGGTGAACTGTGAACAAAAAACACTTTTTCTGCACTCTATGTGCACTCTATATGCATGTCTATTCATAAAATATCAGAAAAGTCAAGCTTCTAAAGTTTATGGGGAATTTGTTGGAGAGATGCTAGTATTATCTGCTTAGAGCAAAGTACACTAAAAAGAGAAGAACCAGTCTTTTAAGCTTTGAAGAACGTAAACTGCATGTCGTCTTTGCACTTAGTGACATAAAATGCCAAAGACCACCTTGTTGTTCCTTTACAGGCAGGCATTTATATTCACAAACACGATACACTGGATATAAAACATCATTCGAGGGACTTGCAAAGGAATTTTCAGTTCACTTTGCACAAACCAAATCTCTTTAGTCTTATTTGCGTCACTTCTTTGTATTAACTGCAGATAAACTTTACCAGGAGAAATCAGTAAAAGAAAATGGATTTTCTTTTTTTTACCTGATTCAACTGTTTGATCATTCAAAGGAAAATGTTTCCGATAAATCAGAACTTTAAAGTACATCCACATTTCCACAGCTCATTACTTTGATTACGACATCTCTGTAATATGAAAAACCTCGGTAATGTAACTTCAAGAGGTCTTAAAATCACTTCTGTTGCCGCTTCTTTTCGTCTATCAAAACGTAGCTCCGCATTTATCTTTTCCTCGCCTCGCTTCCTCTCCTCCTCCCATTTTCTTTTCTTCCTATTTGCCATCTGTCTCTCCATCTTCTCGCTTTGCCGTCCTCCCTCTGCCGCTGAGAACAGATCTGACTTAATGTGGCAAAAAGGGGGAGGATTGCTGGACCTCCCTCGCCAGACTGGCAGAGTCCACTGCTAAAGACCTCAATTAGCCCTAGCAAAACAAATACCCGCACAGGGACACTTGGATTCATTTAGAGGGACATTCAGTATGCAGTGTGAATATACTTTTGCAGAATGTAGATTACACAAGTGCACATGAATATAGCGTTGTCTGCAATGCTCCGGGCGCTGTCACACTGCACGCTTACATGCGAGGAGTCGGTATATATTTGTGTTCATGTGTTCTGCCCTCCCTGCATGTGTGTGTTTCATTTTGCTTTTTTTTTGCTTTTTTCTAGACTGTTTATTTGTCCACTTATAAAAAAAAATGTGTTGTTGTGTGTTGGTGTGTGTCTTTTTATAACCTCTGCGTATCGCTAGAGAATTCCTTCACACCCTCGGCCCGACAGATGCTGTGGCAGCGACTGTTGCGCTGCGCCTCGCTCTCTCTCTTGGCCTTCAACCCACACATAGACAAACACAGCCACAATATACTGCACTGTTACACTTACACGAGCACACACACACCTCATTTGTGCCTCATAATTCATAGAGCCATAGCCAGAGGGATAAACTGGGGATTGAGGAGGAGGCAGGGGGAAAGAAAGGGATAAGGAGAAGGAGAAAATGGAGTGAGGTTATTAAGAGCAGATGTATTTACTGATATATATAATTGCCACCTGAGGTTAGACTTTATTGATCTGCCCTCCTGTAGCTCCGTTTCCTTCCTCCCCTCCTCCCCTTTTCCCCTCTTTCCCTCTCTTCCACGCTGTCTGTTTGAGTTGTGGTGTCAGATCTCTCATCCATATTCAGTGCTGAGGCCATCTGTGTGTCTCCAATATGCATGGACCAGCCTGGCGGAGAATCACTGCCAAGCTCGCAGCCATCCAGTGTTAAAAGAGAATGCCGGTGTCATTTTGAGTCAAACTACAGCCCGTTTACTTCCATCTATGCATTTCGCAGTGCACGTCACTTTGAATTACTCGTATTCTGCTGCTTTTGTTCAAACCCAGCTTGAAATGACTGTAATGCCCCTCCACCCTCGCCCCCCCCTACCCCACCCACCAGCTGAGGAAGATGCCCTGAAACGAGATGTGACAAAATCTGCAAAGCGACATGCGATTTCTTCAAGGACACTCGCGTCAGACGATCGCGTTGTGTCACAGAGGACTGCAGTGATCAGTTTTGTCCGCTTCCCTTGTTTACGAGATGTCACCCCTGCAGCATCTTTCATTCAGACAAATAAATATTGTTTGGTGTGGCGGGAGCTTTCTCATTGCTTGCGTAGATCTGAAAGCTACTCGGACGCAGGAAGAAGAGAAAACTATAAACTGCAGGCTTTTTGATGATCTGGATGGTGGAGCCGGTTCGAAGGCTCTCACTGACGAATCCACAGTAAAACTCCTTCTGAGAGAAAGAAAACAAGCCCTGATGGCTCCGGCAATTTTGACTGTGCGTGGACTCACCACGTGTGTAATGAGTGCTCTTGCGACCTCAACATCTGGCATTAAATCACGCACTTTAGTGAACCCTTAGAATAACCTCGCTTCACCTTTTTTCTGTGTCATCCCATTCTCAAGGCAGATGCACACACATCACACACATACATATCCCACAAAACAGTAGCAGAACAGATGCCTGAATGCAATACCTCATGGGATTATGTGTGCTATTTTCTAAAAAATCCAGGAAAAAAGAAAAAAAGAGCATTTCTAGCTTGCTTCTATCCTTTCCACTCCTCACCTCAGGAAACTCTTTGCATGCCCTCTAACTTTTACTCCGTCCCTCTTCGCTCTTTCTCTTATTTCTCCCTCGATTTCTCTCCATCGCTGTGCCTGTTCAACACGTACCCACTCTTCTTGTTATGAAGCCAATTAGTGTAACTGAAATAGTTTCCATGGCGACAGAGGTGCTAATAATAACAGACACCCCCACAGCAAGGGCTGCTGAAGAACATGCATGGCTCATACACATATATGTGAGCTTGCACATGCGCGCGCGCGCACAAGGACACGGACACACACATCTCCGCAAACACGTGGCACGAAGAGGAACATGCAACACATGAACGACTAACAAAGACGAGCCTCTTGCATGTAGCGGCTGTGTCGCTCTCGAGCAGTGTCCAGTCAGTGTGCAGTGCAACACTGACAGTGACAGGTGGTTTAATCTCTGATGCTAAGTTGACTTGACGTCGAGCATGGGAATATGTTTACTTCTAATTTAACATTTGTAGCAGGGCCTCTCTTCACAGGCTCTTGATTTAATTTGATAAGGCAGGAAAAAAGAACACTGTTTGATTGATAAAGCTTCTGGAAAAGGCAAAAGAAAAACAAGAAAAGTGCAAGAATTTGAAAACAGACAGCCCTCCTAACCCTCTACTCGGTGCTGTCTTTACATCCTCACTAGACAGCGATAAAACCAGTGAGGTACAGTGCTATGTTCTACTGGGAAACTGTACATCCTGGTTTTAATGTGGCTATTGTTTCAAAACGTACCTGCATTGGCGCTTGGAGTTTTGAGTTGTGGACTGTTAGATTTATCCAGTGTTCTCTTTTTGGTTCCTACTTTATTTATCGGTCACTGTTTCTTGTTGGGGTGGGTTCTTCAGTATTTTGAAACTTAACTTATAGCTCTGAGATTTTGGTTACACGTTATGAGGTTTGTTGTTTGGTTTTCTTGAAATTCCTGTTTTATTTTGGAGGTCTCTTGCCTCTTCCTTTATCGTCCCATTGCCCCAGGTGGAGGAGTTTGAGTATCTCAGGGTCTTTATCACAAGCTATAGGAGGGTGGAGAAGGAGACTAGTGGCAGATGGATCAGCTGTGTCTTTTACCCTCGTGTGTCCACTCTAACTAATTACCACCTTCATCTACTTAAAGCCCCAGCTAGCCTATATTCATTAAGAAGTTTTGATAGTGTTGCAAATGAATTTATATGTTTCTCATGTGTAAGGATTGTCAAAGGAGCTTGCAAAGAAAAGTGTCTGGACTTCTTTAAGTTGCATGAAGACGTTTCACCTCTCATCCGAGAAGCTTCTTCAGTTCTAAGGTCAAATGGTGGGGAGTCCCAGATTTAAACCTAGTGGGAGTATCCCCCCACAGAGGGACAAAAGGACCCCCTGATGATCCTCTAATCGCCTGAGCCAAGGTGTGAAACTGGGTGTGGGTCCCAATCAGCCAGGGTTTCGGGTGAGCTCTTTGTGAAACCTGGCCCCACCTTATCATGCGAATTCCTGAGGTCAGATGGCCCAGGATGTGAGTGGGCGTTAAGGTGTCTGGGGAGGGAACTCAAAACTGGATTATAGATGGCAGACAGTTGGTGTCGGTGATTGGGACCCATACCGAGTTTCACACCTTGGCTCAGGCGATTAGAGGATCATCAGGGGGTCCTTTTGTCCCTCTGTGGGGGGACACTCCCACTAGGTTTATATCTGGGACTCCCCACCATTTGACCTTAGAACTGAAGAAGCTTCTCGGATGAGAGGTGAAACGTCTTCATGCAACTTAAAGAAGTCCAGACGCTTTTCTTTGTAAGCTCCTTTGACTACAATGACCTGGATGACTGAGAACCTTCACAGACATGTGTAAGGATTGCTGACAATAATCTTTCCCCCCCAATCTTCCTGGTTACTTCCTGTAGATTTTTCTCTTCATACAACTTTATTTTACTCACTGAATTCGTCTGAAAACATCACTGATTGTCCAAAATGACTGAAAATACCTTAAAACAGTGCCCAGGGCTCTACATCCCACTCACTGAACATATTTAAGCGCGACAACGACAGCCTGCGAGGGCGGCTGTGGCTCTGGAGGTCGAGAGGGTAGTCTACCAATCAGAAGATGGGTGGTTTGTATGAAGTGCCTTTGAGCAAGATATTGCATCTTAACGTATCCCTGATGCATCCATTAGAGGGTTTGTGTTTGTGTGCTCGGTAGGATAAAAGTGGAGAATTAGTGAAAGTCACTAGTGGTAAAAAGGGATTCAGTTAGAGTAGAAAAGCGCATTTGAGGGCCAGGCCACAAACTGAATTTGTCACTGAATCAAACTGATCAAGTTGCCTCTCATTTCCTGTTAAAAAGTGCGGACGCGCACACACACACACACTTGATCTAATGTCTCGCTGCAGGCTGCACAGTCTGATCCTGGTTGAAAAGAAATTAACTGGTCAATAATCTGTATTTGTTCTCCAAAGGGCATTTTAGATAAATGTACAAAAAGCCAAGTGTTTTAATGCCATTGTGAAGCTCATTATGCATTCTTGGCAGGAGTGCTGACTGAGAACATGTCTGATGTCTGGTATGGTAAAGTTTTCTTCTCACTGCTTTGCTCTGCTGCTTTGAGCTTTTGCTCTTTTGCTTCTAAAAGATAAGTAGAAAATAAGCACGCAATAGAAACAGAAATTTCAGTAATTGGCTCTTTAGGAAAAACAGTCAAACATCTCTGCTGTAACCTCCTGTGGAAATTTACACTACATTGCAAAAAAAGGAAAAACCCCGCGGGGGAATATTTCATGTCCGTCTGTGGGGGAACTGAAAAGATGTGACCAATCGCCTCAATTTTCAACAGAGGATAAAATCTCAGTTATGCTCCAGCGCTCGTTCAGACTTTTCTTTGGCCAATTCCATTCACAATAAGAACAACGAACACTTTGTTGAACATGCTAATGAGAATTTAATATCAGCTGAGTCCGTTTTATCGAGCCGGCTTCAGAGGCACGTCGCTAAAATCCCATTTCTGTGATATCACTATTAAGCAGTGACTCACCTAGGCACTCTTTTCATTTCAGTGCTATTCCGAGTGTGGGGATCTGTAAGGCTTTAAAAGATATTGATCTAAAAAAGTCACCTAGCCCTGACAGCTTGGAACCCAATCTTTTAAAGGTTGCTGTCGTTTATATTGCCGAATGAACCCCTAGTATTTTTAACCAGTCTTCAAACCAATTTCTTTTCCAAACAGACTGGAGCTGCCTCCGTGATCCTCCGATTATTAAACAGACCCGTCTCATCACAGAAAAATTTCCCACATTTCCAATCCCTGATGGGTTTATCAAATGCAGAATTAATTTGTAGTTTGAAGCTGAGTGAAAATGAATTTATAATTTAGCACCAAACCTGTGGGGGAGGGAGGGCACTTTTTAATGACAGCAACGGATTTCACTGCTTTGTTTGGACATGCATATTTTGCAGTATTTGTTTTGTTCAGTGACTTTAATTTTATAGATTGGTTTAGTAGCTTTCCTGTAAGTAATTACATAGAAAGTCAGATATTAAGCGTTATGGATAAAACTGAGATCTGAAAAGCTTGTTCTGATTTTATTGCCAGTGTTTGGGAATCAGGAAGAACATGTCGTTTTTAAGCATAAGCAGGTATTCTCTTTCAGACCTTACACAATATTCAAGGGCAAGGACTCAGCTGGAAGAGTCTTTGCTTTTTAGCTGCATTTTGGTCAGTTTGTAATGTGAAGCCTAAGCATTCTAACTTTTATATTCTTTTAAAAAAATTCACTTTTACCATCTCTTTGAGATTTTCGGTCTATTGTACTTCTGATCAAACAGAATCGAAGGCTCAAAAATAGTTCCTCAAATATCCACCTGAGGCTGCCTCCAACCTCAATGTCCAACTTAAGAACATGCAGCTAATTCACCATCTCGCTTTTTTATTATTTTTTTTGCTACATATTGATTTGTTGGAGAAGAAAAACCACAAATGTGCCGTATAATGTTTGAACAGGACAAAAATCAATGATTGTTGCACACATGCTAAAAACTACCTATTCTTCCCCAGGGAAATGAATCTGAGCAAATAGTGCTACCTGGAGCCCTGCTCCTGCAATTTCATCATATGTCGTTGCTTGATCTTCTCCACTGTATACTCTCTAAAGAGGCGAGTGATTGAAAAAAAATGCATCTGAAAAGCCATTTTCTCTGCTGAGCATCTCTCAGATATCTACAGACGAACGCTGAAGAGGCGAGACTGGTTAAAAGCGAAAATGAGAGAGGATTGGTGCTGAGGGACAGACGGAGCGAGAGAGTAAGGAAAAATGATGGTTTGGAATAAAGACGGGAATTGATAAAAGCAAAGGAAACGTATTAGGTGAGAGGCCGAGAGCCTTTTATTGTTCTCTGATGCTGTGCATAAATGCCATCATCAACAAATAGAGTGCTTTTAAATTGGCTTGACTTGAAAGTGCGTAGTAGAGAGAAGGGGAGAAAAAAGGAGAGAAAAATAAAGGTGGTCTTCTGAGGAGTGAATGACGCACAGAGCTGACTGGGACCAGAGTGACAGGGCAGCAAAAAGACATCTCTCACATTACCTCAATTTTGCTTTACTCAACTTAAATAAAAATACATAAATAAATGGAAATGCTCATGTTGAGGCTTCAAAACAGGACTTCACAAAACAGTCAAAAAAGTTTTGGTAGCTACATCCATCTTTTATTGTCTACCAGAGCAGGACACAGCAAGTTAATCTGAGCAGAATAAGGCTTGGTCATAAATTGTCCAGCATCTCTTTTTCGCCTGAATGAGTGCAGGATTTAAAGGCAGCACAAAGCTTTTCAAAGGCTCAGTAGATTTGTGATGGCATGTCCTGACACTCACTGCAAGGCCTGTCACATCCTGTATTATACTGTATGCTAAACGTGGTGCAACAGGAGCATACGTTGAATACATTCATAAAATTGATGATCTCAAGCAGCCAGTATGTTTTACAACTGTCTCTGACCTATCTAATGTTGCCTAACACAAGCTAAAGTTAGCAGTATTTGATAATGTAAGCTAACGCTATAAGCAAAGCTCACTCAAGGATGGAAACTGAAATTTGTACCAACTTAGTCCAACCTGTTATTCCTCGTTGGGCTGGTGGTCTCAAAATTTAATAGTAATTGCTTTAGCTTAGCTGGCTCCTTCATCTATTGAGCTCTTCTGCTGGCAAAGTTTGACCATTACAAATCAATTTAAGCCTCTTTGGAAATCAGGTAAAATGAAAAGGGTCAACATTACACCGAAGAGAGTATATAATATACCCAATATACTCAGAGCCACTGCACTTCCACCAATATGATAGCAGAGCTGCGGTGGTGACAGTCTGAGGAAATTGTATGAATCATATTTTGAGGAAGAGTCTCTTGACAGCTCTGCAGCAACTTGGGCTTAGACACACAGCAGAAGCAGATTTACTACAACAAACACACTCAGTGTGGCTTCCACATGGCAAAGAAGGCTCTTCAACGTCGATAAAGTCAGCTTACAGTGCGAAGAACCTAGCGAGTGAAAATAAGCCTAGGGCCGTCAAAGTAAAATCAGTTTACAGCAAAAAACTTTTCCACATGATTTGACTTGAATCAGCCAGTTTGATTGTTCATTATCTGCTGGTTTAAGCTGAAACGCCAAATCTGATTTTAAGTAACAAAATGGGTAAAAAATGCCTTCACTAATGAAATGTTATTTTAGTCTTTCTCATTAGGACTAGTAGTCTAAGGTGGAACAATCTACAGCAGTTATATAAATCTGTCTATATTTGCTGTGTGCACAACATTTTCACTTAGAGGTAGAATGTATTCTGTGATTTGTGTTTTCCTCATCACATAATAAGATGTCGTCCAGGAAAAAAATATGTAGAGAAACTGTCAGTAATACACAATGTTGAAGAATAAACTCTGCTAGTGGTCATTACTGAAATGTCATTGCAAATTGCTGGTCTGCTCCTTCAAAAGTTACTTCAATTATAATCAGCTCGAAATTATGTAGGTTATAACGGACTTAAAAGGTGAGAAGTTTCAAAGGTGAAAGAAAAAGATTTTTAGAAAATCTATAAAACCTTTAAAACATTCCTGCATATCAGGTTTGATGTTGAAGTTATGGCTGAATAAGAGTGAGATGCTGAGGGCGCACACAGCAGAAAATGCTAAGCAACAATAGCAATCAAACGAATGATCAAGGTAGTAGCCGTGCTGCTCACAGTGTGAAAAAATGTCACTTTACTGTTGCAAAAATGTGAACCTGAAACGTTTAGCTTGTTTTCTTGTTCTTAGCTGACAGCTGCTGCTGTAGCCCATTTGATTTGAGGCTGGGCGTGCTGCGTGGTCAAAGATGCTCTTCTGCATACCTTGGTTGTAACGCTGCCGTTCTATCAGCTCAAAACAGTCTGGCTATTTCACCCTGTTCACTCGATATTTTCTCTTTTTACACTAACGACTGTTGTGTAGGTAGATCCCAGTATATCAGCAGTTTCTGCAATATTGATATATATAACCATGGCTTGGTCAAAGTCTTAAATCACCTTCCTTGCTTCATTTTTATGCTTATTGCGAACTTTAGCAGGTTGTCTTGACCATGTCTACATGTCTAAATAAGTTGCTGCCATGTGATTGGCTGATTAGATAGTTGTGTTAAAAAAACATTTGAACCAATGTGCCTAACAAAGCGGCCACTGAGTCTATATCTACAGTCACTTCCTCACTCTTGACACTTTTTTCCCGGTTTGTTTCATGTCACTCGTGCTGATGCTAATTTGCTGGTGAAGAGAGAGAGAGTCAGCGAGGGGAAGGATTTTACTCCCGCGCTGCCTCCCAGAGGGCAGGAAAGCTGCTACCTCTGCACCAGATGTGGGGTTTTCAGCGTTAAAGTATCGAAACGTTGCACACACACAGAAATACACATGTCCAAACACATGCTGTGCTGTTTTATACGTCTGAAAGCAAAGTAACCCTGCTAAAACACGCACAGAGGGTAAAAGGCGCCACAGAAGCCGGCACTAGTTTTTTCCTCTTGTCATCTTCTCTTTCATACAACCAATGAGGCTGTCTCGTGTGAATCACGAGGTCAAATCCACAAGGACAGTGGTGAATAATAACAAAACCTGTAAAAAGGTGCTACAAAAGGACCCAAATTAAGTTATAAAATAAAATAGACCAATAAAAAATTCTATTTTTCATCACTTAAACTTATTGTAATCATCTAAACATCAGCACCTCACGTCCCAATTCCCCAAGTGTCTAGACGTCCCGTCATGTTGTGCCCATCATCCCACCATATGAGCTGTGCAAGCCACAAAAGAAACAAACAGCAGAAGTGCATTTCAAGGTCAAGAAAATAACAACCTGTTCTAGTGCGGGGTACAAGTCTGAAGCACTGCCATCTCCTCTCACTCTAAATCTTCTTTTTAAACACACACACACACATTTGAGAATGACGCTGCTTTGAGACTCCCCAAGGACAAAAAAAATCCAGAAGATTTTAAAACTTTGGGAACTTTCGGAACAAAATGTCGACCCATACGCCCACACACAATCAGTCCGTTTTCCCCTCACACCCGTCCTCTCAGCATATATGAGCGGCATCTCAGGCCGGATACATGCTGTGTGCGTCTGTGTGTGTGTGTGGGCGAGCACATGATCTTTGACATTAGGCACCGAAAAGATTTCCCATCGTGAAAATGTGCTCGCTATAACGAGAAAAAAGCCGAATGGCAGAAACCTCCACACGCACACCCACACAGGATGGACACACACACACCGAGTACACACACGAGCACGAGGAGTGATAACTAGATAGCGACAGAAAGAGATAGAGATAGAAAATCATGTTTAGAGAGAGTGCCTCAGGCTGAGGATCAAGCAAACAGGCTCTGTGTTATTTGTGGTGCTGTATTATGTAGAGCAGTGCATTACAGGGCTGCGGTTCAATTATTGAGCAACACTTTTCATCACAGCTGAATTATATGTAATTGTTTTTGGTAAGCCTCAGCAATACACTGTATCCAGCAAACACTCTACTTTTTTCCAAGCACACACATGCTGTACATGTAATCATGAGATTCCTTCTAAGTGTGCCTTTGCTGGTGACCTTTATAAAGGAGTAATAGACAGTAGGGCGGCACAATTACAGCCTAAAAGATTATAACATCAATATTAAGAGCATGATTATTTGTGACAATTATTCATTAATTTTAGTGACAAGAATTGTATTATTGCACTGTCATATAAACAGAAACGCTCGCTCCACATCTTCTGTGGATTAAAATAAAATTGTTATTTTTTAATCACCTAAATTCAGTTAATCTCTTAAAAGAAAATTAAAAAATAAGAAAAAACAAACCTTAAATTAAATAAACAACGTTGCTGCTTTCACTTGCTACATCCCTGCTAATTAAAACATCTTTGCAGACAAATGATGCGTTTAGCGACCTGACCTGAGCGCATCTCCGAGAAGCACAACATCACATCGTTCACTCCATTCATCAAAACCTGCATGATTGATATTAATAAGGTACTTGAGCACTGTGCGATCTCTCTTCATGAACCCTCCAACGCTTTACACAGAATCGCATGAGGGGATAACATATCTTTTCTCCAGTAAGTTGACCATTTCTCGGAAGTTGTCCTTCCTCGCAGTGTTTATTGGCCAAATGGAATACAACTGCGATGGTGATTTCAGTGCCTCTTTGTGAGCTGGCGCGCTGTACAGCCTCACTTTAACCGATGTCCATGTTGATGTTGAACAATTCACGTTAGCAATCAGTGCAGTGTTTTTCTAGGCCTTAATGCATTAATTATAGAGCAGTTTGTGGGTAGTTTCAGGCAGCTCAATACGTTTGTTGTATTGCTTTGTATAGGATCTGTTTTTAGCTAACATCGTTTGCTCTAAATCTGAAGTATTTATAAAAAATAGACAATTTTTTTTGCTTTGAGGGACAAGCTCTGTACCTTTTGCAGAGCCAAACATTTGAATGTCTGTCGTGTCTTTTAATGTAATGCCACTCATCCAGACTAGTTCGGGAAAGTTCACGCTGGACGGTGCAGGGAACAGCTGTGACTGACTCATACCGGCACGTCAGGCATTGATTTTGCTTTTGCTTTGGTAGAGAATGCATTTTCATTATCACTCAATCATTTGCATGAAATTGTGCGAACCTAAAACCGTGATCGAGATTGAAATTGCATTAATTGTGCAGCCCTAGTAGAAAATATACTAAATGGAAAGATAAAACTGGTGCGTGATGGGCGAAATCCAAGACAGGAAAGCTCAGCAGCAGGTGACTCAAACCACTCAGAATATCACCGTCACTCATGTACCGAGCATCAGCGGTGTCAGTGAGGTGTTTGCAAGGAGCCCAAAGGGTACAAAAAGACAACATTCACACCAGCCTGTTCACCCTGCTGCCATCTGGCATCTCCTCAGGCTGTGAGCCTACTGAGTTCATCCCCAACACTTCACCTCAAATAGTAGATTTATTTTATGTAATTATAATTTATTCATTACTTCATATATGTTTGTTAGAATTGAGGGACTTTATCTGAATTCGTCTAGTGATGCATACTGACGGTTACAATAATTCTTAAGTCTTGATGACTAATGGCACATTTTTGAATAAATCTTCTCTCTGGACAAATTTAAATTGCTATTAATTTCTGGAGAAGAAGAAAAAAAAATCGCTGTTAGGTTTTATCGGAGGCTGTGACTCTCTCTCTCTCACCACACCCCGCTGAACAGGATGCCAGAAGAATGAAAATATTCTTTCCACTGTGGACGATTATTAAACATCACCGTCCATTATTCTGGTCTGTAGCGGCCCTACAATTTCTTTTTCCTGCCTAGAATAACACATCTTCACTTCCCATCGCCCCCACATCGACACGTCTATGTGACAGTTGCCACGGTGATAAACGGCACTGAGGAAGCACAATAATCTGATGGAAAAACAGTTAAGGACATCACAATGCACTTCATTCATTCTCCTCTCTGTCTTTTCATCACCCCGTCCATCGGTCTCACTTTCTCCATATGTCTGCTTTTTCTTTCTTTCTGCTCCTCTCTGTGCTTCGATGTCTTTTTGTTTCAGCCTCTTTGCCTTTATCGCCCACTCATTTTGTTTCTTCCCTGACTTGCCCAGATGCCCGTGTCCATGATGTCAATGGTAATGACACAGTATCGGTGTGTTTTTGTCCACGTGCATGTGTCTGTGTGTCTGTTAAATGGCAAAGCTATTTTTATGGTTTCTACGATATGTCTGAAAGGGCCTGAAGGCTAATGAAGAGACCGCATGGTGGTTCTGCTCATTAGTAGGGGACCACCACTGAGTGTGTGTGAGTGTGTGTGTGTGCTATAAATTGGTACTGGTCCATGGGGGTCGGGTCATGATGACACTAACTAAAATGTAACACAGTACATACACAATGACTCACCCAATGAGAAAATATAAAATGAGAGGTGCTGAAATCAGTCGAGCGGAGGCTTCAATTTGAATCATATTGTTGAAACGATGTAATCAGTATGCTTTGAAAGTTTTCGTGGGTTTAAGGAAAATACCTATACATTAAAATTAGAATCTTAACAGTTTTTAGTTGTGCATATGGCCTGTAGGCTATTTAACTCATTATTGTTACAAGGGATATCACCAGAAACAATACTTAAAGTACTTTTCAATAACAAAACAAACTGAAAGTTTGCCTCCTCCAGCTGACAAACAAGCCCCTCCCCTCACTAGCAGCTGAACAGACACTATTTGCCAAAAGTATTCACCCACCCAACCAGATGGTAAATGGTAAATAAACTTGTTCTTATATGGTGCTTTTCGACTCTACTTGAGTACCTTATACATAACCCATTCACTTCCCAGACGTCCAAACTTAAAAGGAACTGTTAATTTTAGTGTGCCAAGACATTCTCGACAATTTCATGCTCCCAACTTTGTGTGAGCAGTTTAGGGATAGGGCTACACACCAGTGCACAAAACAAGGTCCATAAAGACATAGAAGAGCGAGTTTGGTGTTGAATAACATACTGGCCTGATATAAATATTTAGTCACAGTACCAACAAAATTGAACGTGTGATCTGGGTGAAGTAAGCAACTTGATAAAGGGGCCTGGCAACCAGTAATCGTCTCACCTTTAAACGCATCCCATATTTATTGTTAGCGTTAGCTAGCATCAGTCCTTACCAACTATGCCGGTTGCCTTGTAACCTTCATTTGAAGCTACATTTTGTCTTCCAGATGCTACAGTAGTACCTGTTGACACTCGTTGACACCTTTTGTCACAAGTTTGGGGAGGATGTTTGCCCAGGCGATAGCCAACTTTTTCCCCAGTGCATGTGCTTTGCTTCGTGTTTAGCGTCTTCGCTAAATTCTTGGTGAGGGATATTTGCCTACGATATCTACACTATGTTTTCATTGTGTGGTTTACTCATTTGTTTGCAAATAAAGATTTGCTGATTCAATTCACTAAAACACAAATACCCTTTGGGGTTTTATCAGGAAGGGCATCTGGTATAAACCAACCATGTGGAATGGTCCGCTATAGCAACCCCTTGTGACAACGGAACAGCTAAAATTAGCTTTTTATTAGCAATTGTTACCCCATCTCCTGTCCTGCTGTGATTCTTCTTGCCTTCTTGCAATAACTGTGTTGAAGATTTTGTGACAGTAGCTGATTGGCTTGACAAGTGCATACCAACATTAAAGAATTAAAGAGTTAGTTATTAAAACGGTTAAACAGGCCAGCACATGCTAGTGTTAGCTGTTTAACTATTAGTACTATTTCGTAGCTAATGATAAAGTGGTAATGTTGCAGCTAGACAGCAAACATTTTTAATCTTGCACACTGAAACCTTAATAGACAGTGCTAATTTAACAAAATATAACAATTATTTGTACATAAAAAGTGTTATGTTTTTCATAAAGTCTCTAATTGAAGCTCAGAAAATTCTATGAACAGCAATACAGAAACAGTAGCAGTTTTCAATTCTATCTAATGAGCAATGAAAATATAGGGACATATAAAGTGCAATAAATAGGCTGTAGCTCAATACATTTTCTAGGGATCAATAATGTTCTAATCTTTATTTAAAAAACAATGACAACAATTGCCCTCAACATTTCTTTCACTATCTACATGCACACAAAATGAAAATGTTGATAGTGAAGAAGATGGAGGAACATTATTGGAAAATCTGGTTTTAAGGATCTGCCCACCTACAATTCTGGTGAATTTTCAGTCCAAAATCTGCCCACACATTGTATAAAATCTATTATAGCAAATAAATACTTCAGTGTGATTCCATGGCTGAATAAATGAAATGGTTTTTCAGTTCCAATCACCACACACTGAATGATCCACTGTTATTTTTTTTTATAAGCTTGAATTTGTTAAACAGCCTCAAACCTTTTTACCATGAGAGCTACTCAGAGAAATGAAATCTGTTGAGAGCTGCCATCTGATTTTATTAGAGTCTCACTAAATGACACAACGCTGTGTATTTAGATTCAGACATATTCTCTTTTCTACTCATCCTGACACATCCATTTTTCTAAGCCATTACAACAGAGACTTTGTGTGACACATATTGTATTCCATATTTTATTATTTCACTTCCAAGTACAGTATATGATGAAGACAAAATATTAAATATATTTCAAGTTAGCGAAAAAAGCACCTCAGCTCACCAGGTAAATAAAATGAGCTTTCTTGTTGCACAGTGAATCTGTCATGCTTACTACATATACCAGCTGATACTATATTTTTAAGGCCTGCACTGATATCAGTGAACATAAATAAGAAATCACTTCATATTACTTATTTTACTTGAACATTGAAGTGTTTAGTGTAATGCACATACATGTACATGTACATGTACATGAAGATGCTCTGATTTCATTGGGAGTGACCACGATGGACAATTTTAGAAATGTGTACATCAGAGGGACAGCTCAGGTGGGGCAGTCTGGAGACTGTTAGAGAGGCAAGGCTGAAATTGTTTGGACATGTGGAGAGGAAGGGTGGTGGATATACTGGACAAAGATGGAGCTGCCAGGCAGTAGGAAAAGACCACAGAGGACATAGTGAAGGAGGACATGCAGAAGCCTGGTGTGACAGAGGAGGATGATAGTGATAGGGTGAGATGAAGGCAGATGATCTGCTGTGGAAAAAGAGGTGATTTGCTTTCCTCTGTTCTCTAACTTTCCCCCCACTGAGTTTCTTTTTCTTCACTGCAAGTGTCTTAGCTTTAATTTGCTTATCCCCCAAACATCTACACATGTGCCACCACAAAGTTTTATGGAGTTATGGAGCAACCAACTATGAGGTCACTGAGATTTGGACTTACGTGTAATTTTATTTTATTTTATTTTTTCAAAAATGAGACAAAAAAATTGGCATGAAAAAATGCGTGACACCCTAGATGGCTTTTACTTTGAAAATACTCCACAGGAATCCTACAGTTATGGCCCATCCTGCAGTGCTTCTGATTGGATTGTGTTTAAAGATTTAGGCTGATGCGTCACTCTTCAGTGATGGTAATCGGCTGGTTTAGACATGAGGAGTGAACACAGCAGAGGCACCAACTAAGTAACTTTAAGATTTCTGTAAATTTTATTCTATTGCTTTATAAACACCAAACTAATGTTTTATTTATACGGAATCAAATCAAAAATGCTTTTACTGTAAGGTAAAGACCCTGCAGTACTCTGGAAAAAACCCCAGCAATCAAGCCATCCTCTATGAGAAAGAACTTTGCGACTGTGTGAATGAAAAACTATTGTGAAAAAATATTTCACCTTAAAATGCATTAAAAGAACAAATTGTGGAACTCATAATTTCTAAACGCTGTCCCTGTAAACAGTGACTCTGGTATCAGTGCTGACATGTGGAATATGTTTAGAGTTGGTGCATGTTTTAATTATAATACTGAAATCTTGGTGTTATGATGTATTCCCTTATAAATATTCAGTCTCACCCATATTTAAAAGCTGATTCTGGCCAGAAAGAGTGTCTGATTCAAATTAAAGCTTGGAGCTTTGTTTGCAAACTTATGTGCATGCGAAGGCTAAATGAGATTTTATATTAAGAAATCAGACCGTAATTGTTCTTTGTAGCAACATCTCAGATATATAATATATGATCTACAATATATCTTCTTCATCTAATCTAATCTTCATTAATTGTAATTTTATTTTTTCATTTTGCTGTGGTAAGACCTTCAACAAACCATATGCTGTGTAAGTCTCTTCTCATTCCTTGTAACTGCTTTTTTTAATAACAGCACGCTTGCAGAGAGCACGAGAAAAAGCCCAAGAAATTACAATCAAAATTGGTTTAATATTACTTTGTTTCATGTGCAGTGTTAATATCTACAGAGCTACATTACTCCTCAGCGGGAACATTGCTCCTTTTAATATCCCAATAGCGCCGCGGCAACAGTTAAGAAAGCATCTGGCTCTGTTGTTAGGATTAAACTCCACGATTAAACTATACGAGGATAGGTTTGGGCTGACACTGACAGGTGAAAGCTGTCTGAATTTGCAGACACCTGTCCTGTGTCGTTACAGCTTCTGTCATCAGCTGCTTGCTGTCATTGTCATTGGAGAACAGAAGGAAACAGAACGCAATCATCTTTAGGGGAGGCAATGTGCATGACATTATTTCAGGGTGAACTTGAAACTGACACATGCACAGTTTTAGACTTCTGTTTTAACGTGGAACTGATCAGACAAACTCAAATCAGATAAGATGGAAGATGCTGAAGCGGCTATTAGGATTCAGGGACAGAAAAAAATTAAAAAAACTGCCAGTGCATTCATATTATCAGAGGTCTCTGTGCACTTGAATAGGCCCAGGATGAATAGCTGAGCAGAGGAACAGGGCTGTTTAAAAGATAAGTAGAGAAGAAGAATGGTGCAAAGAGTAATGATGGAAAGGAGCAGATTTGAAAATTGACAGAAGTGGAGAGCAATAGACGCGGGGAGAAAAAAACAGTGAAGGGAAATGAGAAAATATGGAACGTACTGTACGCAAGGAGAGTTGGGTAGAATACATGATGAAAAGAAGAAAGACACAGAGGGAGAATGAGGCATATCCGGCAAAGAATTGAGATCGAACAGACAGAAGGAAGAAGACAAAAGAAGATTTGAAAAGGCCAGAAAGAAAGAAGGACAGGCGGAGGGAAGAGAAAAGCTGAGGAGACCGGGGTGACGGAGAGAGGCGCAGGGAGAGAGGAGGTAAAGACGAGAAGAGTGGAGAGATGAGGGGAGGGATAGCGGTCGTGATAGATGAGTAATGTCAGGTTCATTTCCTGAGGAGCAGAACAAGACAAAGCCCATTTAATATCTGTCACACACACACGCACCTTGGAGACACACGCCGACTGGAAGCGTTCGGGGTGTTAGCTGTATTTTTTGATAAAAGATTTGAGAGCCACAGAGTGCGCTTAGAATAGATAACATGTCATCTCATACTGATTTGATTTAATAGAAGACGCCTGCTGTTTAGCATGCTGCCATTGGTTTTAGAGCGCGTGCGTGTCTGCGCGTGTGTGTCTGCGCGAATCGTCCGGTGTGCTCGTGTGTGCTCGCCATGCTCGGCCCAGGTGCCAGCAACTTTAAACACATTTGATCCGAAGCAGAAATGTGATTTTGCCAGCATAGTAATAAGGGGCCGTAACAAAATAGCATAATAAAACGACATGATGTGATCAAGATAATTAAATTACAGGGAATCCTGTTTGCTTTGTCTCTGCCTTCTTTTTTTATTGTGATCTATGTACACAGCTGCTGCCAGTCTGTCTGTCTTCCTGTATACGTGTGCGTTTTTATGCAACTCGTCCTTAGGACCATTTCTCAAGAGAGCCGTACAATTGATCGTTTCATCAATGGTGACCTGTCCTGCTATTGGTTAATCAATTCCAGGGCAAACATTAAGATTAACTTTTTAAAAGAGGGAGATAATTGACTGCAAAGGCTTGACAGACATGCTTGTTGGAAGTGCAAGCTGGTAAAAGGACACAGAGACAGATGGATGCAGAGCAGCAGATGGAGGGATGGATGGATAGAAACAGACTGAGATGGAAGTAAAGAGGAACTGAGAAGAAAGGGGAGAATATAAAACGTGTATCATGGATGCAATGATCATTAAAATGCTCCCTGACCTCTTTTTAAAACTCTTTGCCGAACACTCAACAGGTCGGGCACACCTGACAGCTACTGTCATTCGTACTTCCACTCCAGGATAAAAACCACATGCAAAAATTCGATTTAAAGGAAAAACAAAAACGTCCGACAAACGAAAACGACAAAAACATTCGTTAAGAAAGGAACGTTGTTATGTTAAACTTATTAAAAATGCAATTTGCCATTTGAGTTAATCTAATAGTGAGAGACTGCAAGAGTGCAGACCGCAATATTTTATTCTAAATTTCATTAGGAGCAACACAGGAGTAACGTGCTCCTTGTGTTTCTTTCTTTGGTAGGGGGCAGGGTGCTGTGTTTTGAACCATCTGTGTATGAGTTATACCTTGTTTAATAAGGAAATATAAAGATTTACAACAGTCCAGTGCCAGTATAGGTCACCTGATTGACCTGGCAACCTGTATACTGAAGGCTACAGTCCTTGCTGCAGGGGCCTGTGTTCAAGTCTGCCCCAGACCTTATCTTTCATGCCATTACCCCTCACTCTCTCCTTATTTCCTGTCAAATAATGGCTAAGATATAGCAGCCCTGAGTGGGCAAGAAAACACCACCAAATAGAAGAATACTAACCTTAACACAACAGAAGTAATTTAAGGGACATGAAAGAAGAAGAAATTAAAAAATCTGGACTTGAAGACTGTTTTTTTCCCTCCCAGCACAGTTAAATAACATAATTTATCTAAACTTCTTAAAATATCACAACATCACATCAGCAAGAGGAACATTTCAGCCTTTGATCCTTTGATCAGACATTTCGATCAGCTCAAACAGTCCTGTGGGGAGAAATCAATCAAGGATCAACAAAAATAATGTGGCTGCAAGACGCATTTCACTTTAACTTAGTTGGAGCATCACTCGCTTCTTCTTTACTAGTATTATTCTGATAATAACAGTTTGATGGCTACTGTCGCTATGCTCCCTCCTCACTTATAAGGAGAAGAAATGTTTTGAGGCTAAAACCCTAATGGAAAAAAGTGGAAGGCATAATCTGTGAAAAAGTAAATTAGAGCACTTTAGACAAATCCTTGCAAAACACCAGCTGGTTAAATGCTAAAGAAAATGTGTGAAAGTTTAAATATATCCCTTGGCAATACTTGCATATGGTCCAGCTTAAGTTTTTTTAGAATACAAAAGATCAGCTGGGATTGGCTCCAGCGCCCCCGCAACCCTGGATTGGATAAGCGGAAGAGAATGGATGGAATACATGGATACATGAGATCACATGCCTCATTTGTTTAAGACACCTTTGGAAGTTGTTTTAATCAGTAACTTTTGTTCTTTAAACCAACGCGGGGCTTGTTTTAGTCTGCAAACGCAGACAGTAATATACAGAAATTTCACACCAAAGAGAGCACAGCAGCAGAAATGTACCAGCTCCGGAAAAAAGATAAATCCTACAGTTTTTATCAACTGAAGACGCCCAAATCACGGCATTAATCAACAGCAGCAATGAAATGCTAATCTGCTGTATCTATCATGTAGCCACAATAAACCATGAAGACCTTGGTTTCAGACCCTGATGAGTATTCGTTTAGATTTTTGTGGCAGTGTGGTACCAAATAAACAGGAAAACTGCAAAATTGCAGCTACAGAAAAACAAAATGATACTGCATTCCCTCTGAATCAAGTAGCGCTGGCTGTGATATGGCATCATTTGGCACTGAAAGCACCAAGATTATTAAAATTTGATGTAATTAAGTAACGGCTTTAGGTCATTTGGAGACGTGGTGTTTCTCAGGCATCTGTGCCAGCATTAAACCTTTAATAAGATAAACATTATAAATCCTGTAAATTTTTGATACTTGCTCATTAACGTACAAACGGAGCACTAAAAGCGAACTGAGTAGCAATGACA
Organism: Neolamprologus brichardi; assembly: GCF_056152115.1. Taxonomy (NCBI): domain Eukaryota; kingdom Metazoa; phylum Chordata; class Actinopteri; order Cichliformes; family Cichlidae; genus Neolamprologus; species Neolamprologus brichardi. Next base: position 12,910,444 of record NC_142117.1, on the reverse strand, counting down.
CTGGGTTCAGTTATCTGCAGTACAGAGCCAGTGGTGGATAATACGTTTTTTACAAAGTTTTTTAATTATGTTTTTAATCATTCTCTTTAATGGATCCAGGAGAAACATCTTCTGAGTGTTAGCAACAGTTGGTCCGTTTAAAGGGCTTAATGCTGTCATTTATTTCTCATTTCAGAGCCGTCTGGAAACATTTAGTTAAATCAAACTGTCGATGTAAAATTGCACGAGAGAGAAAAAACAGCCCTCTTTTTTTTAGTTACATTTAATGCTGTTTAGCCTCTCGATTACGTTTACATGTTTTCATCAGAGCAGGTCAGCCAGTTCAACGAGTAATGCTCAAAGTTCATACAGTGATGATTTAGTGTGAAAACATTCATAAGTTTTAAGAGTTAAGAGCCTGAAACACCAACGAGAAGCCTAACTGGAGACGCAGACGGAGTGTCGACATCACTTCGACATCACTTCGACATCACTTCGACATTTTGGCCGTGTTGGAGTATCGCTGAGCGACACACCAGACACACACATACACACTCTCTCCAACATGCTTGTCGAGTGGTTCAGGAGTCCACCGTAGATAACAGCCTTGCCCCTGATGCACGACATGGAAAAACTCTTTAGAGGACAGAAAGGCAATTATGGGAAGAACAAGAGTATCTAGCTGTCAGGGAAATGTTCGTGTTGGAAGTCTGCACGGTAAAAAGAGGCAGATAAAAAAGGAAAAACAAAGACGAGGAATCAACGGAGTAATTGAGAAGCACAGTGACGGGAAGACAAGGACAGCTGAGCTGAATACAGAGTTGTGACTAGTTAACATGTTTGAAGATTAAAAAACGAGCAACTACTTGTCAACTTTTTGACAACACAACATAAACGCTGAAAAAATTAAATTGGCATCACAAATCACTACGAGTGGCCTCTGTTTTTCTATATTAATGACGTTTCTGTTTGCTGTGCTGATTTTTTTTCCAGACCTCTGATTCACTGAAGCATTCGATACCTGCAATTATAATCCAGATAATTTGACTCTGTGGAGCACGTATAAATGTACTGATTGCCATGCCACTTTAAAGGTGATAAAGGCTACTAATTAGCATCCAGTAAATTATGGCCCACCCAGGTAGCAGTGTTTGTAATGTAGTTTCAACACTTCAAAGTTAAAGTACCTTTAATGAAGGGCTCACCCTATTTTTTATTCTACTTCTAGCAAAAAAAAAGTCCCCTTTAATCAGACTTACGGCGTTGCTTTACACACTCCATGGGGTTCTTTAGTAAACTAAAACTTTCACAAAAGGCATTTTTCACAAACAAATGCCTTTCATAGTTCTCTGCAATTCACAGAAAGTCAATTTAGAGTCTTTCATAATGCTGGTAGGAATGCAATTTAAGATTGATTTTCAAAAACGAAGGCAAACAAAAGCAAAAGAAATCCAACCTTGAAATAACGCAGCCGCAGCTTCAATTCAAAGGCACAATACATGTCCTCAATAGAAAAGTTAAAATGAAGGCAATAGTCTATCTTACATAACATACATACCTCAGCTTTGAATGAAACACATCCATCCCCTAGCTCAATAATGAATGATGCCCCAAATAAATAAATAAATAAAAACAGAGCACCAAATGTTTTTTTTTCTTACTCCGCGTAAACATCTAGAGGCAATTCAATCATGTCCTCTCAGCATCAATGTTCAAACTTTTTCAGTTTAATTGAAAAAGTTGTTAAAACAGCAATCATCAAAATTTGAAGATGTTCATTATTTGTGATGTAAATCTGTTTGCCCAGAGGCGAAACGTGTTCATTTACTCAGAGGCAGAGCGGCACAGAGGAACAGACCTCGGTACCGGCACTGCAGGTGACGGTGGCTACGCCCTGAGGCACCGGATCCTTTTTAAAATGCCATGCAGCGTCGCCAGTGCTGAATGACTTCTTCTTTAGAGACACCTTCATACAACTCAAATGCCGATGGTGATGCTTCAGTACACTCGGTGGCAGGAGGCTACACCTCTTATTCAAACTCTGATGAACTGCCAGACTGAGCGCTGAGCTGTAACACAGAGGAAGCTCTCTTATTTTCCTTTTTCTCTCTGGCATTTGGCCTTCAGACTGTGATCAACATCCTTATCCCCCAAAAAAGTTCATCTCCAAATTTAAAAGTCAGACTTCATCTGCAGGTAGTAAGAGAATGGTGCAGTGCGTTCTGCTGCAGTGAGGTGGAAAAGCAACAGATCGAGACTGCTGCAAATTATTTGTCAAGCAATTATCAGTAACTTTTTTTAAACACGATCTTCGAACTTGGCCTCCTCTTACCATTACAGTGTGTGCGGCTTTGCTGGAGGGTTGCAACCCTAAAACTTCCTTAACAGAGCAAAATAAAAATAAAATAAAATGCTATCAAACACCAGTGTACTGTGAGTCATTACTCTCAAAGGGATTACTTTTTTGTGTATCTATAGCCAAACACCGGCCCTTTTATTAGGCCTTGCTAAAACCCACTTTTACCTTCAGAACAGTTTCAGTTTTTCACAGCACAGAATCAACAAGACCCTGGAAACATTTCCAGATCTCAGGGATGAGGCGCTCCTGTTCCACCACATCTCACAGGAGCTCCACTGGATTGAAATCTGGTGACTGTGGAGGGCATTTCATGTCCAAGAAACCAGTCTGAGATTATCTGGGGTTTGTGACATGGTGCAGTATTTGCTGGAATCACTGTGGTCATAAAGGGGTGGACATGGTCAGCAGCAATACTCAGGCAGGCTGTGGTGTTGAAACAAACCTCAGTCTGGCCCAAAGTATGCAAAGAAAATATCTTCCACACCATTACACCACCACCAACAGCCTGAAGGTTCCCAGACAGATCCATGCTTTCATGCTGTTGCAGGGCAGGGATAGCTCAGTAGGTAGCGTGGTCGTCCCATGATCGGAATTTCGGGGGTTCGAATCCACTGAACAGCTACCCTGAGGTACCCCTGAGCAAGGTACGTCCCTACACACCGCTCCCCGGGCACCTGATTTGCAGCTGCCCACTGTTTCACTGAGTGAATGGGTTGAATACAGAAAGAGTAATTTCCCCACAGGGATCAATAAATTATATGTTGTTATCGTTATTATTATTACTCTAAATCCTGATCCCACCATCGAAATGTCACAGCAGAAATCAAGACTCATCAGACCAGGCAAGCGATGTCTTTCGAATCATCCTCAGTTTCCTGTTTTTAGCTGACAGAAATGGCATTTGGTGCGATTGTGTGGTGCTACAGACCATCTGCTTCAAGGTTTGATGTGTTGTGCATTCAGGGATGTTTTTCTGCTTAACCTGGTTGCAACCTGGTTGTAACAAGTGGTTACTCAAGTTACTGTTGCCTTTCTATCAGCCTGATACTGTCTCGCCATTCGGTTTGAAGATCAGCAGGTCGTCTTCACCATGTCTAAATACTCCGAGTTGGATTGCGTTACGAGGAGTTTAAAGGGTGTACATAATAAAGTGGCCTAAAGTGTAAAATCCGGCATGCTCTATTGTTATGACACCATCACGTTATTTAATAGAGTGCCTTTTAGAGTTAGTCAGCCATCAAATGCTGGGTCAGTGCATTCTGTCACAGAACTAATTTAAGATGCCATACAAGTAGCGCAAAAAGAGACCAAATCGGTTTAAGCTGCAAAGAATTACAGCTGTTATTGTGAATGCTATGATGAGAAGCACCAGCAGACAATCATTTTAAGGGACTAACACAAGGCTGAGGATAAAGAAATTTGCATTATGCCTCGATTCAGTTATTTCATCTTTTATGAGAGAAGCAGCTTCAAGACTCTATTACAGCCTCTTTACTGTCGGTTTGGATGCAGCAATCCTCAAACCATTACAGAGGTAAACAAGTTTAGGCATGGCTTGGCATGTCTGCACCCCCCTCTATGCATAAACCTTTTTAGTATTTTGGGGAATCTTTCCAAGCATGAGAAGTTTGAGAACCTTCGTTTTCTTTTCTTTTTTTTTTTTATTGTATTTTAGCTTACAATAACACAAGGAGAACACTCAGATATCCCTTTTTTTTTAAAGTTATTCATTATTAATAAGGTTTTCTAAACTGTAATCATAGGCAACTGCTTTTATGCAATAAAGGTGCTTTGCATTTTGCATTCAATGTAAGATGTGCAAAGTCACAAAGCAGCGTTAAATTCACAAAAAAACAAACAAACATGCAGTTTTCTGCATATCAGTGTTCAGACAGACCGATGAGAAGGACACGGCTCATTTTTACATTGGCCGTCTGTAGGGATCTAAAAGCTCATATTTCCCCCTCAGTTAACTGTCAGTTTCTCCACAGGGATGTCTAAAAGCCACTCACGTCTCGATGTATTCCTCCTGATAGAGCCGAGCTTTTAGAGTAAAAGGTACATAAGCCTGGGGGATGTTGACCTCTGTGCCTATGGAAATTTTTAAGTGTACCTCTGAGTGCATCATTGTATGCGTGTGCAGCATCGACGTGTTTGTGTGGAGGTGAAAGGATTGATCTCTTTTATCGGTGCGAATCGGATTAATCGCGTAGGCCAGTAAACCACCATCTAACAAGGTGGAGTGATGAAAACACACCTACATGAAGACACGCATGTATGCACCCACACACGCACAAACGCCTACACCCTCACATACACATACTGAAATCTCTCCGATAGGAAAACTTGAGCATGTTAGAAGTATATATAAAGGTCAACACTGAAAAGTGGCACAGTACACTGCATAGGCGTATACAGTACACACACACACACACAAGCACCTACACATTGCAAGTGGACAGGAACTAAGTGTGAGAGACCCAGAAAGAAAGGGACACGCCCCTCTATTTTAGTTCAATCCCCTGGGGAAATCACATACTGACACCTCTTCTCCTGCTGTTCTTTCACCCACTTCCTCAGTTCTTTTTCTTTTTTCCTCTGGCTTTTATTCTCCCCTCTATTCAAGTCTCCATTCAGTAATGGTCTATTACCACAATGGAAGGCCCACAAATTGAATGGGACAGAATAAGAATAGCACCAAAACACACAAACAGCCACAAAAAAATCACACCGTGTCACATTAGGAGGGAAATGAAGAGTGAAGAGAAAAGTGCACCTTTCTCTCTCTCTCTCTCTCTCTCTCTCTCTCTCTCTCTATCTATCTATCTATCTATCTCTCTATCTCTCTATCTATCTATCTATCTCTCTATCTATCTATCTATCTATCTCTCTATCTATCTCTCTATCTCTCTATCTATCTCTCTATCTATCTCTCTATCTATCTATCTATCTCTCTATCTATCTATCTATCTATCTATCTCTCTATCTATCTCTCTATCTCTCTATCTATCTCTCTATCTCTCTATCTCTCTATCTATCTCTCTATCTATCTATCTCTCTATCTATCTCTCTATCTATCTATCTATCTATCTATCTATCTATCTCTCTATCTCTCTATCTATCTATCTATCTATCTATCTATCTCTCATCCACCTCTCAGTACCTATTACTCATACTCTCTTCTGCCTCTGCACTCACATCCTTATCTAACTTGGCCTCTCTGGCGTTAAGCTACTGCAGTGATGCCAGATGAACAGAAAACCATCTACTTTTTTTTTTTTTGGAAAAGAAGCGTGGGCAGGCCACCCACCTTAAGTTTTGGATTTTATGCCATTGCTCATAAACTAGCGAACAGTTCTTGAGTAAAAAAAAGGTTGTTTTTATGAGGCATAGGCATGAGTGGGATGAAGCAAGAAGCATAGAAAAAGGTGAGACATATGTTTATATATGCATGCTTTTTGTTGCCTGGTAAACTAAATTTACATTATATAATATTACAGGATGTCTTTGCCATCCTCAAAATAGAATAAGAAAAATGTAGTGGTCGTGATGGACGCACATGCAGCTTTTGGCTATGAAATCCCATAAAGCCTAAATGGCTTTGGTGCTTAGATGAAAGAAGGGTAATGTATTGTTATGCTGCACTTCATCTCACACTTACAGCGTCCAAACAATGATTCACAATTCTCTGAAATTCATGTTATTTATTTAAGCTTTATTTAACCAAGAAAAGAGGACTCTCCTGAAATTAAAAATGTCTTTTACAAGAGATTCCTGGCAAAGAAAGAAAGCAGTACAACCAGCAGAGTTGAATAAACTCAAGTTAAGTAGACTAAAATACAGGCAATAAAGACGAAAAATACAAAAATGACCAAATTTTATAAACTTCAGGGCCAATAAACCCTGAAACATCAGTAGAACTCTTTGCCTGCTGCCTGAAACAAGGATAATACAATCCAAACATTTGCAGCCTGGAGTAACTACTTTAAAATCCCCTGAAGTTTTACTGAGACCAGTTCCTTAAGTTTTTGTTGATGTTGAAATGTTAATTGGATTCTCCCTGCAGACTACCCCGACGATGAGGCATGTGTACGTCCACCTTTTAACTTTTCATGACTTATATTTTTTCAGACATGCAGCAAAAACACCGACTGCAGCTCATTACCAAACTCTGGACTGACCGAACATACCCGAACATTGCCCTTATAGCTTTCTGTGTGTAGTTATATTATTAATAATGTGCCAGTCAGAAATCTTACGAAACTGACATTAAAATATCGTTACTGCCAGATCTTTCCTGCAACCTTGAGCAACACATAGTTGGTTTTTGATCATTAAAGTAGCAAATGAGGCTAAAGACCTTCCATTTTGACCGAGGTCACAAACCTCCCTTAGTTATGGAGCTGCAGACTCAGGCTATTAAGGACATGGCGTGATGCACCGAACATTTTCCTCCAATCCCTAGTTTTTCCACTCGCCGTGCATTTATAATGTGCATACTGTAGGGCCACTATGGCAGACCATTAACTGTTTTCTATCCTCTCCCATAGCTTGTATTTTTTCCTGTTTGTTGTTGGTTTTTATGCTTTTTTCCCCCTCTTACTTTTAAAAGTCTCTTCCTATGAAAACTGAGTTCTTTTTTCCCACCATCACCCTCTGCTTGCTCACTGTGGATCATCAGATTACCGGGACTCCCTGTTAAATATTGTATGATCTTTACCTCACAATGCAAAGCACCGTGGACTGAATTGAACTCTGACTAACATCAGCTTGCACCATGAAAGCCTGCAAAGGTGTATCTGTTGCTGTACTTGCTTGAAGAGTTTCTGGGTAGAGGATCACTTTAAGAAAGAGTTGCAGAACAACTTCTCTATATCCTTTCTGCCTACATGAGGTGAATGATGACTCACCGCTTGTTTCTTTCTTCTGTTTTGCTCAAAGTGGTGAATGCGCCTGGAGGCAGATAAAGCCACCTCACAATTTCACTTTTCTTGTTGTACTGTGGCAAGGCCACAGACGAATTAGCTTCAGAGAAGGGTCAGTTACTGCAAAGTGGGTTTTGCAAGGCGAATAGATCATTTCTTCTTAACAGGCATACAATTTAAACTGACATCTCACTGGGTGAATATACCATTTCTTTACACATGAGAGCTAGAGAGCTTTAAGAAGCAGCAAACGATGTCATGTACCAAAATCTGAGGAAGCGAGAAGCAGCGTGGATTACATGCTTCTCTCTTGATCACCGGCTAATGAATCCACGGATATGAGTAATGTCTATGGAGCCCTGGGGAGCATTTTTGTGTGCTGAATAAATCAAAGTTCTTCTCCGTTTCCTTTTTGTTCTTGTTGAGGCAGAGGTGAAGAAATAATTAAGACCCAATTTTTACTTTGATGTCATATTTACAATTTTTTTTATTGCTGTGGACAGGTTTGCTGTTAAAAGCTTTGTGAAAATTAATTTATTCCTAATTAATTTAATATTTTGCTAAACTAATTCATGTTTATATGTATGAGTGGTCCAATTACAAAACTGTTGTTCACAGGCAACAAAACCCACAGCTTCTAAAACATAAGACCTGTGGCTGGTAATCAATGTAATATACTGGCTCTGTTTAGTTAAAACCCAGTGAGTGACCACAGGTTACAAACTGGAGAGACAATAAGAAGAAATGTCATGTTCACTGCAGGAAAAAAAATACATGTTATATTACAATAACATAGTTTATTTTTATTTTTAAGACCATTTCTTGCAAGGCAGTCTCCCCTGATCTCTGCCTACCTTAATTTCTACATTAAATAAATTATATTAAATAAATGCCCAGAAATGAACAACAACAAAAGTTCAGCATCCCCGGGGTATCTTTCAGGAGTCTCTTTACCCTACTGTAGCATCAGTCACATGAAGCTGGTTATCAACTCATTAAGTTAGCTCAGTGTTTTCCCTTCACATTAACATGAAACCTGGAAGAAAAGCCAGCAAAAATAACAAATGTGCAATCAGATGGATTATAACTGAGTTTTTCATAAACGTAATATTTAAAATATGGGCTTAGTTTTTATTCTTTAAGCTGTAGTCTGAGTAAAGAATAAATATAAAACAGAATTTATTCTATGTGCAAATTTAATAATAAGGTCCAAGGTATTTTAGGATCACATATTCGTGCTAATAGCATCCCTGTTTTTTCCTGATGCTAACATTGGACATTATTAATAACTCTAGGCCACAACATTTCCCTGGATGGAGGTCTAAAGGATCTTCCAACATAACCTGCTCCACAGCAGATTAAGTTACCATGGCAATGTACCCGGTAAGAAGTGAACTGCCTTCATAGCACAGAAAACCCTGAAGTTATCTGCATATGATGAAATTGTGCTTCGTAGTACAGCCCTCAGCTTGGGGTTCAGAGTCAGTGTCCAAAGCCCTTCAATACGAGGACAAGAGCAGCTGAGGAACAAGCCCGCAATTAGAGAACAACTATATCTCATCTCTAACCTTATTAGAGGCGAAACAATCAATTAAAATGCAAGAATGTGATTAATGAAAACCGTCCACGGCAACAGTTTTTGTGGCCTCGTAGTGTTTGGCTGCAGTCTTTGGAAGCTCCCGTGCCCGCTTGCCTTGTTTTTTGTCATATCAACATTGCCAGCTGACAAAGAACGTGTCGTGATTATCACCTTTCTGTCTGAATGAAAGGGGGGCTAGGGGGGGCTCGAATGCCTACTCGTTCTCTTTGGAGTTTTGCAACTCAGCAGGGTGCCTGGACAACAAATATACAGCCGTACAGCATATTTACCTGCAGATATGTGAGAGTAGCGGACTGCGGGTATGTGAACACGCGCGTGCAAGCAGAAGGAGAAAGAGCTTGTTCAATGCCCCACAGGGATCCACTTGAGATAAAATTCAGCAGCTCTGAATAATACAGTCCATTTATCAAGGAAAAAGCGCTAACCCTGACATGCACACGCACACAACACATATATACAGCACGCAGAGGGTTGTTGTGGAGTGAAGGTGCCCTTGTGTCCCAGGTCATTTATCAGAATGTGTAATTCAAAGTGCCATGGCAGGCGAAGCCTGATGGTCTGAACTTCAATTTCTTCTCATTGCTTTGAACCGTACAGCATGTAATGCAACACTGCTGTGCCCCTGTAAAATAAAACACCCTCTCCCCTCTGTCTGGATTTGCATCAGTCAGCCACAGAAAGCCCCGCTACGGGAGAAATGCCACCACAGCAGGACAAGAAGGCAAACAAGCAAAAGCACAATCTTTTATCTTAACAATGCAGAAAAAAAATGTTTGAAGCAACTTTACTTTTTAATAATATAAAGTTTCCAAACAACTATCATTAAGTAAAAGTACATAAATTCAACCATGCTCCAAAATCTTCATCTGGGAGCCACAGGACTAAACAACCAAACTATGTAAAGTAGGTAGAAATACCTCAACCACATACTCTGGTTAATTCTTACTAACCAAAAATACATTAATATCAAAGTTTTAGTATGAGTAAAAGTTGATTTTGTTAGTGAAAATTGTAGAGTAAAGGTATTGTGATATTTGTAGCCACTGAAAATGTAAGTATGTAAAAGAAAACAAAGCACTCACTACAAAGCTCAAAAATATTAGGGAACATTTGATCATCACAATATAACACAGCTAAACTTCAGGAGTGTTAATCTGTCCAGTTAGAAAGCACAAAACACTGTGAGTTCATTTCACCTGCTTTGATGCAAATGAAACTGATAACAGGTGCAACAGAGAGGCGACAATAACACAACACCAAAAAAGTTGTTTGGTCTTGCAGCTGCTGTCCATAGATAATTTTCTTATTATTTGAGCCTCCTGAGTGTTTTTCCTCTTCTTTTGCTTTTTCCTCATCAGTGTTGGTAGCATGAGATTATGCCTGCAGCCCATACTGGTAGTCCAGCTCCTCCAGGATGGCACATCCATACGTGCCATTGCAAAAATGTATATTTGTCTCAACAGTGTAGAAGAAATATCCGAGTTGGGCTCATGAGGCCAGAATGTGAAGGCAATCCCTGAATGATGGAGGCACTGATGCCATTGTCTGGCCCTGATTTGTCCCAGACCTGAATCTAATGAGAACTTCAGGGAGTTTTTACATTGGTGCACCTGACACCAACACAAAGCACCACAGACTGATCAGGAGCTAACTCATACGCTGATCCATGTCTGGAAGGAGATCCACCCAAGGACACCATCCACCATCCCATCAGGAGCATTTCCAGATGTCGTCCGAAGTGCATCCAAGTCAGATCGGGCTTTTAATGTTGATTTTTAACCTGTTTATTTAATTGGTCAGCGTCTGGTGTGATTTAAGTGTTTTGAGCACTGCACAACTTACTGTAGTTGTGGCTCACATCATCAGGCACCTTTAATTAAAACATTTCATGAGTTCTCTTAATGACTTTTGGATTATTTCATTTGCATTAAAGTAAAAGACCGCCAGTGCAAATTATTACAACCAAAGCAGGTAACCTTCCTCTTTGCTTCTGCACTGGAGCTAGGTAAGGATGAATGTTTTAAGATTGCTGCAATGAAACCTACGAATGACACGACTGTTACAGAATGATAGTGTGTAAACTTCAAACTGACACCTGCAAAAAGACAATAAAAAGAAATGTGGTCTGTTTTCCCTTTAGGCTACACAGTATAACGCACACTGCGAAGTTTGATCTGCAAACAAACTGAAATTGTCCTTGATTAAAACATCAAAGCAGAACAACACAGGCTGTACGAATGAATATCTGCTGAGTTTGATTTAATTAAACAGCTTATTATTGCTTCGTGTTTACTCTGAGCCTCGGGTTCAGTAATTCTGCTACAAGGAGGAGGGGTTTCTGTTTTTGATCATGCACAGGTTGGTGCTGCTCTGTGCACAACACAATCAAATTGAAAAATGGACGTCCATGAGAGTAAAGTTCACTGAAAAGTTTCTTTCCCAGCAGAGAGCACGGAATATACAGAATCCTAATATTTAAAGCAAACTATTGTTGTCTGGTCCAATACTGTACTTTTCCAAAACATTTACAGACAGTGAAACAAAGTCCACAGGCAATCACGCAACAAGCTCACCGAGCACCGCTGTCTACATCGGTTAATGAGCCACCAAGCTTGCCTGCTGCCATCACCGAACGGGCAATCGATTGAAGCTGTCACCTCACTGCACATTCTCCGCCGCTGCAGCCACTGCTCATGCACGACACACCTACCTGTTATTACAGAGTCCCTCGAGGTTTGGAATCGAAATACTGCGTTGGGAATTGGAAAACCTCATGAATCTTGCTCCCCATAGTTTCAGTTGTGCCACAATCGATCAGCGCAATAAAACCGAGAGCAGAAGCTCATACATGCTGGATATTAACTGTAAGACTGCGAGTATGTGGAGCTCCACAATATTATGTACAAGACACACATAGCAAGCAAATCATCCTCCAGATGTAATTTGATCTCCATGTGGTTTCTGCTGCATGTAAATGTCCTTCCCATCATGTAAAATGATGCAGTCTCCTTATTTGTGGCACAGCTTTATATATGTCTGGATTTGTAACTGTGAGGTACATTTAATGCATAATTCCATGCATTTAAAGTATTTAAATGAGGTATAATTTAGATGCAGGCACGCAGGCGACGAGACACGCACTCTGTGCTCTGCCATCATCTAAATGAAGAGCACTTTAAAATATTCTCACTACAATGCTCGTGAGTAATTTGAGTCGTCATGTAATTCGAGGTTATCTGCCGCTGCGAGGTGACTGACAATCCACCTTCCATGCAGCGGCACACCCACACCACCTCACATGCAATTCAGCGACACACACACACACACAGGTCACTGGTCTTCTGTGACCAGTTGAGGCGATTTGTTTCAATTGCCTGATCAACAACAATGGGATCAGCGGTGTGTGTATTTGGATGAATCCGCTGAATTCATCTTGCTCCAGGTTCGCTGCTTACAGCCCCATGTCGCATCGGTGGTATATTATTGAGGATAAAATCAAGGCAGACAAGAAGAAATACACTCTGGAGGTTTCACACGAGGCTGAAAAGGCCACATCAGGGCTTAAGGGCAACAGCGCTGCTTCCTCATGTCTCCTTTCAAAAGGAAATGTTTGATATTAGCGGGATATTAGCGGCTTTTTGCATCAGTCTCTGGCTACTGTGGATGGATTTTTTTTCCAGTGATTCCTTCTACTGGTTCCAAAAGAAAATTCAAGATTAAATAAATACCTTTTTGGAGTATAGGCCAAGCTTAAAATAAAGAGATAAGACAAGCTATTTTGACTGATAGTGAAAGAGCAGTGAGTCAGTAGCTTTACTGCGAGCTCAGCTCTATGTCTTATTGTTTTGCATGTATGCAAATGAACAGTGAACACCTGGATCTGCCCACAACCACTAGATCAGACTGTATGAATAGGTAAAAATTTATACAATATTTCACATTACGCGAGCAACAAGTAAAATGGTTTTCTTAAACTTTTGTCGTCAGTTCAGATTAACACTTTTATCTCAAGGGCAGGCACGCTCATATAGAGCAAGCAGATACATGCCCAGTGCAACTAATGCAATAGTCATGTTTTAATCCCCATAAGAAAGCTTTCTCTTCCAGCGGTGAGGTCAGAGCACAGAGTCTAACCCTCGCTCCCCAAACTGACAATTATAACACTATATAATGCAAAACCCCAGTGGGCTAAACCTACTCCATTCAGCAGAACCACTTTCATGTCATTCAGGTCAAGCTATCAGGGGAGCTCGGGTATGGAGTTCTGGGACACGCACTCAAATCCCCTCACGCACACACAGAAATAATTACAGGGTTTTTTTTCCTTCTTTAATTCAAATGGGCTTTTTTTTTTCTTCCATCTTAACATTCAGTGCAGAATTTTCCCCTGCTTTTAACTCGTGCCCATCATCTTTGGCTAAATGAGAGGAAAACGTGGAAACATCTGTGCAGAGAAATGAGAAAATGACAAGGATAGCGGATAACTGGGAGCTGGAGGAGAAAGGTGAATGCACACACCTGCCCGCAAGTGTTGCTTCTGCACGCACTTGGTGAAAGTCACAGAGCTCGCAGACGTGTACGTAAACACTTCAGAGACTTTGGAGTGAAGCATGTTTGTGTGAGTATAAGCATCTATGAAGCCAAAATGATAATAATAATAATAATTTGTATTGACACACAGACACCCAGTGGAGTGGAGAGTGAGAAGAATCCACGAAAATAATTATTTTGTTAAACACCCTCCGATTCCCTGATGAACTAATCCTCACATCTGTTTCACTGGAGACTGAGGAGAGATGAGTCTGCTGCTTTTACTGCCCCACTGTCTCGCAGGCACGTACAAGCCAGCATATAAGTGAATGCATTTCACTCCATTACTGTATAAACTCACAAATCTCATGCATGACAGCAGAGATACGAACACTGAGGTACTTCTTAATCGCCCTCCACCCCTCCAGCTCCTACTTATCTGTCATCCAGAGTACTGTAAGATCCATGGTGTGACAAAAATACTTTATTGTGGACAAAACTGCACTCAAGAAAATGAATGCAAAGACTTTCTCTCCCTTTAAAATGCACATTTGTAACCTGTAGCAACTGTGACGCTTCAGGTCGTCATCCTGCAGGGCGTTACGTTCCCTCCAGACCAAATCACACAAGGAATTACAGTACGGGTGACGACAACTAACCATTAACAAACAAAACAGGCTTTAAGGGAGGAATGCAGTAGGACAGGACTTTCAGCCATGTGACCTGAGTGCGGAAACACGTACGTGGACATCTGAAGCACAAATGCATTGGCAGCGTAAAGGCAGATACACATATACCGTACCTGCAGGCAGGTGTGTACGAATGAAAGCCGCAAGAATAAAAGAAGTACGTCACTGCAGTCAAACACACAAAAGGTAGTAATGTTTTTGACATGAAGCAACATGTGGACAAAAAGTGTCGGGACACCACAGTGGATTTTTCAGACCCATGTTTAGGTGTCCAACACGTCACTGACACGGATAAAGCATTTCTTTATGTTTATCACCTAACCCGCGTGTGTGACACTGCACATGCACCTGCACCCCTGTGAGCATATATCTAGGTAATTGAATCTGAGCACAACATGTCAACACTGGCAGCCAATCAAACTTTCTTTCTTTTTTTCCTTTTTTTAATTTCACTCCCGACACTATGCTTGACGGGACATGTGAATATAACAGAGGGTAGCAATTTTAGATTTTATGCATCTGCGTGTCATAAATCATACAAATGCAAAATAAGGAGCAGTAGGGACGACAGGATGCAGGGGGAAGTAGGAAAGATGAAACAACACGAGGCTTGTTGATATGGGGTCGCCAGGACAAACAGCGGCAATTTAACTGTTAGCCTAAAACAAACACAGACACACAGACACACACCCACACACACGTGCAAACAAGCACACCACAAGTGAACACAGACTACAGTGCACAGGGCTCATCTGCCATTGAAAAAAGGCACTGTCTTTAATTTCCTACCTTTCATGTTTATAGCTGCTTTATGTTTCATCTTTCCATCCCTTATCCCCCCACCCAACCTCCCCCTCACTCATTCACTCTCTCTCTTTCTCTCTCTCTCTCTCACACACACACACATCCAGAGAAGTAATAAGCCTCTCAGTGACTCAATCAACAGAAAAAGAGAGAAAGCAACAGGAGCTGAAACTTACCCTCCACAGACAAAAAGTCATCATTAGCACCCCCCCCCCCCCCCCCAAAAAAAAAAAAAAAAAAAAAAAAAAAAATAGAGAGGGTCAAAAAAAGAGAGAGAGAGGGGACGACAGATGTGTGTGTTAAAGGGAGGTCAAAGAAAGGGATGATAAGATTTTATGTTGGGAAAACCGGAGAGTTGGAGGAAAATGCTTAAAAAAATCAGTATTGTTGTTTATAACTGGAAGAGAAGAGAAGAGAAGAGAAGAGAGGAGAAGAGAAGAGAAGAGAAGAGAAGAGAAGAGAGGAGAAGAGAAGAGAAGAGAAGAGAGGTGATCCTACCTGGAGTTGTTCGGACAGCGTGGTGGACTGTCTGGCACTCAGGGCTGGAGCTGAACTCTCGTCAGGACGCAGGAACACTTGCTGACCACGTCTGTAGGGATCAAAAACAGCAGTGAGGACCTCTGTGTGTGTCTGCGTGTTTGAGTTGTCCTCTGCGCACGCCAGCTGTCAGACTTTACGTGATAAGCTGCTGGCAAAGGAGCATTTCCATTCACACACACACTCCTAGACACAACAATTTATCTCTTCCTACATCTGAGGAGTGCAGGAATTTAAAGGTGTGTGTGAGGGAATGTAGGTGAATGTGTTTGTGAAGTCCTTACAGGTCCTTTCCTTTCTTCCTCTCAAGCGCAGTCATGTCATCTCCACCTGTCGTATGCAGAGAGAGCGCCGGAGTCACACACACATTCGCGCACACGGCGAAGTACCAAAGCACACGCTCGCAGGCTGAGACGCACACTGGCGCGCTAACTCCACGAGCTGCAATGCATAGAGCTGAGAGTGAACACAGTCCCTCCTCCTCTCTCCTCCCACCTCTCTCTCATGCTCGCTCTCTCTCTCTCTCTTTTTCTCTTTCTATGTTCCTCCTCTGGGTCTTACCGCCTCCCTCAAACCCTCCCCATGATTCATCTCTCTACTGTCAGTATGTACGCTGAAGGGATCACTGTTATAAAGACACACATGGACCGACTTCAAAAAAAGAAATAGAATTACCATCTCTGTTTTGTCGTTTGCTTCTGCCAACATGTTCTTATATATAAATATATATAAGAACATGTATATAGTGATAAATGTCAGGTTAAACTGATTTTACTTGGCTTTGTTACCTGTGTTTTCTTGCTTTTTGTTGGTTTGCCAGTTCACTGAGACAGAATAATCTCCCTGTATTTGCTCACGAGCCAATTCTAATGGAACAAAACTGCAGGCATGCTTCAAATGTTGCTGTGGCTACAAAGGAGCGACATATTCTAAAACATGGATGCATTCCTAACGTCATCAACCGAGCATCACAGAAAATCTCTACAATCATTAGCCAGTGTTTACCAAACTCAGAAATGTAATCACAAGCTCATCTTCTGTATAGATTTATTTCCTATTTGCACAGCGTCATGTCACACTGAAGCTGACCTTTGACCTTTTTTTAAAAAAAAAATTTAATCCAGTATTTTTGTTATGGTCAGAAATGTGTTTGTGTCATCCATCCATCCACAACCTTATTGGTCATCTGGCTCCATCTCACCCTGTCCCCATCATCCTCCTCTGTCACACCAAACTTCTGCATGTCCTCCTTCACTACATCCATGAAGCTTACTCTGCAGTCTTCCTCTTTTCCTTCTGTCTGGAAACTTCATCTGTCCAACATTGCCACCGTCGCTCCTCTGCACATGTCCAAACCATCTCAGTCTTCCCTCTCTAACCTCGTCTCCAAACTGCTCGACTTAAGCTCTTCCTCTGATGTCCTCATTCTCTTCCATCCAGGTCACTCCCAATGAGCCACCTCCAGCTCTGCCCCAGTAACTGTCCAAACCGTACATCATAGCATGTCTCACTACCATCTTGTAAACCTTCCCTTTCACTCTTGCTGCTTCTTCTGTCTCCCATCACCCCTGACAGTTGTCTCCACCCAATTCACTCTGCCTGGACTCTCGTCTTCACCTCTCTTGTGCACTGTCCGTTGCTTTGGATGGCTGATCCCAAGTATTTAAAATTTATCTAGCTTCACTGTCTCTACCGCTGGCACCTTCACTTTTCCACCTCTCTTCCTCTTATTCGCACACATGTATTCTGCCTTCCTTCCACTGATTTTCATTCCTCTTCTCTCCAGCGTATACCTCCACCTCTCCAGGCTCTCTTCCACCTGCTCCCTACTTTCTCTATACCTCTCCATTAACACTCCACAGGACTGTGTTACACATTCTGGTTTAAAAGTTCACCGTCCCTTTTCCTTGACATCTGTGTAGACTTTAGAACCCCCCCCCCCCCCCCCCCCTCCCAAAAAAAAAATAACCCCAAAACATCAGGTTATTTGTGGAACCACTTAAAATAACTTATTTGCAGATATTTGGAAATTCATGAAAATTCATGTCAGCAAAGTCGGATGTGGAAAAGCTGTTGATGCAAGAGTAACAAGCATAGATAATTAAAATATATCTGACAACATCCTCTGGTTTTTGATAAAGTCTTATTTTGTTTTTAAGCAAACAAATTTGCTAAATTTGGTTGCTGTTCTGGAACATTTAATCACATCACGTGACCTGATAAAGGAAATCTTTGTGCACAAACCTTCAGGCTACAGTTTTTATGATATAGCAACAGGAGAAGAAAAGTGAGATTGCTTTGGTGTTACTTGGGTCTCCTACCATCGCACACAGTTTCATAGGCAATAAAAATCGATGAAGAATCATTTAAAACTCTCCACGGTGTCTAGAAGTATTTAAAAAAAGATTCAATTACATCATTGGCGCTTTCATTTTTTCACACCCGCATTTATTATTGATGAAGTTTTCTTAAGTCTAAATAAAACAGAATAAAATCTTTGAAAATAAATCCTGAAAATCAAAAGCAGGAGGAACCCTAATTTATCCGAAAAACCAGCTTAGCAGAAACACAGTCACACACCACCGGAGTTCGATGCTTTTAATCAGCCGACAGATTTATCATGTCGGAGTCTGGAGCGATGCTGACAGCGACAGGATATTTAGCATGAAGCTGTCAAACAGACTAAAAGGAGTCTGTCTAATGCAAGTCTAGCAAACTCACAACAAACCATGGCTAGGCACGCTTACAAAGTCACATCACATGTTAGTGGATGCTCTTCTTAAGCAGTCGTATCAAGTCAACACTCTGCTGGTAATTCTTGTTATGTTTAATACATTGTAGGTATTTGCATGATAGTCTGCTAACAGCTAGGCCACTTAACTGAGTACAGATTTGAAGCTATCACAGACAGACAGCCACAGTGTGGGATTACGGCGGACCGATTCAAATGAAGTAAGCAGCTTCGGTTCAAATGCTGAAAATTGGCCTGACTCGGGAAAGATAATGGTAATTGTTTGGAAAAACAATCAAAACTAAGCACTGTTGTGATGTGTTCACTGAAGGCTGAAATTGTCTGAAATAAATTCAAGAAGGTTAAGCATTCATACAAAATCACATAGAGTGTATAGCAATGGCTATTTGTCTTTGAGTAGTACTTTTGCTTTAATGTACAAGCTCATGCTGGACAAATAATCAATGGCACGTGCTATTTTATGAATTTATCACTACACTAAATTTAAGAACCAAACCCAGTTGAATCCTTTTAAGAACTTATAGAGTTCACAGGCAGTCAGAGGTTAAGCCCTGGCTCATGGGGTTATGTTGAGGTGAGAGTGCTCGGATATAAAATGCTCTAATATCAAACCCAGCGACTGCCTGTTTTGTAAACAGTGAAGGGTTATTCCAGTACAGCACAAGCTCAGACTGTATCGACTGTGTTGTGTTGGCTAATAGCTGCAAGACACAAAGACATAATCAGCACAGCACACAGTTCATATCATCAGCTCTGTATGGCACACACTCACAGAGGCCGGAGAGCAGGCCCTTACATATACTCAGAAACACAAGCAGAACTACAAACACACACCTCAAAATGGGTTAGTTCAAAGCGAATTCTCCTCAAAGACGGTCTCTCTTCATCTGCCGTGGACTCGGTGATCTAGATTACCTTTTACACACATGCACGCACGTGCACGCACGCGCAAACACGGAAACACAATTCTCCACGTTACTGCTGCCATAGTACAGCTGAAGAGAATATTGATCTCTTGTTTCTGATTAAAACCAGGGCTGCTCAAACGCAATCAACACACAAACCCACCCACTGCTCTTTCTCACACACAGACCTATAAAACAAACACACGCACACACACAAACTCTGGCAGCCTGAATCCAATGTGAAGGGCCATAATTAGTAATCAGTGAACACGGGATCGGATGATGATCCAGCCAGTAACCGCGCTCTAATAGTTGTGTATTGTCTTTATGAATAAAACATATATGTGAATGCATGAGATTTATATAATGTCTATTAAAAAACTGTGATTGGAAGTGTGTATATGCTGAAATCCAGAGCTCGCTTTTGTCCAGACTCTCTTTGAGTGATTGAAAGCACTAAACAGTAAAGCTGCACTCAGGGGAATAGGGCTAATCTACATAATGGTGGAGATATGTTAACAGCATCCTGATGCACACACACACACACACACACACACACACACACACACACATCTTCCACACTAGCAGCGCCCTCTCCGATGCGACTGAGCCAAACAGAGTTAAGACAATGATGTATTTATGTTTTGTTATGTTTATCTCTCTATTTAACTGTATCATTACGATGCTAATTACAGGGCAGTCTTTATGCAGTTTTATGTACATATTATAGCACCCTGTGATTAAAGACTGATAACAGCCTTACAGCTGGTAGATTACAGCTATTTACAACTGTACTGACATTTCACTATTTGTTTTTCTCTGAGAATATCACTAGAATGTAAATGAAAGGATTCATTTTCAATGCAGATTTCTCCAAAATCAGCCCTGTTTTGTCTTACTTTCCTTTCAGACCTCCATCAAAGCTTGAAAGGGGGGGCTGTGCAACTTGACCCTTTTCTGTAAAACAATAGCGATTCCTTTTTCAAGATGGGATGTGCTCCGCTTGATGAGCAAAGTGCATTCGGACAAGTGTTTCTACTGTGTGTGGAGCAGGTAAGGACAAAGAGAGGAATTACTTGATCATGCTCATAGTGGGAATATAAGATTGTTAGATAAGGCTGATAAAACTCAAATGGATCTGAACCACCTCACAAAGACGACTTATTGTGCACAATAGCAGTCATACCTCATGTAATGCACAATGTCTTACCTTAGCTTTGCACACAGTGCTGAAACAATCCATCATGGAACCTATTAGTAAATTGTCAGACACCCAGTTATTGATTAAAGCGACCAACCCCTGGTTGACAGTGGGTAACAAGAACCTGCTTTTAAAAGGAAGAAACACTCCTGCAGAACCAGGGTCAGACGGTGGCAGCCAGTTGGAGGGTGAGAGCAAAGGGAAGACAGAAAAGAGCACAGTGGGATGACAAACCGCAAATAGGACATATGAATAAATAACACATAAAAGTGAGAAATAAATAGAGTATGTCGGATTATGATATTATTTTATGCCATGTTAGACCCCTAATTAAAGATTGTGAATTATTATGTAGTTTTAGTTTGCATTATTCTCCTGAATTAGAAGAAGGTGATAACTATTACATTTGGTAAACTGATTTGCATTATATTAGACTGCTGATTTATTGTGAATGAATGAGATTGTTTTATGATGCATTATACTGCTGAGTTATAAGAAATACTGTTTGCAGAAAGTCATCGCCTTATTTGTCTGATTAGAAGAGAACAGAGCATACTGCCCCATCTCACCAGGAGCAGATAAACAGGGAGCCAAGGTCGTAGCTTAGGCGCTGTGTGAGAAAGAATGTGAATGTTTAGGCTTTTATGATTAGGTGGGGGCCACTAGAGGCTATAAGAGTTTGATCAAGGCTCCACCATTTTGAGATCTGATGCTGTCTGTGTATGGTGTCCATCTCCCACGCGTGTGTTCATTAAATCATCGTTTGACTTGACCTGGCCGGACCAGTGTTGTTATTTTGGTTTTCCTCTTGTATCCATTCCCAATATTTGAATCCGTAACAAGTAATAAAAGCACAAACTGTCAAGTCTGTCTACATGAGTTAATAATAAGGTCACAGTCGCACTAGGAAAAACAGCTTAAAGGCCAAGGCACCTCAAAAATTACCGAGACTTTACACAAGGAACTTCGGCAATGAAATGTCTTGACTCTTGACAATGGCATTAAGCAGGAGTGAGTCTGCGAATGGTTTGTAACTGAATGCAGTAAAGCAGTAAATCTGTGAAAATTGCAAATCTCACTCCTACACGCACAGAAATTCCTCCAAAAATAGCTATAGGCACGATCAGGTATAATATTATGACCACCTGCCTAATGTTGTGCCGGCCCCCCTTTTGCTGCTAAAATAGCACATTTAGGCATATGCTCCACAAGACCCCAGAATGGGTCTTCTGGTATCTGGCACCAGTGAAGGTGGGGCCTCGACGGATCAGACTTGCTTGTTCAGCACATCCCACAGTTGCTCGATTAGATTGAGGAACTGGAGATTTTGGAGGCCAAGTCAACACCTCAAACTCATTGTTGTGCTCCTCAAACTATTCCTGGACCATTTCTGCTTTGTGGCACATTATCCTGCTGAAAGAGGCCACAGCCATCAGGAAGTAGTGTTTTACAGTGTACGTGGTATGTGTCAAAGTAACATCCACATGGATGGTAGAACCTGAGGTTTCCCTGCAGAACAAAGCATCACACTGAATTTTACCTTCTTCCCATAATGCATCCTGGTGCCAGGTGGTCCCCAGATAAGCAACACTCACACATGCTCAACCGGCCACATGAAATAAAAGACAATGTGATTCATCAAACTAGGTCCAGTTCTGATGCTCCTGTGCTCATTGTTGATGGTGGACAGAGGTCAGCATAGGAATCCTGATTAGTGTGCAGCTCTGCAGCCCAGTACACAACAAACTGGGATGCACTGTGTATTCTCACACCTTTCTATCAGAACCAGCATGAACTTTTTCAGCAGTTTGAGCTGCAGTAGCTCGTCTTTTGGACACAGAGATCAGCCATCGTTCCCGACATCCATCACTGAACCTTGGCCGCCCATGACCCTGTCGCTGGTTCACCACTGTTCATTTCTTAGATAGATACTGATCACTGCAGACTGGGAACTGCAGAGCCGCAGTTTTGGAGATGATCTGACCCAGTCATCTAGCCATTACATTTTGGCTCTTGTCAGACTTCTTCAAATCCTTACACCTGCCCATTTGTCCTGCTTCTAACACATCAGCTTTGAGGACAAAATGTTCACTCGCTCACTGATACAGCTCATCAACTAACATGTGCCATGACAACGAGATAATCAGTGTTATTCCTCAGAGATCATAATGCTGTGCCTGATCAGTGTAGTTTTTGCAGGACAGTAATTCAACTACAAAATTATATAGGTTCATTTATATATATATATATATATATATATATATATATATATACATATACATATATATATATATATATATACATACATATATATATATATATATATGTATGTATATATATATATATATATATATATAGGAATTTAACCAAAATAAAACCACTTCAGTTGAGTCCCCTATTCCAATGAGAGGTACTGCAGACAAACTGTGCTGATCAGTGCAAACTGACCCAGACCGGCTGCAATGTTCTGGCAATCAGTCTGCGTTTATAAATTAGACAGCAGCTATTTGCAGACTAGTAATTGCAGTCATTCGGAGTCGGACCAGACTGCCTCTCAACGTGCGACCTGTACTTGTAATCGAAACACTGAGCGTGCACAACCCCTGAACCTCTGGGCTGAACTGTTCACCACAACTATTTGCTATTGATCACCACATGCTAAAATACTCAATATGATCATGAAGCACCCACCGATTTTTCTTCACTGCAAAGCCATTACAGAGCAATGTGCAAACCTTTAATCACTCTGTCTGTGGGCATTTATACTGGTGCGATTCCTGTACTGAAACACTGTCACCTCCCATTACAGTGAAGTTGCTCGGTTTAAAGAAATACTCCAAGTAGCGTGCGACTAACAGCTTAGAGGGAGGTGTATGTCTGAGCATGTGTGTGAAAATTACTTAAACTTATTTTTACTCATAACTAATTTCCTTAAACAAAACAAGCAGTAAAACAACAGCAGGAAGGCAACAACGACACGCCCTCCTTTGGAAAGTCACGCAGGCGATCACACATGCACTTGAGGGCGAGCTGCTCTGTTTGTATTGATAACGTGTTTCAACACTGCAGTGCCTTTGTCAACGCGAGTCTCCTCTGCGAGGCATAGCTCTGGCAAACAATGAATTTGAACGCACAAAACTGCAATAACGCTGCAACCGGGATGAGGAAAAAAAGCGCAGAAAACACACATGCACATATTTCACCTTTGTACAGCATGTATTCACCACACTCCTCTGATTCAAACCCTCTTTCACTTCTCAAGATGCAGGCCTCTTGTTTTTTTACAGTTTGATCAAAGTGTCTCATACGCAAAGGTCTTAATATGACTGTGACCGATTTTTCAAACAATGCTCGGTTCGCTTCATTTTATACACCAGTCAGTTTCGAGCCCGATGTTGTGGGAGTCATTATTTCACTGAAACGGTCACAGCACCTTACAAATCCAAAGCTCTTTGTGTGAACAGTGGAGCTGTGCGTTGTGTCACGGCCAGCAGAATCCAAACAGCATAAATAACAAACCTTTCTGACTTCTGTTCATCAAAAATCGCAAAGCAAAATTTTGAGAGGTTGCTTGGTGGTTGCTATGTGAACCTGAAAGGTTTATAAGCCAGTTTCCATACCAACACGCGCTGTTTCCTAACTGAGTACAGGCAGATGAGAGGATGATGAAAATGGAAAAAAAGAAAGAAAGAGGAGAGGAAAGGAGACCTTACTGCTCTATAGAAATCTCTGTATAGGCTTGTGTTGTTTGGAAATCCTGCATGGTGTGGAGCACAATAACCCGACCCTGTAAGAGCTAATTATGCTGTATACTTATCTGAGAAATACATTTCACCTAGCAAGTACAAGGTATATAAACAGACGAGAGCAGCTGCTTAATTGAATCATTTCTGAGTTTGCTTCTAAGCCGAACTGATTGATACTTCACTGCTGGTGAAATTGCAGGCTGTTCAACACGTAGCCTGTATGAAATTCAGCTTCTTCCTTTGTTTCTTTCTTCTTCTCTTTCTTTCCCTCTTTAAAATAAATTTGCTCTGTAAGTGATTAAACACTCGAAACGAATCTTCAGGGTGCAATATTGAGAGCGGCTCTGCCGTGCTGCAAAACCGCCAATTTGTTGTGCATGGCATGTTGAATAATGATAAAACTGTCAGGGAGTCGTTTTTGGACGGCAGATGGTGCAGAAGGAGACAATTTTCTCGGGCTTCCAGCAACAGACTGGACACAGACTCTGCTTTGTTCTCTGGATTTCGTTCTTTGATCAAAATGCCATGACTTCAGTGACCTTTACATAAGAGCTGGACTGACCCCAAGCCGATGTCTGACTCTGTGTCTGTAATTGTTTCTTGCACTTCTTAACTGATCCTTTGGTCCATATTAAGGTCGCTGTCACTCACGGCTAATGGACAGAGGCTTCAACTGGATTTACAGCAACAACAATTGCTTCTTATTGGTGCAGGCAAAGCCAGCACTTTGGTGGGTTTAAACACTCTATGGAAGTGATGATAAATTAGTAAGTGACAGTGATTTTATGTAACTAAATTTAAGAGGCAGTTTGCAAGTTTGGAACTGGCTTGGAGTAGAGCCAAATCCTCCACATCATAAGGAGCCAGGTGAGGTAGTTCGGGCATCATGCCTAGGATACCTCCTGCACGCCTCCTTGGTGAGGTATTCCGGTGTCCTACTGGGGAAGCCCCAGGGCAGACCCAGGACTCGCTGGAGAGATTATATCTCTCGAATGGCTTGGGAATGTCTCAGTCCCTCCGGATGAGCTAGAGGAGGTTGCTGGGGTCAGGGAAGTCTGCAGCTTTGAGAGGCTGTTGAGCCACCGCAACCTTAACCCGGATTCTAGAACAGATGCTACATTTGTTAAACTTTCTAGGTTTCTTTATTTTTTCTTCTGTAAAAACTCGAAGAAAATAAATTGCAGTTGAAAACAAGCCAGTGTGTCCCAGTGTCCAAAACCCTCAAAGTGCAAAAGAAAAAAAGAACATTAGTTAAAATGTCCGAGTGCCCAGGAGAAGACTTTTGTTTGTTTTGTAGGTCTAAAGATTTCCCAACTACAATTACGTACAACACACAACAAAACAGCTAATGACATTTGAGAAGCTGGAATCAATGAATGCTCAGTGATTTCCACTAAATGTTTTTTGTGTGGCCCGTCGGTTTGCGCTAATTGTAACTTGGGTGGTTTTGAAGAAATCAGAAGCTGCAACAAAAGGCGGCATGCAATTGATTCAGTCTCACAGGTGATGAGCGCAGAGTGCTGGTGTTTGTAGTTGTCTGTGATGTGGCTTTCTGCTCTCACCGTAAAGGGCTGTAACTGGCTTTGTTAGTAATGAATACATACATCATTTACAGGAGCCATTTATAAGATATGAGAAGAGTTTTAGGAGTGTGAAACTCCCTTTGCTGTTTCTCTATGTTCTCTATGTTTACTGTGCTTCAAGGGCTGTAAGGGCCGGGCTGAATAGGATCTGGACTTCTGCAGAAACCTTTCCAATTACAATAAGTGTTTCCTTATTTCTGCTAAGAATTCATGTCTTCAGCTATAAATGTTAATACAGGGTTAGGCGATGTCCCCGAGTCTTCAACCGATCCGTCTATTGTTCACTGAAGCCTCATCAGAAATGGTCTCAGTGGAAGGGTTGCTGTCAAGAAGCTATTCTTAAGGAAGGGAAACAGGAAGAAAAGTCCAGGGTATGCCAAATTACACAAGAACTGGACTGAAAATCAGTGACAACAAGTCTTGTGGAGTGATTAATCTAAATTTGTAATCATGAGTGTGTATAGAGGAGGTCAGGCGAGAGGTACAACAGTGAGTGTCTACACCCATCTAGAAAACATGGTGGAGGCTCAATGATCCCAAACACACTGCCAAAGCAGTAAAAACATACCTGGTTAGAAAAACACACAGTGGAAGTAGTGGATTGGTCTCCCCAGAGCCCGGACCTCAACTTTACTGAAGCAGTGTGTGACATCCAAAGGAGAGCTTTGAGTGAGCTTTAAGAAGTCGGGAGAGCTATTCCTGAAGACTGCTTAAAGAAATTACTCTTTAATTAGTCTCAGGTCATAGCAAAGATGGCCTTGCAAGCACCTTAGAATTGTGCAAATGGTGATTTTTCCTTATATACTGCATTTCCATGTATGTTTCCACATGTTTCAAACGCTATTTTCCATTTTCCTATTTTCCATTTTCTTAGTAGAATATAAAGAAATAAGGGTGCCTCAAGACTTTTGCACAGTACTGTATATGAAAGACTATCTACACTAAAATGAAAGTTTCTAGTAATAACCTACTTGACTTTCAGAGTGGGTTTTTTTCCAGAATGAAAGTCCCCAAGAAACAGTGTCACCATAAAACGTGGATTAAAATAGGTGTTTGTGTCTATGTTTATGTGTGTCATAGCTAACTGCTTCCTTCCTGATGTGCTGCTCAGCAGTGTTCAGGCACTCACACAGACACTCGGACTCACACACCCATTTCCTTCCTTCAGTAGTTGGTTATTGCTGCTCATGTCAGAGGTGAAGTAGTAAGCAGGGTTAGGGATTAGTGATAAAGCTCAGAGGATAGGGAAGAGGCAGAAGACAGCAAGATCAAGAAGGAAGCAAAGAGATGGAAGGAAGGCGCCAAACCTGCTAATAGGACATTCACAGTTGAGGTGGGTCATCCGTGTCAGTCATATCGCCCGCGGTAATACCAGAATCAGTTAGAAGTTAGAAGATATCGCAGATGAAATACAGTTGTCTTTACATGCTAGCTGACTTGAGCTTTAAAAACATACAGAGTGTGGTGTAAACTGCAAAGTAAGTAAATGCTGTGGAAGCTCTCCAACTGTGTGAAAATGGTCAGAGCAAGGTTAAGAGAAAGGGAATCAGAAAACAACCAGAGTGCATCTGAGAGAGGGAGAGAGCAATAGAGCGAGAGACAGAAATGGAGAAAAGCAAAACACTGCAGCAGCAGCAACAACAACTATAGACAGAAAGTAAAAAATAATTGATTGAAGGAGTCAAGCAGGGGTGAGAAAAGAAGACACGGGAACATTGCAGCAAACCAACAAAACTTCATCGTCCGCCCTCTCACACATCTTTTTCTTCTTCTTTTTAACTTTCTTTGCACAATCCTTATAAACAACTAATGAGGTGTGGGGGCGACAAAGTCCAGCTGCTGCACGCTTCCCCGTGAAGTCGATGTGTTTGGCAATGCAGCCTGAAGATTTCTGCGTAACATGCATCATATTTGTGCCAGCGTATTTGCAAACATTCGCATGTGCATGCGCTGGCAGCAGCCAGACAGATCAGATGGAAAATATCCAGCTAAATCTTTACCTGCACGTCCCATTTTTGTCTTTTTTTTCTCCATCAAATGAGAACACAGCAGAGACGACATGGTGCTGAACAGATTGAATGGATGCTACAAATGGTAATGGCAAAAGATGATGTGTGTGCGCACACGAAACAGCCACGCGGACTCCGATTTGTTGCTATGGCATCCCATCTTCCTGAGGTGCAAAAATCACAGAACAATTTATACCCACAATTTCCTCTCTATAATGAAGCGGTGAATGCACCGACGCTGGCGTGCACAATGCCGAAGTGGATGCTGAAGTGGACTATAACGCGCGCACTTACCCCGAACAGGTGAACGCAACCATGCTCAAGAACAACATTTATATAAAAAAGTTATGAAAGAGAATAATCAGAAAAATACTGCTCACTAATTGAGCTAATAACACAGAGTACACTGCAGCACAAGTTACCAAGACTACAGTCAGTATAGACAGTTCATTAGTGGATGCTGAAGGGGAGCATGTTGGAGAAGTCCTGTGCATCATTGCTCCAATTCCTGTGATACATTGATTGGCATTGCTCTGGTCTATGTGCCTTTAACAAGCATGGGGTTTGTCTCAGAGACTTTACTACAGTTATTAATGCAGACACTTTCAATTCATTTCAATTCATATAGCCCCAAATAACAACAACAGTTGCCTGAAGATGGTTTATACTGTAAGGTAAAGATGAAAATACAGAGAAAAAAGAGAAAACCCAACAATTAGACGACCCCCTCTATGAGCAAGCAATTTGGTGACAGTGGGAAAAAACCTCTAGCAGAACCAGGCTCACCAAGGAGCGGCCAACTACTGTGACAACTAGGTGAGGGAAACAGGACAAAACACACAGTGTGGAAGAGAACCACAGATTAATAATAGCTAATAGCTAACAGGAAGAAACCTCTGACACAACCAGGCTCAGGGAGTGGAGGCCATCTGCCGCGACCAGTTGGGCATAAGGGAAAGAATACTTTCCAACTGTATCATCTGCAGGTTTTTTTTTTAATGACTTGTTATTGTCATTTAGAAGTTTTGAAGTCATGTTGTTTATTTGATGTGCTTTGTGCAATTAACACACACAAAGATGGCACAGTTATGTGCAAGTTAATGTGCAAAAACATCAGGTGGGACTTTGGTTGAGTTCTTTTTACATCTGAAATAGCGATGCAGGAGATTTTACAGCACTCCAGATGAAGAGGGATGAAACCAGGATGTAGTCTGGGTGTGTAACCTAACTGCGAATAGGTTTATGGCAGCTCGGGTGAAGCAGTGGTAGTGTAAGCAGATGCTCAGCTGCTTTTCTCCTGAATCACACCAGCTCTCTTAGTAGATTTTGATGCCAACGTTTCGCAATCGCATTTTGTGGTTTTATAATAACAAGCCTGAAATGTATAGAAGACCAAAATCGCCAGAAAGAGGATAAAGAAAATAATCAATAACATGATATAATTTGGGGATTGTTTAAAAACACATTAAATATACACACAAGGTCTATTAACCTACTTCTGTGTTTATCATGTATAGAGGACGCAACACATGGAAATAAGGGTAAATAATGCCTTACTAAATATACACATAGATACACACATTTCAAACAAATCAAATCAAATAATATAACATGAACAGAGGCAATTTTCTATAGATATCCATTTTTGCCTTAATTAATTTGTATTTATTGTGAAGCAATTTAAGAGGCAGATAACTTCATTAGTTATTAGCTGTGTCATTAGTTTCTTTACGTGCTTTTGATTTGGCAGTTGTCATATGTGTCCACCATATAGAAATATACAAACCATATAAAAGTTCCTGCTGTAATGTGACAGCATCAAAAGCAAAAACCTTTCACTCATTCTTTCCAGGCAAATGGCACAAATTCATTGTGAGCTGAATGCAAAAAATATTTTAAATTAATAATAAATTAATGTAACTTTCTTTTTGGTTCCACACCAAAAATATCAGCACATCTGTCTTGTAAATTGTTAATTATTTAAATGTATTAAAATTGAGGAAATTGCTGTTATTATTTTTTCACTAAACTGTTAGTGTTTAGTGAAAACTGCTAAATTCAAATCTGTTGTTATCGTCAGGGTAAATACATTTTTGTTAAACCAGCAGAGATGAAGGCCCGGCTGAGTGGACAGGAGGGAGAGTAATGAAAGATGAATGCAAGCAGCCGCTGAAGGAGGAAGGACGAATTAGTTTGAGCACAACAGAAATGGAGCAGTCAGCGGGTCGACACAAAGACGCAGTATCCAGGTCTGAATGCACAATTGCAATTTCAGCCACCACACACACGCTCGGCCTGCACGTTCATGTCGTAAACATGACGTGCCCTGGCCTCCCATCGACATCCTCACCTATAAAAACAGACCATAATCACACATGTTTGACCTTGTTCCTCTCTGGCCTCTTCTTTCCTCTTCCCTCATATTTTCTCACTTGGCCTATTCCTTCCTCCTCCTCTTCCTTCACATATTTTTCTTGTAAAGTTTCCTTTTCTCTCCTCTATTATCTATTATCCTGTCGACCTTTTATTATTATTTTTTTCTGTCTTCCTACTGCAGGTTTGCAGTAACAGGCAAATCTGTGCTGCTGTTAGAGTGCCCTCAAGTGGACATACACATAAACAACATACAACGTAGATGGATCGTTTTGTTGCAAATTAAATCTTAAAACATCAATAAGCTGCTCCACATCCATATTAGGTTTTATTCTTGACATTCGTTTTTCCTTGTTTCTTATATCTTTGTGCGTGTACTCAACAACATATGAACGAGGAAGTAACCTTGAGCAGCTGTCATTAAAGTAAATTTGCACTGCAACTGAACACACTGGGCATGTCTGCTCTCCATCTCACTTGGATTATTGTCAGGGATGACAGCGCAGCTCCCTCCACTTTATAAAGGCTGAGGACCAAAATGGAAACCAATTTTTTTTTAATTTTCTTGACAATTTCTCTCAAGGGTCCTGTAATCATAAAGCCGCCGCTACAGAGCGGAAATGAAGAGCGGCTTCTATGCTGACTTCATCTGAATGCCCCGCATCAATTACAACATCACTCCACCTCCCAAACACAAACTTCAAAGTCTTACAAGTGTTCTCTCCCTCTCTCCTTCTCCTTCTCCTACACGCACACTTACACATCTCTATAAGGAATACCAATGAGCATATTCTTTCCATTTCAAAGGGAAACGTCAGGTCTGAAGAGGGTAAGAATTAAACATCAAGTCTGCCCCCCCCCCCACCCCCTACCCAAGAAAAAACAAAAACAAAAAAAACAGGATAAATAAGACAAAGAAAGGAAAAGGGAAATAAAGGCAAGAAAGAAGGAAGTCTAATCCACTGAGACGCTACAGTGCCAACTAGGCCAGATTGACAGTGCACTATTTTTCCTTTCTTTGTCTTTCTTTTTTTCTTCATTCATTTTTTCCTTTCTTTCTTTCACATTTCATCTTCTCTCTATTCACTTTACAACTCTTGACTAGCTTCGTCTCAGTGCTCTGACAGAAGTACTCTAGCGTAAGATTATGTGAGTGCAGCTAGGTGCGTGTGTGTGTGTGTGTGTGTGTGTGTGTGCGTGTGTGAAACAGCAGTCTCAGCAGAAACTCACTCCAGTAGAAAACCTTCTGTGACAGGAAGTTGGTACCAACATAAAGAACATATAATAAGTAACACTTGATCTGAATCATCCCTTGAGGTGGAGGAATTAGATCATCTTGTACTGCAGTCAGTATGTTTCCATAATAGCACAACATAAATCTTGACATAAAGTGATGACAATTAAGTTATAAATGGGCACAAATACTGCAAACCAGCTCAGACTAGTTAGGTTTACTGCTACGCTCACATGATATGTTTGCTGCACTGAAAAATATATCAAAGGAACTCTCTTAGTAATGGTGGTTTCACTTCACCAGTCGGTGTGCTATATAGTACCAAGCTACAAGCAGAAAAGGTCCTCCTGAAGAGCAAGCAGAGCTTAAAACAGTTTGCAGAACCACTGCACACGTCTTTAACTTAGAGGATACCGTGAGATCAGCACCACATCTGTGTGGGTGTTTGACAGGGTTTGGCGTGCACGCTTGTGGATGAACATATTCAATTTTATTTTATGTATATACCGCCAAATCAAAACTGTTTCCCCAAGGGGCTTTATATTGTAAGATAGAGACACTACAATAATAGAAAAAACAAAACAACAACAATCAGTTGCATGTCCCCATGAGCAAGAACTTGGTGACAGTGGGGAGGAAAAACTCCCTTTAGACAGGAAGAAACCTCAGGCAGAACCAGGCTCAGCAAGGGGCGACCAACTGCTGTGGTTGGGGGCAAGGTGAGGGAAACAGGACAAAACGCACACTATAAAAGAGAACCAGAGATTAATAATAGCTAATGTTTAAATGCAGAGTGGAGTATAAATGCATACAGAGGGACAACAGGTGAGTGAAGAGGAAACACGGACACACAAGACAGTAAAGTCAAACTGATCGAAAAGGGCACGGGTGCAGTCTTCTTCAAAGGGGACTGTAGCAGATTAGTGTAAGTCAGCAGGCTGGAGTAAGCCAAGGCTGCTTTTGTTCGTTCACTCTCCTCAACATATAGCAGGAGAGATTTATGACTGTTTCACTGGAGGGAAGGAAAGATGATGGTAAAATGGCCTGACGAAGGATGATCCCTGACCAGTTGGTGGTTGGTTACTGTGAAATGATTACCAAAGCCCCAGTAAAGCAGAGAGACAGGTTAGTGACCCCCAGAAACACCAGTCTCTAGGGAAAAAGTGCTTGCTGTCACTGTTGCAAATACAGCGCTGCACAACACTGTAAGTGGTCACCTGTAGTTTATATGGAAGATGCAGACTTGTCTGCAACCATTCACCTTCAAAGTAAAAGGTGCCCCTTTTGAAATTTGATAACGTGCAGAAGCAAAAAATTTTCTATTCTGATTTGCATCACACTTTTTCCAGATTTCACTACCAAGTGTTAGTTGGCAATTGTTTGCAGACAAATTGGTGTTTTCTATGCAAACTGCAGGTGATCTGCCAGCAACCAGAATGCTCTTTGTCCCTGATTTCCAGCAATCTAGCAACTAGCAACCAAATCCCTGCTCAACAAATTCACCATACATCTAGTTTAAAATATTGACTCGATCAAAGTAGCTATAGAAGACATAAGCATAACTCATATGAAGCTACTATGTTATAACAGTAGTTTAGAAACAGCATATCTGCTCCTCAGCAGTTTATCACAGATTATGTTTAAGGATGGCGTTTGCAATCCTGCACATCACAGAGATTAAAGGATAAGAGGAGTGAATCTGCTCCATGATTAAAACACTTTATCTCATGATTACTGCAGCCAAGGCCGGCTCATAGCACTCGCCACTGAAGTACTAACAAAGTGTGATAGTGAGGGGGGGGGGATAAGGGTGCACCCCGGTGTGTGTGTGTGAAATTGTAGCACTCTGTCAGTAGTGCTTGTACAATCTCCGCATCGCTGCTGAGAAAAACCGAAATAAATTTCTTTTCAATTTTTCGCTCCCGTCATCTTCCCCTTTTCTTTCCTCTCCCCACCCCACCGTCCCTCTCTCTCTCCCTGCAATTCTATTTTCTGTTGTTAACACGGTTTCCACTTAGACGTCTCTTCGGTACTTGATGGGATTTCTAGAAAATGATTTGTCTCTGCCTTTCGTGACCCTCTGCAATAGCTTGCTCATCCCAGTTGCAACACCTGTTTCCAGAGGGTGACACCGCTCGAGTACACAATCGCACACATGAATACACAGAGTGGTGCTTCCACACAAAAAAAATGCACAACCCACCCAAGCCTTTAGGCATCTACATACCAGTTATGACACACACTGGGAACGCTGTCATTATCAGCCAGCAGCCGCATATTTAGGAATGGAAAGGGTGATTACACTGAGACACACACGGAGCGAAACATACACGCACACACACACTGTTGCAAACAACATCAGTATGCTGCAAAGGTCATACTTTGCTTCTCTCTCTGTCTGTCTGTGTTACACACACAAACACAAAAAGCAGACAGCTCCCATGAACACCTTCATCTTTATCAAAGTCAGCGGTCAAGAATAAGAGACAAGCAGGGAGGCTTCACAGAAACCTGCTGTCACCATGGTAACATGGTCATAACAACCTCCTCTTTTTTCTTCCTGCTAAAAACACATTTTCTCCTCATTTTCTCCCTCAAATCATCCCATCACCCTCTCGCTCCCTCTATCGTTCTCTCCACATCTCATTTCTTCCTCATAATTCTCTCCTCTCCTTCGCCCCGTTTCACTCAGACATGCTTCTTAAACTTTCCCACTTAGCACTTTTCTGCCTTTCTGGCTTCTTCTTGTTGCAAGACTGAAACAAAAAGGTGCAGATGGAGACAAATCAGACACAAAGACAGGCCAAAAGACAGCTGACTGAACACAATCTTCCCGCTTCTATCTAACTAAACTAAAATGACTAACAAAACGAAAGAAGCAAAATCAGAATCCATAACTATTGCTAAATAAAAAGGACCAGTATTATTCATCCTAGTTACCAAGTCATAAAAGTCACAAAAGAAAATAAAAAATGAAAACAACTAGATTTCCTACCATCACAGCAACACAACTCTTGCCAGTGACTAGGGAATAATCAGCTAACGAGCATGTGCAGCGTGTGCCTTACCCAGCCCCCAGGGACTAACTGAAAACACAACTCAGCTCCACCTAGTATCTTATGAAATTTACAAGCCAAATCAATAAAATTCACTTCATGTGTGCCTGCTTAAAGCAATCATAGACTAAAACAGAGTGTAGCTTACAAATATTCTAATCATAGAAAAAAATAAAGAAGTGGAGGTATAGCCTACACTGGGCGGGATGCAAGCAATCACCCATCTGTGCATGGACTGCACAAGTGTCCGGATCTGTCGTTGAGGAATTGCTCTCAGTTCCTGGATGAGCGCAGCCCGCAGCTGCCCACTGCTTGTGGCTGCTTCTGATGAACAATGGGCATGTCTCAGGCATGTTCAATAAGAGACATACTGGGACTAAATGCCAGCCAAGGAAGTGTCTGAATATGCTCCTGATTCAGAAAGGCCTGCACAACTCTGGCAGTGTGAGAGCTTGCATTGTCCTGCCAAAACAGCTGCAGGGCTGAGTGCTGTACAGGTTGGAGCACCTCATCTCAGTCCCTCTGTCCAGTCAGATTTCCACCAACAACACTCAGATCAGAGTTTGTGCTCTCATGGACACGCACGGCTGCTGCAACAGCTTGGACACGCGCGCCTGGATCCAGCATGCCAATAATCCTCCCTCAGTCTGCTCAGCACGGTAGCAGTGACGACAATGTTGTGCATGCACTGTTTTTTGTTTCTGAGACCGCTGGCTTGAGAAATCAGCAAAAAACTGGATTAATTCTGAGGTGCAAAAAGTGAGTTCATCGTGTTCAGTAAACACATTACCAATAACATCACTGACTAAAACCAATCAAACAGAACTGAAAAAAGTAAAAATATAAAAAGTGATGGAAAAAACGGCATTCAGGTGGTAAAAAATTCAATTTTTGAGTAATATATGTTGTTAAAATACTTCTCTGTCATTAATCCAAAAGAAAAAATTGAAAAAGAAATTTATAAAGATTTCCAAAAAAGAATAAATGCATGCATTGTTAACTGCAAAACTTTGAACTATCTGCAAATCCATTAAAATGAGTTTTGTTTTGTTTTTTTTTACTTAAAATGCACTCCAAATACACAGGACTAATCAATGTGAGATGAAACTAACGAGGGAGAGGTGAGCAACTATGTGGCAGGAACAGAGAAAACCACAGGAATGAAATGAAGAACAGGTGCGCCCAGGGATGCTATTACCAAATTAAACAGGAAGTGACTATAAGTAACACACAAGGCAGTCAAACAGATGGGGCACAGAAGTCAGAGAACAAAAAGAACATATAGTTATTGTTCAAATAATTCAAAAAGGAAACTTGAGCAACCACAACATTTAAGATTAAATACACTGCTACCCCAAAAAACTTTCCTGTGACTTTCTTTAAATTGCTCCAGTTACTTTGAGTTTGCCACTCAAGACAAGACAAGTCTGTCTTTTCTTTGAGCTGAGCTCCGAGACACATTATCTGTGTGCGTCCCTTACGAGGACTGACAAGTTGAGAGGCAGGCGTGTCTACAGAGTGGAAAAACTCTTGAGATAACATGAAAGTGCAAAAACAGATGCAAAAGAAAATCCTAGATAATTAACAAATGGAAAAATTGTGGCCTAACAGCGTTACCGGTATACTGTAGTTGTTTAGATACAGCATGGGACTAGCTTAAAATTTTTCCCAGCGCAGTGATTTAACATTAGTCTGACACATGGGTTAGGATCAGTGTAACACCCACAGCTTCTCTATAATGCTGACAGTAGGATGAGTCAAAACATGTCACTTCAAGGCACATCAAATCCAAAGGATTTTGCTGCTCCGTTCTGTGCTTGCTTTGCACACAACTAATGACTGGCAATTTGAGAATGTACAACTTTGCAGATAGGAAGCCCTGCTGTTCACTCGCATCTCGCAGGATCAAAACAATGACAGTTGTGGCTGAGCTTGTTCACAAAACCCTGGCTCTGTTTATATATGCATCTCAGTAAGTGCAGTGCGGAACGGCATACCGTTATCGTTATTCCGCTTAAGAGATTCGCTGCTAACTCACTGTAAACATGAGTCTTTGCCTCTTTTTTAAATACAGGCTATATATCCACAAAAACTTTTATCAACGTTTTTGCTTAATTTGACATTGAGCATTGTAAAAAAAACAAACAAACACAAAAAACACAAAAACTGTGATTTTTACATTTCTAAATATGAAGAAATGAGACTGTGAGAGTATCTAACCTAACAGTAATGTTTGTGATGGCACCAACTGTGGCTCACACACTCATTCATATAGTAAAAGGACTAGTATAAATATTGGCCTTTTCCCCTTTCACTGAGTACTAAAAGCTCTTAATGCTTCTCCGACATGCACACACTCGCTGATAATACACCGAGGGGCATTCTTTGGGGTCCACTATCTTTCCCCAGGACACATGCAGACAGGAGACCATCCAATAAGCAGACAATCCACTCTATTCTCTGCTGCCCTCATCGTCACCGTTCAGTGTGCTGAGCTGAGAGCTCCAATCGGAGTAAAAGAATCATGTCTGTGAGAGGTCCAGGGTTTCGGTGAATAGGGAATTGTGACTTCAAGATGAATCACTTTTCAGCTTTTCATGGGCCACTAGAAAACTCCAGGAAGTGTATGAGTCACTTTAACACTCTGCTCCCACTTGGTCATCCGGGATAAATGTGAAGTGCATTCAACTGATTGGTGAATAATTTCCTCCCATGCTTCCAGCAGGCACATTTTTAAGATTCAAATTAAGGGTTTGGTTAATAACACAATCACAGCATAGACTCTGCATGTGGTGGCTAGTTTGGCCGTGTGCTATGAACACTTTAATTTTATTGAGGTAAATATAAAATTGCGGATGACTAAACCCACTTCTGACAGCCTTATTCACACACAGAAGACCGAGCCAAACAGGAAGTGATTAAAACATCTGCTTGTTAGCATAAATATAGAATAATTCAAATATCAGCAAATCAGTGCCTTTAGGTATGTAGACATGGTCAAGATGAGCAGTTCATGATTAAACTGACCATCAGAATTGGAAAGAAAGGTGATTTAAGTGACTTTGAACGTGGTATTTCTGTTGATGCCAAACAGGCTAGTCTACTGGGATTTTCCCACAGAACCATCTCTAAGGTTTACAGAGGAACAAAGCAAATACCCAGTGAGTAGTAGGTTTCTGGGTGAAAATGAGAATGGCTAGACTGCTATGAGCTGAAAACTGCTTGTTAAAACCAAGGTACGCAGAAGAGCATCTCTGAACACACTACAGGTCAAACCGTGAAGCAGATGGGCTGCAGCAGCAGAAGAGCACTGGTGTCATCTAAGAACAGGAAACTGATGCTACGGTTCACACGGGGTCAAAATTGAAAAAATGTTGCCTGGTTTGAGTCCCAATTTCTGCTGTGATATTCAGATGGTAGAGTCACAATTTGGCATGAAAGCATGGATCCATCCTGCCAACAGATGGTGGTGGTGTAATCGTGTGGGAATACCAACTGATCATCATTTACACACTACAGCCTATCTGAGTATTGTCCATCCCTTGTACTGTACTCATCTTCTGAAGGCTGCTTCCACCAGGATAATGCACTCAAATGACCTCCACAGTCACCAGATATCAATTTAAACCAGCACCTTTGGGATGTGGTGGAAAAGGAGATTCAGATCATGGATGTGCAGCCAGCATATCTGCAGCAACTGTGTGATGCTATCATGTCAATATGGACCAAAATCTCCAAGGAATGTTTCCAGCTCCTTGTTGAATGTATACCGTGAAGAATTAAAGACAGCCCTGAAGGCACTAAACTAAATTAAACCCAGTACTACCGAGGTGTACCTGATGAAGTGGCTGGTAATTTTATGTGCTTTTAAATCGACTTGTAAGTGTGTGTGTGTGTGTGTGTGAATCTGTTCTTGTGCAACAGGCTGATTGAAGGTTCTCCTTAATTTCCTGTTTAACAGGCTGCCTCTTCCCTCTTTCTTCACTCCACTTGGCCGTCTTAACCTTGTGCATCCACATGTCCTCAAACGTCCCTCCCTTAATCCCCTCTCCCACTTCGTCTCCATAAGTATGTTAAGCATTATTTATCACACATTCGTATCTAGAAGTGACTTACATTAATGCAACCAGTGGAAGCTGTAAAAGCTCATCTGCAAACATCAAGTAGCAGCTCTGACAAGCTTCTGAACACACTCTGAATTCACTACTGATAAAGAAAGACAGAGAGCCAAAGAAAACTATGGCTGTGCAACAATATGACTTTTAAGTTTTTATCTACTCTTCAATGTACAGCAATCTACAGTAAACAATCATAAACATTCATTAAAATGAAATATTCTCCACAGGGCGGTGGTTTACATATTTCTCTAACAAGTAAAAGGTCTAAACCACTGGGGGTTGGTCTGGGATGTCAATGATGGGCAAAGTGGTCCCAAAAAAGGCGATTTTACCATTTACCGCTTTTTGCCAGGCCTGCAGCACTTTTTTAAATTTGTCATTCCGCTATGTTACGTACAGGTGATGTATGTGGACTATGACAAACAAAGACAAATGGAGAACGCAACGTTGCATTTTCTGTGTGACGATGTTTGTGCAAAGTTTCGTTCAGACCGGCCCATCCGGTAAGGAGGAGATAGGGTGCATGCAGACATATATCCGTACGATCCTTACGGTAAGACATCTATTGTTTATTTTTCATCAACGTGATGCACACATGCACTCTGTTTCACTATGTACAAGGGTAGAAGAGAAGCTGGTTAAGTGAACATAACATACCTAATGACAGCTCACTAACTTACTGTAAGTGACATAAAACCTCAACAAACGTCTTCTCCATCACTCAGGTCATCACAGTAGCATTTCAGCTGAAAGCACCTGGACTTCAGATGCAGCTCTAATGACTGACATAATGTCAACGACTCTCAGAACCACCTCCTACGTGACAAACTCACTAGGGGTTAAAATACCTGTGACTTTTTATCTTCAATTCCATTCAGTTTATTTCTAAATCAAATCGAAATAGAAGTTCTGGGCGCCAGTTTAGTTCACTGGTCGAGCAGGTGTCCACCTAATACCTTACGCCTGAAATTCAGCAGCTCAGATTCAAACACTTTGCTGTTTGTGTTCCTATCTTTCCTGGAAGACATGCAGCACTCTTCACTGCTAAAAAGGCAAAAAGCCCAAAAAGAAACACCTAAGATAAAATAACATAACTCTTTATTGTTGCACAGTCATACTTAGCACAATCGTACAATGAAATTGGAAAACTGTCCCAGGACTGCACTAAACACAACAAAACACAACAGAGTAAACTTTAAAGTCGATTAAAAGAGCAAAAACTATATGAATAACAATTTAAAGAATGAATGTTCAAACATGGCCACAAATAAAATAGTTATTGATGAAATGGGACTCCTCAAAAACTCTCCAGAGCTTACAAATAGGGGCCCAGGTATTAGATGAAGTACATATAATAATCAAATAATCTAAAACTAAAATCCCTAAAATTATCCAAATAATCCTAACATATAAATAATGCTGGTTGACACACAGTTAAACATATTTTAGAAGCAAAAATAAGTGGTTTGACCCAAACAAGCCTTTGGGTCGAACAAAGTCTCTAAAGAAACCCTGCAGAGTTTCTTCATTATAACTTGTGTGTAGCGTCCACTGTTTATGTTTGTGTTTGCGTTTATTTTGCCTTCTGATACTGTTAAGGGCCACCACAAGAAGTGTTAAAGCTCTGGTATGTAGAATTGAGCACTCAGTTCATATCATCTGTTGAACACTTGAGTGTGTCGATAATTTTATCACATTAAGAAGAAATAAAGAGTAATTTCATACAGGCTAATGCGAAGGGTGAGGAATTGACTATTGCAGTATGGAGAATATTCCACACCTATCTGGCTCTTACATAACACAGCTTTTATCAACTCTGCTGCATATTTTTAGCACTGTTAAACATGCCAACAAATAATCTTCAGAACACTTTGTTGACATGTCTGCAGCTCCTTTCATCAAACTGGAGAGAGAGCGGGTGTCAGACATCCCCTGTATCCCTGAGTCAGATATACAGGAGAAGTATTTTCCCCCTCCCAGCTGCTCTTTAAACAATTTCATGTGAACATAATGCATCCTGACACTACGGCCAGGACTACATTTCCTCACCACCATCTTATCAGAGTGTCTGTAGTTTGAGTGTAAACGTTACTATTGAGTAATGCTATAAATTCCTACAATGAAAAGGACACAAATTATGTCTGTGGCATTCACAATATTTGCTGCTGATAACTGGTCACATTTTAAAAAGGCAAAAACACAGCTATAAATGCTTAAACCTACCCAGCTTTACACAGGGTCGGCTGTGGGACTGTAAACAAACCTCCTGGTTTACTACTGCTGTGATATTCAGTTTACATAGTAGGATGAAAACCAGGGACT
This sequence comes from Neolamprologus brichardi, assembly GCF_056152115.1. Classification (NCBI taxonomy): domain Eukaryota; kingdom Metazoa; phylum Chordata; class Actinopteri; order Cichliformes; family Cichlidae; genus Neolamprologus; species Neolamprologus brichardi. Next base: position 12,869,722 of record NC_142117.1, on the reverse strand, counting down.
GATGTCATATCCACAATGAAATTTAATTACACATGCATTTATTGTGATCTAGATTTCAAATATAATAAAATCTGCAACATGAATGATACTCAGGCAGCATAATAGCAAAGTGGTTAGCTCTGTCGCCTCACAGCTAGAAGGCCCTGGGTTTTTATCCACCATCTGACCTGGCTTTCTCTGTGGACTTCGCATCTCCCTGTGTCTGCGTGGGTTCTATCCTGGTAGTCCCACAGCTTCCTTCCACAGTCCGAAGACATGCACTTAGTGGGGTTAGATTAATTGGTGACTCTAAATTGCCCATGGACGTGAATATCAATGCGATTAGTTCTCTGTGTTAGCCCTGCAACAGGCTGGCGACCTGTCCAGGGTGTAGCCTGCCTCTCAATCGATGGCAGCTGCGATAGGCTCCAGTTCCCCCACGACCCTTAACTGGATAAGCGGAAGTGGATTGATGGATGATGCAGACTGATGACAGCCATAGCAGGTTCAGATGTTAATTAGTATGTCTGAGATGTGCAGTCCAGACTGGCTTCATGTATACAGATGCATTTTAGAAGTCTCTATGCAGGATTTTCTGAACATTAATCATTCAATTATTTGCACACACGTGACCTGTAGTTTTATGGAGTGGCTATGGCTCAGGTGAGAGAGCAGGTCATCTACTAATCAGAGGGTCAGCGGTCCTCACTGTGTCCAGTTTACATGCTGAAGTGTCCTTGCCCAGCGTACTGATCCCCAAACTGTACTTCAAAACTTACAATGAAGCAAGTGAGTGAATGTCCTCTAACTTGTAATAAAAGAAAATTTTGAGTGTTTAGTAAGAGCAGGAAATAAATATATAGAAGTACATAAGTACTCCTCAATTTACCATTCAAGTTGCAGATTTAATGTCACAGTAGTGCACTACACACACACTCAATATGATATTAGCTAAATACAATTCTCCTTGGCACTAAGACAGCTTGACTCTCCTGTTTTGTTGTTTGTTGTTGGGGTTTTTCTTTACACTAAGTAGCCTGCAAACTTATGTAAGCTCACCCATTAATTTTATACTGCAGCTCATGCTGTGAATAACTATAATTTTATTCAGGCACTCAATGGCTACCAGCTGCCTAAGCTTACACTGAATCTAAAGACGAGAGAACAGTCGAAACCTGTCAATAAAATATCATGTTATTAAGGGAATTACTTATTCTGGGCCTTTGAAGAGTAGCAGTGAATTAGTGTCACATATCAAATCAGTCCAGTCCTAATGGTCATGAGGTCACAGTGGAAACAGTCTCCTGCTGTGCAATATGTTCCACCCATGGGCGATACTGTAGCGATCATCTCATCGGTCAATACGTGACTGCAAAGTACACTAACCCAGTTAGGTCCAGGAAAAGGCTACATATACAAAATAAAAGGAAATGTCCACAAACTGAAATCTAACTTGATTATTTACCTTAATTTATTTAACTAAATCTGTTGGTTCTCGTTAATGTTTGGAGGGAAGTGCAAATTTCATTTTGAGTTTCTTTTTTTGGGGGGGTGTAATTCAACAGACATTTTTAAATCATCCTCTGGAGCCTTTAATAACCCGCACTATAAGTTCACAAGGAATAATATGCACTTATTGGGATATTACACTATAAATCTGCGGTTATATTATGTTATTATGTTACTTTTGTGGCCTCCTAATTTGACTTTTGAGGATCCGCCTTAATGTTTAGGGAAGTTTCTCAAGGTTATAAACCTAATATAAGGCCGCCACTGTGTATCAGTAAAAGGAAACATAATCTTCCCTGTTTCCATCAGACAGTATTCACTGCCTTAGCTCCATAATCATCATTCTTACAAAAAACTACTGTGCAAAAGTCTTGCATCAGGATGTTTGTCTTGAGCCATCCCTCATTCCAAGTTCAAAAGGAAGATCTGTAATCACTCATCTGCCTGTTTTCTTGGTGTTGGGCTGCTTTTCTGTTCTTTACATGACTACCACCTTCCTGTGCTGTCAATCTCAGTACTGACATCATTACTTTAGTCCATTAATCTTCTAGCTAACCTTCTTTAAGCCAATCAGCCTCCCCTCTGTATGGCTTAAATCTGTGCTCTCTGTCATTCTCCCTGTCTCTTCCATCCAACCCACTTCCTCCCATCCCCACCTCAGACACCTCACCCAGAGCTCCATCCAAGCCTCAGTCTTCATCTTCACTACCACCAGGATCTAGACTCTGGGAGTTCCTGTCCTATATCAATCACAGCTGGGACTGCATTCTGCCATCATGAGTCATCGGAGTCTAATTGCCAAATACATTCATTTCTCTGTCTCATTAAATAACGTTCAATTCTTCCAAGTGATCTGTCTTTAATGAAATATATATAAGGAAGAAACAGTATGCACACAATCAGTGTTGGGAAGGTTACTTTTAAAATGTATTCCATTACAGATTACAGAATACATGCCCCAAAATGTATTCTGTAAGGTATTCCGTTACGTTACTCAATGAGAGTAACGTATTCTGAATACTTTGGATTACTTAATATATTATCATGCTGTTTACAACTACATGAATGTACTATTGCTGTGATTTATTATTGTTACTGAAGGTCCGCGGCTCCGAACCGTAGTAAAGGGACCTCTGGCTAATACGTTGGGTTCCGTGTTGGGCTCGTAGCAGAAAACTAGCTTTACTTTGTTGTCTGGGTCAACTTTGCTTGCGAGAGACAGAGATTGGCGATGAAAGGCTGCTCCAACAAAATTGTTTTTGGAGGAAAACACGAACACGGTGTAGTCGAGTTTTAATAGCTTACTTACAACTAGGCTCGTCAGGCACTCTTCTTGGCTGCAGTGGTTATTATTATATTTACATGCTTCCAGCTCCCGTTTTTGCTCGATGACAGCTCGTACTTTTCCTTTTTCTCCCTCCCTCACTCACAGACACATAACGTGTATGGCAGTCCATTCTCCCTGCAGCACGGACTACACTGCCTATGATGATACATTCTTTAGAGCTATACCGGTAACATTCTGCCTGTTAGCTTAGCACAACAACAACAAAAAGGCGCTCTCTCACCCAGGAAACACGCAGAGAGAGAGCGTCACCCTGAAACCATGGCAACCATAACGCTGCCACCTGGAACAACAGAACGTAGCTGTCAAACAAAACCCAAACAGTCCTGACCCGCCACAATATGAAATAGGGAAGTACCGCAGTGTAATCCATTTATTTAAACAAAGTAACTGTAATCTAAATACCACCTTTTTAAACGGTAACTGTAACGGAATACAGTTACTCATATTTTGTATTTTAAATACGTAACGGCGGTACATGTATTCCGTTACTCCCCAGCACTGCACACAATACACAACAAGCTTGAAAGTCTATTTTTGGTCTGAACTCTCTCTTAGGCAACAGTCTTTAAGCAGGAATAGTTCCTCAACGTTCTTGAAGGACATTCAAGGCTCTTTGTTGAATCTTGGCTGACTTCTGTTCTGTTCTCTGTCAAGATGATTCCACACTGCTTTAATAACGCTGAGATCCGGGGTCTGGGGAGGCTAATCCATAACTGATATTGTGTGTTTTTCTGTTCAGGTATGTTTTTACTGCACTGCAGTGTTTTTGGTCATAGTGAAAAATAAAGCTGTTGCCACTGATTTTATCCCACTTTTTCCACTAATTTTTAGTCCAGTTCTTGGCATACCTTAATCTATCACTTTTCCTTCCTTTAGAACGGCTTCTTCACTGTCACCCTTCCACTGAGACCATTTCTGATGAGGCTTCAGTGAACAGTAGATGGATCAACCAAAGGGAAGATGCATTTCTCAGGTCCTTGGAAACACCGCGCTGGTGCAAAAACACTACTGCTCATGAATGTCAAACTGTTATCTTTGGCATTTTTATAGATTCAACTAAAGAAATGAAAACCAATGATGTGTTTTTCCAACAGGCTGCCAGTTCCAAAGAAACTCGTTCTTTGGAACTGGCGGCCTGGAAAAAAGCCTGGATGATTTAAGATTTTTGGACAGTACTATAACTATGTGACCAACAACAAATGACATGCATTGACAGATCACATATAAGCATTTACTATTGCTATTAATAGTGCATAGTATCATTAGCACTATATACTCCTATTAATCATCCTGTTCTCTAGCTGTTGACAATACAGGCAGATCAATATATGGACCCACACACAAATACGTGCATGCACAGCATATAGCAAACAGCAAGCTTCCTCTCATTGCACTGAATGAGTATGTCAGAGAGGAAAGTAAAGGTGTGTGCATGTGGGAGAGAGTAAACACGGTGGTGGTGTTTGGAGTGATAAGGTTTCCGGTCTTCTGTTGGTACAGTTCCTGTGTTACACTGTAGATAAGAGCGTGCATACACTCATGCATAAATTTGCACACATATGATATATCACACTCACAGACAGAGGTACACAAAACTCAGTTTAAACCTAAATCAGTTTCTGGTACACTCCAACTCTCTGTCTCTGTGACAGACACGCAAACACAAACAAAGGATAACATTGTACCCCCCCGCCACAAACTAACATTTACACATCAGTCACTCCCTGACTGGGAATGATATCAGAGCTAAAGCAGCTCAAGACACAAATTTAGCACAGAGCGAAAAGAGAGTATAATGTAATAATGCAAAGAATCATTTAAATATTTAATGAAAGAAGATTTTAGATCAAAAGCTTGCAAGATGGCTCTGCTTTCTGCAGTGCATGCAGAAAAAGTGTGAATTGTGCTCAGGCTGTAGTCAACCATTAGAAAATTCTACTGAGTAAAAGCTGCACTCAGATGATAAAAAATGAATGTCACAAAACTCACCGAAGCTCAATAATTCCATATCTGAGGTTTTTTTATTCAGGAATCAACATCAGCAGCTCTGCTCACAATCGGAGTATGATCTGTGATGCTGATCTTTGTTTTGACGTCCAAATCCTAATGGTGATACAAAAATTGTTTCTTTTTTGAAGAAAGATGGCTTTGCATCAGGTTTTGACCAAATGTCAATGAATGAATCTGTCAATGAATGTGCTAAATCAACCATTAGATGGAACATAGTGCAACATAATCATCATTAAAATATCTTCAGACTTAAACACAAAAGAAAACATTCCAGGTTGTTTGAGCTGCTATATGACATTTTTCACTTTTTCCCTCTGCAGCTGTCACAAATATCGAATTCATTCTGAAACGCTGTTTCTCTTTATGAAAGTACCAATGGCTGCTGAGATGTGAGATGGATGAGAATTTATTTCAGATCATCTGTCATTCACACAGGGTCTACAATAAAACAGGTGAAGACGATCATACAGGCAGGAAGTTAAATCTGAAAAGAACGAACTGTAAAAAACGTAAAACCTGGGAAAAAATAAATAAAACTCAAATATTAAACACTGAGAAGAAGGCAATAAAACATAAGAGACTGGAAGAAAAATCCATAAACACAGGAACTAGGCAAAAGGCAATACAGACGGGAAAACACTTTGAAGAGCAGAATAAAAGTAAAATGAAGTCATAACCAAAAACACAACTCACCACTAGGCTAATAAAGCCCAAAGAACTGAATCACAGACACATAAATAATATCTGAAACCAAAACATCAAAAGCAGGAAAGAAAGGCAGAAAGTTAAGTGGATAATTTTAATGCGGTTACAAAGAGCAATGAAGTTCTTTACCGTCCATTACACACTAATGATGCCATGGAGTGCAAACTAATGAAGCGAAACACGGGTAATTATTTCCATTAATGGTTCCATTGATTCAGTGTCTTTGATTAACAAAACAGTAAAAATCTCTTTTTCTAATTAAGTAACAGCAGCTACAAAAATGAGAAAACGTGTTCTTTAGTTTCTGAGCACGATAAACCAATCAATCCTGAGCTGAATATAAGTGGGAAAAGAAATATTTCTGCAACAGAAGATGCTCATAAAATATAAGTATGACCACCTTTAGCTTGAATGGTGACAACTTTTGTAACAGCAGGCAATCTCAGCGCTTTAGTTACCCATAAGTTAAAAGCACCATGCTCATCGAGACTGGCGCTTCACCTTTATTTCCACACGTCTGTCTGTGTGAATTTTGTCGATGCCTTGCATGTCATCACTTCTCATTTTAAAGGATCTCAAGTACCTCAAAATGAAATGAGACAAACTGTGTTGTCTTTTGTGCTTGAGACAGGACACACAGGATGGAGAAGGAGAGCGAGGCGAAGAGGCAGAACGAACAGGAGGTGAGGAGGAAGAAATGAGAGAAGGAGAGAGAATGTCATCAGGAGCGAGAGGGAAACAGGAAACAGTCCACAAATAAGTTTATAAGTAACTGCAGGACAATAAAACAAGGCGGATAGCTGCCACACAGTGATCAAGAACAAACGCACACACATATAAAACTCAGACAGCGTAACAAGGTAAATGGAGCGGTGAGCAGAGCTCCCAAAGAGACACAGAGGAGAGGAAGTGTGAAATGAGGGCTACCAGATTCGACAGAGTGCATCCATACACATGCACAAACACATACAGACACACAAATAAGCACCTTTATCCGCACACACGCTTTCTGATTATACACGAGGATATGCTGACATTTAATCCGCTACCCCTTACGGTGCTAACGTGATTATCCATGGCAAGGTAATTAAGCAGCATAGCAACCTGTAGACTCCCTCTGCTTTTTCACACACCCTCTCTCACACACTTTCTGACTCACTCACACAGAAAAACACACAGGCCTGATTTAATGAGTCCAGTTTAGCTTTATCTCTTTCACACTGTACTATTCATTAACAATGACATGAGACAAAACCTGCCCCAGGGCATTGGACGAATGCATGCGTGTGTATGCATGTGTGTGTGTGCAATAAAATCTGTAGTTAAGCCGTCAATTAGACCTTTCATCTTTAGACAGAATGCAGTAAATTACTCTTGTCTTCCAGTTCACTATACTACTGCAGAGCATGTGGACATGAAAGTATAAAGTATATGAAAGTCTGTATGTGTGTGTGTTTGTGTGTGTGTGTGTGAGAGAGAGAGAGAGACAGCGAGAGAAAGAGAAACAGACTGCACGTCTGGCTTTTAAATTAATGCGCAGGACTTACAGTGTGCGACATTATCGCTTATATGTGATGGCATTTGAAGAGAAAGCAATGGGACTGACAAGACTGAAATATAATTAAGGTCAATGAAGGTTAATAGCAGCCCACAAAGCTCCTAATAAGAGTTTATAGACAGGCCCGCACACTCACAGGCTTGTGCTCAAACGCAAACACACACACGCACACACATGCTAACACAAAGAAACAATGACATTTCAGGGGTTAATTGCGTGTTCAAATGCCTGACGTGCGAAGTCATTTGTCAACATTAGCTTTCTAAAAGGGACAGTTTGCTGATATGCAAGCAACTGGCATTTTACACAGGCGGTGTCATTCATTATTAATAGCTGTCATGGAAATATGGACAGAGGGAGGGAGGACGGGGATAAAGAGAGAGAGGGAGCATCATAAATCAGTCATGAAACCAGGAGCTCCACAAAATCCAAAACCTCCTTGCCAAATTAAATTATTACTGATTACAGTGTTTCATGTAATATCCATGGCAACGTCCTTGTAGGATTTTTTAAAACATCTTCAGCCATCAGAAAAACAGCAGGTAATGCAGGAGCAGATTAAATTGGCAACCAAATCTGATTACATGGATCACCTGTCTACGGGATAAGAGTGCTCATGGATGTGAAGTTAACCAACGGATGAAGGCTTCATAACGAGAAATTTGTGTTTACAGAGGTGCACAAACGAAGGGCGGATGGGTGACTGGTTCAGGATGGAAACCACAGCGTGTCAACTCTGATGTCCTGTTGTCGGTCAATTAGGTTTCTCCCTTCTCTTCTCTAATGGGTCTGTGTATCCTTCCTGATGGAAAGCTAATGGGAGACACACCTAGCAGCTGGCTTCACAAGATCAACACGGCTATCGCTCACACACACACATAAAGACACACACAGACACGCATTCGTATGCACACTTTGACAGTAAACGGTTTGGCGGTTCACTGGATAGACTCGGGGTTATTGGACAATAGAGCCTACTGTAATGGCCTTCTAACGTCTCTATCGCCTGCCGCACACATCACCCCGCACCACATGACATCCACTGCATGTCATGTGGTGCAACTGTTAGGACACAATATACGGTGACCACACAAAATACTGCTACCTGATGACCATAAGAATGTCTGTCGAGACATCTCAGATCTAGTGCCAGTGGACAGTTGCACCATCATTGTAGATTTAGCGAGCACCTTGCTATGACTAGTAAAACTGAGTCACCCACGAGTCGAAGCAAATACACACTGATTCATTTACAGTTTGTTGTTCTAATTAAGAAAGATATTATAAATCTTAAATGAGTACATGCCCACACTACACTATTTTTTGGGCTGTGATTTTAGTCCAGGATTAGGTGGTTACCAGGCAACATTATACTATGCATAATTTAAGTTTGGTTTGTATAAATGATATGCTTTTGTTGTTAAATGAATTAAATCATATGCTTTTATAGGGTGCACAAATGCTACAAATAAGTCATTTTAGCCCATTGGTAAGTGGCTGGCTGGCAATATGATAACATCAAAGTATTCAGTATAGATAAGAACCTTCAAGGGTTCAAGATGTACCTGTGTGTCAGATTCGGTTGCTCAGCCTCTGATCGTGTCGGATCAGCTGTGGTCATGAAGAGATGGACATGGTCAGCAACAACACTCAAGCTGTGGTGTTTAAATGATGATCAGTTGATACTTAGCGTGTCAATAAAATATCTCCCACATGATTACATCACTACCATCAGCCTCAACCACTGATGCAAGGCATGATCCGTGCAACCATACCTTGGTTGTAATGAGTGGATATTTGAGCTACTGATGTTTTCCTTTCAGCTTGAAGCAGTCTGTCCATTCTTTTCTGACCTCTGATATCAACAAGGCATTTTCACCCAGAGAACTGCTGCTCCCTGCATATGTTCTCTTTTTCAGGCCATTTTCTGTAAAACCCTACAGATGGTTGTGTTGGTAAATCCCAGCATATCAACAGCTTCTTAAATACTCAAACCAGCTCCAATGACCAAGTTTCTTCTTTATTCGGATCCTTGCTTTGAAATGGACCGTCTTGACTATGTCTGCAAGCCTGAATGCATGCATGGTTCATTTGCTGATTAGAGATTTGTGCTACAGATATACCTAATAAAGTGACCACTGAGTGTACATTATTGATAGCCTGCTGGGCTTGTGTTCAAGCCTTATAAAAGCATTTGATAACTGTGGTTTCACTACATCATTGCAGCACTGAAGAAGTGTCCGGTGTCAGCTTGTAGCTTCCAGCTGCCACTGAAAATCACTTACAGCCAAGTGAAAAAAACTTATGACTTGCTTCTGGACTGCTGGGGTGAACACAAAGGAGGTCACCGAGACCACATTACTGTAACCGAAAAGAAATTGGCTCACTGAGTCAAAGATGTGACAGCCAGCTCAGAGTTTGCCAAGCTGCGGATAAGCTACTATGAAAGTATGCGAAAACTTGAAGTCTTCAAGCAGAACTAGAAGAGTGCAGTATGTGACCAGGCACTGCTCATTCCCTGCAAATACAGTCCTAACAGTGAAGCACTGTGATGACAACTGTAGGAAGATTAAAGGATAGAAATGCGGCCAAATAGGCAGAGGTCCTACTGAAGCCATGAAAACCTGTTCCAGAGTACACAAGACTAATTGCTAAGTTTGGTTAAGGAGCCCAGCTAAATTATAGACACTACAGGTTTTTCTCAATTGCTCACATTTCTTGCAGTGCTTCTGAAGCTCTGAAGGCACATACACAAAGGTTAATAGTCTAACACAGGGTTACCTGGAGAGAGCCCACGCAGCCAAGAGAGAAAAGGTGCAAACTCTACTGCATGTAACTCATAGAACACCTTAAACTGATTTGCCAAAATTAGGTTTTTGTACCAATTAATTTTTTTTTGACACTGAAATGAGAAGCTAGTTGCAAATTGTTTAAACCAGGGTGGTAAAAATCTTTATCAATTATTATAATGACAGACGAAGATTAATTTTAGGAGAAAAGGGTTTTGCATTTTATTTTATAAATCAAAAGAGCAATAACATGCACATGCATTGTATGGGGAAACTGGTTTTGAATGATTGACAGTTACATCTATGACTACATCTATGACTCAGAAATGGATCCATAAGGTCTTTATAATTCTGGACATACCTGAGCATCATGAAGATGAACTGTTAAACTACATGCACAGTCTTCTGCAGAGTGAACATCAAATATCCATAAGACTAAGCAGCCTTAAACAATAATATGACAAAAGGCATCTTGTACATTTTTGACAAGATTGTCCCCTGTTATAAATCTCAACAGAGTAAAACCAGAACATACAATCCCCTGAACTCCCATGTTTCATATATTGCACTTTCCAAGTCCTGAGAATTGAAGAAAAATGTAACTTCCACTGTTTTGTTTTGTTTTTGATATACTAGGATAACAGCAATTATTAATAGGTGTGATAACTTTCTGCACACAGATCCACACCTTATCTGAAATAACTGTCACCTTATGTTCCTTATTTTTTATATCTGCTTTCTCACATTTCTTATTAGAGTCCTTTTGCCCACCATCTGTCCTTCCATTTTGGGAAAGGCCAACCAGTGTACATCTGCGAATAAATTGAATCCTAACAGCACAAAACAACACTAACACATAACAAGATGGAAATGGAAAGATGGAGACAGTCAGGATGGAGGAGGGAGACACAATATTGGTGCTGGGAGTGGTAGGAGATGAAGAAGGGATGTGAAAACATGAGATGAGACGAAGCAAGAGGAGTAAGTGTGAGAGAGAGGACGGGAAAGAGAGAAAACGAGTGGGGGGGCTTTTTGGTCTCAGTTGTAATGCATTATGTATCAGAAATGGGCAGACCAGCAGGAAAAAGCATATGAGGTAGTCTATTCTCACATGGTCTAGCTTGTGAGTGTGCGTGTCTGTGTGCACTTGTACGTCTGTGTTTGTGAAGACAAATTTGAGATTTAAGTCTTGGGAATGAGGAGGCACTTTGAGACGTACACCAAAGGGCTTCAGCAACGTTAAGATGTGTTTTAGAGTCAAGTTAAAGTTAGGCTTAGAAAAGGAATACCTTATGCAAATGGAGGCATGTATGGGTGTAAAATAAGAGAAAAGTGGAAATTTTCTGCCAGCAGAAAACTATACATGTAATTGTAGTGAAGGTTTAATCTAATCGGTTTCTTTCAGAATAATCCCAGTTTTTCTCAATCAAATCACATTCCCAAACCATCCATCCATCCATCCATCCATCCATCCATTCGCTTCCGCTTATCCTTTTTAGGGTCGCGGGGGGCGCTGGAGCCTATCCCAGCTGTCATAGGGCGAGAGGCGGGGTATGTGCACTTCACATTTCATCCAGCTACTTCTATCAGCAGCCACATCATCAATAAACAATAGTAATCTGGTTCCTTTAGCAGCCGTAGATGCCCATGCAATAACACTGCCTCCACCATGTTTGACAGATGATGTGGTATGCTTCAAATCATCAGCTGTGCCTTTCCTTCTCCATACTTCTCCCTGTCATTCAGGCACAAGTTCAGGTACAGGCTTATTTAGATATTTCCTGGCAAAATGGAATCTGATGTTCTTGTTCTTGAGTGTAACCAGTAGTTTGCATCTTGTTGTAAATCCACTGTTTTTCCATTCATGAAGGCATCTTTGACAATGATTAAGAGGAGCCAGTCCTCTCACTTGCACTGTTATCTCTTTGTACCTTACATTTAAAGTTACACTGAAAAGCTTTGAAATTCAAACTCAGCACTTTGAATCAGTTTCAGGATTTATGTCTGCTTCATTCATCCTAACCTGTCCATGTTGTTGAACCTCTTTAATTAAAAGTGAAAGTCTGCACTTCAATAGTATCTAGTAAGTATTTGCCAAAATAAGAAGATGCCAAGAAAAAACAAACCTCAACCCAGTGAGCTAAACTGGTGGTTTAGGTTGAACAGCAACCCATATATCATACAAGACATGGGTTCAAATCCCCCCCCAGGCCATTTGCTGCTTGCCTTCCTCGTGTTCCCTCTCTCCCAGCTTTCCTGTCAAAACAGAGGCTTAAAAATGATGCGTAAATCCTACTGACAAGCACTGAAACTCAGAACAAAGGCATAGCAGAGGTGAAATGAGAAACAGGATGACAGTAAACCAGACAGCTATGATGTTATGTACTGATTTGTTAAAACAACAGTCGAGTCAAAGACAAAAGAGATGTTGCACTATAATCTGCTCCCACCATCCTTATTCTTTCTTCCTCAAGTGTGTTTTCGATACAGCCAGCTGATTAATTCGAAAGATAGTTATGTTGAATTAGACAGATATGAGGACCTGTGTGACTCTAAACCTACAACCACAACCGATAAGGAATCATTGCGCCATCTCAAATATAGGATCGAGATAAAACAGGGGCATACAATGAAGCTATTTATGTACAAGAAATGGTTTTAACTTCATTTTTGAAGGGCAATTGCGATGGCAATTATGGTGATTTTCTTTTAAATAAACTGCAGAGTAAGTCTTGGAGTAATTCTCAATTGATAAAAATGTGTCAGCTCAATTTTTATAAGTGTTTCACAAATCAGATGTAATGAGGGATGCTGTGTGATAGGATTGCCCTTGAAATAACAAAAAAGAAAAGTTTGATATGCACAAACTGGAAAATCCAAATTCCAAAGTCAACAGCTGGACGAATGAGAGTTTGTTGAAATGAAAGTCTCTTGCAAACTCCAGCCTGTAAAATCAACCCTGTCTGACAGTCAGAATTTCAGTGGGAACAAGCAAGCGTGTCTTCACCATTCCTCTGTGGTGGGAAACATGAAGTCAACAAGCACAAACACGATCAACAAAAATGAGACGGAGCTAATCAGAAAACATCCAGTGCCTAGTTAGGGACCAAGCGAGCTTTGCCCGATTTAATCTAAGCACAGAGAAAACAGACATAAACAAATTACAGCAAAGGCAGTTTTTAAGAGACATGGAAAGAAAGACAAAAGCCATGAAAGCAAGCGTGCCCTCCCATACACAGCAAGCCACTCCACCATGAGGAAACTGCCCAAAGAAAACTTTTAAAAAAGGGACAATGAGCCAATCAAAGACTTAAAGTCTCCCTCCTTCTCCTGAGAGCAGAGTTCACACCGATGCACACTGGGACACATTGGGAAACATGTAACAGCGCTGGTCTTAACACTCTAAAATCACACAAACGCTAAAAGACAACAACAAAATGAACACTTCTATCCCAGAAAGACTCCAGCCAGACGATGGACTCAAACCCAGGTAATTCTTGGTGTAACAGTTCTAACCACTGCCCTGCTGAACTGCACACTTCTTCCATAAAAGGGTTTTTAATGTGTTCAGGCTGTCTGTAAAGCACTGTACGTTTACATGCATAAATATAAGCACAAAGAGCGAACGCGGTTCCCTTTAAGACCCCCTATTGGCAGCAAAAATTTTTCATTTTTTGCTTGAGTTGACTTGAAAAAGAAATTGTTAAGAAGCAAAGAGAAAAAAAAGATACAAGGTGGAAACAGGAGATAGAATGACAGAGACAGAAAATGGAGCCTCTGGGCAATTATGACTATCTATGTCTTTGTGTGCTTGTTTGCGAGTGTGTTTACAAAGTGCGTGTCTGTCTGTCTGTTTGTGTGTGCTGGCTAGAGGCATGATGTGGGACAAGTGTGAAAGGTAACCAGTCGGGGTCATTGATGACAGAAAGAAGAAAATGGGAAAAGACATGCTGACAGAAGTATTTAGAACTACAGGGAATCACACAATAAACACGCAAACACTTAAACTGACAAGACTACACAAACCGAGGAACGTATGTGTCTTGAGGTATAAGAGGTTATGAGAGATTCAAATATGGAAAGTGTGTATGCGCTGTCTCCTTAGCATGTAACAAGCATATCGTAATGCTGCTGCTTTAACAGCCAATCAGACTGAGTGAACACTGTCTGAATGCAAAGGAATATAATCACAAGCCTGCCAAACTCTCTCTCTCTCTCTCTCTCTCTCTCTCACACACACACACACACACACACACACGCTCGTTGTCATATCTTAGTGAGGACATCTCATTGACATAATGCTTTCCCTAGCTGCTCACCCTAACTGTAACCATCAAAATGATTGCCTAATCCTAACCCTCAGCCTAAACCAAACCACAACCTAATTGTAATCCTGACACAAAAACACATTTTGAGCCTCAAAAATGCTTTCAAACTCGTGGGGACGGGCATTTTGTCCCCATAAGTATAGTAGCATGCCAATTTTCTGTCCTCACTAACATGTCTAAACATGTACACACACACACACTTCTAATTAATATTAAAATAAAGAATGCATAACCCTGCGTGTATGTGTGTAATCGCTTCTTTAACCATGTTTTTGCCCAGGGCAGATTGTCTTCCTACTAGAAAACAAGCAACAAGCAGAGGTCAAGGACGACCTTTGTCTGGAAGCAGTTTATGATTAGTGTGTTAGATTCACATGTTTACTAAACGGTCCAACAGACAATGTCACTTCCCGAGCACAGAAAGATTCAGGATTTTATTCCTCGTAGCAGGCCCATCTGGATTAAACTCATCCTTAATAAAATGTATAAAAACGTGGAGCGCTCTGTATTGGTCAAACACTCTTTGAAAGACACCCTGCCAAGACTTGTCATGTGTTGCATCCATCTATTGATACAAGTTGCTGGATATGAATTTGTATTTATTTTTTCTACATTACTTTGTTTTCTCTATTTTTTAACATCCACTTCGATCCCACATGTGCTGACTCATGCCCATGCACACAACGTCAATGTGAGAATGCTTAGAAAAAGTCCATATTTGGTGGATGGAGGGGAGTTTTAGTGGCTATCATACCAGAAATCCTAATTCAAGTCATACACAACACAGAGTTTCACAGTCTAGTGAAAGATCAGGTTTTGGTTGAAATACAGTTGCTACATCCTTTAAAGGTTTGTTTTCTTGGTTGCCGTGGTGATGCCTCCGGCTTTCTCAAAACAAATATGTGTTTCTGACACAAAACAGATTTTGCATTCATTGAAACATGTTACTTACAAACTCATGATCACTTAAAAACAAAAAGCATAACAAGTTGTGGAAATGAATACCAAAAAAAAAGATTGTTTTTATGACTATTTCACAAACTGTAAAGAGTTTGGGCTGCTTTGTTCACTTCATGTTTATTAAAATGAACCATGCCTTACTCCAAAAGGCTGCTAATACTTTGTTTTGTTTTTTATGTTTAGCGTTCCCTTGTAAAATGAATTATTTGTGCTACATTGTTCATTTATGCATTTATCCAACATAAATGCATCGGATCTGTGCCACAGCTCAAAGAATGCCACTTGATTTACACTTCTCTTTAAAAGCTTGCAATGTAAACACTTAACATTTATTTCAGTCTTTATGTGGCCTCTGAACTTTAAGAGCACTTAGCGACAGCGCGATATACATAGCTGGCTAACAGTTTACATAATGTCCTTCCCGTGTTTTTAAAACCTCCAGTTTTCTCTAAGAGGACACCCTGATGTCCTTAGTCTCCTGATGTTGTGTGACTCACTCATTGCATAATCCCAGCTCTGTCTGCAGCTCATCAACGTTAGAAAGTTTTTTCTTTTTACCTGAAAAATGGGATTTTTATCTCTCAGTTAAATCAGAATCATCTTTGGTCTTATCTATTTATATAATCCTCGCTGTTTCATTTCTTTTGATTTATGTTTTAGTGGTTGCATTATGCATTATTCTGCTAAAAGGGGTTCATTCAGCAAGTGCACCACAATCTTCTTTATACACTTTTTTACTTGAGGGATCAATACTGACCTTATATGCTGTTATCTCCATGCTGCCTTTTAGCCATTTTTCAACAGACTCAACACTCAAAACTACTTAAAAATCAACCAAGTTCTTCATAAGTTGACTTTCATCTCTCCTTCATCAATCAAATCACTAAAACAGCCAAACTTTTTCCAAACTTTTGATTCTGATGAGTGAAAATCATCACTCATGATCAAAAAGACAAACTCTACCTCCCTCCCTCAGCTTGCACTGAAACACAGCTGACTGCAAACTAATGCCACACTAGTTTGACTACAGTGGCTGGAAAGCTCATTGCTCACACTGAAAGCCTTACACAGCTTAAGTAATCACACTGTGGATATCCCAGCTGGAGGATCTTAGTCTGTCTTCTCTTTAAAATCCTTCCTCAAAGCATATTTTAATGCGACAGGATTTTTATGATCTTTTTTTGAGTCTTTCATATTTAACAGCTTGTTTATTGTCTCAAGTTTAAGCTTTTTTATCCTCGTTGAACTTTTTTTTAAAATGTTATTGTCTTGGCTGACTTCCCTTTTCATTTTTGGCACTTTGTGTTATGGAAGGCGTACAGTGACACTACTGAGGGATCCAACACAGCTGTAAATCACTTTATTATGTCTGGAAAAGTGCTCAAAAAGTCAAAAAATGATTACTAGTAGAAGTAGTAGCAGAAGAAGTACAGTATATGCATAATCAATTGCTTTTAGTTGGACTACCTACTGTAAGAATTAAAAAGAAACCATTAAGGCCGTCCAGCTGGAAACTGTCCCAGCTGATTTTGGGTGAAATGCAGGGTACACTCTGGGCAAGTCTCCAGTCCATCACTAAGACAAAGACAACCATTCACTCTCACAACCACACCTACAGCCAATTTAGCGTCACAAATTAAGCTAACAAGCATGTCTTTGGACTGTGGGAGCAAACCCACGCAGCCACAAGGAGAACATGCAAACTCCACACAGAGAGGCCACAGTCTGAACCCAGAACCTTCATGCAGTGCCTCTGGGCTTTTATTTGGACGTTACCTAGATTACCATAAAGTTCAACAGAATCATTGCTCATGTCTGATAAAATAGACTAAAAACATTCTGCTGGCTTTGCTCAAAAACAAGGTTTTAGAAGCTCTGTGGAGCTAGAACTGCCCCATCGAGTGTCATGTCTGTCTTTGAAAATGTATGTGGTCTGATCTTTTTGTTTCCATTTGGATCAAAGATTGTGAGCTTACAAAGACTATCCAGATTTTTAAAAACAGTGTGAGGGAAACATTTGATCTGTCCCAAGTATAACAGCCGTATGGTTTAATCTGTCTGACAACTAACCCGTTAGCTATCGGTGTAGCTGCGGCCTGAAAATAAAAGAAATGAATGAATTAAAAAGAGAGAAGAAATAAAAAACCTCCAGAAAATTGCTGTGCAGCTTTGCCACATCTGTCACACACTTGTCACGGAGCCTTTGATGAGACGCACACGGACTCAGTAACAACCACGTTCTAATGAACAAACGCATTAATTCGCGTCGTGCAAGACAGATCAAAGGAGGAAAACACCACATCTAGGACAACAATGCTGAATATAATACCCCTATATGTGGGGTAACCTGTGACACCATTAGTTGCCAAGCAACCTGGGCTACCCTTCGGATGAAACACCTGCCGTTCGTCTATCAAGCCATCTGAGCAGCCCCTTCTTCTCTCTGACACACCTGTCTCCCTGTCTTTGTCTCTGTATGGCAGGTGGCATGATGAGGGTTGAAAGATGGCGAGACAGATGTTGAAAAAGAGAAGTAATGAAAAGAATAGAAAATGAATTTGACATAACCAGTAAATATCCAACGCTGATACGAGTCCACAAAATAATCTATGATACGAATCGATACTAAAAATTATTATTAGATTAGACACTCGTTTGCAACAGTATTGATGCCGTCAGTCCTCCAGTGGACACTCGAGTTCACACAGCCCCTTATTAGAAGCATTTGACATTTACTACACTTTAGCAGGAACTTAAAGAGGTCAGTAAGGAGGTCAACAATTCTGATGTTTGAACAGTAAATGTTAAATGGATTGGCACAGTTAACACTTAGGAATAAGCTGATAACCACAAACCTAGCCTCAGGGGATCACAAGCTAGAGTCAGTCCCAAGCTCAGATAATTGGGAGGGTCATGCCAGGAAGCGTCAAATCAAATCAAATATGGTGACCCATCTGCACTGGCAGCCCATGTGGAAATACGGGAGCAGCCAAAGGTATCTTTATCTGATAGCAACCTTAGCCGCATGTTATGTTGAAGATACTGGCTAGCAGCTATGACAAACAATAAAACACTAACCTTAATGTAGGAATTAGGTTAGTCCTGCCCATCTGTAACACTCTAATGGGTCGTGTTAATTTAAAGGGCAAACACAAATATTTAAAAATTCTTAAAGTCCAAGATTTGAAAAAAAATTTGTCATCACCTAGACTTAAAATATCACCAAATATCAGGAAATAAATGGGGCTCTGGCTAAACACATTTGCACAGACTAGTATTGTTCTAATCCTGATTAAAAACAACTATTCCTCTTGATTTGATCATTTTCCCCCAATGATATCAAAAATGGCACTGAGTATTTTCCTGGGTATTGGATTCGAGTTTGGAATTCTAATATCATCACAACCCTTGTGTGCACTAAACCCTGAGAGACTAACAGTAGTTTCAGGAAAATGGTGAACATACTGGACAAAATGTCATCCCCACATGCAGTTATTGTTCCAAAGTGACAAAACCTGCACTGAACACAGAACATCACAGGAGAAATAAAGAGGAATTTCACAGCTACCGAGTACTTTGCAATGAAATATTTTACACTTTGCTTTTAAAAAATGCACTGAAAACAGTGCTATGTTTACGTAATGATGCACTAAAATCAGCGAACAATCGTGACAAATAACCGTGCGCTACTATATACACTGCAGTAAGAGTAAGACAGTTAACAGTTAAGAGTTCATGAGAATAATCACCATGTTTCCACTGGACAATCGCCATAAAATAGCAGCACGACTCCGGCTGAAATGTGTGTGAACTCTTGCCAGGTTTTATTACAAATTATTGCAGGATACAAAGTACTGTGTGCGTTCATCTTTAGTGTGTTTCTCCAGGTGTGTATCTGTGCAGCAAAGACTATGTGCAGCCGATCAATAAGAAAAGCAGTCAGAGAAAGCGGCACAGTAACACATGCCACTCTAGACTCAGCACGACACAACAACACCGATAGGCACGGCAACAACCGCTGAAATGACATCAGCATTAATCCAACTTCAACACACTGCACCGATACAGTGTGTATCATAAAGAAAACACTACTAACGGGGGAATATGTTTAAAGAGCAACATAAAACCAACTTCTAAAAGGTTTTCTAAGTCAGCAGACGCAACAGAGACAAGTGTGGATTTACATCATGATGAATATCAGCAATAAAGCTTTAGCAACAATAATAACGCTTCCAACAGCAAGTAAAGTGATGAAGCACACAGCAAACAACGAGCAAATCAAATCAGTTCACCAAAGCGCTGTGACAAGATTAACCACGGTGCTGTTTTACCTGCACAAGGAGGAACACCAGAATGTGGGAGGGCTGATGTCTCCTGGCTACTCTGTGAACTTCTGAATTTTTGAGCTGTGTGAAATGTTTTTTGTGTCCGCTGGTTTAAGATTCATATATTATTTACTTTGGTCATGTTGTGTAAATTTAAACCTCCTACTTATTTTCAGCAGCAGCTTTGAATAGTCACTTTGATTCCACAAGAGACGATTCTTACTAATACCATGTTTGGGAGTCCAAAACATTTAAGGGAGGCCCATGAACAAACTCCAGTGCATGACTGTGACGTGTGACAAAGTCCTTTTATTGTAACAACACCTTCAAAGAGCAAAGCTGTACTTCCTCAAACTACAAAAGAGTGACAAACTAAAAGATGAACCAAGATAAAGTGTCAGCCACCACTGATCTCTATGAACGATATCTGCAACATGCAGCATCTGTAATGCAAGGGCAAGAAACCTTCTGGATTTAGTTTACAGTCCACTACAGTACTCCTGTCGACGAGTCATGAATTCGACTAGGTTGCATGCAGGTAAACAGTCTGTTGGAAACCAAATGAGAAATCGCATGTCAAAAATATTTGCTATCATCTGATTATGATTTTTCTTTTTTAAGTGTATCTGCATTCTTTAAAAGTGATCAGACAGACCCTAAAAAACTTGGTTGTTAATACGAGAGATGAAAGGCCCAGTCACACAGGCCAGGAGACCGCTCACTGACGCCGATGTGTATTCCTTAATCACAACAAGTGGTTGCTGTTGCAAAGAGTTATATGGTGCTGCACAAAACCACTCCTTGCTTGAAAGATGCTGGCTTGTCTCCAAACATTTGCTAACTACTTGCCAAGCAGTAGTCACATGTAAAAGCAATCACAATGAGTTTTTTGGTGCAGCCACTGATTTCACTTGGCAACGACAGGAACCTCCAGCAACCAGTTATGCAACCAGGGAATGCAGAGGTTTTTTTTGAGCAACTGGAGGTTGCCAGAGGGTTGCTGACTGGTTTGTGGGCCTGTTTGCCTCAGGTTTAAGGCAGTGGAATTGCACAACCAACACAGAAAAGCTTTAGTTCCCCTTGGAATTAATTCCCCATATCTATGGAAGTCTTCTAGAGGATTGACCATGTTTTTATCATAAGCTGTTACTTAGTTGTGTTGATGACAGCAGAGAGTACGACTTAACATGTTTGTCCAAAAGTCAAGATGTGGTGACAGCGAAAACAAAAGCAAGCATGTAGATGTTTACAGTTCTCTGTCCCGAGACCTGCAGAGAACGTCTGCTGTCTGATAGTGACAGTGTCAGAAATACACTACATTCACCATCCATCAAAATCCCTGAATTCAGCTGTTCCAATCACCTCCATGGCCAAAAGTGCATCAAATCAAGCACCAAGACATGCAAACTAGTTCTACAAACATTTATGAACGAATGGCTTGCTCTCAGCAGCTCTTTGGATTCCAGCATGATTCCATGATAGGACGCCACCTCTGCAACAAGTCCATTGTTGAAATTTCCTCACTACTAAATATTCTACAGTCAACTGTATTATAACAAAGTGGAAGAGATTGGGAATGACGGCACTCCGCCATGAAGTTGTGGCCACATAAAATCCCAGCGCAGGGTCAACGAATGCTGAGGCACATAGAGCACAGAGGTCAACAACTTTCCAAAGAGTCAATCGCTACAGACCTACAAATGTTACGTGGCCTTCAGACTAGTTCTTTTTTGTGCCTCTCCCATTCCTTGTGAACTTCCCTTCCTTATTCTGGTTCTCCTCTCCTCTCTGTCTGAACAGAAACCTGACAGACACATTTGCAGGGCTATAAGTTACCCTTTAAACTCAAATACCCTAAAGTAATCTCAGTGCATTCAGGCACTGAAGTGTTGCACGGGAACACAAAGTCTGAAACAAAAACTGCAAGTGTTAAAGCCATCTGCCAATACTCCTTTAGCTTCTTGCCACGACGATGGAGGAGACATGATAGCGTTTTCTAATTAAACCAAACTTCTTTGCCACAAACACAGCTGCCTCACCTCCTGCCTTGATCTCCTTGGGGAGGACACATACACACAAACACACCACGATTGTAGCCGCTGACAAAAACACTCATGCACACAGTTGTGGTTGTCCATTTGATTACTGACAGTGAGACAGCTGCAACCATTTATACACACACACACACACACACCTGTCTGTGGCAACAGTACATAGAGATAAGGAGGCTGACAGGAGCTGCTGGAAGCAAAGCTGGGAACCATGGGGGCTGTCAGCGTCATTTTCCTGTGACACCTCCAGGCTCACACACACACAAATACACACCGCACACTTGATGATATTGTATCAACTTATATTCATTTCCTGTCTGTATTCTTTCCATAACTGGCACATAATGCACCTACAGAAAACCCTCCTCTAAAGTCAACCTGCTTTTGCTTTAATCGGCATGAAAAATGACACCATAACCCAGCTGTAATTCTACCCTCCACCTTTAAAATAACTCCTCCTAATAAGGTGTAAGAAACAGTCACCATAAGAGACCAGATGGAAAGGTTTTCTATTCCTGTGCAGACCCCACAATAGAAAAAAAAACAATGATGACACACAAACCAAGAAAAGTTCTAGATAAATAATGTTCTACAAACTCATACGTACCTTCAACTACCTTTGTCCATATAATAATGAATGCAAAGTCATAACAAAATTATATAGAGGGGTGTCATATCTTTTAAGATATTGCTAATTCACACTGCTTTGTGCTACAAAACTAGTGAAAATCATGACTTTCTTTCACCTTCAGCTTTCAGCTACGTGCCCACTCCCTAAAACCTAATCAAAATTACTCTGTATGCAACTAGCGTGTGCAAAGTTGACGGTTATTTCTCTACTCTAACTAAACTACATGATGTTCAAATGTCTGCAACACTCTTTATTTACATGAAAAGTCTGCAAAACTTTTGCAGGATGCTGATTCAAACAGTCCTTGATTCTAATGTGTTTTTATAAAGGATTTTGGTCTTCGATTTTTAAAAAGGTATATAATTATGTGTTTATTTATGTATTTTACTCATGCTCACATGCCTCTGAATGTTTGTTTTTGTTGACTTATTGAATATGCCATCAACCTGCCAAGGACTACAGATGAAAATTAATCTGTGTGGCTAAACCTAGCATATTTACTCGATGAATTTAAGTGCTCGTATTAATTAATATCCATTGTCCCTTTTAAATAAACATAAACATAAACTGAGATAAAATGATCTCAGTTGACTGCAAAATGTTAGCAGGACTAAACAAACATTAACAGTATCTCGGCTCATTTAGAGGCTCCACTTGGTTAATCATATTCACAGATCCATTTTTACGATAAATGGCGATTTTGCGGTCTATCAGTTTATATAAAACTTAGTGAAGGGAGTGCAGGGTTTTCTATTGGCTGACATGAAATAGACTTCCACTCTGTTACAGTGACAGTTGTATGACATCTAATTACACAGATTACGCTGTTTAACATTAATGTTGAATGGCTTGTAACTAAATTAATGCATCCCATCTCATTCTTTCAAGCTTAAATACACACACAAATTAAAATACATGCCTTGTTATTGTGATTATTGAGGGCATTGAGTTGAATCCATTCAGAATAATGAAGTAGCTCAAATTCCCATTCACAGAGGCATATAGACGTGCTTCTGTTAAATCCAGAACTGAATTCAAAATCATTCTGAAACCTGCTCCCAGTTTGGATTTGGAGACAGACACCCTCTCTACTTTCAATGTTAGGCTTACAACTTTCCTTTTTGACAAAGGATATTATCATTAGTTATTATTAATCTCTAGGGCTAATTACGCACACACCCCACTTTTCAGTTATTTATTTGTAAAAAATGTTTGGAATCATGTATGATTTTCATTCCACTTCTCACGTGTACACCACTTTGTGTTGGTCTTTCACGTGGAATTCCAATAAAATTTATTCATGTTTGTGGCTGTAATATGACAAAATGCAGGAAAGTTCAAGGGGGCCGAATACTTCTGCAAGCCACTGTATGTGTGTAAATCTGTGATAAAACAAGGTGTTTGAAGCCTGTTATCTAATGTGGGTTAGGACAGGGATCATCTCCATGCATACAGAAAATGAGTGGATGAGCAGATGGATAATAACTGCACTACAGTCTTTATGATTGTTTTGTGCCAGTTTACAAAAGTCATTTCAGTTTTATTCAAAGCAGGGAACTCATTTTAAACAGAAAGCTGCACCGAGCAGAGAATTCTTACTCTATTTGGCAAATTAAAGGCTTTAATAATGAAAACCAGCTGTGTTTACAGGAGGAAATCGTGTATAAATGTGAATGGAACCGGTTCAGTTTACGCTGCGTTCAGTAAACTCGACATCATTAGAGAAGTGCAGTAAGTGAACCAGGGTTGGGAAGATATGAGAGCAGTGCTTCCTGTGATATTTCAATGATAATCTCAAGTCAGAGAGTATCCCCTTGACAATATTAAGACAGGTTTCCTTACAGTTTGGGCTTATGTGTTTAAACGCTTCTTTAATTAAGTTTATGTTGATTTAGTTTGATGCCTGAGTTTGTTATGGCCAGAGGCGCAAAGCTGACACATGTCTCTGCAATTAGGAACAAAACACTTTAGCAGTTATTGAATTTACTGAAGATCCAAACCCCAAATCACAAAGTTAATTATACAAATATGCAGATGCAAGATTATGTAACTTAACATTCATGAAAAACCTGCCACTCATGATGACGAGACAATGATTTTTAGCCAGTATTGGGGTTCTTGTATTTCCTGTGGAAAGCAATTAATTACACATTTTTTTTCCTGCCTTTCTCTGTAACACAGCGTCACATGGCTGGCAGTTAATACTACGCTGTTAAGCCTTGCATACGGCCACATTGTATAAGCACAAATCCTTATCCTAACAAATTCTGTATCAGCACAGAAGCAGCCTTAGCGGCACGTCACAGAAAATGTTGTGCTGACAGTGATTGGAAATGGGTCGTCTCTGCTTCTATTTTATGTTGGGATTCAAAATTCGTCTGCGTGTCTGGGGTCTGTGCTTACTCGGTTTAAACATCTCTGGATCTGAGGATCTGATTGCCTTTAGAGGTGACAGGAAAGGTCTGAGGTGGTGTTAGATATATAGATATGGCAGTTTTTTACGGCTGTTGCGCAGTTTCCTTTGGTGCAATAAATTATAAATAATGTGCACATCTCTTCATTTGAAAGTGGTTACACTGTCCAGGATATTGCTGTGACATCGCATATGCAAAACCCCTGTTATGATGTTTCTCTGTTCACCCATAATGCAAATAATTAAAGAACTTATGCAATTGGAGTAATCACATAATCGTTTGGATTGCAACTCTGTGATATGCAATAATGTGATGATGAATGTAGGAACTGCAATGTGCTACACACTCCCTGCAATCTGCTCATGATTCTTCTTTCTTTCTAACCTTTGACCTCCCATAATTCAACGCTGCAGCGAAGCTTTAACAGCTGCCTCGCAATAGGCTTTTTCATGCAGATAATGAGAGCAACCAATTATTCATTCACTTTAATATTTCAAGCAAACTTAACTCATTAAATTTACACCCTAGCTAAAGGACATAACATTATAATTTGTGCAGCACAGGTAATGGTTTCATTTGTTAAGCGAATAAGACTGTATATCAGCAGCTCATGCACAGACTACATTGTACTTTTAGGATAAATGCTGCTGCATGAAATCCTGGAGACGGGGGAGGGAATCAAAATATGGATAAAAGTCAGAATAGAGAGTTTTTAAGCCAAATGTTTGTTTGTATGTTTTTTGCTGAAGCGCACATATTTAGTAGCTACACAAAACCACACAAACATGTGCAAAAGCAAGCAAGCAGTGCACACAAAGGTTTGTGCCACTTTCTCTTTGCCTCCACTTTATCTGCCTGTTCCCGCTCTGTCTCTTTTCTCTGTCTCTCTCTCTGAATATTTTAGTATTGATGAGCCCATTACTGATGATAACACAGTGCAACATCAGCATCCTTTCTCCCTCTCCCTGTCTCCCTCTCTCTAACACACACACACACACACACACACACGCTCACTCATCAGGAGTCGGGTTACAAGTCTGCCTCTGCTGTGTACTTCTGTGCATTTCGCTGTGAGTGTGTGTGTTCAGCGGGAGGCTGGGGGAATCTGACTTCCTGGCGTCACTCCAACAAACTGCACTATTTTTCAGGCTGGATACCATTCACGTGCACACCAGCTGACGCACAGATACACACACACAGGGGCGATGTGTGTCAGCTGTTAAAATGATAACAGCGAATAAGCAAAGTGCGCCGAATGCGAAGGTGGCTTCCTAAAAGGATGTTTAGAACCCGCAAAACACTTCAAGTAACGTAACGGCGCATGGCACAAACATTAAACACAGAGCGGCGAACGATTCGGTGGCAGCGTGCATCTGATACTGTAGAGCGCTGTCACTGTGTCAGATGATGAATAACTGCCTCTCAAAGCAACGATCCAGGAATCCATACCTCTGAAAACCCATCACAATGACAAAAATGCAAAAGCCTGCAGATGTCTCTCTCCGAATTTTCAGCCAAAAGCGCTGCATTTGATCTCAGCACTCAGTCGCAGGAGGCTCACATCCCAACGGGTGCAGGCATGACATCTGCTTTTCTGTATTTTGTCAAAGTGCCACACTTAATGACCCCCTCAGATCACCGGTGTGCGGTGTCAAACCTGCTCGAGCGTGAGGGAAGCAGGTGAGACCAGCTACTGAATCTAATTGTATATCAGAGATCACTGACATCCATGTGGCACAGTCATTATTCCCACAAACTTCTGGCTATAATCTTTTTTTTTTCCAGGAATGGCCAACAAACGTTCAAAGTAAGAAGCTTAGTCTTCTCTGCGGTGAGGTGAATGAAAGTCATTATCCTCCAGTGATTTCCTTTATTGAGTTTAAACCAATAATGAAGGAGGGAATAAAAGCCATTAGAGGATTTTTTTCCAACTTTCAGACAGAGCTGAAATTACTATGAGGGAGATTTTACTAATATATGTGCAGTCAGTGTAAAATGACATCACTGGGTTATTATCCACAAATGATCTTATTCAGTTACAAAGGAGGCGAGGGGGGTGGGGAGTTTTATAAAACACACAGTGTGCTACGGATGCCTTCCTTGGGGAGAAGTGCTTGCTATCTGATCGGTTTGCTTATGCAGTGTCACTTTAATTTGAGAGCAGGCTTTGTGAGCTTACACGGTAAACTTTAATTTCAGACGGCAGAGAGCTGGTTCTACGTGAGGACCGCGCTGCTTTATTTACTAACATTTAGATAATCATTGAGCCCTGACATTTAAAAGTTCATCAGTGTTCAGGCAGGTGTAAGTGTGAAGACTCACGTCAAACACACAGAGGGCAAACAGCTACAGCACACAACACAATGAACTCCAGCACAGCAACACATCCAGCTGAAGCAATGATTAATGCAGCGTTTTATAAACAGCCCTCTGACACGACAAACACTGTAAGCCAGACAAAATTAGGATGCGATACTGGGCTGCTACATTGGATCAAATAGAGCAGCCAATTATTATAATGATCATGTCAGCCTCCTTTGATCCAGGGCTCATCGTTGCCTTCCTGTGAAAGAAAAAAAAACATCTATCTTTTTTAGAAAGTAAGAAAAACAGCCTCGGGAACGGGAATGAACATTAACTCTGAAAAAGAGCCCCGGTTTAAGCTCTGTGATGATGTATTTCAGGGTTTCAGCAGACAAAAATCTGTGCAACAGAAGAATTTATCTCAAAAAGGTCGGGGGATTTCAAACATAATTTCCCTTATAAGGCATTCTCTATAATGGATTTCAAAGTGGCAGATAATAGCTTTATAGATGAGTTATAAACCGCATCAGATGTGTGCGTGTTCATTCTTTCTTTTGAGTAGGCTTAACATGTCAGCAAGACATAAAGGCATGCAGAAAAAGTCAGAAACAGATATCTGTGCAGTTGCCAGAGAGCCTTTTTCCAGGTCAAAGGTTGGCTCCAGTCACTCAGTTTTTCCCCAACTTGGCGACCCACAGTTGCACTTATTTCAGTTCATCTTAAAACGTGGCTAAATTACTTCTAAAACATTAATAAAGCTACTAGCAACAGCTTATAAACCATTTACGACGAGTACCTTATTAGAAAGACAGAGCAAGACTATCATTAATTCTAGATCTAGTCTGCCCTTAAAATATGTTTTTAATATCATAGTTTTCATGGAGAGAATCCAGTTAGGAGGCATATCACGGCTGGCGGTGTATTTCTCCCTGTAGGAATATTAGAGGAAGAGTAGCCCATCAGTGTAATGTCATGATTTCCTGGAAGATACAAAGGGGCGATAAGGTCACCAAATTCCCTGCGGGAGCAGTCAGAGAACATTTTGGTGACGTTACGGTGATTTTGTGTGCGGGTTTGCACTGACAGCTGCATGCATGGTTCACGTGGGGTCTATTACCGCCGCTGTCAGTGCGGAGATTGACACCCTGCAGGTCGCACTCACACTGCTGCTACTACCACACACACACACACACACACACACACACACACACACACACACACACACACCACTCAGTATTTGGCTCGCTGCTAGACGCCATGTGTTTCCACAGCGGAAGAGTGGCAGGCAGCTTCGAGATGCACACACTTATCAGAAACACTCGCACTTACATCTCAGAGGACGGCGGCTGGCTACGGCAGAGGAGCGCGTGTCCGCACGCTTGTCCCATCGCGCATCCTGCCTCGCGCCTCTCCGGTTTGCCCGAACAGCTGCAGCTGGAAGCAGGGAACAGCCCGTGCGCGAGTTTCTTAGGCCGGGAGGGGTAAAGGAGGACGGACCGACGGATGGGTGGACGGCTGGGTGTGTGCTTCTCTCTCCTTACCCCCCAGTGCGGTACGCCTCTCTGCGATTCCGCTGTCCGCTGCTGCCTCTTCTCTCGAGCTCTGACAGCGCGCGGGGATTGGTCGGGACCCGGTAACTGATATTTGAGCTGTGGCGAGCTGGGATATAACAGCTGAGCAGAGAGAGAGAGAGGAGAGAGAGAGAAAGAGAGAGAGAGAGCGCTAACATGTGGAAGCGTCCACGAGAAAGACGCGTGTGGCTGAGGCACGTCACTCGTCCGCGTGCGCTGAAAAACAGTCCTTCCTTTTAGGCAATGCCCACTCCCTCCGCGAGCGCCGGACGATTAATCCGTGAAAATGAAAGTTGCATTGTTGTGAATATTTAACTTTTCACGGCGTGTCCCCACTGCGCGCGCTCATCCTCCAAATCGTCCTTCGTAGAGTACGGGCTCCTCAGGACACACTTGGAAATGTTTTCTCTGCACTTCACAAACAGAAGACCTCACGGTTTTATTGGAAAACACTCGTGTGTCTGTGTGTGACAGGGGACAGGTCTCAAGGTCCAGATCTTTTTCTGCCATATATGGCCCTTCCAGTACACTCACGGAAGCGGCAGAGATTCAATTCAGGAGCGGTGCGGAGCTTGACGGGAGCACCGGGATTGTTTGTTTATGTTCAAAGCCTGTAAATGTGGTGTCAGGTGTCAACAGTTTAACATCCTAGTGCTCAGTTATTGTTGCCTCATATGTTAAAGGAAGTAAGTAGTTTGTATAATAATACACTCCCCTTCGCCTAAAACCACATGTCCGCATGTGTTTTGTCTGATTGGTCTTCTACCGGAGGCTGTGTGAGCATGAAGACACCGTGACTGATTGACACATTTGTGGCCTGTGTTTGCTCAGTTGCATATGTGCATCTTCATCATCGTCATTATCAGAACGACCAATTAAACATCTGTGTGAATGACCAGGATTTCATATCATATCAGCTACAGGGCCTAGCATCGATCTACATTGTAGTAGGGCTTTCTTTGAGTTTTGGTGCGTGACGCTATTTCTGTGTTTACATCTGGATTGTGTTTGCTCCTGTTTTATTATTTTTGCTCTGGTCACGAGAACTCAATATATAATTGGCAAAACTGCAATGTGTTTGTATGAGTAAAGATAGTCGTATAGTCATATATTAGATCAAACATTGTTACTACAATAAAACAGTGAATAAATAAAATCTGTAACTATTGATATTAATAATTTGTCAGTTATACTACACTGGTATGCAAATATGCACAATGTGAGGACCTCTGAACTTGAATACAGTACGGTCACCATTAATGATACAGTTATGGTAAAAAATATAAGGACACCTTCTGTCAGTTCTAAGGTTTTACATAACAGGATATAACAAAAATAGGTAAATACAGCCTCAGATGAACTACGGCACATGACATATATACAGTTCATATATTTTACAAGAAACTAAGCAGAAGCAGTTTGTGAAGAACTAGTTACACCCTTACTGCTTCCATAGGAATTAAGAGGGTAAATAACGGCCAGGTGCAAATGCAAAGAAGCTGCTGCACCAAAAACGTGAGAGTGATTGCTTTAGTTGCTAGCAGACTGCCACAGTTGCCTGTAGTTTTTCATGTCTGTCTGCAAAAAGCCAAGATTTAGTAAAAACTAAGAAATTGGAGATTGTTTACCTTCAAAGTAAAAGTTGTGCCTCACTGCTACAGCCAGTGTGTTCAAAAAGTGCAACCTTTATTTTGAAGCCTGTGTATCACCATGATTGTCGCACTCCCAAAAAGCAGTCACACATCTGCAAAGCCTCAAGACACATGACAGCTGCACTGGGATTTTGCCAGATAGCACATGATTCTGAGAGTCACTGTCATCTTTATTCGGTCTGATAAAATGAAGTTTAAAGTATTGAATCACAATTCCCAACACTGTGCAAGGACCAAAAGAGCTATTGTGCATCTTTCATTAATACCACCAGTACAGTAAAATAGGGCAGTAACAGCACCATGCTGTGCGGATGTTTGTTTGTGTAACAGGCAGTGGGAGTGTAGTCAGGATAGGAGGAAGTGTAGAGGCAGTAAGATATGAAAAAGTTGTTTTTCCAAAGTGCTCAGCATCTAAAGCTGGGCAAAAGTTTAATTTCAACAGATAATGATCTTCAGTTAAACTCTGCGAAGGTGCTGAAGCGGACCAACTGGAGTCTGAACCTGAACCCAACAGATGTGCACCTACTGTACCTAATGAGTAGCGTGGCCCTGCATCAGTGTGTCCCATCCAACCCAATCTTCTAAAAGTTCCTAGATTTAGTCCCACCTTCATGGTGTCCTCGGGATTCCCATATGCTTGTTTGTCATTCACCTAGGGACCGTTTGTGATTCGAGGAACCACACTTGAGGCTATCATTGCTGCCAAAGGTAATTTAACAAAGTAGTAAGTGAAGGGTCTGAATACATACATGAAATATTTCAGCCAGTCATTTATTTTTAATACATTTATTTAAATTAAAAAAAAAACTAAAACTAAGTAATTTATCTTGATTCACGAGGAAAAGATGAGATCTGTGAGACTGAAAAATTTAAAAAAAAATTGGACATTTGAAAGGCTCTTAAAGCCTTCTTAATGCACTATTTATCTTAAGATTTAAGACCTCTAAGATTCAAGCATGCTGAGATGAAAGGAAAGTTTAATGGTAATGAGAGAATGTCAGTGACTCAGTTTTTTAAGATCTGCTATACTTCACAAAAATCAACGATTAAAGTGCAGATTGAATAAGAAAAATATTGTGTATAAGTGAAAAAAATATGTTTATCTTTTTTTTTCCATCCCATAATGCATCCTGTGATGAAGAGTGGGGTCCTGATGATGCTGACACATACACAACTGTCACTGGGATATGTTTTATTTCTTATAATTTGGCTGTTAAGTTACGGCTATATTCTGGACTATGCATGTGGTGTACTTTGAGTTTATATTATCTTATTTGATTATATCCATCCTTCTTCATTTGATGAATTGGATCTTTTACATGTGAAACACAAAAGCCAGAGTATAAGGACATGACCTCACTGTCATCTATGGTAGTTACAGACCTGCTTTGGCTTTATTTAGACCCCAACAGAAAGTGTGTTTATTTATAATTTATGACATGTGGATCATCTCCATATCACTGTCTAAACAGATACAATCTGATTCAAGCCAGACTGTCTCACTGTACCAGAGGAAAACCAGAAGGGATCCAAAAATCAGATCTGTTGTGCCTGTGCAAATTTATCCTAGTATCTCTGTCCATCTAACAGCCATTTTTTAAACTATCCACTATATATATATATATATATATATATATATATATATATATATATATATATATATATATATATATATATATATATATATATATATGTATCTGTAACCATATGGATGGAAATTTCATAAAACTGTAATTTAGAAAATGCAATGTGTCTGATAAGCTCTGCAATTTCAAGAGAGGCATCTCTGGAGACCCAGCAGGACCTGTCATGACACATCATGACACATAGTGAGTGAGACAGGAACGTGTAGGGGGAGGAAGACAGCGAACAAGAGATCGTGACAGTAGATGTGAGAGGTGGGATAGAAATAATAATGCAGAGGTGAGGGTGAAGGAAAAGAGGTGCAGCAGAATGAGGGAGACTGTTGATGTTATCACCACCACTGGATTTGTCTGTGTGTGTGTGTGTGTGTGTGTGTGTGTGTGTGTGTGTGTGTGTGTGTGTGTGTGTGTGTGTGTGTGTGTGTGTGTGTGTGTGTACATGTCACATCTGGTGTTTTGGCATAGAGACTTACGGTGCTCAGCTGTGTCTCAACATGTATTTGTGTGCGTTTGTCCAGAAGGTCTTCTGTGCCTGAGGCTTCCAGATTCACATCAGTCATTTTGGGCACTAAAACATCACCTCCTGGGACTTGTGTCAAAGAAATGTCTGCAAAAGATACTCATGACCAGCTCGAAAAAGCATTTATGCTAGTCATTTTTGTTTAAATTGTTTTCTCATCGAGCCTCAACAAAAGGCTGCAGCTTTTTTAATGACTGATGAGAAAGAAATGAGACGTAATGAATGTCCAAACAAACAAAGGCCTGTTTTTTTGTTGTTGTTTTTACCTCTCAGTGCATGTAATAATTTATTAGTTGTTGTCTTTAACATTTAAACACAGGTGTAGAAATGTGAAGATGCGTTTTGGAAGATAAAAGCTTACTTTACTTACTTTAGGAAGATGTGAAATCTTACCAAGAGCTCAAAACAAACTCCTGTTATGTTTCAAACTTAAGTAACAAACCAAACATGGCAGCAAAAGTCCTAGAGTACATTTAAATCCACATAGAAATCTTTCCAATGTCCAAAGCCTTGTTTGTGATATCAAGCAGTGGTTTTTCAAACTTTTCATGTACAAGAAAAGCCAAAGTTGGGAGGTATTCATATCTGCAGACAGCAGCCTTCATGTCATCTGGAATATCATCAGTTCTTCTTTTGATTGTTTTATCAGATTGCCTCCAGTCCTCATCAGACACTCATCACACAATCCAACCGAGCTCTTGCTGCCTCTGGTTCGAATCCAGAGCTAGTAGGCAAAGTTTCTCTAAATGGATTTTTCCTTTCCAAATTCCTCTTTCCTTGCTTACTTGGCACCATGCTTGCTTTGGTTGACTCCTCCCAAGAAATGATGCACTCGGACAGAAGGTTGCTGAATTCTGCGGTCCAGCTGAAGCCATGAGACGGGGAGCTGTCGCAGGAGTTTTTTCAAGACAAAGGGCTTTTTTTTAAAACTATATACTACTATTAAATTAAAGAACAAGTAAGTTAAAGGAGTTAATAGATCCTTAATAAACACATCTTGTTTTGCAGCTATTCCAGAGTATCGGAAAAACTAAAAAAGGTCAGTAATCAGCTTCATGCTGAGAAAGATTGCTACACACGCTGCTTTGAGAGTGTTGATGGAGAAGTACAGAGACGCTCAGAATCAAAACAGTGGTGAGGTTTGCAGTATGAGTCAGTAGGGGTAGTAAGCATTTAAGGTGGTGATGGGATTACATCAGTGATTGGTCTGAGAGGTGGAGGTATGCACTGGAGAGACGAGAAATGAAAGCCATCAAGAAGCAAGACTGAATACATGTGTGAATGGGAGGGAAACACTTGGAAAGGTGAAGCTGCAAGGAATTGGGTTAGTGAAGATAAACGTAAGTAGTTTAAATACCTGGGTTCAATCATCCAAAGCAACGTTGCAGAAGAGGTGAAGAGAAAAGTGCAGTTGGGGTGGAGTGGGTGGAGATGATTTGTAACAAAAGGATAGCAACTAGAGGTGATGTGGGCAAAATTGACAGGATTAGAGATGAATACATCAGATGTCCAGCTCAGGTGGAGCAGTTTGGAGACAAAGTTAGAAAGGCAAGGCTGAGATAGTTTGGACATGTGCAGAGCAATAGTGGATATATCTGGAAAGGATCTTAAGTATGGAGCTGTCAGAGAGGAGGAAAAGAGGAAGACAACAGAAATCATTTGTGGATGTAATGAAGGAGGATATGCAGAGTTTGGTGTGACAGAGGAGGATTGACAGGGTGAGATGGAGGCAGATGTGGTAATCTTTGAAGTAAGCATCCAACTCAAGATAAAGCTAAACTGGCCCCAAATAACAAACATGCTGCGAAAACACACAAAACACAACAGACGTTTAATAAAATGCAATAATAAAAACTGAAAAAATTAAATCTCAAAAGTACAACGGAAGTGTTTTTCTTGGAGACAATAATGTGACAGAAGAAGTAGTGACAGAGAAGACAAGAAGCAGTGGATTCAGATGCAGGTAATGTGTGTTTTATTTGCATAAATCAGTATAACACTGTAGATATAGGTTTGGTATTAGCGTTTTACTTTTCACTTGTCACTTCCACACCTGGTCTGTCATGTTATTATCTCCCCTAAAATGCTTCTTTTCTATTTCCTGGTGTTTTCTCAGTGTATTTGACCTCTCAGAGCCACCGTACAAAGAAGACTCTCGAAATGCATTCCGAGTTCCTAAAATCTCTTTCAACATCCCATAGTTAAGGGACCTTATACTCAGAAAAATTCAAAGGTTTCCACCAAAGAGGAACAATAAAAATAGTGCAGCTGTAGTGTGACAGCAGTGTCCTGTGCAAAGCTCTAACTGGTGCTCTGCAATAAAGTGCACTGAAGCTCGTTTTTATGGGGGGGGGGTTCCTGTTTGTTCCCGTTTGCACTCAAACACACAAAGTGGAGCTGCTGCTGTAAATAAGGCGAGACTGATGAGCAGAGCAGCTAAGCATGGCTCTGTTCATTTTAAAACTCCTTTAATATGTGATTGAAGCAACCCATTAATGTGACCCCAAACACGCTTTCCCTCATTAAAAACTCATTTGATTGTTACATAAGATGAGAATTAGAGACATTTTATCCCATGTGTCCAAGTCCGATGTGTTGAAAGTGCAAAGCAGTGAAATAAATTATGTTTTAATCTAGCAATAAAAGGCCACACAGCATGTCAGATGTGCTTTACTTTATGGCTCAGTGGGATCAATATCACTACCACAGTCGATGGCTGTTTTGAGCATCCTGTAGCGAGGTCTAATCAAACCCCGTGAATCGGATAAGGTCGAGAAAACAGCGAGACAAGAAAATTCCCCTGCCATCAATTTAAGAGTTTAGTGACCATGAAAACTAAAATCCTCTTGTTGTGATTCAACAAAGCTGTGCAGCGAGAAGAAAGCATGTCACGCTTCAGTTGATTGGTTCCCCAGAGAGTTGCTCCCATATCAGCTCCTTGAGTTGATTACATCAGAACGTGATTAGACCCACTGTCCTCAACCTGGAGTGTTTACTGACATTTATAGGCAGTCTGATCTAGCAGTCATTAATGCTTCCCGGAATTTGAAAGTGCCGACTGAACACTTAATTATTTATGATCCTTTCTGTGCCCGTGGTCTGACTGGTAAACAGTTCTCTGTTGAGCCATGATATCTGTGATGATATGGTACTCCGAGGGGCTGTAATAGAGTGTGTTCAGACATGGCTGCTGAGCTATAGAGCCTGCAGCACACATATGGAGTGACAATATGGTTGGAAATAAGATAACGGGGCAAAAAGATGTAGTTTAGAAAGCTGTTGGCAAAATGAAGCCTGTATATCTCCTGTTATTAACTGTTCTGTACACTGAGAGATTTATCTACTCTCTCTCAGCTGAAGCTGATCCAGAACACAAACCTGGGCCAGACTGCTGCAAAGCAGTAGATGTGTGTTTTTGGGTTTTTTTGCTTGACTTTGCTTCCCTTTCTTTACAAATATTTGATGAATCTGCCAACATCTCCCTCCCCATCTCACTGACAGTGTGAGTATTTGATTTTGGCATCTTATCTGACAGGCTGCAGCACCTTGTACCAACACTGCAGCCCTGGTTTTTCACATCTTCACTCATTTGTTCTGATGTCAGACTAACAAGCAACAAATAACAAGCAGCAGCAACACAATGTGAGTTCAGCATTGAGGAGATGCAGTGTAAGGACATGTGGAGTAGGGAGGTAAAGTCACTAAATATACTATTACCACCAAACAACAACTTGAAGTCACGCAATTAATGGCCGTCCTGTCTCAGTAGAAAAATCAGAAGTAGATACCTGACAGGATGTGATGTATGTTTGAGGATGGCTGGTTGAAACTCGAGTTTGTATCCTGCCTCATGTACAGTTGTGGTCAGAAGTTTACAAACGCTCATCAAGGGCATGGATATCATTTGGGCTATTAATGATATATTTGAACCGTTCTGTTTCTAGGATGTAATGATTGTACAGCAAACATCTTCAATGACTTTAAAAAACAAGAGCTGGTTGCACAGGTTTGGATTTATTTATGCAGCGGTGAAGGTTCTACAGCATCATTTAACTGACAAGGAAAAAGCCTATTAACCCATCCTTACCCATCATGATTGACTACAACTGGTTGTTTCTCTTTGCTAGCATAACAAGGCTTTTTTTGACAGCACTCATGGGATCAGTCAGTACTATCAATAATGCAAAAGTCCAAGGAATTCAGTGAAGATCTGAAAAGGAAATTAATACAAGTTGGGAAGATCTTTGTGATCCATTTGTAAACAACTGAACATTCATAGATCATCATTTCAATGAACTGTGCATAAGTACAAGTTATTCAGATGTGTCACCACTTTGCAAAAGTCTGGACCACCCTCTAATAAGACCAAATTGGTTAGGTTGTTCAGGAACAACCCAGGAACCACCAAGGCTCAAGCCTGCCACGAACTGGAAACTGCTAGAACACCAGCATCACTGTCAACAATGAAGCGAGTAAACTAAGTGTAGACTAAGAAAAAAACCTCTTCTCCAAAATCAACCCCTTCAAGCTCAAATTACATTTGCAGCTGCCCACATGGACAAAATCAGTGCCTTCTGGAGAAAAAAATCTTTCAATCATAGGAGACCAATATTGAGCTATTTGTCCCCAATGACAAGGGGTATGTATGGAGGAGTAAAGGTGAGGCTTTCAAACCTAAGAAAAATGTACCAGCTGTCAAGCATGGTGGTGGTACCATCATGTTCTGAGGCTGTTTTGCCTCCAGTGGTACTGCTACACTGTACACAGTGAATGTAATAATGAAGGAGGAGGACTACCTCCAAAATCTTCAACTTCACCTCTAACCAACAGCTAGACTTGGGACACCAAGTTCCAAAAGGACAATGATCCCAAACACACATTAAAACTGGTTTTAACATGGATAAAGAAGACTAACATAAAACTTCTGGAATGGTCTTCACAAAGCTCCAACCTCAACCCTATTGAAAATTTGAGTACTATGCTTAAAAGCAGGGTAATTGTAAGGAAAACAACCAATTCAAATAACACTATTTAATAATTAATATTAACCAAGGAGGTCATACAATCATTCTTTCTAACTTGCACAACATATTAGACAAACGCAAACAAACAAAATAAGTAGCTTCACTCTCTTATCTTTCAGCTTCCTTTTTTGTTCTTGCAGACTCCTAAAGGAAACATCTGACCTGAGGGATGCTGAATGTTTAACTATCTTACAAATCTCTGTCTGGCTTTTCATCCTTGGCATATAATGGCTTTTTGAGAGTGTCTTTGATGGAACGCTTACAGGCTGTAAAGATGCTAAACACACTGCAGATCTGAAGGGAGCTGCAAACTTTAATACAGGCAAACCTTCACCTTTTACAAGTAGTCATTATAAAGATAATGATTAACTAAACAGTTTTAGTTAATCCAGGCCATTTCTCTGTCCCAAGTATCACTGATAAGAAAAATAAATCATTTTACGCAACGTCTTCTGGTAGCCTTTGATGTTTCCGACAAACCTGACATGCCCTTTACATGTGAGGAAATAAATCAACTGCTAGCAAAGAAAATGAGCTCCTGTTGACTTCACACGCTTTTCAGACATTTCTCACACCTCCAATCTGTCCTTCCTTATCATAATCCCCACCTTTCTCTCTCTGTGCCCCCTTGCTCTTCCCCTCCATACTCCCTCCTGTCATCCCTGCTGCACTTGCGCTATTAAGTTCCTGTAACGCATATTTCCCTCTTCTTTCCCGCTTCTAGCTCCATAACTTGCTCCCTCTGTGTCCTCCATTCCTACCATACGAGCACCTTTCCTCACTGCTATCCAAATATGACACTAACTAGAAACCCTGTGGGTGCTGCCATCCTCGCTTGATCTTTTGCATTTTTATTGCAGCAAGTTATAACCCAGTGTTATCCTCAGCCCAGAGCTGAGTTTTCCCAAAACTAATTAAACCCTTTCTTAACGGGTTTGCCTTCCATATGTGTGTTATCTTGATCCAATTGAGGGCAAGCTAGCTCAGGGCTAAAGCACATTTAGTGCCCTTGAATGTAGCTCTGTAAATAGTTCATACAGCTGCCCTGGGTCAGAGTTACAGTGCGTCTTTAATCAAAGACCAACATAAATAACAATTGCTTTTTTGGACCCAAAGTGATCATACATATTTGACGTGGGTGAAGTGCAAAGTTAACAGCTAACGCTATAGTGTGGTTGGTTAGCAAGTAGAATCCATAGACTTCATGGGTGCATCGCACAGATCTGCTAACAAGTAAAGTGCACAAATAAAACACTAGAATCACATTAACAATGCTTGATGAGGTAGATTAGCTGTATAAACCAAAGCCAGATTTTATAACAGGCTGGTAACTTGTTAATTTCAGCTTTGAAGTTGGATATTTTACCATGGGAGTCTATAGAGATTGACTCTGTTTTGGCGCAAACCTCTGAAAGCCTTTCAGCTGTTACTCCTTTGCTTAATTTTACAGACCTCTAGGTTGTCACTGAAATTCGCCAACCACTTCATTAGTTACATCTTGCTAATATCTAGTTGGACCCACTTTTGCCTTTAGAGCTGCCTTAATTCAACAAGGTACTAGGACCATTCCACTGAGATTTTGGCCCACATTGACATGATAACATCACAGAGACGCTGCAGACATGTTGCCTGCACATCCATGATGCCTGCACATCCATGATGTGAATCTCAGGATCCCAAAGGTGCTCTGTTTGACTGAGATTCTGGCTGTGATTTCGAACTCAGTGTCATGTTCAAGAAACAACTTCATGATAATCTGAGCTTTGTGACATGGAGCATTATCCTGCTGGACTCTGCCATCAGAAGATCGGCACACTGTGGTCTTAAAGGGATGGACATACTCAACAATAATACTCGGGTAGGCTGTGTGTTTAAATGATGCTCAGGTGGTACTAAGGAACCCAGCTGCAGGGCAGTTCCACTAAGGTTCTGAATAACTTTAGGCCTGTGGCTCTGACTTCTTTAGTGATGAAGTCCTTTGAGAAGATAATTAATTTTAATGCAGCTTGAACATCACCTTGACTCCAGTTTGCATATATGGCAGGAAGAGATGTGGAGGATGCTGTTGTCACACTCCTGCATTTCTTGTATAAGCATTTTAAAGGCCCCAACACTCATGCAAGATTATCATTTGTTAACCTTTCATCTGCATTCAACACAGTTCAGCTCTTCTTACTTGCTGATAGGCTTTATGATCACTTCACTAGTCTGATCAGTTGGGTTTGGCTGGTTTCGCTAGACTTTTTCGACTAATAAGACACAATGCATGAAGGTGAACAGTGTACTTTTTGATGTGCTCTCCTCTTCTATTGGATCTCACCAGGGTTGCTGTCTCTCGCCCCTTCTGTTCATTTTTTATACGAATGAGTATCGCCGTAATTTCACTGACAAACAGTTTGCAAACAGTGATCATTAGTCTTTTACAAGACAGGCCATTGGCAGCTTGTGGAAGATTTTGTGGCTTGACGTGATGAGTCCTTCCTTTCATTAAATGTGTGAAAAACAAAAGACATGATTATTGATTTTAGGAAGTCTTCTTATAGCTCATCACCTACTATCACTAAAGCTGCTGATATTGAGATTGTGGAGAGTATTTAGGGGTTGTTCTGGACCACAAACTGTGTTTTGAGCCTCATGCTGATGCCACTACCAAAAAAGTTCAACATAGACTATTCTTTTGAAGAAAAATTAGATGTTTTAATGTCTCATCTGAAATGTTGTCCTTGTTTTACAGAAGTTTTATTGAATCTGTTATTTCGCTGCTTGGTTTGGTAACATGACTCTCAAGAACAAGAATTGGTTGGGACTTGCCAGCAAACTGCCAGCAAAATCTCAGGGCGTTGGCGAGACGGGCTTTTGGCCAGGCGTGTGCTGAGGAAGGCTCATTTTATTGTTAATTTTTTTAACCATCCACTTTTTGAGTTTGACTTGTTTCCCCTGGCTGTCGTTTTAGAGTACCTGTGAGGACTTCAGGTTTCTTTTATCCCTACTTCAACCCATCTCCTTAATGGCAAATAACTGTCTTGTGGCTTTTTATTTTTTATTATTATTATTTATTTATGTATTTTTAATTTATTAATTTTGTTTTGTTTATTCTTATTGTTGCCCTTCCTGCTAAACTAATTTCCCCTTGTGGGACATTAAAGTATTGAACTGAACTGAATTCAATTGAAAGTGTGCCAAGAGAATATCTCCCACAACATTATAAACTGGCAGCAGCCTGAACAGTTGATAAAAAAAAACATTTTTAAAAAAACATTATTACAAATTCCAATCTTCTATTGACCGATTTTGGTGAGGCTGTGTGAATTGTAACTTTGGTTTCCCATTCTTAGCTGGTAGCAGTGGCACCCATTGTTCTCTCTTGGTACTGTAACCCATCTGCTTCAGGGTATGTTTAGTGATCCTGGTATGCATACCTTAGTTGAAACGAGTGGTTATCTTGCCCCACAACATATTTTGACCCAGAGAACTGGCCCTCACTGGACATTTTCTCTTTTGCTGACCGTTCACTGTAAATTCTAGAGATGGTTGTGTGGGCGAGGAGATCAGTACTTTCTGAAATACTCAAACAGCTGGTGTTACACCAACAACCAGGGGCGTAATTTCCAGGGGGGTTATGGACCCCCCCCCGCCAAATAATCACACCCAGCCAATATAACCCCTCAATAAAATTATGAATCATCTTGCATAAATAGGCTGTTGATTTTCTTTACTAATTTCAGGTATTACCAGCAAAATAGTTGCATGTTTAATCATCTGGGAATTATTAGTATTATTTATTTAGACAGAGATCTTGACCCCCCCAATGTTCATCACAAAGTTACGCCGATCCCAACAACCATGCCACATTTGGTCTGCATGCATACCTACAGCAACCACACTGAATT
Organism: Neolamprologus brichardi; assembly: GCF_056152115.1. NCBI lineage: Eukaryota > Metazoa > Chordata > Actinopteri > Cichliformes > Cichlidae > Neolamprologus > Neolamprologus brichardi. The sequence goes on along the minus strand of NC_142117.1, from coordinate 12,828,511 downwards.
GCTGCCATGTGATTGGCTGATTAGATATTTAAGTTCTCATTTCTGCATTGAGAACATCTGGAGCCAAACAGACAGCTTCACCTTTTCTGCAGCATTTTTAAGGAACAGTTTTAGTCCAAGTCACCCATCCTGCTGTGAATAATGAAACCATTTCACTTCCATTATGTCGGCTTTGCCTTCGACATCCTGTGTTTGCAGATCATTTGTCTTCTACACAAAGATTCAGATGTTCTCATAAATGAACCAACACCACATTGTGAAATACTGTAACTTGCTTGTCAAGGCGAGCCCATTTTTATCACGAGGTTTACAGACAGCTGTGATGTCAGCCTCATCAGCTCAGCACAAATCAAACAGGGAGAACTTCAGTCTTCATTCAAAGCCTTTATTGGAAATTCTTTACAAGTGAATCCTCATAACTTGCCCAAACGAAGCTAAAGTTTGAGTTAGACCAGCCCATCTGCCACTAACAGCGCTCAAAGTCACCTAAATCTCTTTTCTTCCCCATTCTGATGCTCAATTTCAACATCAGCAGGCTGTCTTGGCCATGTCTACTTGCCTAAATGCATTCAGTTGCTCCATGCGATTGGCTGGCTAGACCAGCTGGGGTGTTGACCCCATTTTAACCCACTAACAATGGCTTGTATACTTAAATGTATATTTTAGGTCAAATGAACATGTCACATGAAAAAATGACTTATTAATCTTTATTTAATAAACATGCTGACATTACTTGGCTGGAAAACACAGAGTCATTTACTTTATTACAAGTAATATAGAGGAAAGACAGAAGAAAAAGTACACAGAGAAAAGTGATGCTCATTGCAATGATACAGCTCTTTTAAGTGAACAGATTTCTGTGTGCATATTTTACTGATCTCACCTGGCAGGCTGCTTTAGATGCATAAAATATCAGGGTGCTTGAAAAAGTTTCACTGCAAATCTGTTTCACTGGAGAACTTGCAAACTGTGTTAATTTAATTTACAAAGCACAGAGGAGGCCAATAGGAGCACAGGCTTTAACTGCTGAGTGGCTCCCTTTTTAAACACAGATGAGTGGCCTGTTTTCAGCTCTCATTACCACATTTAGAATAAAACCTGTGTTTTACACTATACGGATTACTAGTTACCTGAACAGTTAAGCTTGTCATATATGTGGATGAGATTTTCAAAATGACACAGCAAGATAACAGATTTGTTTCAATAGTGAGACACCGAAAGTCCCACATGGTCAAGACAATCAGTCACCACGGATTAAAGAGTCCAATAAATGTAAACTGTTTACTGACTGCTTTTGCTTGCAGACAGAAACTGTAGGCGGTGCAAAGCCTTGCAATGTCTTGCAGTACTTTATTTGAAATGGAAACTTTTCTGGGGCTGTGCAACGGGAGAAAATCCAAAATTCAACAAAACCAGTAGTGTTTAAGCTTTATGTCAGCGCAAAGCCAGCTGACCACGGTTAGTCACGCGCTGACTTGTGGGTGTTGATATTAATGCTCACAGCACAAGGGCTTATCCTTTTATTCTTTCTGCTCATATCACATGAATAACATCAACATCATTTTTTAGGCCCAGCCAGAGGCACAGCACCACATACTGTGCGTGGACGTTAACATATCAGCAAAATCTTTTGAAACGCGCAGGGGGAGGGCGAAAACTCAGCGGCTACCACCAGCAAACACCGGGAGCTGATTGCCTCTATTGTCCTGAGTGGTTTGGCCATGTTTAGTGTACTCAGAACTACTCAGTGTTTTCAAGAGCTTCAAGCAATTTTACAAATACCTGGAAGGAAAAGAAAATGTGTAGATTTGTAAAAAGAAGGAGAGTGTATGAATGTCTAAATACTCCATTAGCGAGGAGTTATGGTCATCCTGGCCTTCCATGATACCCTCTCTCTGATGACCTGCCCTCGGGTTGTGTGTGTAAGAGTATGTGTGTTCCTATCTGTGAGAGTGTGCGATGGAGACTTTGTGTATCTGCGTGTGTGTGCGTTTTAGAGGGAGCCAGATGGCTTAGCAGCAAGAATGAAAGGAAATCCTATACGACAGTTGTGCTTATCTTTCCATTAATATATGTCACTGATTATCAGGCACTAACGGAGAGTGCCTGATACGAATTATTCCCCTTTCCATTTACACGCATGCACATCTGCACACATAAAACACATGTTGCATTTACATCAGCGCTTTCAGAGCTTTTGGGGTTTCCTTAATGGATAATGGATAAGAATAATAGTTCTCTAAAACCAGGAGTGGATGTGGAGCAGGAAGAAGAGCTCGCTGTCCACTTATTCCTGGCTCTTCTTTTCCACATTTCATTCTCTTTGCAAAACTCACTGTGGGTGACTGTGTGAGGACCAGTGTGATGACCCAGGCCTTGTCAATATTGTTTGTTTTCTGCTTTTTGCTTCCTCATTTTCAGGTCCTCATTGATGGCTCCCCACATCTGACACAGTGGAGGAAATACTTATTTGATCCCTTGCAAAAAAAAAAAACCCACAAAAGGATTTAGAGAGTTTCTGTAAAGAGGAGTGAGAAAAAATCCCGCCTGAGTGTGCAAAACTAGTGACAAGCTACAGGAAACATCTTACTGTTGAGCTTGCCAACGCAGGTTTCTCCACCAAGCAGTAAGTCATGTTTTTCTTGGAGTTTAAATACTTATTTCACTCACTGACATGTAAATACATTTATAACCTTTATGTAATGTGTTTTTTTCCTGTATTTTTTCTTGATATTCTGTCTCTCGTTATTACAATTAAACTATCATAAGAATTGGAGAAAGTTCATTTCAACCACTGTAAAGGAAATTACTTCACTTGTTGGGAGCTTATTTACTGCAAACTGTTTTTCTTCCAGGATGACTCTCTACCCTCCCAGAAGGCGGGCGCATTCATGGCACCCAACTTGATTTTCATTTACTTTGGCATAATTTTGTTGTAGTTATTTCAAGTTTAAATCACATGTAGTTTAAAACTTAGCACCTAGTTTTCTTTAATTCATCTTTTTTAGATTATCATTAATAAACTGGCTCTCTTCTGGCTGCCGTGTGGCTCTTCCTTCCTTCTTATGTCCTGAAGGAGTCGAGCACAACAGCATGTAAAAAGAGAGCCAAACTGTAAAATGCTCCTACAATCACTGCAGAAAAGTGGCATGAGACAGCTATAGCCACTTAAGAATGCTGGCTGGACTTTGACAGGACCTTGGTGGATCCTTGGCTGATTCTCGGCTGGTCCTTGGCATAATGAGATTCACTGTCAATAACTTTGTCAGTGCAGCCAGAAGTGGTAACACCCCTAAGCAGGAAGGGAAAATCAGTGGTAATGTCTTGTGTTTCCCCCAGATGGATGTGTGCTAATTTCATGCTAATTTATTAATTTCTGTTTATTGCTGCTGTAAATATAATGAATCCAAATTAATCTGATTAGAAATCATTCAAACGGTACACATTATATTCGCCCCATGCGGTCAGGATGGTCTTCAATTTGCATGCACATTTAATGCTTTTCTAAATCAGCACTTTATCCAGAACACCTGCTACCATCTACTGAGGACTGAGACTTAACTAAGCATCTAAGTGCCCGACAACATCTCGGTAGCAACAGCCGGAGTTTTCAACCTGAGAACCACCGCGCTGTCTACTTGTTTCAATGTATTTGTTAATATTATATACCTATTATGTTACTTTATGAATAATTCACAAACATCATATGTTTATCAGACCAGAGATTGGGGGACTTTACTTGAGACTTCCTGGATTTTCATTAAAAAACAAAACAAAATTAAACTAATAAGTAAAGAAAGAGAAAACAAAGAAATAAAGAAAATCAATTTACTAATAAGTACAATGATTTTTGACTGGTGGGTTCATTCATAATCCCTTTAAACTGCATTCATGCAGGGTTTGTGAGCTTTTCAAGCTTTCTTCTCTGCTAAGTCGATGTCAACTGATAAATATGGTTTCAAAGACAGGTAGGAAATATCCACCTAACAAAATAAGCTAGCAGGAAATACTGTTAGCTCTCTAAATGTGGTTAAAGGTGGAGTGGTTCACAGACTTGCATGCCTTGCCAAAAGATGCATTTACAGTAAGCGAGTGCACCCTTGCCCTGGGGAGAGTTGCAGTAGATGTGTGGATTCTGAACTTATCTTGCTCGATATATTATCGCTGGACAAGTTGTTGCTCAGTGCAGGTCAAAACAACCCTCTGGCCACCAGGAAAAGGCTCAGAGCTCCCAACAGCTCCTAATCACCATTTTCTTCTTATTTCCTCTTCCTTTAGAGTAGAACATAAACAGTCAGTTTCAGTCAGTTTCACTGAGCTTTATCCCTGCACGTCAAGCACTGTGCTACCACCAGTGGGTCAAAAGTGGAGTTGTATCGGTGCGGGTAACTTTCAAACTATATGTCCAGTTTTCAAACATGACTTCAAACTGGATATCATCTCGCACCATATTAGATCATGGACTGTGTTAATTTTGAGACAAAGCTTCATAAAAGTTATGATATGGATCTTTAAAACTTCCAAACAGGAAGTGAGGTCATATTTTATTAACTCTGTAACATTTTATGACATTTAATTGTTGATGTGTTAAGTGGAAATTAAAAAAAATGTCAGGTAGTATGGTTGGAGGTCCCAAAGTGTCACAGTCTGGCAGAGGCAGACTATAGGGAGTGGAGAGGTTGGACCCAAGTGGGTACACGCAAAATAACAAGACTTAATATTAACTGAAAACGAGCAAAACTAAATCATAACCTAAACTGGGTGAGCTAAACATAACAAAAACCTGGAACATGAACATGCATCTAGGGATGATCTGATATCCTCGTGTTGGTGTTGTTCCCAGATCATCATGAAAATGTTGTTCCAGGTTCAACATTGCAAGTGACCAATCACATTATTGTGACGTTATTCTTTTGCGCACCAACCCATTCGTGCATTTATGAAATTCCAATGTTGCAAGGACAATATCAATTCTGCTTAGCGTTTATTAAAGGGTTAGGGTCAGGGTTAGGGTCCGTTGATCGGCGGACAAAGGCTGTTTCTCGCAGCTTAAGTACAGTTTTTTGTTTTACGCCGGTTTTTCCCGAAGTCACAAAAGTATGACATCACAACATTCTGATTGGTCACTTGCAATGTTGATCCTGGAACAACCTTTAGTATGATGATCTGGGAACAACACCAACACGAGGATATCAAATCGTGCATATATCTAGACATAGAGACCTGGCATGGAGACAAGGTAGGATAGCAGACGCTCGGACAAGGCATGAATGAACACACACAGACTAAAAGCACACAGGAGGTGATCAGGGGAAGTGGAAACACATGGGGAAAAGCAGCTGACACAAATGAACATAATGACATGCAGTAGAAGAGTAAAACTAAACACAATGAACACAGGAACACATGACCTCTTCAAAATAAAACAGGAAACACAATGAGACAGACATGACAACATGAACTTGCAGACATGAAACACATAGGACAGGGGAGACTTACAGTTTTTCTCCATTGGTTTGGCTCATTTCTTGAAACAGAAATTACATTCTCAAAATAACATGGACAAACCTCCAAACCTCTTGGCAAATGTTCACAACAGAATGGCATTTCTCATTCATTTTATCAAATGGCAAATGCCTTAGTACATGTCTCAATTGTCTCAGTGCATCTTTGCAAATGATTAAGTACAAGTCGCCTACAGTTATACAGTTAGCCCACATTTAGCACATTTTCCAAATGAATAGATCTTGTAGATCTAAACTGATTAGTTGATTCTCAGTCTAATGATCATTCTCTCCAAAACATGTCAGCATGATTTCATTGTATAAGTACTCGCATGCACAACCGTCTGTTCAATCGTCAAAATTGGTCAAGAACAGAATACCATGAATACCATATATGAATTTCTTTGAATATTTGATAAACTGATGACAGTCATTGACAGTCAGGTGAAACTAGGTGTACTAGGTGTCACACACAGGTGTGTTCCATGATTGTGTGCTGCCAAACACAGATATATAGAGCTTGACCAGGGCCAGTCTGATCTCTGAACATGGATAGACAAGGCCAAGCAAACGGACAAGGGGAAGTTCTTCCTCAAGGAAGAGGAGGACGAAGAAGAAGAAGAAGAAGAAGAACAGGAGGACTGAGAATGCGTGGTGGAGGAATAGGGGGAAGAGGAGGCCGAGGAGCACGAAGACACTGTGCTGTCCCGAATGAAATTCGGGCCACAACTATAGACCATGCCATAAACCATGGCCTCACAATGGCAGAGGCAGGTTGTCGAGTGCAGCCTAATGTGCCTCGCTCTACAGTCTCCTCCATTATCCAAACCTTTCGCAGGGAAAACAGGTATGTACTCTATGTAATCTATGATGGAATTATATGTTGTATAGGACAGGGCACTGTGCGTGAGGCACAAAATGTATAACTTACTGTAGAGATTTTGTGTGCATCTGCCTACAGTGGTAGGTCTATACTAGCAGGTGGAGAGGACTAGTGGAATGTTTTGATACTAAATATGAGAAGAAATATATTGAACAAATTACTGTAAACTATGGAATTACATAATTTATACAGTTTAGAGTAGTATTCCAGTCACTGTGCAGTGGGAGAATGAGTACAGCGACCACTGAATAAGTCCTTGTTTTTTGATTTTGTGTTCATACAATTTACTACTGTAATGTACATTTTCTTTTTACATATGTATGAAACTTTCTTTGCGTGTGAATAAAAAATGGTTATCATTTCCTTGGTAGTGTGAGTGCAATCTGTGATGTCAAACCTTGGAGGCTACTCTTTTCTGTTGTATATTGGTGGTCCTCTGCCATACTGACAAAACATCTAAACATTTTGTATGGCAGTACTCACACAATGCCAAAGGGACGATGCATTTTGGGGGCACTGACTATTCAGATTAGAAAGAAATGTAGTTTTGACACATGAGTGAACTGTTTTAGGGGAGATATGAGCTTTTGCAGGTGGACCATGTTGTTGTGATCAACCATCCAGGTTTATTTTGACAAAAGCACCAAGAATGATGAGAATGTCCGATCTGTGTCGAGAAATGAGCCAAAACTATTGAGAAGGATCTTTGCCATTTTGGAGACACTGACTGTTTAAATGAGAAAGGGATTTAGATTGAAGCCTGAGTGAACAGTTTTGGAAGAGATATGAGCTTTTGCAGGTGAGCTATAGTGTTGTGCTAAACTGTAAGAGTGTTTTGCCAAATGATCTTAGAGTTTTGAGAATGTAATTTCTGTTTCAAGAAATGAGCCAAACCAATGGAGAAAAACTGTAATACAGGGGTAGAAAACACAAAGGGAAACTAACAAACAAAGAACTATAATGACAACCTAGGCATGATAGAATGAACTTAGAAAACCTGAAGGACTTAAACATAACAAACTAAAACCAAAACGCTGATCGTGACACAAAGCCCACACTTCATGTCTACATATCTGATCTAACCATAGTTTTTCAAAAATCATTCCCAATATTTACTAAAACTTGCACAAATGATTGTTTTTTCACATTATGTACGTGTGACAGTTGAGAACATGAATAAGGCCCCAGTCACACAGGCCTAGAGAGCAATCCACGACTATCTGACACAGGCACGTGCAGAGGGGGGGGGGGCGGCTAGAGGGGCTTGAGCACCCGCCCCTTTCCTGATGGGTGCCCAAAGTGCCCTTTTGTTGAGGCAACTTTTTTAAAAAAAATTATTATTTTTTTTTTAATGTGTGCGTGCGTGCGGAGTCCTGTCTGTGCCCCTCAACAATAATATTTAACTATTAATCACAGTTTTGCTAAATAAAAGGATCTGGCTTGCATCAGTCACATGATCACATTTAACCAATGATCGCCCTTGACGGCAGAACGCGCTGGTTACGAGCCGGGAACGAGCTCACAAAGAGCACGCGCATTTTTAGCGGTCCGGAGCTGTAGGAGAAACACAAGTTAACTCAGATACACAGACTGATGCGACAAAACCAGTAAGTCGGTGTACAGCGTACACTGTAGTGTACAGCACACAGGAGTATTAGCTTATTACGGACACGTTGGTCAGCTGTCTTGTTGCAACTGACGAACTGAAACAAACGAGCGTGCTGTGTGTGCAACAGCGCGACAAACATTACCTGTCCTTTTATTAACTGCACAAGTAGTGCTGGTCATAGCTGCTGGCTACCTGTGTAAGGCTGTCATGGGTCTGTAGCTGTGTCACCGTTTTAGGGAACATATTTAGTTTTAAAGTAAGTTTCCGGGCTTTTCCTGCCTTTCTGGAGGGATTATATTTCACTAAAAAACGATCTAATATGCATGTCCACATAATTATGCATTATTATAATTATAATATATTAAAAAACACACGCTGTATTTTAAAGAACATACATTAAGAAGCAGATTATATTAGATTTATATTTTAAATAAGACAAAATTTGGTTTTTACAGCAGTAAAATGATTTTATCTCTACAGTTTAAAAAAGCTTTCCCCCCTGCACAGAGTGGATAGTGAAACAAATGGAATCATCATAATGACATTATTTCATATTTATTACTTCCCCCTCCTCATTGCTTTATTATTGTAGCTCTAGTAATAAATAATAATGTAAGGATTCTGGATCAGCACAGTGATGCCCATAGTATATACAGTATTCTGAAGAAGGTCTAAAATGTCACTGTGTGTGCGTGCATGTGTGTGTTTTATTTAGATGGATTAAAAAAAAATATATTACTCATGATATAACATTGTCCAGACATGCCTGGTAAGGACATGAGGAGGGAACAGTAGGCGCTGTGTGAGGCTACTAAAGGCAGGGCTATAACATTTTTCTGTCATTATTTTATTATAGATTAAGAGTTAGGTGTGGATAATTAGATTATAGTTTATTGCAATAGCAAGTTGTGCCTTGTTCTCAGATAGACAGCACGTGGAGACTAATATATGAAATGATGGGATGGAAGGAAGAAGAGAAGCAAAGAGTGATTCACAGGCAGAGCCTAAATTATTTCTCACAGTTTTTTTGTTGCCTTTTGGTTCCAAGCGCTGTCACCAATCTTTGCATTTTGTTATTATCTCATGACACTTGTTTAATCAGCTACCATCTCTCCTATGGACTTTTTACTGTCTACAGTCTCAGATCAACACAGCCCTGCCCTTCCCATATTAGATTCTTGATGAATGTGTGTTGTTGTTATTCAGCCTGGTTCAATGTGCCCCTTTTTAACTTTGAGCACCTGCCCCTTTAAACCTCTCTGCACGGCCCTGATCTGACATACACTGGTTGTGAGGGAAAAGAAGTATTCCCAAATCGATGGGCAAGCACGTGCTGGAGGTTGATTTGTCTGCAAACACTCGCCAGCTGCTCTCCGAGCTGTAGTGAAACTGTGACACAAACTGTTAAAAGTATAAAAGCTGCACTCTTTGGAACTTGTTAGCTTGGCACAACTTTTACTTTAACTTGCTAGAGCTCAACTAAGTGCTGAGAAAATAACGACTCTTCTCCAAGTGTTTGCAGAAAAGTCATTATTATCCACACAGACTAAAGGTAATGTGCTAGCAAACAAAGTAATCACATAGAGGCTTATGGTGCCCTCTGCAACCTATTTCACCTAGCAACAGCCAGGAACCACTCACCAACCAATTGGGAAATGTACATTTTCCCCTCGCAACCAGAGGTTGTACCACTTCCATGATGACTATCCAGTCTTTAAGTCTGACGTCATTAGCCATTTCTGGGTCCAAACTCTGCTTCAGATGCCAAAGTCAAACAAACACTGCAGCATCATGAGAGTTACAAACTGTTTAAAGTCTTTTATCTTTAATAAAATGATCAGTTTGGCTGCTCTACCAGGTGTAACAATTAAGTTTAACATCCAGGCATCCACAAAAACAGACTTTATAATGTTTAACAAGTTCGAAGTTAGCAGGGAGTTAGCTTGCAAGTTTCCATCTAAAGATTTTTTTTTTTTTTAGTAGTTTCCATCTAAAGATGATATACCATGTTCTGACAGGGATTTCTGAGAAATTAAAACGTACAGCTCTGCTATCACTTCTGACATAAATGAAGACAGAAAACTGGGCTAGCTGTTATATAATATTGTGCTATGTGGTGGCTAGCTACACAGCTATGGTTAGCATAATATAAACACATTAGCACAGTGAAGCTGGAGGATAAATGCTAATGTTTTTCCACTTGCTAAAAGTTAAGATGAGGGTTGTTGATGGTTAGAGACAGATGCAATCGTGTGGCAGGAAAAAGATGCAGACCAAGCTTCAGTCAGGAGAACAACTGAGATAATCCAGCCACAATACGAGGTTAGTCATTATTATGCTGCTGCATGGGCTGGGCTGTCGTTACATCGCAGGGTTTTAAAAACGGAGCTTAAAACGTGCTGCCGAAGAATAGCGGTAGTAAAAGTGATCATTTTATACACACAGGCTTCTTCAGATTACAGTTTTTTACAGCCGCTAGGACACATTTCGCAATACTTAGGTCACTTTTGCAAAACTCTTCACACAATTCTCCTAACTGACCTTCAGCTTGGCAAAGCAGTTCATTTCACATTCAAAATGCACTGCAACTACCAAAACACTTTATTCAGGTCTCAAATAAACTCATTCTTCCAGAACACTAGCAAAGGTTGACAGCCGACAAACACACTTTGTCACCCACAAAACAATGACCTAAAAAACACTAACAACATGTAGCATTACACAGTGTTTTCTTGTGTAAAACAAGGACACATCTCTGTTTATAATTTCAATATATGTTACTGGAATGAATCAGACATCATGCAGAATTCATTAATATTTGTTTATGTATTTTTATTGTTTTGCACTAAGTAATCCCAAAATACAAGAATTTGTATACACACCATCCACTGATACACATACAATCGTAATGCTAATCTACTCGGTCTTCTCCATTTGGCCACAGGTTCTCATCCACATCACATCTTATGTCATCTAGGGCAATACACCTAGGAAAGAATCTTTTTTAGATTTTTAGATTTAAAATATGTTTCAATAAAATATTGCTGTTGAATTTTGCTGTCTTATTCAGTTTTGCATTATGATATTGTTTTGACCATAAGTTTAACAGTTTTGAAAACAGTATGTAAGTACATGCAAAATGTCCTGTACGTACAAAGATTTTTGGCAGGTGTTGTGTCTGAGTGAGAAAATAATTCATGAAATTTGAGAGATGTAGTCATTGAATGCATTTTGTGCCAAAACAATGATAACTGATCCTCAGTTTAGCCCACATAGACTTCTGTTGTGCTCACTGTGTGAGGAGTTTTGCAAAAGTGACCTAAGTATTGAGAAATGTGTCCTAGCGTCTGTAAAAAACTGTAAATAGAACAATATACAAAGCATTAAAATGTGTTAAAAACACAATAATAAACGCAGAATAGTTTGGACCTGGAAGCAGGGTTCATACGTCATCACTTAACAACCGGATGTGTCAGTGACTGAATGATGTCACATGGGAAACCTCCCTAAGGAGCGGTGCATATTACAGTTTTTCTTAGTGGCTTTGGTGCTTTTCTCACATCACTATTAGCATTTGCACAGCAGTTAGTGTATTTCTCAAAACAACTGGTGCGAACGGCAAAACCTAGTGGATAACCTGCAAAAGCAGGTCACTTGCTCAAAATCGATAATCCATTCCTCAAAAGCAAGTATTCATGCCAATGAAGCTGTCAGTGTCATCAAAATGAAAAGTCTTCACACCATCTTGATGAACAAGATAATCAAATGGCTTTGTCATGTTTTCATTCTGACAATGTACACTATTCTCTCAGTGTCTTCAATGCAAAAAAAGGTCAGAACTCGGTGACACTACCTGAAAATGCTCAAGACAGCACTATCCATTTTTTGCACAGCCATGTACAGTAAAATCTACAGTAAAGTTAGACATTCCTGCAGTTGTGGAAGTAAGTGAGTACAAGACACTGAATACGTATGTTTCACATTTTTACTGTGTAGGATGTTTGTAATTCTACAACATTGTGCAAAAGGAAAATACTCTACAGTCACGTATTTAGAATAAACACGAGAAACACCCTTTTGGTAGAGCTGTGCACAAATGTGAACAATATAACAGTACATATTGTAACTGAACTAACGTAAATCATTCTGGCACATTCAGATGTTCCTGTCTGTCTGGCCACATATTCTCATTTACATCACAACTGATATCATCCCTTGCAATGCAGTGAAGAAAGTATCTCCTGGAGTGCCGAATCCACCCTCTGCATGGCTCTGCTGTGATGTCGTCACATGCTGCATCCATGGCTGCTAGCAGGGCCATTTGTGCATGTGAATGCCGGTCATAAACCTTCCACCTCCAGGCAGACAAAAATTTCTCTATTGGATTAAGGAATGGGGAGTAGGGAGGGAGATATTCAACAGTCATGTGCTGCAAACCACTGTCTGACCAGATGTGAGTAGTGAAAAGGGACATTATCCAACACAACAACATACTTGTTGAGTTGACCTCCACCCCTCTCATTTTCAGGGACTATGGCATGAGAGAAATTGTTCAATTTCGGGGACAGGAAAAAATAATATGCTTGACAGCATTTGAAAACTAATTCACCAATTTTGTATGTAATGTCTCAAGCAATGAAATAAAGACTATTCGTTTTAGTGGGAACGACTATTTAGCATCCAAAAGTGTAGTTCATTCTGACTGACATGACATAAGCAAATGATAATGTTGTCAATGGCAGAGAATTGTACGAAAGCAACTGATACATGTCCAAGAGCATTTGCAATTTGTTCAGAGGAAGGAGAAATTGCTACTACGATGTGCACAAATGACTAAATGCTGTGGAGGTAATGGTTTTGAGAATTTTCATTTTGATCTGAGAAAAGCACCAAAGCGACTGAGAAAAACTGTAACCTGACAGCTCAGTCACTCTGTTGCTGAACCATAAATACCACATAAACACTAGAAAAAAAAGACAAGGTATTCAGTGTCATCTGTACTTTACATTTCTCTTAATTTCAAGTATCATCAGTGTCAAATAATAAAAGTAGGGATTTTTTTCCTTCTATGTTAAGTGACAGGGATAAGCACACGACACAAACAGTCAGGCACTAGACTCACACAGATGGTGGAATTCTTTGTAAAAGTCTAATATGTTTTTCTACAGCTTAGAGGCAGCTCGTTGTGTCACACAGCAACATACAGCAGTGGGGCATATGTGCACGCACACGCAGCCAACACAGGCAGAGTGAAACGAATAACAGAGTTGGAAGAGAGCGGGGTGAGGGTAGTGATTGGCAAAAGGGAGCGAAATGAGGAAAGAAAAGAGGATTATGCTATAACATTAAAAGTTCTGTGCATATTAAAAAAAACACTGGCTGTGAAGTTTGGAAATTCATAATGAAATGGAGTGTAGCTGTGTTAATGTGTGTGTGTGCATGTGTGTGTCTGTGTGTGTGTAATCAATCAATCTGTGTCATTTTCAGTCTCTATAAATTGTATTTTTGATGACACCCCCACCCCCACTCGTCCAGAGTTTATCCCTTTTCCCAAAGAGCTTACATAATTCAGACAGCATAACCCAGGACTACGCACGCACGTACATACACGCGCGCACGCAGGAGAAGGCCCCGTGGCTACATCATCAGCACACTCTCTCTATTTTTTCTTTGGTTCCCTGAACAGCGCCCATGCTGCTTTGTGCTCAGCAGGGTGATTCTAACTGCAGACATATGATGCATGAAGGCTGCCCTCGTATGTGCGCTGTCTGTGTTTTATTTTCCAGCACAGCCAGTGTTAGAGTGCTGTCAGAAAGTATAAGCGGGTGTCCACGAACGGCCATACAGATCGAAAAAGATGGAAACGGACAGAGCTTTTACACTCTGCGTGCGTCATTTTCTAAAGCAGAAAACGTATGAATGGGCAGGAGTTTCTAAATCACAATTTTGTTGTAATCAGTTTTTCCTACATCTGGGTCACATTCTCATTTGCCAAACCGCTTTGAAGTTGACATCCTGAACCACGAAGAGCAATCACTGTGCTTTGCTCTGCGTGGAAGTTACACAGCTTAAATTGCAAAATACAATTATTTTATCCAGGTGCATATCCTTATGCACACGCATAAAACCCCTTAAACTGAAGAAGAGTTGTTGAATCACAACATTGATTTATGATACTATAGCTGATAAGATAAGACTTTATTCATCTCATAATGGGAACATTTATATGCATATTTGTCACCTTGTTTGTGGTCTTTTCATGTTCTCCCTGTATCCGTGGGTGACTCTGGGTGCTCGGCTTCCTCCATTAAAGACATGCAGTTAATTAGTGATTCTAAATTAGCCATAGGTGTGAATGTGTCTGACTTTCTATTTTAGTCCTGTGACAGACTGGTGACCTGTCCAGGATGTACCTCCAGTCTCACAACTGAGATAGGTTCCCAGTTGTATAAGCAGAAGAAAATGGATGGATCTAATATCACAGAATGCTGTGTGAAGTTGTGCTTCCAAATGCAAACGTTAGTCTGCGGGCGAATTTAATATGATTTATATGTTTTGATAAGGGTCCAAAGGCAGCACAATTATTTTATATTGAGACCACTTACTGTTGTTATGATTTTATTACTATCAGAATAAGTAACGTATTTTTTTCACATCTGTCTGAAAGAAAATTCAGCTTTAAGTGGTAATTATAATGAAAAAACAAAACAAAAACAGAGCGTTTAATATTAAAATGCAACGTCTGAACGCAGTTTTTGCTCACAATATGCGTTTGTTGCCGTCACAAGACAGTTGCTGTCTTGTGGTGGGGAAGGCCAAAGAGGGGATGAAGCCATCAGTAAACAAACACAATGCTGTGCTGTGTCGTTTTTGTGCTCGGGGAAGCAGAAAAGGAAGGGAAAATAGAAGGAAAATAACAAGAGGAGGAAAAGAAGACGTGTGTTTAAAGAGATACGCTTTATTTCTGCCACTGTATCGCCAGAGAAACGTGTTTGCTGGCATACAGATGACGCCACTACTGCCACAGCTGCCTTTACTCTAAATTACAGTGACATCATCTGCCCTGTAGTGCTCTGCGTGTGTGTGTGTGTGTGTGTGTGTGCATGCGTGTGTGTTTTCATCAAGTCAATCAGGCTTAATTAAACTGTACAGTGATTAACAGGCAAATTCCTCTGTCTGTCGGCCCGTGCACATCCTGTTTCACCCTCATAAATTCAAACACACACGCACACACACACACAAACATGCAATGACAAGTAGTGTACTAGCCAAGAGCATCTTTAGAGTGACTAATCTACTATTAGTACTTGTCTCCCAGGCCCTCCCTTCCGCCGCCTCCTCCCCCCTTCCTCCTGTAGTCCTTCCATCCATCCCTCACTGTTACTCTGCTCCTTTGCCTCCTTGATCCATGTCACCTCAAGGGGTTTCTTGGATGTCAGCGTGTTCAGTTTTTTTTTTTTCCCAATAGCACTAGTGATAAGAAAATAAGAAAATCACTGGGTATTTTGCTTTGTTTCTTTTCTACACAGCATCTGGCGCTTTTATCCCGTCCTCCATCTGTCTTCTTTTGTTCAGTGCCATTTTTTTTCTTGGACTTTTAGGACTTCCATTGTACCATTTCACTCTGTCATTTCCCCCTATCTTTTCTCTTGTTGCAGTTTCTTTTAAATCGTTCTCATCCGCCTCTCTACATTGCATCATCTACTATCTTTTTTTTTTTTATATGGCTCTATGTCTCTGTGCTATTCTCCTTTTCTTTCAACTTTAATTTAGTCTCTTCTTCCCTCCAGCCTGCCTCCTTCCCCATCACCACCTCCAGCACCTCCTGAGTCCTTCCATGGTGATTGTATCTGTGAGATAAGCTGAGTGTCAGACACGAAATGTTCTCCAATTTCTCTGTGTCTGCTACTGGTGTGAAATGGACAGAGTGAAAGATAAAGTCAAAGACGGATGATGTGGCTGTAGGAACAGGCAGGTGGAAGAGGAAGACAGATGTGAGATTTGACCTGACTGTATTGTTAAAATACGATAAAACACACGAATTAAAGGTTAATCCATCATTTGTTATACATGTGTTAATTTTAATTAGGTTTGAGCCGATGGCCGTTTGCGCCTGTTTTAGTAAAGACGATAGAAATTTGAGGCCTGTCGAAAAATGTTTCACGTTTTCGTGAAATTCGATATGGCTTAATATCCATATGAAGAAAAGAGCCTCAGTACCTGTCTTACAAATACCCAGCAAACACACATGATCCACCAATGATCCAGACTCATCATATTACTGTCATCAATGTGTATCCTTGCAGCTTTTATATGACTGACACCTTATCGGGTTGTGAAATGATTATGAATGCAGGATAGACTGCTGTAGTGATGTGCTGCATTTAGAGCTTCAGGTCTCCTGGACTATTGCAGTGAGCCGTACAGATGTCAGGACATCTGTCACGTAGGAAATGCTTGCTGGGTATTGATGTACCATCAGTGACAGGCACAGACACACAATGTTTTATTGGTGTGATATTTCTTTGTTCTTCTCTTCAGGCTTATCTTTCTTGAATGAGCTTGACTCCACCAGTGGACTCCACAACAGCTCCCATAAAGCTGTGAAACAGGAACAGAAATGAAAAAGCGTGTCAAATTGACAAATTCTTAATTGAGGTCAACAAAGCGAAATCTCGTTGGATTTTATAAATATTGAGAAAAGGTGCCTCTGTTAATCTTTTATCGCTCCCTTTAGCACAGCGGTCCCCAACCTTTTTTGCACCACGGACTGGTTTGTGCCCGACAATATTTTCACGGACCGGCCTTTAAGGTGTCGCGGATAAATACAACAAAATAAAACTAGTACCGGTACTGAAAAAAAGATTTATTCATAGCACACGTGAAAAGACCCAGGAAAACTGAGTTAACGTTGAAAAACGATAAAAACCCTGAAAACTATACATTTCACACCTGAGCCTCAACTCTCGCGGCCCGGTGCCAAACGACTCACCGACCGGTACCGGTCCGAGGCCCGGGGGTTGGGGACCGCTGCTTTAGCAGAAAGCTTTCTGTATATAAAGGTAAGGAGAGCTATGGACCACCCGATTGTTCGTGAAAAAGCCTGCCAAAAGGTGCCAATCGTTGAAATGTTAATTCAGTCCATACAATTCAGTCCATAATTTGTTTGGCAAAGACATTTTTTGTAGCTTTGCCTCTGTACCACACCACAATAGATTTTAAATCCAGCAATAAAGATGTGACTGAAAAACAGACCTTCAGGGATTTAACAGCAAGTTCACATGAACTGTTTTTATACACAGCTCCGCATTTTGATTAGACACTGACAAGCAGTTTGGCCATGGCGAGTTCTGGTCCCTCGTTATTTTGTGACAAATGGAGCAGACTGCAGAAGTATTTTATTTGTATTTTTTCACTATAATTTGAAAGATGAGGCCCAAAGAGATGTCAGCGCAAGAGAGGGAGGCCATCATTAAGCTGAAAACACAAAACAAAGCTATCAGAGAGACAGCAAAACCTTCTGGCACATTCAATCTGGTGCACACCAAAACACCAGAAAGGCCACAGAGGACAACTGAAGTGCATCGTGGCAGAATTATTTCCATGGTTAAGCAAAATAGCTTCACAACATCTAACCAAGTCAAGAACAAACTCAAGGAAATCACTGCAGAAGTCTACAATAAAGAGACGCCTTGATGAATGGAAATACAGCGAGTTTACAATAACATCTAAAGCACTTGTTACACTTTAGAAAAGGAAAAACCAGAAAGCAGCTAAACGAGCCTTCACAGGTCTGAGGAAAGTTCTTGAGAAATTAGAATGATGGCAAAGAAACATGGAGAAAGAGAGAAACAGCTCATGACTCGAAGCATACCACATTTTTTGTTATGACCACATTGTTAGCATTATGACACGAGCATGTGTGGCTGCCAACGAAACCAGGTCACGAGTGTTTATTGATGGTGGCTGCTGATAGAAGCAGCAGGATGACATATACGGGGCAGACATGGGATATTCTTCAATGGCCAAGTAAGTTAGTTATGAAATACAAAACTGTCAGAGCATCTCGAAGGCGGAAACAGCATCTGCTGATGTCCATGCGTCTTAGACTGCAGGGAAGCAGCAAAGGATTTTCATCCAAGCATTAAATACACTGTTTATTTATAAATGTATGTCAGCATGTCCAATTACTTTTGAGCCTCTGAAAATTGAGGAGTGTGTCCAAACATATCTGTAATCCTTGGCTGGCCTTCCCTGAGCCTGGCTCTGCTGTTGGTTCCTTCCTGTTGTAAGGGAGTTTTTTCTTCCCACTGTTGCCAAGTCCTTGCTCAAAGGGGGTTGTTTGATTGCTGAGGTTTTCTCTGTATTATTTGAGGGTCTTTACTTTCAATATAAAGCACTTTGAAGCGAATGTTGTGATGTGATAAATGCATTAAAACATTTTTTAGGCTTGGATCTCTAACAACCCCATGACACTTATGATGATGAACCCCATGATCAGTGTTGGGGAGTAACGGAATACATGTACCGCCGTTACGTATTTAAAATACAAAATATGAGTAACTGTATTCCGTTACAGTTACCGTTTAAAAAGGTGGTATTTAGAATACAGATACTTTGTTGAAATAAATGGATTACACGGCGGTACTTCCCTGTTTCATATTGTGGCGGGTCAGGACTGTTTGGGGGTTTTTTGACACCTACTTCTGTTGTTCCAGGCGGCAGCGTTACGGTTGCCATGGTTACAGGGTGACGCTCTCTCTGCGTGTTTCCTGGGTGAGAGAGGTCTTTTTGTTGTTGTTGTGCTAAGCTAATAGGCAGAATGCTACAGGTATAGCTCTAAAGAATGTAGCATCATAGGCAGTGTAGTCCGTGCTGCAGGGAGAATGGACTGCCATACCCGTTATGTGTCTGTGAGCGAGGGAGGGAGAAAAAGGAAAAGTAGTCTACGAGCTGTCATCGAGCAAAAACGGGAGCTGGAAGCATGTAAATATAATAATAACCACTGCAGCCAAGAAGAGTGCCTGACGAGCCCAGCTGTAAGTAAGCTATTAAGACTCGACTGTACACTGTGTTTGTGTTTTCCTCCAAAAACAATAAGTTCCGTTGGAGCAGCCTTTCAACGCCTCTCTCTGTCTCTCGCTAGCAAAGTTGAGCCAGACAACAAAGTAAAGCTAGTTTTCGGCTACGAGCCCCACACAGAACCCACCGTATTAGCCAGAGGTCCCTTTACTACGGTTCGGAGCCGCGGACCTTCAGTAACAGTAATAAATCACAGCAATAGTACATTCAAGTAGTTGTAAACAGCATGATAATATATTAAGTAATCCAAAGTATTCAGAATACGTTACTCTCATTGAGTAACGTAACGGAATACGTTACAGAATACATTTTAGGTCATGTATTCTGTATTCTGTAATGGAATACATTTTAAAAGTAACCTTCCCAACACTGCCCATGATCACGTCACGGTTTATGGTTTTTGATACCGTTTCTGATTTATTTGACTTTTTAAGTTCAGGTGTTTCCTCCATGTGTGACTTTGATGGTCCACACTCACAGACTTTGAGGCGAGTTCCCACCAACTCAGTGAAGGATTGGTGGATTGGATTGTCAAGTGCATCAGAGCTATGTGGAAGATATTTTGAACCATTTATGCACACTTTTCCACAAGTCCATGTTTCTGCAGAGTTTGCCTGAGGGAAGTACCCACAATTCATAGCACTCTGGTGTCAAACAAGTGGTTGCAGGGAAGCTTACACAATGAAGGTAAACACGCAAGCACATGAGGTGCAACCAAATACAATATTTACATGAAATGTGTTCTAACAAAATCAAGTGAAGTGATGATTATTAGGCAGTTACAGCTGGTCCTCCCCGTAAGATACAATCATGGATGATGTTCAACTCAGACAGTCATCCTTCAGCTTCTTTGGCTGTGAAGAAAGTAGAACATGTCGATGTAAAAATGTCCCAAACCACAGCAGTAAACAACACGGTTTGGCACTCACATGGTAACATCACTGGATGTGTCACAAAGTGCTGTTCCATTCCTGCTCCTACCAGTTTGAGCCCTCGTGTACTCACACACTCAAACACTCCAGCAGCACACACAGGTAATATAGTTTAAGTCTGTAAGAGCTCAGTAACAAGGGTGGACTGGGCCTATGCATGAGTTTAGTTTTTCTCTCTGCCTTTATGACGTCTTTCCTTGTCCCGTGAGTTTTAATATCTCAGTTAGCTAAGTTTCTGAATCACCTTCCACTTTTATTTTATTTTATTTAGTTGTTTTTTTTTTGTAATCTGTCCGTTCATCGCTTGTGTTCTGCATTCAGGCCCACATTTTATACAATCTGGACTCATCCCAGCAAACATATTGACATTGTTTCCCGGTATGCAGAGGTCGCTTCAGCGCCAGTCTCTTACAAAATGCGAAATATAGATCAGATTATTGCAAAGAAGAAATTTAATGCATTTGTCTGTGTTTTTATTTTGTTAAATTTTCTGTTTTGCTTTTTAAAAAGCAGCAAGTAATTTGATAAATAGAAGAAAATGGAGAGATGGAGCACTAAATGGAAGCAGTGCCAAAAACAGAAGAAGTTCCTATATTAGCCACTTGAGCGACGTCAGGCCCCCAAAACATCATTTAAAAAAAAGAAAAGAAAAAAAGTTTGGTCTCATTTCTCATTCATGCTAACAATAGATTCATACATTTAGATTTTAAGGTGAAAAGTTAGGGGTTTGGCTTTTCTGATTGACTGGTGGATGCTGGGGGAGGCGAGGCCCTCACCTTCACATTAAAGGTGAAGCTCTCTGTGTTTTTGTGATGGTGCATTTGGATGCAGAGCTGTGGCACGTCTGTGCTCTCACATGTCTGTGAGCATGTGTTTGTGGCACCTGTACAGTTCAAGGATGCAGCTCACAAACCAAGCCTCAGCCTGATAACTTAGTACTTCTCACTCTTGTTTAAATACCCCTCACAAAAAAAGGAGTAGAAAACAAAAATTAGT
Source organism: Neolamprologus brichardi (assembly GCF_056152115.1). Taxonomy (NCBI): domain Eukaryota; kingdom Metazoa; phylum Chordata; class Actinopteri; order Cichliformes; family Cichlidae; genus Neolamprologus; species Neolamprologus brichardi. Next base: position 12,807,505 of record NC_142117.1, on the reverse strand, counting down.
AATAAATTAAAATAAAGAGCGCTGCTAAACACCAACTTTGAAGATTCATTTTTGTCAGTGGGTGGTTGTGTTTGCCATTTCCATTTTTTTGGATGAACGGTGCCACAAGGACTCCAGACCAGTTTATGAAGTTGGCCAAAATTAAGCAGGAGCTTTAGTAGTTGATTTCTGTACTGCTGTGCTTTGACATGATCAAAAATCAGGTTGCTATGGTGAATTGCTTGTCTCCCTCATCCTTTTTTTTAATGTCATAGTTGTGTTTAGGCTCTCTTAAATTTATTTTACAGGCTACAGGTGCCTAAGGAACAAGCAGAAAGTCAGCAGTCACAGGAAAAGCTGGCTGACAGGTCGACACTGAAGGTGAAAATAACCCAAAGTAGCCTCTGTTCCAAATCTCTCTAAATAATATTTGGTTGCCCGACATAACCTCTTTAGCCAGGCTGGGGCAGGACAGCTAGACAGTCGCTGTCTGATTGATTGCGAAGAAAAAGAGAGAAGAAGAAGAGAGTGGTTGCCATGGGGACAAGGAGAAGGGGTCCTTTTTTTTTGTCTTCTCAGACTACCAGTAATTGGTGATAAACTTGAAGGGAGGGGAAGAAATCAGACGCAGCGAGGCACAACAGCTTTCGCCAGTATGAAGGAGTGCAGCAGGACTCAGGAAGCGTGTGTTTGTGTGATAAAAGTCAACACGAGCTCACCAAAAAAAAAAAACATAGAAAAAGAAGATTGAGCGAGCGTGTGTGTTTGTATTCATGGGAGTTTGTGTGTTTTTCAGTCTGGTGGTGGCGACTGGAGACAAGGTGTTAATGAAATGTATGAAAGGAAACTGTTGCATCCAGCTGAGAGATACTCCATGAGGCACTGCAGACCATCGAGCACACGAGTTCACTCCAACTCCATTTTCATTTGCAGCCGGCAGGAGGAAAACAGCACACACACACACACGGGAGCTAAAAACATCAAGCGAAGGTTTAAAGTGAGATGTGAGAACTGCACATATTACTTTGTCTTTATGTCAGAAGTAGGAAATAACAGCGCGTACCACCTCGTGCTTTATGGCTATACTTTATGTTTTCCTTTAGAGTACACACATTTATATACCAATGTAAATGGTAATTTGAAAGCAACGTGAATGGGTCTCAAACAGAGAAGTGTAACTGGAGACTGCACTGGAGCTATTATAAGACTTTCAGGTAAGAAACTCTTGGGTTTTTATTTTTCACACATAGGCCTCTTTTGATTAAACCAAAGACAGTCCTATTAATGTGTTTTCACACTTGGTTGATCTCAGCCTTCTTCTCTGCTGGGTTTCCTTCTGACAGTCAAAAAGTTCTGACAAATTGTTCAAAGTTTGTTTTGAGGGCTCGCTGAAAATTCACTTTACTGTATTCAATCTGGTCAGTGCAAAAAACAGGAGGAAAAAACAGAGAAGGGAACAAAAAAAACAATAAATAACAGCAGTGTAGATACTGACCTTACACACCATGAGGCCATAGTTTGTCAGTGTTCATCAGATATAGACAATAAAAGATCTGAAAACATTTCCTGGTCTGATAAGAAGGTAAAAAAACATGAAAGTGTGGGTCCATCCATTCATGTGTCAACAGATCAGGCTAGTGCGTTCAGGCCAAAGGTGTCTGGGATATTTTCTTGGCACACTTTGGGCCCCTTGTACCAACTGAGCATCATTTTACCCAACAGCCCACTAACTGTTGGTGACCACATCCATAACTTTATGACCACAGTGCACTCACGTAACAAAGCTCAAATCCTCATCAAACTTGCACAAGCAAGGAGTACCTAATAAAGTGTCAGCTGAGTGATGGATTGTTCACATATCCGTTTTATCATGTAGTCGACGTGTAACCTTACTGATGCTTTGTGTTTATGTCTGTTTATTCTATGACATGATGCAGGCTGTAAATCAGTCTGACCTTAGCCTGCGATGCATGTGGTTCTTATTGTTGTCGCACTGACTCAGACCCACACTGGACTTTTTGTTGCATGTTTATCAGTGTGGTTGTTTTTTGGTTTTGGTTTTTTTCACCCTGTCGATTTCTGTTTACTTTTCATCGCAGCTATTGAAGGTTCCCTTAACTAGAAATCTTGTTGAAATATAATTATTATTAAAACTGGAGTAACTTCTAATAGTCTCACAGTTCAATCCAAATCAGAATTATGCATCTGACCTCTGACCTAAAGAATATGATCAGCGATTTCCTGCGTTACTTATTTCTTATCTCTTCACCATGGCAAGTTAAGCCACAATTTAGATCATTAAAACCACGGCAGAGGGGAGTTGTAACAGTTGTTGTTAAATGACTGTCTTTAGAGGTGATATTACACGTGACTCAGTCAAATTTTCCTCATAAATCCAAATCAAGTTCTGAGTGGATGGCAGATTTTCTTATCTCAGGAGGTTGCCGTTCTTCCCCTCTCACCTGTGCACATTTCTTCACACCTCTTCAGTCTCCCTGACAGCTGCTTATATTAATGTGTGCTACTGAACTTCAGCACTAACAAGAGGTTATGCTGCTTCAGAAAGACACGAGCACGGCCTGCTGATACAAGTATAGCAAAAGAAATAAAATCCTTTTTATGGTTACAGTGCAGCGGAGATCGAAGGCTTTAACGCCATCAGGTCTTGCTGGACTGTTCTCTTGACAACAAAGCAGAAGAATCAGTATTTTTGAGACTGAAATGATTTCTGTGTGGAAGCACAAAGATCAAACAATATGAGCTGATTTATTATGTCCACAAAACTCATCTTAAGCGGTAAAGTTTCACAGGGCTAAGCAGCCGGCTCTGGCACAGCGAGTGAATGAGTGAGAGCAGGGGGCCGTGTAATTACCAGAATCTGCGCTGATGCAGCGTGCAGTCAAACACTGCAGGTGACTGCACAGAAAGTGAAATGAAGGACACAAGGAATGACAAATAAATTGTAGGTTAAAATTGAAGGCGGACCACAGATAGCTTGATTTTATGATTAATGGCTGACTATCGTGCTGGTTGCTTCTGAAGGGGACAGAAAAGAGAAAATCAAGTGAAACATTTACTCTTCTGTGCAAGACCTGATCTCAGCCCAGCAGAGCATGCTTTTCAGTTACTAAAGACAAAACTAAAGAAAAAGACCCACAAACACCAACTGATGGAGGCTGCAGAACATCTGAAGGCAAGAAATATATTATTACTGTAGATGTTCATGAATGTTTAAGCCTCGGAAAATGTGAGATCATGTGTTAAAAAGGCTGTAATTCCTAAATAGCTCATGTAAACCTTTTGTTAAAATCCTGAAATTAGAGATCAAAATCTGCGCTTCAATCACGTTTTGATTGTATGAGTGAAAATCCACTGTGGTTGAATGTAGAGAACCTGACTGTACGCCGGAGAATTCACGTGAAACTGGGTTTTGCATTTTCGTTTCTTGTCAAACTCAAACCCAGATTGCAGTTTATGGGCAAACCGATTCCACGGGTCACTTTTTGAAACACTGGGAACACGTGGAGTAAGTTCTAAATGACAATCGCAAATAATTGTGGTTAATATGGGGGGAGCGTGAAAAATCTATCAGTAATCAATGGCAAGCCAAATGCGTCAGTCGCGATTCTGCTGATCACAATTACTGAAAATGGTGCCATCCAAAACATTACCATTCTTGATTTATGTCTGCGTGGTTGTCTGAATCAGTTTTGTGCTTGGAGATATATTCTGATAAACAATCAGATAATGCACCTGTGAGAAATCTTTAATTCTGTACTCGAACCCACCACTGATTGTCTTCCGATGCAGTGGAGCACGCAGTGAAAACCAATTCAGGCTCCACTCACTCACGCTGTTCTTGTTGTTGTGTGCCCTGAGTGGAAATAAAGGAAACACAGGTGGATGTCCAGATTTCTGTGGGAGGCTGTTGTCCCTTCTATTACTTGTCAAGTGAGAATTTCACATTTTTTTCCCAGAGGGGGGCGTAAGGCTTAGAGGCGTCTTTTTCACTGCTGAATTCAAGTTGAACTTTCACCATGACGTTTTCGCCCCAGTCCGCCAATGTAGGTAGAACTGTTCTTAATGACTCACTGCACCATCTTGTGATGCAAACTGTGATTATACAAAAGTACAGGCAAGCTCTAGTTCAATTTCAGCTGATATCTATTCCACATGAAATGATGATTTTCACATAAAGGCACAACAGCTGTTTGTTCAAACCGTAAAGCACTCATTTGTACAGAAAGTACCATTATCCTTACCCTCGTTTCCCATTCATGGTCTTTTTTCCCCCCTAAACATCTGTCTCCATCCTTCTGCTTTATGCAACTGCTGTCATGACCTATATAGTAAAGGCCACTGTGCTTGTGTGTGTTCTTGCCCGCTAGGCCTCTTGTGCGTGTTTGAGAACGGTTTGCTGAAGATCTCCTGTGTGCACATCCCTCGCAGGGCTCTCCGGTGTGTCTCGAGGTACAGGGTGACCCTGATGTGTCAGATCTGTTTAAAAAGAGCGCACTGGAGTGCTGGTGGCCCACTATGACTCAGTCCCTCTCACACACGCAGGAAACTTCCTCAGGGCCCTCCCTATGATCACTGTACCCCACACACCCACACAGCTGACATTTTTCCTCAGAGCTCATCAATAGTCTTCCTTTTTATAAGTGTAGCATGACACTGTTATAAAACCTGCAGGGCTCACCAAAGTTTCTCTCCAAAGTGTATGTGCATCTGTATCCGAGCCCATGTTTTCACAGCAACCCCGTGAAGTGCTGGACTGTGTATAAAGGCACAGAAGAAGCAAGTAGGTTACCATGAGGGCAAAGCAGAGCTGGAGGACATCAACCTTCTGGAAGAAAGATTTCTTCCAAGAGTAAAAGGAGTATGCATGTCCCACAGGAAACAAGCAACTAGCAGAATGTGTTTATTAGAGTTTTAGAGATGCAATAATTTGTAAAATGCACAGTAACAGAATACAAAAGGCAGGGACAAAGAAACACACTATCTATAAACAGTATCTAACAGCCTCTGTTGGACTTTTGTTTTACAACTTTGAATTGTAATGATGTAAAAAGGATGAGAGTGACCGAGATTTAAAAAAAAAAAAAAAAAAAAATCCACATTATGTGAAACATTTAAAATAATCACCTGCATATTTTTAACCCATCAATACTTCAGCTAAGTGTTCCAGAAATCACATAAAAGGGATTATTTTTGTGCAACACAGGTGTGAGCGACTATTTATGTTAGATCACACCTGAACCTGAAAGCGACAACTTATACACAGGCTACCTTTAAACCTGAAAACTAAAATCTGACGATCAGCGCCAAGAACCTTTGGGAAAGTAAGTACACCCACTCTAAATGAATGTTGTAAAACAATAAACCACTAAGAAGTACAGAGTGAATACTTTGTATACAACGTGCTATTACACAGTTGAGTCCTTCAGGACTCCTGCTGAGGTCAGAGGGCAGTTAATGGCACACTACTGTAAATACATATTCTTCACAGGAACTCAACTTCAAGGTGTTTACACATGTTGATGAAGATCATCACCAACTCAGGTTGAGAAAACACAGCATCACAGCGTCCTCTGCTGTCAAAATAAATAAATCTTTACATTACGGGAATCCCACAGGTGAGAACATTAAAAGGAAGCGACGACGAAGCTGGTAAGGCAACTGTTGACAGATTAATTTCTTTACATTAAATATATACAAGGTTGGATTCATGTAGAAGGAATGACGGAGCATCGTAAAGCACTTCGTTTCTTGTACCTACAGATTTTTCAGCACCACTTTTGTGCTCCTTACTATAAAAAACATGATCCCGTGAAGATTCCAAGCTGTGCATAAAGTAGATATTGAAAAAGCGACTAACACATAATCTAAAACTTTATAAATACTGCTGGTTAATGCGCTGTATTCTGTAGCTCAGGATTTTTAAAAAAAAAAAAAACATCTACAAAGAGGATGCAGTGCCTGTGAGGATGGGAAGAAAAGATGAAGGAAAGAGAAAAAAATAATGCCTTTTTTCAGCACAAGATTCTCCTTGCTTTACTCCCTGAAGGTCTTCATATCTTCATATCCCCATGTAAACGCACTCTATGCACCGTACTGCACATATGCACAAAAGTGGCAAAAAGCACAAAAAAACCCCAGACTAAGGTTTTCCACAGCACCGCCCAATGTCCCGTGGACTAACATCATCCATCACCTGTCATTTTTCAGTCCAGTTTGGTCCCCTTGGAACAAACTCCAGAGAGAAAATCAGGTCACAGTGTCCTCTGATATCAACGTCACAAAAGCTACAATTACTTAATTTAAACTGCACACTGATCTGATGATTTGTTGAGCAAAAAGTACAGAAAGTTTAAAAATATGACTCGGCTGCAAAATGAATGTCAAGCTTTTGATGTCTAAAACAAAAACCTGCTGAGCACGTTGTGCTGGTGCCCAGGATTACTGGTCTTTTGTGTGCCCCCCCCCCCAAAAAATATATATATATCTAAAGGAATAAAGGTTTGTCTCTTATGAGTCCAGTGGAAACATTAGGTGCAAATCAGGTTGGAATCGATTCTGGCCTCTTCAGGGAAACGGTTTCTCTTCATTCAGTTCATCTGTGCACAGAGAGCGGTGTGATCCTGTTGTCTGCTGAATTCTTTTCATTCCAGCACGTGTTCAAAGGAGGTGCAAGGCCGTTATCCCCATACATTATAAGTGTTTTTCTCAGTGTCTGCCACTCGGGAATGATGAAGTCACTGGAATGTCTAGGGGACATCTGATGAGGCCGATGATCCAACCTTGAAAGAAAACATTCAGACAGTCAGCCTTTCATCAAAATAATAGAAAACAAATATCACAAGCAGATCTTCTCATTCATAAACATCTGGTAAGACTTGTAGCTTCACTTAGTGAAACTAACTTTCAGTGTTCTCCCTAAACCTAAAATTAGTTTCACAACATTTTTAAAAGTCCCCCAGGAGGTCAAGCTTAAAATTCTCATTCAGACCACGGATGTCTCGGAGCCATGGCAACCAGATATGAGGCTGCTCATGAAATGTGGACTCAATAAGCTCCGGTCAAGCGTACATATAAACACGGACATGCAGCCTGACAGATGAACCGAGGGATCGGCTTAAACTGAGAGACTTTAACTTTCCCTCACACTTTATGATGTCTCGATTCTCAGAGTCAGAAAAGTCCAAATACAAGAAACAGAAGCATGCTTTATCTCAGAAAATAGGCACAGAAAATACTCATAAGTAACTTAAACAATGATGTGTTATCAAAATTACAAATTCCACAGCTCAAAGCCGAGCCTGATTTCAATTTGGCCGCTCTTCCCTTCAAGATCGTCTCCTTATACGATCATCAGGAGTTCAACCACCAGACTGACCAGACTTTACACAAGCTATAATATATATATATACATACACATATACATACATATACACACATACATACATATATATACACATACATATATATACACATACATATATATATATATACACATACATATATAT